>NW_028087376.1:2276232-2876232 GCF_014824575.4 Sturnira hondurensis | reverse complement strand
CCTTTGGCAGTCAGTCACACAGAGCACTCTGTCTCTCTGACTCTGATTTAGTCTCTGCCATGCACTCTCCTCCCTTCCCCCAGCATAGCCTCCAAAAAACTCTTCAGACTGTTTCTGAGCACCAGTGGGTACTACGGCACCTTACTTTCCTGACCGATGCTATGATATCTGAAGATGTGCATCTTTACCAGCATTTCTTGTGCTTTCCATGGTTCCTTTCTTATTTGGTACCATTAACTGAGCAGCTTTGAGTGCCCAGGCTGCTTGACTCTGTGGCTCTCTCCCTAAGGTAGCAGGAAACAGCCTTGTAACAGCAAACTATGCCAAACGAATCCATGGAAGAAAAGTAACTTCCCATGTGGGTGTAGAAGGCAGTGAATGAGGTCACCTCTAAGACAGATGTGAAATAAATTACTCAGATGATCATTCCTTCTGAGGATATAAGCATTGGGCATGATAGAGCTGATAATTCTCAGAATTCTTTGCAATAATCATTACCATCCATTGGGCATTTGATACCTGCAGCTGTCTTAAGAAGACTAGATGCACTATTTCATTTAATGTTCACAGAAATCCTAAGAGGTTCATCATCCCATTTTAAAGATGAGGAGGCCAAGGTTTGGGGCAGGGCAGCGTGGCAAGCCTTTGCAACTTCAAAGCTTGTGTTGTCAGCCACCATGCTGCTGCCACAGTGTAACTGCACTTGGAATTGCCTTGAACCTCACAGTTTCCTTTTCCTCCTAAGCTCTTAGTCAATCCTCACATGCACACCCATAATTTGCGCCTAATTTTTGTTCATTTTCAGGTACAAGTCCTCCATGTTCCCAGGCAACATGGTGACGCTGACAATCATGAACAATTCCCCGATGGTCGCGGAGCTGTTCTTCTGTTTCCAGCATGATATCAAGGCAAACACCTACTTTCTGGAACCCGTGAACATGATTCTAAAGCCCAGTGAAAAGCAGGTACAGCCCCATGGGAACCAGTCCACCACGGCAAGGCTTGCTTGGGAAATGCGAGGCCTTGGCATCCTCAGTGTAAATGCACTTCGTTTTGACTCTTCCACTAGGAGCTGACTGTATGGGCCTACCCTACTGCAGTTGGCGTCTTTGAAGACAGCATTGTCTGCTGCATCAAGGACAACCCAGAGCCGGCCATCTTCAAATTAAGCTGCCAGGGAGTCCGCCCAGAACTGGAAGTGGAGCCCAGGCAATTGCATTTCGATCGGCTTCTGCTGCACAGGTCAGGTTCTCGGTGACACAAGGACTGGAATGGACTTTAAAGAATGTTTAGTTCTAGGCTGACCAACTCATCCTGGTTTCCTCAGGGCTTTACTAAGTCCTATGTTATGGAAAACTTCTGGTCCTGTGCAAATCAGGGTGGTTACTAGCCCTGCTTAGTGCACTTGGGTTCAGTGGCTGGACTCCAGCAGCGTCAAGGCCCCCCACCCACGGTCAGCTGACAAAGTGGGTGCATATTTGGTTTTCTCTCCGAAGGACTAGCTTTTCCCAGATTCTCAAAGCAGCCCACTGCCCTAAAAGGTTAAGAATCTTTAGTCTAGAAATTAGAGTACAAACAGAAAACACTAGACCAAAACCAGAACTTACCATATTTTGCCATTTATAATATGTACTTTTTTGCCCCAGATTCTGAGAGGGGGAAAGGATGCACATGATACATGGGTAGTACCTGAAATACCTTGTATCTTTTCTTGTGTTTTGTAATTATTTGTTACATAAAATTTCTTGTACAAATGCTCAAATTCCTTTATAATACAACAACCAAGTATCTAAGTATAAATAAATAAAAAATTGAATTAAAACAAGAGATTTTTTTTCCTGAAAGTTTGGACCAAAAACGTGGCTGTGCACTGCACACAGGAGCACACGGCAAAAATACGGTAATATTTATTCACTGGAATCTGTGATTCGAAATAAAGAACTTTTATTTCTGGTGATGCCAGGATGGAATATTGTTATGATATGGATCCTGCATTCTTTGATTAATACCAACAGGCCCATTCTGTGATAAATCCAGATTAGTGAACTAAGTAATAGCTGAAATAACCAGAAGGACAATTTCTGACCTGCCATAATAAATCAATGAACAAAATGTCTTTTGGTCTCTACAGAAAAGAAACCAAAGTAGTCCTCCTCCGGAACATCACGGCTCTGCCCGTGGCCTGGCGCATCACCAGCCTGGAGCACCTGGGCGAGGACTTCTCTGTGTCCTTGATGCAGGGCACCATCCCCGCCAAGGCCGAGTACAGCCTGCAACTGCACTTCCAGCCCTCCAAGCCCATCATCATCAAGAAGGCGATTCGGTTAGAGGTGAGGCTTCACCCATCTTCAGACTTGGTTGTCAATATGTGTGCGCATTGGGTTCCCTGACACACATACACATGGGCTACCAACCCATACACTATACACACTACACACACACATACTACCAACACACACACTACCAACATATACACTATACACACTACACACAAGCATACTACCAACACACACACATACACTAAGCCAAGTCTTCCTGTTACACACTCCCATTTAGTCCCTATTTGACAACCCCCAACCCACAATACATTGCTCTGCACACACTGTAAGCTCCCTAAAGGCAGTCTCGTTTATAGCTGGTTCCCTAGTTCTAAGAACAGAGAACTCAGTCAATGCAGAGTGAATGAGAAAGTGAATGAATGAATGAATGAATGAATGAATGGTGTTACTATCCCAGGTGAGCATCAGATTCCTGATTTCACTCCCCAAACTCAGTCATTCCTCAGATTCCTACCTCAGGAAATGTTACCCTCCACCCAGCTACTCCCACAGATACCTAAGAATCACCCTCAATTCCCCCCTTTTCCTGACGGCCTCTCCTCCACCTTAATCCTCCAACACATCTTGTCAACTCCATCTCCCAGCATGTCTCTGCCCATGCACTTCTCTGTCTACACTGCCCCCACCACCCTCACCCAGGCCACCTGCCTGTCTCTCACCTGGACTTCTGCAACTGCAGAGGCTTCCTACCTGGTTTTCCTCTTCACATTCCCCCAACTGTCCAAAGAAACCATTAAAATGTTAGCCATTCTCCTTTCTAACGCACTCTGCTGGCTTCCAGCTGCAGTGAGAAGAAAGCCGAGGGTCCTCACCTGCTTTGGAAGCCCTGCCTGCCTCTGTGTCTGCATCTCACTCCACCCTGGCTCTCACCCACTGGCTCCTGTCATACAGTCTCTCAGCCTTTCCCATAGACTCTGGGGGGAGTTGGCTCCTGCTCTAGGGTCCACTAAACAGCAGTACTTCAACCAAGTTCCTTCCGTCATCCCACCAAGGGAATTTCCTGTCTGTGCAATGACTCACCATGTCATCTGTCCTTCAAAGACCTACCCTTTTCTGATGTTATCCCATTTCTTTCCTTTTTAAAAAAGATTTTATTTATTTATTTTTAGAGAGAGGGCAAAGGAGAGGAAAAAACAGGGAGAAAAGCATCAATGTGTGAGAGATACATCAATTAGTTGCCTCTCGCGTGCCTTCAACTGCAGACCTGGCCCACAGCCCAGGCATGTACCCTGACCAGGAATCGAACCAGCAACCTTTTGGTTCAGAGGCTGGCATTCAATCCACTAAGCCATGCCAGCCAGGGCTCCCCAATCTCTTTCTTTACTTTCTTATGTGAACTCTGTTAGGGCAAGATCTCTTTTGATTTGTCCATTAATATGTTTTGTTTTCCTAGGGCAAACTGAGTGGCTTAAAAACAACGGAAAGTTCCTTTCTTACAGTTCTGAAGGCCAGAAGTCTGAAATAATGTGGTCTGCAGAGCTATGCTTCATCTGAAGGCCAAAACCCTTTCTGGGCTCTTCCACATTCTGGGGGCTCCAGCTGTTCCTGGGATGCGTGGCTGTGTCACTCCAATCTCTGCCTCCAGGTTCCCACAGCCTCTCCTCTGCATGTCCTCCCCTTTTCTGTCTCTTATAAGGACACTTACCATTGGATTTAGGGCCCACCCACATAATCCAGGATGATCTCATCTTGAGATCTTTAACTTAATTACATCTGCAAAGACTCACTCTTTTTTCAAATAAAGTCACATTCACAGATGTCAAGGATGTAGACGTGGACTTCCCCTTTTAGGCCCCCATTCAGCCACCGTCCAACCTATCCCCAGGGTCTAGCACAGGCCTGAGTGTGCAAGGCCTTAGTAAATCTGTCTGTTGGATGTAGGAGTGAGCAAATGTCATGGGGTGGCAATGCTTGAGTCAGTTCTGCAGCAGTCAAGTTCGTGCAAACTTCCCCCAGAATACCTCCAGGGATGAAAGCCTTAACATCACTTCCAGGAGCCTGATCTTCCTTCAAACAGACCTGACTGTTCATTCTTCCTTTGGTTGAGTTCAAATTCCTTCCTGTAATTTGTACAAATTAATCCTGTTTCTACCTTCGGAGATAGTCAATGGATCTAATATCTGTTATTATCTGCCCATGACAGTCCTTCAAATCACTGAGAACATGTACTGATAGATTTATCAGTCCACAAATGTGTACGATCTCAGAGTTGATTGTCAGCATTTCTAATGCCCGTCTCCACACAGTCACAGATCCCTGCACGGTGGACCAGGCCACAAGGCTGGTGGAGGCCTCATCCTCCAGCTGCTAGATCGTGGGATGTCTGGGATTCTCGAGGTGGGGGTGAGGAGACACAGGAAGCACGGGAATACTCTGAGGGGTTACCATGACAGCTGTTTCCTAACTGGCATGGAAACATTTCTGTATTTTAACAGCTGAAGTGGCATCCCTGTGTGTTCCAGCCAAAGCAGTCACAGTGGGTCTCCCCTCAGGCTCCCCAGAGACATCTAAGGCTTCTCTCCCCTAGACTGTGTTCCTTCAACATCTACATGAGGAAATGCCTCGTCTGGTGAACTCACTTTTTAAAATCTGTGTATCTCCCTGTTTTCCTTACTTACCAAGTGTATCTCCACCACCGCCACCACTAGTGGGGAAGCAAAGGAAATAGAATGCTCTGGGTATTTGGCATCTGTAGGTAGAAAAGTAGTATTTAAATTCTGGAGCTCATAATTCAAGGTCTTCTGTTTCTCCCTCCTGCTCTTAGCCCTTCTTGTCATTTCTGTCAGAAGGGGGGCAGCAAAAGAAACACGGTAAAACTAAAGTTGATTCAGTTTTTTTCCATGAGGCACTGGTGAAATGCTTGGTGAAAGAAAAGAGAAACTATAGTAAAAACTTGAGTTGGGTGACATTTACAAGTTTTCCTCTTGGCAACCAGAGCACAAATAATGGGGAATGGTGACTATTCAGCTATTCAACTTGAGGCTTCAGGAGAGAGGTAGGTGGTCTCTGGACAGACACAGGAGAACCATACCCACTGCCCAGTGGCCCTTCACCTTGACAGATAGACCCTTTATTGTCTCCCCTCCCCCCATTAATCTCAGGAATCAATGATCGGGTCCAGCTGACAGCTGACACCAGTTTCTCAGGACAGTAAGGGAAGAATTACCACCGAGGATGACAACAGAGGGGACAGTGAGCAAGCGGAGGCTTGATGTGGTTCTTGCTTTTTTTTACACTTTCAACTTTAATAGTAGTAATGTTTATATGTAAATAAAGCATTTGAAATTTCCAAAAGAAAAACATTAAACATTTATTTTACATGAAAAATCAAGTCCTTTTCCCATATATTGAACTAGAAACAAAGTACAAAATAATTCAGGTTTATAAAATTAATAGATCCCTGGCTGGTGTAGCTCAGTTGGTGGGAGCATCATCCCACAAAGCAAAAGGTCACTGGTTCAACTCCCGATCAGGGTACATGCCTGGGTTGCCAGTTCAGTCCCAGGTCAGGGTGAATACAAGAAGCAACCAACTGATGTCTCTCTTTCACATCAATGTTTCTCTCTCCCTCTTTCTTCCTCCCTTCCCCTCTCTCTAAAAATTAAACCAATAAATAAGCATTTTAAAAATTAGTAGAACAAGGATGATTTAAAATATACAAGTTTTCTATTTCTGCTTTCAGAAGAATACTTTTCAAGTTTATTTTATTTAAAAGTTCTAAAGAACACTGTTCTGTAATGTATACTTGCAGCCCAAACTTCAGCAATGTCACAACAGCCATGCAAATAACTGAAACCCAGGAACTGGATGAGACAGAAAATGCAGTCTCTTTCCCCATTCTTATACTGCCGATCTGCCCCAGCTTCCCCCAAAGGGTGTTATGAAGAACACTGTAATCCTGCCAAATGCTTAGTAAAGACAAAAGTTAAATGCATTTGGAAAATATTCCTCTCACGCCACATGGAAACACTGTGTGTTGTGTAGTTCAGGCTCTGAGCACCTGGCGGGCCCTGCTTCTACTGAAGACTTTCCCCCCGGACAGGTATTGGACACGGAAAACCTCGTGGGCGTTGTCCAGATTGAAAACATCCTGGTCCTTGCAGAATCCTATGACATCGCCTTGGACATCACCTTCCCCAAAGGTCTGTGGACCCCTTCGCAGAGAGGGTGTTTAGAAGTCACAGCTTTTAGTGCAGTGTAGCTCTCGTGAGAGGGAAGTCGCAGGGGTGACCAACCCTCGGCCCAACACAAAATTGTAAATGTGCTTAAAACCTTTTTTTTTTACCACTGGTTTTCTTTAGTGTTTGTGTATTCAATGTGTGGCCCAGAGACACCAAAAGGTTGGACACTCAAGGAAGGATTTGGGGGGGGGTAGAATTTCAGTAAATAATAACGCAAGCCCCAGAGTGGTGTTAACAACATTACTACGAATCTCAATTTCTCCAACTGGAAACAACAGTGGGGGAGGGGTGATAAATGTAAAATTTGCAGTGCTTTTTTCTGAGCAGTTGTCTGAGAGCAAGCATCTGTCTTCCTGCCTGTATTTGTTTCCTAGAACAGCTATAACAAATCACCATGAACTTTGTGGTTTGAAACAATAGAAATTTACCATCTTGCAGTTCAGCAGATAAGAAATCAAAAATGGGTGTGACTGGACTAAAATCAAGGTGTTGGCTGGGCTGTAGTCCTTCCTGGAAACTCTGGGCTAGAATCCGCTGACTTGCCTTTTCCAGCATCTGGAAGCACCCACACTCCCCGGGTCATGTCCCCTTCCTCCACCTTCAAAACCGGGATGTTGGGTCAAGCCCTTCTCTGGTTCTCCCAGTTTTGTCTCCCTCTTGCATTTTTTTAATATATATATTTTATTGATTATACCATTACAGTTGTTCTATTCCCCCCCTTCATTCCCCTCCACCCTGCACACCCCCTCCTCCACCATTCTCCCCTCCTTAGATTATAACCACGTGTCTCAAGTTCTTTAGATTCTATATTTCCCCCACTATTCTCGCCCTCCCCACTATCTATTTTCTACCTACCATCTATGCTATTTTCTGTGCCTTCTCCCCGCTTCTCCTCCTCCCGCTCCCCTGTTGCTAACCCTCCATGTATTCTTCATTTCTATGGTTCCACTCCTGATCTAGCTGTCCTCTTGGTTTGCTTTTGTTTTAGGTGTGGTTGTTAATAACTGTGAGTTTGCTGTCCTTTCACTGTTCATCTTTTTCATCTTCTTTTTCTTATATAAGTCCCTTTAGCATTTCATATAATAAGGACTTGGTGATGATGAACTCCTTGAACTTGACCTTATCTGAGAAGCACTTTATCTGTCCTTCCATTCTAAATGAAAGCTTTGCTGGATAAAGCAATCTTGGCTGTAGGTCTTTGGATTTCATGACTTGGAATACTTCTTTCCAGCCCCTTCTTGCCTGTAAGGTCTCTTTTGAGAAATCCGCTGACAGTCTGATGGGTACTCCTTTGTAGGTGACTGTCCCCTTCTCTCTTGCTGCTTCTAGGCTTCTCTCCTTCATTTTAATCTTGGCTAGTGTAATTATGATGTGCCTTGGTGTGTTCCTTCTTGGGTCCAGCTCCTTTGGGACTCTCTGAGCTTCCTGGATTTCCTGGAAGTCTATTTCCTTTGCCAGACTGGGGAAGTTCTCCTTTATTATTTGTTCAAATAAGTTTTCCACTCGTGGCTGTTTCTTTCCCCCTTCTGGTACCCCTATAATTCAGATGTTGGAACGTTTAAAGATGTCCAGGAGGTTCCTAAGCCTCTCCTCATTTTTTTGAATTCTCATTTCTGCATTCTTTTCTGGTTGGATGTTTTGTTCTTCCTTCTGGTCCATTCCATTGATTTGAGTCCCAGTTTCCTTTCCATCACTATTGATTTCCTGTGCATTTCCCTTCATTTCAATTAGTTTAGCCTTCATATGTTCCTCTAATTTGTGACTATAATCAACCAGTTCTGTGAGCATCCTGATAAACAGTGTTTTGAACTGTGCATCTGATAGACTGGCTATCTCCTGGTCGCTTAGAGTTATCGGCTCTGGGGCTTTGAGTTCTTCTTGAGCCATCTTTTGGATTGTTCCTGCCTGTCAGGATCGGAGTCCTAGGTCTTCACCAGAGCAGGGCAACTCAGTCTCTGGGTTGTGACTCTGTACGTGGGGGCGGGGTCAAAGAGGAGCAATGACGGTTGGTTCCGTCTGCCGCCTGCAGTTGCCACTGTCACCAGGGACCCAGGCGTTTCGTCCCACTGCACTTGAATGTGCCACCGCCATCAGCCCTCCGCCACTGGGTTCACCCACTGGGGCCTGCGTGGTCCGTCTCACTGTGTGCGAATGTGTGACGGCGGTCAGTCTGCCCCACACCCTGACTGAGTCCAAGCTGCCTGCGCGCCTGGGTCAGGGGATCTTTCCTCCCCGACCCTTCTCCGCTGCTGGCTCCGCCCCTCTTACCGTCCTAGTTGAAAGGTTCGTTGTTGTCGGACTTCCGTATAATTCAATTTTCTGTTCTTTGGCTGCGTCCTTGTTCTCCAAACCTTTGTTGTATTCTAACTTGGTTGTGGTAGAAGGCATAGTGCTTCCACCTATACCTCCATCTTGGCGGAAGTCCTCCCTCTTGTAATTTTAAGGATCCTTAAGATTATACTCAGCAATTCAGAGAACCCAGGATAATCTCCTTGTGTTAAAGTCAGATGGTAAATAACCTTAATTCCCCACTGCCATGCAAACTAGCGTATTCACAGGTTCCAGGAATTGGCATGTGCCTGACTTTGGCGAGGGTGGTGGTATTCTGCCCACTGCACTGCACTGCCCTGTCACCCAGGTTAGATCCCTCCCTTGAACTTGCCCTTTCCCCTCATCCCTCCTTTCTCTGAGAGAGATCCTTCTCAGTAAGACCCTCAGGCTGCCAGAGCTAATGTTCACCTAGACATCATCAGTGTCATGTGCCAAGGTATTCATTACAGCATTATTTATAGCAGTGGAAGGTGGGAAATCGCCTAAATGTCTATCGATAATGGAATATTGTTACTGTAGAAATAACATTATGAACCATGGGACAGCCACATCTTGATATATTCTGCAACCATCAACATCACATTGAGGAGTTCTTAATTATGTGTGGCTGTACTTATGAGATAATCCTAAGTGAAGCAATAAAAATTCATATGTAATACCCCAACTCTGCATAGTATACACTTGGTCCACATTTTTTTTTAAATACTGAAAATTTTAGGTCCTGGGGTGGAAGCCAGAAGGGACTTCCCCATTGAACTGGGCGCCAGAGCAGTGTCTGCTGTTTGCTAAGACAGAATAACAACAGGTTTTTCTAGCCACAGTGTTTTCAGAAAACAAATTCTCTAAGGTTGTAATCATGGATTTTCCATGTGAACTTCAATAGGAAGTTCCCTTGCTTCTCACTCCCATGCCCACTCACCCCTCCCAACCCCTGCCCCTGGCCTCTGCAGGAGCTGAAGGAGGCCTCGATTTTGGGATTGTAAGGGTCTTGGAAGAGGTGAAGCAGTCCCTGCAACTGAAGAACCGTGGGAAATATGAAATCATGTTCAGGTAACCTGGACACCATCAGGCATGTGTTTGTCCGTGTCCACTCATGGGGGGGAAGAATGTGTCTGGGAGATTAAAAAAAAAAAAAAACATTGAGGAAATCCTAAGAACCATCTCTGTTTTTAGCCTCTCCTGGTTTCAATGAACGGAATTCCAGCTGCTAAGAGAGTAGAGATTCTCACACTGTTCTCAACTCTGTGACTTTGTAGAAACCTTTTCGGGCCCTCTGCGTGCCCCCGGAGCCACTGGGTCTGGGTGGGGAAAGAGCCCAAGGTGGAGAAGTTGTGAGGAGGACACACGGGGTGAGGGGAGGTCCTGGGGTCGGGGGAGAGACGATGTGGGGGACGTGGCCTCAAGCTGCCCTGCCCTCCTTTCAGCTTCTCTGGTTCATAAGTTGGCATTCTACATAAGATTTCATGTGAAGAAGAGATGTTCCAGTTTTCTTCTTTAACTTTAAGGACCAACTGCATTATACATTCTAAATGGCAGCCTGGGGGCATAGAGGTCCAGCTCATGCTCATCTCTTGTGATTAAAAGTGAAACACTAATAAGGGAGTTTCCTCAGAGAGGAAAGGGCGGTGCTGGGTGGAGAGAGGAAGGAGGTCACTCAGGTGGTGTCACAACCTTCAGTGGCAGTGCTAGCACCCATGGCCAGTCTGTCCCTGTGAAAGATCGTAACTTCCCCCAGAAGAATTCACAGTTGATCAAGGGACATCCCCTCGCAGACTTGGAAGAAATTCAGAGTATTCACGATAATAGTGTTCTTTCAGCTCAGAGAATGCTAAAATTAGAGATAATACCGTTAGTTAGGATGGTGTAGTGAAATAAATACAGATAAAAGCGTAACAAACCTAGAAGAAAGCCACTGGCACTTAGGAATAAACACCGAATGTAACTGCACCTGTCTGTGAGTGTTGTTTCAGATTATGTCAGGGTGTTTGTCAGCTCTGCCCCTTCAGGTTGCAGGGAACAGAGTCACCCTCGGGTTGGAGCAAGTGATCAGCGGTTTGTGCAGGGAGGTGAGAAAGTGCAGGCACCTTTACATGCAGCCGTAGAGTGACTGGGTCTCCTGGGGCTTGGGGATGACACTTGGGTCCCCACAGCAACTCCAGGTGTCCCACCTCAACTTGAATTCCTTGCTCCTTCTCCTGTGCCCCTGCCATTTTCGTGAGTCTGCGTATCCCTGTGGTATCTCACCTCACCCCTGCTGGGCCACGACCACCCTTTCCAAGTGCCTCTGTTGCATGGCCTCTGTGCCTGCTTTCTCTCCTTCCTTAGATCCCCGTCTCTGCATCACTGTTGTTCTGTGTGTGCTGCATTCAGTCTCAGAGAAAGGCGGGAGGGAAGGAGGTGAATTAATGTTGTCGATCCTTATCCAACATCAAGTGTCCCTGTTGGACAGAGATCTCCTTCAAGGGCACCACTTGACCATGGGCTAGAGATGGCTATCTTTGCCTCAAGACCGGTCAGTCCCTGGCCCAGTCAATCCTGTCTAAGAAGGGGTGGTCACACAGTGTGATGCACAGTGAACACTGCTAGGCAGAGTAAACAGGGCCAGAGACGTGGCACTTAACAGTCGAAAGTCTCCTCTCTGGTATCTTGGATTCCCTGGATAATAATTTATACTGACATTTATTCTTGTCTTTCAGCTTCTCTGTGGACTCCGTAGGGATTCCTGTGACCAATATAAATTCTATGATTTTATTCCAACCCAAGAAGGGCTCACTGGCCCCAACAGAAAAGCCCACAAATGTCCAGGTGTTCTTTCATTCAAAAAAGGAAGTGAAGATAGAGCACCAGCCAATCCTGCGCTGTCAGGTAAGAGCTCAAAGGGAGGATTCAGTGGCAGGATCATAGGACTCATTGAAAAGAAGAGTTCATGGGCCTTAGCCGGGTAGCTCAGTTGGCTAGAGAGTCATCCTGACACGCCAAGATTGTGGGTTCAATCCCCAGTCAGGGCACATGTAAGCACCAACCAGTAAATGCATAAATAAGTGAAATAGCAAATTCTCTCTCTCTCTGTCTCCCCCACCCCAAATCAATAAATTGAAGAATCATTAAAGCGAAGAAGAACAAGAGTCCATGGTCAAACTCACACTCCAACGGGAGAAGGAGAGGTTGGCCTAGGTGGCAAGCAGAGATGATGTACCAGGGTTTGGTCCCCAGCAGGCAGACACAGGAAGGTCAGGTGGGAGGTATACAAAGTCACCAGAAACTGAGAGTGCCAGAAGGGACATGTGGACCCTGGTCTTTGGTGAGCACCTGAGACAAGGAAACTGAACTCAGTCATCAAGTGCAAAGGAAGAATGCAGCAGTGAACACAGAAGGCAAAGTTGGTCTATGTTAGCGACTTTCAATTGGTGTGCCACGGCATACTGGTGTGCCATGAGAATTTTTAGAACATGCAGCAACTGACTATTTAGTCAGAGAAACTGGCCTCTTTTCCCTTAGATTATCAAATTAAAAAATGACAATAGCCAACACAATAGCCATTTGGCATGGATAAATCAAAATTATACTTAATTTTTGAGAAATCAGCAAAAGATATTTTTGGTGTGCTGCAGAATTTTAGTAATTAGTTTATGTGTGCCATGAGATGAAAAAGGTCAAAAGTTTGCTGGTCTGTGTTGGTCCATGACTAGTACACAGTACATTGTATGTTAGTATTTGCTAATATTGTTGATGCAGTAATACAAAGAGAATGAAATGAACTTAGCTTCATGTCGATGATGGAAACGGGATGCATTAGGCAGCCATCGGAATTCTGGAGCTGTGTCGGTGCTGACGTCTTCCCAATCCTTGCCTTTCTAGATCATTGAGCCCAATATCGCCGAAGGAGGTGAAATCATCGCCAGCATCCCCATTAAGTTTTCTGTGAATGCAGTGTTCTCTAAGTACAGCATCACCCCCTCCTCCGTCATCAACTTGGGGGCTTTGATCTGCGGCACTCGTAAGAGCACCACCTTCGCCATAGAAAATCAAGGTGTTCTTGACTTCAGGTTTGGCCTTTATAGGATGACGGGGGTGAGCTCCATTCATCAAAAGAAAGTGTAAGACAAGTATTTGTTTAACTCACACTGTTCCCTGGTTAACTAGTGCTTTATATTGTACAAAGAGTTTCCATATGTTTTATCTAAATTCACCAAATTTTCTGTTGTATTGTGGATGAGGTCATGAAGAAATGACTCATCCAAGGTTATGCAAGAAATCACCAGTAGATCACAGTTCTGAACCCACATCTCTGACTCCAGATTTCACATACTATCTAATTAATTGACTTTTAATTAATTAAATGTGTTTTATTAATTAATTTTAAATTGACTTTCTAATAAATTGTTTTAAATCTGATAAAACAGCTTTACATCATTTATAATTGTTTTATATTTTTATGGATATCCTCTTTCATTTTTGCAAAGTTTCAATGTATTAAGAGATTTTTGGTTAAACTGTCTGAAGTCTCTTGTTTCCAAATTTAATTTCAATATAATTTTTACTTATTTTATAGTAACTTAATAATGTTTATTTATAGGTAATATATTTGTGTCTTACTTTAAATTGTTTTAAATTTATTTTTCATTTTAGCATACACAAATTCACGCAAAACACTCAAAAGAGTATAGAACTTAAGTGGTTCTGGTCATTAAGCAAGTGAATGCTCAAATATATAAATCTCTCAAAAGCTTAAGATTGCACCTCAAATACATTTGACTATTTTAGGGGAACTAACCACTAGGCAAACTAATTATTGGGCAAACTAGCTTCAAGTGAAGTGGACAGTTACCCGAAACCTGTGTTTGTGCTATTGCTTAAACTAAGTCTCAGAAATACCATGACTACAAATGTTAAGAAAAGGGACAGAATTTAATCCATTTGCCATTTCATTTTTTAAGTGAGATCAGGTAAAAGATTTGATGTCTACAAATAATTTCTACACACTGCGTTCCAATGAACTCAAGTAAACATTTAAAAATTATTATTCTCTTGCAGTAATGTTCAGTGTCCTTATGAACCACTCAATCCATACAATTACTGCATCATTTTCTCACAATTGTTGAATGAGTTTGGCTAATGATGAATGCTGACTATGCTACCCCGGGTCCTCTTGGGCAAAGAAGGGTCGTGCCCCATTCCTAGGACAAGGTACCTTGCAAGCAGACCGACAGGTGGTGTCTAATATCACCACCCCATTGTAAGGGTGTACTTACTCTTGCTTCTTTTGTCAGAACCAGCCATATTAGGCGTGCAAGATCCCGGGAAAGTGAGAACTTTTACAAGGTTGGCTCTTCCAAAACAACCAAGTTCTCGGAGTCTGTTCAGAAAGAAATAAACATCACTAGCCAGGTAAGGGCTCTTTCCCTTGTTCACAGAAACCCTCTGAGGCCTCCTTCCAGCTAGTTCTTGCAGCATTGCCTTCATTGAATCTACTATGGTGGGAATATTAAGTACTGTATTGAAATATCACTTTTAGTTTGGTTATCCTATTTTGCTTTAAAACTTTCGTTGGCTCCTCACTGCCTTAAAATTAAATTTAAACTCTTTATATATTCTAATTAACAACATTTTGTTTATAAGAAACAGAAGGTCATTTAGACTGGCTTAAATAAAAGATGTGGAGACTTCTACTTCTGGTAAGATGGAGTAGGTACATTTTTTTCCTATTCTTCCCAACCAAATACAACTAAAAATCATAGACATTATGAATAAAACAGATGGAGAGAAAAACAATCAGACCAAGTAGGGTCCTTGGGACCCAACGAACAGCATGGTGGTGAGTTCCCTGAGTTTTCTTTTTGCCTCATCTGTCTCATCTGGGCACTGAAGGAGCCAGCAACCCAGAACATCACCAGGTACAGACCCAAAAGAGGTCCCAATGGAAGCCTTCCCCCTCTAGCCAAAGAACCAGGAATAGAGCAGCCTAGCAAGACAGAAAATTTCAGAAAAAAAACTGTTCTGTTACGGTTGAACATGACAGAAAATCTATGATCCTACCCCACCAGTGCTAGCAAAGGACAGCGGGAAGACTTTCACCCCATCCAGGCTCTGCTGAGGTACTCCATTCCCTTGCCAGAGTGGTGTCTGGAGAACTCCCAGTCGGTAGCCAGGGGTTTATTAGCTCCCACCACCTCCACCATGGTCAGTGCACACACCACCTGGGAGCCTTGAGTTCCCCCAACCCAGTGGTAATGAGGTGGCCCTCCACCCCCCACCATACCCAGTGGACCTCCCTACCCCCTGGCATCAACAGGACAGTAAGGAAGCTCTCCTCCCCCCCTTGCTAGGGAGGTATCAGTTGAGGACGAGTGGGGAGCTGGCACTTCCACCCTTACCTGTCAGCAGTGAGAAGTCGGAGTGGGGGATCTGGACTACCACCCCTACCTGGAAGTCATGAGATGGTGTCCCGCCCCCTCTGCCTGACACCGGTGTCAGAGAAAGCCAGGTCGACGAGAAGGTTTAAATAAGATCCAAGGTCTCATAACACTCAAAACGTCCAGGTTTCAACTGAAAATTGCTTGTCACACCAAGAACCAGGAAGATCTCAAACTGAATGCAAAGAGTCGATCAACAGATGTCAGCACAGAGATGACAAGGATAGTAGGGCTATGTGACAGGGATGGCAGGGCTGTGTGACAGGGATGGCAGGGCTATGTGACAGGGATGGCAGGGCTGTCTGACAGGGATGGCAGAGCTGTCTGACAGGGATGGTGGGGCTGTGTGACAGGGATGGTGGGGCTATGTGACAGGGATAGTAAGGGCTATGTGACAGGGATGGCAGGACTGTCTGACAGGGATGGCAGGTGTGTGACAGGGATGGCAGGGCTATGTGACAGGGATAATAACGGCTATGTGACAGGGATGGTAAGGACTGTCTGACAGGGATGGCAGGGCTGTCTGACAGGGATAGTAAGGGCTGTGTGACAGGGATGGCAGGGCTGTGTGACAGGGATGGCAGGGCTATGTGACAGGGATGGCAGGGCTGTCTGACAGGGATGGTAAGGCTGTGTGACAGGGATGGTAAGGCTGTGTGACAGGGATGGTAGGGCTGTGTGACAGGGATGGTAAGGCTGTGTGACAGGGATGGCAGGGCTGTCTGACAGGGATGGTAAGGCTGTGTGACAGGGATGGTAGGGCTGTGTGACAGGGATGGCAGGGCTATGTGACAGGGATGGTAAGGGCTGTCTGACAGGGATGGTGGGGCAGCCAACATAAAAAGTGCTTCACAGAGCATTTACAAATACACGTGGAACAAATGAAAACAATCTCAGCAGAGAAAGAGGGGCCATAAAGAAGAACCAAGTGGAAATTTTGAAATGAAGAAAATAACCAAAATTTAAAATTTAATCAAGGGTTTCAACAACAGAGTGGAGGGGCGAGTCCGACGTGGATAGGTGTCATGCAATATGGAACATGTCTGTCCCCTGAAACTATCAGTCATGACTGGTCAGAGCAAAGGGTTCTCTCTGGGCTTCAGCTGAGACCTTGCTGGGAAGGAAGCACCGAGAGAGCCCATCCCTGAGGCCCTCCCTTCCTCTAGGACGAAAGAACTGGGGCCCAGGGAAAGCCTCTGGGGGAGCCCCCACCAGTCCCTCTTTGCAGCATCTCACCGCTCTGGTAGAAGGGCTCAGACTTGTCACCCACTCTGCCTCCAGCCCTCCCACCATCCCACTGTCTCCTACAGGTTCGCTTCACCCACGGCATGTTCACCGTGTACCCTGGGTTTGGCACCATCCCTCCCGGAGGAATACAGACCATCAGTGTTGACTGCGTGGCTGACCCTGTGGGCAAGTGTGAGGAGTTTATAGCTATTGATATCTCTGACCGAGACCCGAGAGACCATCCTGCTGGCATTCCTTACAGCCTGTTGGTGGAAGCCTGTGTCCCAGGTACTGAGCGCTCAGATGGGACAGCACCCCCAAAGGACCTTCCTCTGTAACACTCCTGCCCAGGCACATGTCTAGCAAACAGGGCTGCTATTTTGGGGACCTGAGAACTTCTAATATTTTCAGCCATATTTTTTCTGAAAGATTTATAAGGCATGTACACCTAGAGGAGGGTGTGCAGCTCTAAACTCCTAGTGTTCCTGAGTTTGGATTAGGATTCCCAGGGGACTGGTGTTCTCTGGGAATTGTGGTGTGGTAGGGTATAGCACAAGCCCCAGAAACACGGAACCAAGGCCTGGCTCAAGGCCAGGTCCTTCCCCGTGGGCAACATGCGCACAGAGAGCAATGGTCAGTGGCGGAGCATGTGATCATTTTAACCCAGCAAGATTTCAGATGAAGCACAGAGAACTTTTGCGTTGACGATAGACACCCTGTAGCCTCACACCAAAGTGAGCCCAACGCCTCCTTCCTTAAGCCAACCACAGACCCTAAGCTTACCCTCCTTACTATTGGGAGGAAAGGGGGTTGGGGCCTGATGACCCCCAAGAGCAGTACGAAAGAAGAAAGAATAGAACGTGCCCTATCACATACACCCTAGCTCTCCTCTGTGACCATCCTCTGTTGGAATCCACACCTCCAAATGAAGAATTAGATCAGCAGGAATCAGGCTATCGGGCTTCATCTCACAGTCTTCCCTCCACTCCCCAGCCTTTGTGACTGACAACAATGCCCTGATATTTGAGGAGCACCAGATCTGCAGCAGCGCCAACCTGCACAGCATGCTGCAGACCACAGAGACCAGGGGGCTGTTTGTGGAGGATGAAAACAAGTTCATCTTCAGCAGTGTCCTGGTAGGCCACCAGGCCAAGGCTCGGTTCAAGATCAGCAACATGGGAAAGATCGCCTGTGATGTGAACATTGTAGTTAAGCCTGTCTCCAACAAGGTGAGCAGCCCCACTGGGACCCTGCCCTCCACAGTTGGCAGAAAGCCAGGGAGAGGACTCTTCAAAACCCCTACTTTGGAACCTCTGTACCCGAGCAGGGATTATCTGGTACTCAGGCCCTGCTGGAAGTTACAGGAGGGAACTGGGCAGTCTCCCCTAGGCCAAGAGCCATGCATTTGACCCAGTGGGAGTCTCCTGTGGGTCCTGCTGTGATACACTAGTTCACAGGAGTGAGGAACTCAGTCAACCATAAAATGCTTACCTACCTATGGTGGGCACCGTATTGTAGGATAGCCAAGACAAGGGCCGGCTCAGACAGGCTGCCTCGGATCACATCCTCACCCAGTGAAGGACATCTGGGGAATATCAGATTTTAAGGATGATGTGAAATGGTGAGCATCTATTGAGCCCCTGCTGTATGCTAGGCACTGTGCTAAATCATCTACATCTGTTGGCCTCATTTTATCCTCACAAGTTTGTACCATGATTTTGTATTATTGTCCCCATTTTAAGTTAGAGAAATTGAGGCTCAGAAAAGCTAAATCCTTTCCCTAGGTCCCAGAGTCCAGGGATATAGGGCTGGGTTTAAAGCCAAGCTTCATAAGCATACAAGGTAAATAATAAGGGCCCATCTTCGGGTCTGCCTGACTTGAAACTGCGTTCCCCTCTGGGTGGACCACCCGGAGATCCTTTCTCCTCACAGTGGAATAGAAAATTTAGGAAGCTGAGAGAGGGCGGAGTTGGTAGGTGTCATTCACCCTCAGTTTCCAATCAGATGTGCTACCGGTTCTGCCCAGTCTTATCTCAGCAGCACGGCTCTCTGCCAAAAGTGGAATCTTGGCCCAGGCAGTCCTTGTGCCCCAGAGCTGTTGTTGTTCACAGGGCTGCTGGCGGTGGGGGGATCACCCAAAGGAGTGGCCTAGCCTAGAGCCAAGAGCAGAGTTTGCATTCCCAGGGGACTGCCACCACGCGGAGAGGCAGGGGTTGAGAAACTGTCTGATTTTTTCCATGACTTCCTCAGGCCCTGGTAACACCTGCCATTACTCTCTGACCTTATTCGGGACAAAGACGAAAGAAAAACTTCCTTCCTATTTTGTACTAAAAACATAAAAAGGGAGGAAGCCTGATTTCTAAACAAAGATTTCTAACAGGGTTTGCAGACACTCTGTCTTCTCCCCCACCCTAATTTATAGACTATCCATTGGAAAGAACAAAGAAAATTCAGTGCCTTCAGGTTAAGGACAAGAGGAAAGAGTCAGTCTTGAATCCTACCTGCCTTCCATGAGAACAAAAAATCCTTTTGTGGCAATCCCAGGGGTGCCTACAGTCTTCCCAAAACACTGCCAAAGATGGGGACAGAGCAAGTGCTGTGGGAGTTGTTCTAGGTAAAGCTCTTGGAGATACAAGGAGCAGGAACCTGCTCAGGACAGCCCAAACAACGGTTGCTCCAGGGAGTCAGAGACCTCAGCCAAGGGCAGGACACGCCGCCGTGCAGCCAGAGCTCGGTGGGACTGGGGCTGTTGCCTGAAACCCCCCTCTCAGGCCAGTAGAGGCTCTGTGCATCCTTCAAGGGCCAGGCGTTATTCACTCATGTCGTCTTTGTTGTTCCATTCTCTAGTCTGGATTCCATTTTGGCTCCACATCAGCAGTCCCCAAAGGTTTCTGGGCATCTTAATTTAGTTCAGAGAAACTGAGAGACAGAGATTGATGTCAGACTAAGATCTGGGTTAGTTCTTCCGTTTGAGTCAGAGATCACAGATCTAGCTGAGTCTAGTCAGCTATGGCTGACAGATGGGTCCCAGAGTCTCTAGACTCTTCCAGGGGCGTGATTGTGCAGGCAACAGAACAGGTTTACTGCAGAGCTTAGAGGAGGGAGATTTCCCTGGAGGGACATAGGGATAAGCAGCACGCCCTGTGTTAATACACAGTAGCTAACACACATGCCGCCCCTGCCACCCCACACCAGATCACTGCCCGCATCGTCGACATCTTTGAAGTGGAACCCAACAAGATGTGTATTGCCAGTCGCTCACATGCCTTTGCCACAGTGTCCTTCACCCCCCAGACCATGCAGACCTACCAGTGTATCTTCGAGGCCACCTTGGATGGCTTGCCCAGGTACCAGCTCCCCAGCAACCCCTCCTGCAGTAGGGCTGCAGGCCACACTCCGTGGAATGTCACTTTTGCCTTGCCAGGCTGACAGGCCTCCACCTCCCTGTTCTCTGCAGCAACCTGACCAAGAACCGAAACCTCGTGTTTGATATCGTGGGAGAGGGGAACCTCCCTCAAGTGACTGTGGTGCGGCCAATTCTCCATAACCAACATGGAAACCCCTTGCTCCTCTTTAAGAGGCTTCTTCTTGGTCATTCAGAGAAGCTACCTCTCATCCTCAAGAACAATGGCACTATCCCTGCCAAGGTATTCTGGAGGGTGAAGCATGGGTGCAGAAGGAGAAGAATCATTTAAAAGTAAGACCTCTGACATCAGGGTCCCTGCCATCTCTGATTTATGAGGACTTTTTGATGTTCCTCATGCATTAACCTTGGTAAGACATGGGACATGCTGAGGGAAGTCAGGCCTGGTCTCTACCCTGGAGGTATGCCTGTGAGCAGATGGCATAGTACACTAATTACTATGTGGAGCAATGTACAATGATACTCACCAAGTTCAACGGGTGGGATTATGGGTATTCTTAGTGTCTTCTTTATTTTTTTTGTAATGAACGTTTTATTTCTATTAAGGAAAAACAAAAGAAACCTCACTAGGGGTGAGAGATGTAATATCTGTAGAGACTTCTGATTCAGCAATTAAATTATGTTTTTATTTTACAAAAAAGTGTGAAATTTAGTAAGGGTTATGCAAAGGACTATAGGACTTTTGAAAATGACCTTGATCACATCTAGGATTTCAAGGAAGTTTCACTCTAAAATGACATTTGAGTGTCACTGAAGATGGCTGGGTTTTAGTTTGTGGGCACCACGGGGAATGCATCCCAGGTAGAGAAGGAAAACTGCAAAGGAAAATGCTCAGAAGCAAAAGATTGTAAAATGCAAACAGGACCTAGGAAGTACCAACGTCGTGAGAGCATAGTGTACAGGGAGTAGAGGGAGGTAAAAATAAAGGGTAAAGGAGCAACTTGTGGAGGACTTTGGATTCTATATATATATATATATTTTAATCATGCAGTATGTTATTACTATTATTGTTGTTGTTTATACAGTTAAGACTCATTTAGTTCTACCCACATGGTTATCATTTTTACTGCTTTTCATTCCTTCATCTCCAGCTTTCCACTGAAATCCTTTTCCTGCCTATTGAAGAATACTTTTTAGTATTTCCTTAATTCATGTCTGCTGGTGGTGAATTCTCTATTTTTACTTGAAAATCTCCACTTTTCCTTCATTTTTCATGTAATTTCACTGGCTATTGAAGTCTGGGTTAACAGTTGTTTTCTTTCAGCAAATGGGAGCTATTACTCCAGTGTGTTCTGGTTTCCATTGTTACTGAGATGCCAGCTTCAAGTCTAAAATGTTCTTTTAGGATAGTATTGTCCACCCTGGCTGTTGTTGCTCAGTGGATTGAGCACTGGCCTGTGAACCAGAGCATTGCAGGTTCAATTCCCAGTTAGGGCACAGGCCTGGGTTGCAGGCCAGGTCCCCAGTTGAGGGGGTGCGAGAGGCAACTACACATTGATGTTTCTCTCCCACTTTCTCCCTCCCACCCTCTCCTTAAAAATAAATAAATAAAATCTTTTTTAAAAAAAGAATGTAGTCTTTTCCCTCTAACTGTGTTTAACCTTTTCACTCCATATTTGTTTTCTGTTGTTTCAGTATTATGTGTCTAGGTAGGGATTTCTTGTCATTTATCCTTCTTGAAATTCACTGGGCTTCTTGATTCAGCAGTTGATGTCTTAAATCAGTTTTGGAAAATTCCTAGGCCTGTCTTCAAATATTGCTTTTGCTCCACTCTGTCACATCTCTCCTTCTGGGAAGCCAATTTACAAACACGTGGAAGACAATCTCAGTATATCCTAGCTCACAGCCTCACTGTGTTTTCCATTCGTTTCCCCTGGGTTTCATTGGGCATCATTTCTTTGGCCTTGTCTTCAGTGTGTTAACTTTCCCTTTACTCTAAGTAATCTTCTATTGAACCCTCCATTAAGTCTCATTTTCATGGAACAACCCCTCCTGCAGTAGGGCTGTTCCATTTTCAGTTCCAGAATTTCTATAAGATTGTTTTCAGTTCCAGAATTTCTATAAGATTGTTTTCAGTTCCAGAATTTTTATAAGATTGTTTTTCAAATCTGCATAACCAGTTTTTACAATTCTAGTTTCGTGCTGAAGTTGACAGACTTAGTTTTGATTTCCTGAACACAGTCTTCACAGCCATTTTATGGTCGATGCCAGATAACCCTGAAACCTGAAGTCTCCGTGGGTCTGTTTCTGTTCTTTCTGCTTATTTTTCCCCATATCATTACAGCTCCTCCTGTGCCGGGTTATCTTTGATCATGTGTTGGGTGTTTTATTTGAAAAGTTATTTTAAAATAATTGGATGAAGGATGATGTTATTTTTCTCCAGAAACAATTTGCATTCACTTCTACCTGGCATTAGGGACCACCTTGGGCTGGTTTTGGGGCCCGAGACGTTCTGGATCACAGAGGTGACTCGGAGTTGGGCCACTGTCCGTGAGAGGCTGGTGTGTACCCAGCCTACCTTTTGCCTTATTGTGCAGACCCCTGGGTGCCAGTCAGGAGCAAATGAAGCGCTCTTGTCCTTCACAGGACATTTGCCCTCTTAGCACCAAGCGACCATCAAGAACCCAGTTCACCCTCCCACCTACCCCTACGGATTGACAAATGGCCCGGGTCAGAAACAGTCCAGAATGTTAGGCTGCTGTCTGTGGATTTCCACATTCTCCCAGATCTGTGTCTGGTTACTCTTCATTATCTTAGCTCTGTGATGCTTTTAAAATTGTGGTGTTCCTGTGGTATTCTGCATTTCTTGTTGTTGTCTTGAGTCCAAGTATACCATTTCCCTGTGTTCTTTCAATTATTATGTTATTATAAATGTTCAGTCATGTAGTTCAGTGAATCCCTGCCCACCTACTCCCCATTTTCTAACTTTTCTCAATAATTTTTGCATATCGAGTCTCTCAGATTAACTTTACACATTGTTTTACAATGTTCCGCAAAAATTTCATTGGGAATCCTATGAATTATTTGGGAAGAATTTCTACTTTTAGAGTATTTAGGCTCTCCACAGGAATAACATTTAGGATTCCCACCCTTTTATTTAGCTCTTTCATGTCAATATTTTTTCATATAGTTCCTGCATATAGTTTTTTATTAAAGTTATTTCTGAATAAAGTAATTTTTATTGCAGAACCTTCCTCTATGATGTCACTGTTCCTCCCTCCTTTGTGCCTCATCTTTAGTATTATTTTATCTTGTTCTTGGTTTTCGCAATGGTGCCAGCATGACCATCTTCTGAAAATCTTTGCTGATATCTCACACCTGGTATCAGCTACATGATGTTAGTTTTTAAGTCACATACATGGCTCCCAGTGGGCCGAAAACATCCTTTTCCTCCAAGTAGTACAGGTGCCCACCTTGCTTATTCTCTTATCTTGGTGGGACACTCAACATGGCAACTAAGGCCCTAGCACCTAGGGGACACTGTTTTATCGAAACTCATTTTCATTCAGTTCCTCACAGAATCACAAGTACTCGTTTCCATTTGATTAGCCTGGAGTATGTTTTACAACTACCTCTGTCAATAACAGTGGCCTTGGCAACCCCGCTTTGACACTGCTTAGCTGACTGATCTGGAAAGTCGCCTGTACTCCCTTGTCCCCAGTTTCTCACTTGGCTAACAAGAGCTGAACCAAATTTCCTTTCTTCCTCTCTAGATCTAATATTTCTCCCATCTCCCTCTTAATAAGAAACAAAGCACTGGGCACCAGGTCCCATGGCTTGAGGTGGGTGGGGTGATATCACACACTGCACAGTATCTCACCATAGACTCAAAACCCATGAGCAGCCTGCAAGTATAACACTTGGTCCCGCTTTCCTTCTGCCAGCTGCACGTTGACCTGCAGGACCAGCTAGAAGTCTTCTCCCTGAAAGGGAGGCCCACCACCTCCTATATCTACATCATAGAGGAAAACACACTCCTGGCAAAAGGTAAGTTGAGGAAGAATAGCTTCCAAAGGACAAGGGGACCCAGTTAACTATTTTGTTAGGGGACTGATCGGGCCACAGACAGAGTGGGATGTCCAGTCTTGTCACCCAGGGCCACTCCCAGCAAGGTCCACTCCCACACTGGGGCTGCTTTCCCTTGAGTTAAGGTCTTTATGGATGCATCTTCCTTTAAACTGATTCTAAGTCGCTCTATCTCCTCTTTGCAGCAAAGAAGGCCCACACAGCCTCCCTGATCATTTCTCCTGGAGATGCAGCTGAATTCGATGTTGTTTTCCACTCCCAAAAGGTTGGGAGGATGACGGGCAGCATCCACTTGTCAGTGGTCAACAATCAGTATGAGGATACGATCATCCACATGGTAGGAGAAGGCTACGAGGACGACATCACCTTGGACAACATCCACGGGCTGGTGGCTTCCGCCAGCCAGGAGGCCTCAGATCTCTCTGAGGTCACTGTGGAAACAACCATGGAAGACTTGGTGGAAGGTGGGAGATGAAGCCGTGAGGTGTTGACAGCTGTTGGTTCTTGGATCAACAGTGAAATTTAAATAACAGATCACCTAGCTTCCTGGGAATTTAGGGCTGAATCTCCTCTCCATCACTGTGTGCTCTATAATGCCTGGCTCCGGCACTGCATTCATTCATGTGTCCCCTCAAGGAACATTTATGGAGCATCACTGTGCTCCTGCCAGGCACTACACCAAGCCCCAGAGTTCCAGAGCAATAGGATCCCCTGCCCTTAGGGGGATTGTAGTTTGAGCTCAAATTAAAATCTAGTCAATAAGCAAAATTCTAAATTCAAACTCCAGATTAGCTAAGAAGTGAACACACATCTCTCTGTAGTTTTCCCTGTTTCTATTAGCTGCTTACATTGACATTGTCTGCTTCATCTGAGCCATTCATCCTACACATTCCAAGAGAGTTTCTGGGCTTGTTTAATTAGACAGGGTGTGGGCTTGTGCCTTCTCTAGAGGATCATTCTCCACAGTCTGTCTACTGAATGCACTGAGAACCAACAGCATCAGTGTTAGCTGGGA
The DNA here is from genome assembly GCF_014824575.4 of Sturnira hondurensis. Classification (NCBI taxonomy): domain Eukaryota; kingdom Metazoa; phylum Chordata; class Mammalia; order Chiroptera; family Phyllostomidae; genus Sturnira; species Sturnira hondurensis. The sequence goes on along the minus strand of NW_028087376.1, from coordinate 2,851,276 downwards.
GCTTCTTACAAATGGGAATTTCAGACCCTAGCCCAGCACCTCAGACGTGCCGAATCAGAACCTGCCTTTTAACAAGATCTTTAGGTGGTTTGTGTGCATAGTAAAGTTTAAGCCACCCTGCTCCTCAATCTATCAAGTTCTCCAGCCTCACTGAGTTGACTTTACTCTCTGGGGCAGGAAAAAATTTATAATACTTCATCATTATTCTCAAAAAGCATTTGCTAAGCACCCTAATTGTGTGCCTAATTGCTATGAAGTGAGGTATAAATACAGTCTCACAGTTGTTCTAGGAGCTTAATTGTTCTGGAAAGTAGCATTGCACAGTCTGTATAACATGAGTAAAAATCAACGTGCCTCGCCCCTGTTCATGGCTACAGGGTGGTATCTCTCTTATCAGAAGTCAAACAGGAGCCAGTAGTGAACTAGTGTGGCCACTAGTAGTGGCCACTAGTAGTGGCCATTTCTGAACTAGTGAACCCTAGTTCAGAAATCAAATTTCATACTTCTAATAGGCTTGCGAGATTTAGAAAATCGGAATATAAGAGTCCCCATTAAATACAAATTTGAAATATATGATGATTATTTTTTTAATTTAAGTGTGTCCCAAAATATTGCATGGGAATATATATACTAAAAATTACTCATAGTTTATGTAATTCAAATTTAACAGGGACTCCTATATTTTATCTGGCAACCTTAACACTTAGGAGGCCAAGGTGGACAGATGGACAGACAGATGAACAAATGGATGGATGGATGGATGGATGCATGCATGCATGAGTAGATTCCCCAAGGAATGAAACTTACTGCTCAGGACTCCAGGTTTTTCCAATAGAAACGTCCAAGGAGGGAGGAATTGCATGAGGACGAAGTGAAGTGTCTTTCAGGGGCTGCCTTCTCTGGGTAGGAGCCCCCTACAGGAGGAGGCCAGGGAGGACTCACCAGCACTCTGCTTGTGTTCCTTAGCTGCCCTGGTGGACCACATTCAGTTTGGGGACTGCCACATTGGGAACAGCTATAACGTGAGCTTCACAGTCACTAACCACAGCCAAGTGAATGCAATACGGTTCGAATGGCCTGTTTTAGCTACAGTTTCCTTTTCCCCACAGGTAAGTGAAAGCCATTTGCTGTTTTCTGGGCTCCCTTAGGCCCAAACCCAATTTGCTTGTCAGTCCATTTCCATGGACACAAAGGATGGGATGGACCTCACTCAGACCTATGATTGGAGGACACTTCATGTGCCCCACCCCTGCAATCAGAGAGCAAAGAATGAGGTTTGCCAAGACGGAGGTTGATTGCGGAATTCCTTGGAAGCCTGTGTGTGTGGAGCAGGTCCCAGTCTTCCTAGCCCAGAGCGTAGACATGTGCCCCCCAGTGTGTGTTCTTTAAGCACTGGTCCTGCAAAAGCGGTCCACTAAGATATAAAATAGGGTGATGGTTTCTGTGGACAACTGAGGTTTAGAAAATGTTGCAAGTTATATCTTTCTCTTAAAGGTCCCCGGTGTCTTTTAGCAGACTATAATAAAACTGTGCTTTGCTGGGATTTCACTGTGCTTTACTGGGATTTGCTAACCCCTTCTTTGAGCAGCTCACGGCACACACTTTATGAATTGCTGACCAAGGCCCAGACAACGTGGAAACAGGTTCTAGCCTCTGGCCAGCAGTTGCTTTCCGTAGATAGTTGATTCCTGAGTCCTCGGGACACTGGATGCACACAGATACAGCCACTGCCCCCTGCTGTGTTTCAGCCACCACCTCCGCAAACACAGAACTCCTGAGGATAGAGCAAGGAGGGTGGGGGACCCTGCCTTTAAATCTCTGAGCGCTATCAGGAGGAAGTTTTGCTTCCCAGAGGGACGTGAATAGTTAGTCAAAGGAGGCCTTGGGAAGCACAGAGCTTTCTTCCCCCTTCACTTTCCAGAGGAGGCAGAGTTTCAGAAACACAAAAGGACTGCAATATATATCATATGTACATGGGTATATCTGTGGGTTTCTCACGTGTGTGCTTAGGTATGCAAAATCATGCATGGTTTTATTCTACAGCCCAAATTGGATGTCCTATGTATCTGGTGTGCTTCAGCAAATCTCAGCCTTTCCAATCTCCACACTCCTTTACGCTCTTAACCATTATTGAAGAGCCTGCAAAGAGCTTTTGTTTATGTGGGTTAGCTCTATCAGTATTTACCATATAAGAAATTAAAACAGAATGTCTATAAAAACATGTACTCATTCATTGTAAAATATAATAACAAACCCATTACATGGCAATATAAAAGTAATAGTTTTATGAAAATGGTTGTATTTTCAAAAATAAAAAATTGTGTGAGAATAATGGCATAATCTTACATTTTTATAAATCTTTTTAATATTTGACCTGATAGAAGCGCGCTGATTCTCATATTTGCTTCTGCGTTCAGCGTAATGCTTCGTCATCCGTCACTCCACTGTGTGGTCGGGGGGAAGTGAGAATGAAAAGGTCAGCATCTTAATATGCAGTGGGGTGAAAGTGGATCTGGCTTCGTGGGCTCCTGAAAAGGTCTTAGGGGCCCCAGGGGTCACTAGACCACACTCCGAGAACGGTCCGTGTACTATGTACATCGGTCCATAATTTGTATAGGCCGCATTGATTGAGAAGCCCAGGCGGTGAAGAGTGTGGCATCTGGGCTTGGGTCTGAATCCAGCTCTTCCGCTGTTAATGGTATGACCTTGAGCAAGTTACAGTTTTCCTCATCTGTAAAGCAGGGGTGACTGACAGCTATGCATCTTACAGGGGGGTGTGGAAACTGATAGAATTGTGTGCTGGTTTATATACCAGATTAAATAGTGCCCAAAGTGACAGTGTGATAGATATTAGCTGCTCTTGTTTTTATTATTATATTTCTATATAAGAAATATATAAGAAATATATATTTCTACTACGGCCATACCACCCTGAACGCGCCTGATCTCATCTGATCTTGGAAGCTAAGCAGGGTCGGGCCTGGTTAGTACTTGGATGGGAGAAATATATATATATATATTCCTATATATATTTCTATATATATTCTTATTTCTATATTTCTATATATAAGAAGTGTACATTTTAAAAGATTTTATTTATTTATTTATTTGTTTGTTTATTTATTTATTTTTACAGAGAGGGGAAGGGAGGGAGAAAGAGAGGGAGAAAAACACCAGTATGTGGTTACATTTGGCTGCCCCTAACCACAGACCAGGCCTGCAACCTAGGCATGTGCCCTGACTGGGAACTGACCCTTTGTTTCGCAGGCCAGCACTCAACCCACTGAGCCACACCAGCCAGGGAGGCTTTTGTACATTTTTAAGACAATCCATATATCAGGCCTAAATGATGCATTTTTTTGGTTTTTGTTTTTGCCAAAATCTACCTCTCCTCTAAAATGGCACAATTAGGTGAGTATTTTTTAATTCCCCAAAATACTAACACCAGGCTCTTCCCCAGATAGGCCACCTCCACCCTGGGTGTGCCAAGGACATAGTGGTAACCATGAAGTCAGATGTGCCCATCAACCTGAAGAAGATGGAGATCAAGTGCAAGCTGTCCAAGATCGTGTTTCAGCAACCTGCAGACCAGGTTCCCGACTGGGATGACCGCATGCGCACAGTCAAGTGGGTGGACGTGCCCAGAAGCACACCCGGGACTTTCACCACAAAACGAAAAGTGAGTAGGGACTTCAATCACAGATCTAGCTAGGCCGGCCAGGCCTGGATGCCTAGTGCTCTCACATGTGACATCTCAGATTTCCTTCTTTCGTGGAAAAAAGAAAAACTTCCCATTGCACTTGGGTTTTTAAAGTGACAAAGTAAACTTGCAGGCATGCCACCTGCCATGAACACTACATGCACCACGTGGACCACACATCTTCACGGGCAGAGTTATAGATCATCTTGATGTCTCATTGAGCAAGTCCTCACACCTTTTTCTTCTTCAGAAATGCTGTGGCTAGTCTTTTAGTTGTTTCCTCTTTCCCTCAGGTGTCCAGAATTATTACAGGTTAGTTACACACAGAATATCATCTTTGGTTCATACATGCCCCTCTTTTAATTATTGCTTCATTGGCTTCCTTATAATATAAACAAAGGTGAACCCACACACAGCACAGAAAGTAGAACATGGATTTCCTATGTGGTTCTCAGCTGTTCCATCACCCTGCCTCCCTCCTAGAGGAAACCACTATCCTGAATATTGTTTACTTGTTCCCTTGATTTTTGTCTTTTGTTTCTTCTTTTAATATATGCATTCTAAAAGGCAGAACATGTCATCGTAGCTTTAACTTTATTTTTTAAAGGTTGTCGCATGTGCTTACCCACAATGTTACATTGGCTCTAGTACACCCATTTCCCTGCTCGATAAAATTCCATTATTATTTTTTTAGCAACTAACATTTACTGAGTACTTAGTATTAGTGAGAAAGGGTATCTTTCTTTTTTTCCAGTTACAATCAACATGCATTATTATATTAGTTTCAGGGATACACCCCAGTGATTAGACATTATATAACTTCCTAAGTGATCAGCCTGATAAATCTCACACCCATCTGACACCTTACATTGTTATTGGAGTAGCATTGACAGCTATTCAATACCATGATGACATTCCCTGTGCTGCACGTTACATCCCCATGACAGTTCTCTGACAACCGATTTGTACTGTTTAATCCCTTCATTACCCTCAGTCTTCTTTTGAAAGTTATTTGGGGTTTACTACTTTGCACAGTGTTTCCGAGAGCACTATTGTTCAGGTCACGCATACTCATTGGCGATGGAGTTTATTTGTAGAAGCGGAATTGCTGAATCATGGAGTATGTGAATGTTCAACTTCCAAGGATAACTCCCAAATGTTTTCCAAGTGCTTTGCCAATTTATGCTCCAACTAGCAGAGAGACCTTACTGATGTACATTCTGTCTAACACTCAGTGTTGTCAGACTTTGTGATTTTTTATCATTGAAATGAATAGGAAATAATTTCATTTGGGGGGCCTCCTTTGCATTTCCCTGATCACTGAGTAAAGTTGAATATTTCATAAATGCCTTTTGCCCTTTTTTTAAACTATGCCTGTCCTTTGCATGAGTTGTTTTATTTTTTATAAGCTCTACAGTTCCTAGTATTTGTCTGCAAGTGTCTTCACCAAATTTTAGCTTATCTTTCCACTTTCGTTAATGTAGCTTTTCATGAACAAAGACATTGATCTCTCCTTCTATAATTATTTGTGTATGTGTGTCTTGTTTTTAAAACCCTCCCCTAACAGAGAAGAAAAAGACTCACTGATTTTTTTATATTTAAGAGGTTTGCTTTTAATATTTACACCCACGGCCCACCCAGATTTTATGGTGTGAGGTAAGAATCCAGTTTGATATTTTTTCTTCTAGATAACCAGTCTCGCCAAATCTCTTTTTGTTGGGCCTTTCTGTTGTGATCTGCCATCACTCCCTTGCACCAAATTTTATATGTGCCTAGGGTATTTCTGTCTCTTTAGTCTACTTTACTGCCAATTCTCTGCTCCCTCTGCCGGTTTTGCGCTGCTTTAATCTCTGTAACTTCATAATTGGCCTTGATATCTGGAAGGGAATGCCCTCCCCAGTACTGTTTGGTTCCAAAGTGCTTTAGTTATTCTTGGCCCTTTATTTTTCTGTATAATTTTGGAATCCACTTATCAAGTACAGTTGACCCTTGGACAACACGGGTTTGAACTATGTGGGTCCATTCATAGAGGATATTTTCAATAAATACTGTTAATGGGTTTTCCTTTTTCCTGGCTTACTTTATTGTAAGAATCCATTATATAATAGATATAACATACAAATATGTGTTAATTGACTGTTAATATTATCAGTAAGGCTTCTGGTCAGCAGTAGCCTACTAAATATCAAAATTTGGGGGAGTCAAAGTTACACGGGGAGTTTTGACTGCAGGGGGCTTGGTGCCCCCAACCCCCATGTTGTTCACGGGCCAGCTGCCCTGGGAAAGCCCTGGTGGAGAACTGACTGGATTAGGGTTGCATCTGTAAGTCAGTTCAGGAAGAACTGACAGTTTTATACTACTAATCTGTCCTTTCCATTAACAAGGTATATTGCTCTATTTATTTAGGTCTTTAAGATTTGAAGGTTATTTTTACTATCATTTGTTTTCTTTAATGGTGTTAGGACTCTTCAGGGTTTTTTTTCTTCTTGAGTCAATTTTATTAAATTATTTTTCTAGGAATTCTCTTCTCAACTGTTTTCTTATGTATTTTCATTAAATTATTCATAATATTTTCTTACTATATGTTTAAACTTGTAAGATCAACAATAATGTCCCCTGTTTCATTTCTGGTACTGCTTATTTGTCTTTATTTCCTTGATCAATCTCAACAAAGGTTTTTAAAATCTTTTCAAGTGCCCTGGCTGGTGTAGCTCAGTGGATTGAGCGTGGGCCTGTGAAACAAAGGGTCGCAGTTCAATTCCCAGTCAGGGCACATGCCTGGGTTGCAGGCTGGGTCCCCAGTGGAGGACACATGAGAGGCAACCACACATTGATGTTTCTCTTCCACTCTTTCTCCTTCCCTTCCCCTCTTTCTAAAAATAAATACATAAAATATATTTTTTAAATCTTTTCAAGTAACTTTTGACTTTGTTTGTCCTTTCTATTTTAGATTTATTTTCTATTTTATTCACATCTATGCCTGTCTTTATAACCTTATTTCTCCTACCTTGTTTGGGGTTCATCTGACCCCAAACTCATGTTTATGCAGTCCTAACACCCTCAGTAATTTTTTGTTTTCTTTCCCATTTATAAGACATTTTAGGTTTGCCTTAATCCTTTGTTCTGGAAGTTGGGTTTGTGAGTTGGTGCTAGTTCGCGTCAGTAGAATAGTGCACTGTAATGCCCCCGCCAAGTCCCTGTGCGGCAGCTGGCTCTGCATCACTGAGGACACGCTGCCTTTGTTACAGGTGGTGGAGACAGACCCCGAGCCTGCACACTCAGTACTGGAAGAAAACTACCGAGAACTGCAGCTTCAGATCAGCGCCAATGTGAATTTTGCATCGTATAAGTGCCAAACGGGCGATGTGCACTTTAAGGAGACGCTAGTTTACCAGACCCGAGTGTTTGAGTGAGTCATCAAAAGCCTCCCAACACTCATCGAAGTTCTTTCATTCCATCATTCACTCACTCATTCACCCAACATTTATCCAGTGGGTATGGCAGCACATACCAGGTGGCGTCTGTAGCATGCACCACAGTGTCTGCATGGGTCCAGTGAAACATTCAGACTCACAAAGCAATTGAAGTTTACCCTTGAAATCAAGACAGAGGCCAGGAAACTGGCATGGGGTGATCAGCTTCATTGGGCATATCCCCTGCAGCAATCCACACCAGCACCCGGGAACTCTCCCTGTTGGCCAGCCAGGTGACAGCTCAGACAATATCCTCACCAGTGGGCATAGGGTCCGGCCTGGTCAGGAAGCCCCATGACCAACAGAAGCCGACATTTCTCATTACCACTCCATAGGTATAGTTCCCAGGGTCTCTGAACGGGACATGCCCTGTTATGAGAGTCGCAAAGAGAGCCCCAACACTGTAGCTTCCCTCCAGATAATCACAATTCCACACTGGATGCAACCTTCCAAACCAGGCTCCTTTTTACTATAAACAATGTTGCCTATGATACAGCTGATACTCCCTCTATTGTATAGGGAAACTGAGCTAGAAAGTTAATTCAAAGTCAAAATTGTCCTTAGAAGGAGAAAGGGTTATTTTAACCCCCCACCCACACCCAGATACAGGGATGCAAGAATGCTGTGGGCCCTGCTCTCCGAGAGTTCGTGGTCTTGAGTTGGGGGTAGCGGAATAGATGCAAACAACTGAATCGATGGCGTAGCACGATGCCCTGTGGGGGGAGGAGGAGAACCTGAAGCGGACCGAGATACGGGCCAGACAGTGTCGGGGAGGCTTCCCAGACAGAGTGGTGCCCCAGCTGAATTTCAGAGGGTGAATAGGAGGTAGCCCAGTGAGAGAAGTGAGAAAGAAGTGAGAAAAGGGGGCCTACTAGGAAGAAAGAGCAACGTATACAGAGAGAGAAGGCCTGTGATTAATCTTAGAGAATTTCAAAAACAAAAATGTAAACCACTGACATTTCTGCTTTGTAAAAGGTGGTGATCAACTTGTTCAACTCATTTTGCATTTGTTGCACTTAAAGTGTCCTCTCAAGTTAGTAGAGAACCAAAGGGCGTGAGGAAAGAAGTGGGGTCTGCTGATGCCCATTACACCAAAGCAGGGATCGGCAGTGGCCCGGGGACCAATCCCAGCCAGCCACCTATTTTGGTGAACAGGCTTGTTGGTGACAGCCACACCATTCATTTCTGTGTCATCAGGGGCTGTGTCCACATCACAATAGCAGAGTGAGTAGTCACTGCAGAGACCAACCGCACGCAAACCCAGAAAATCTTACCGTCTGGCCCTTTACCTAAACCAAGGCTTCTTTTTCTGAAGACTCTTCTATGCTGTTAAGATTTCTCCACTTTTTAAAAGTTTCCTTTAATATGAGGACCACTACTCATAAATTCACACAATAAATATAAGCCCTGAAGTCAAAGCATTTGGCTTCGGGCTTGTCTGCATAGTCTGCCCGGGTCCGGTAACAGAGATCTAACTTCCGTACCCAGCCCAGATGTGCTCCCTGCAAACGCCCGCCTTCCCCTGCTCCCCCAGTGCCAGGGGAGCGTGTGCGTTTCTTTCCCTTACACGATAATTTCCTGTATCAAGACCTCGCTCTCCTGCTGTCACTGTCTATGATCAAGTTTAACGGTGATTCCAGAAAAAGCCTCTATCTGCCAGTTCTTGTCATAGAGCAGGGAACCCTGAAGCAAGGAAAGTCTCCACCAATTTTGAATTTGAGACAAGTCTGTGTCTCAGCCAGTAAAAGCATCTCAGGAAGAGGTCAGGTGGTTTCTGAGGACAGGTACCGTGTTTTGGTGGTGGGAAGTGATTCAGGAAGGGAAGGGGCTATGAAATTTGCATCCCAGGAAGGTACTGTCATGTGAGATAAATTTTTGTTTCCTCTCTCATGGGAATTTTTCAGGACCACTCTGATGCATGCTGACAGTTCACTGCATATGTGCCAGTGGTATGCCGGTGGGCGGGGGGGGGGGGGGGCGGGGTGCGGGGTTCAATGCTAAACATTTGGATATTTTTGCTTTTAAAAGTTATGTATATATTTTGTGGTTTGCAAGGAAATATAATTGGTACATCAAATACCCGATTTCAGATAAATTGCTTAAACTTGCCTTTTGAAGAAATATTTAAAAAACAAAGTGAGTTGACTAAAAGAGGAAAGCGACAGTGTAGATGGCAGGTGTGCAGACAGGACAAAAATCACTTGCAGCACATTCCTCAAATCCGCTCCCTGGTCTGTGTGCAGGTTGGAACTGATTAATACAGGGAATGTGCAGCTGGAATTCAGTTGGACCTCCGAAGAGACAGCCAAGGCTGTCAGCTTTGCAATGCCAGATAACCAAGGTAAGTGCAATGACAGGTAAAAACCCAGGATTTGGACTGAGCACCCAGTTAGTGTAAGAGCCTCATTCGTGTAGAAGTGAGCTCTGCTCCCACAACCCTCCAAGTAGCTATGGAGAAGCAAAAAGCAAAGGCCTCCTGACATCTGCAGAGCCAATATGAGCCCAAGAAACAACAGCTGACCTCTGCCCTCCTGGAGCCTGGGCTCTGGCCCCCAAAGAGGCCAGCATTCCCTCTCAGATCCCTAGGAATCTTTTCTTTTAGATCTTAACTTTCTAGGACATTACAGACCCTTGGAGAAAATGATGAAAACAATGAGGTGTTCCGCAGGAAATTACATACCATGCCCAATTTGCAGCTGATTCATGGGGAGCCTTTGACAAAGGGGCCCAGCACTCAGTAGGCAAGTATCCATTACTATTGCTGCAGTTTTGCAGGTTCCCAGACCTTACAAGTGGGCCCCAGATTGTGAACTCCTGCTTTGAAACAGTGATTCTCCAAAAACGATGTTCACAGCCCAATGTTTTTGAGGCAAAAGACCCACAGACATATTCTTGGCCCACTCTCTTGAGCCAAAAGAAAACAAATTTGAAAACTCGATGTAAGAATTAGTGGCAGTCTTTTTCACGGATCACCTGTGAGAACTCTGAGTCAATGCCTTACCCCTAGTGACCGAAGTTAAGTGTATCTGCTGGAAGAGGTGAACTCACAGACCCCACCGAGGGTCCCTAAGGACCTGTGAGTGGGTTGCCTTCACCTTGTCCTCCCACTGCAAATGCAGAAGATCACTGATTCTCCATCTGCCCCCAGGTTCCTCTCAAAAAGATCAGCTGAGCCAGGTCACACTGCCTACGGGCAGCACTCTGGACAGCGCCATGGACCATGGGAACGGAGCTCCCCCACTGTCCTTCTCTGTGGTGCCCGCCTCAGGCATCGTGCCTGTGGGGAAGACTGAGAAGATCAACGTGAAATTCTCCCCACTGGAGGTTGGAGACTTCGAGAGCACGCTTTTCTGCCAGTAAGGAGCTGTCCCCAGAACAAGCTCTGCAGCTCCTCTCCCTCTTCTCTCCCACCACGATCACGCTCTTTCCAACCCGAGACCCTGCCATGGCCCCAAATTGCCACATTTCGCTTTGGAAAGATTCAAAGGAGTTAGCCTTCAGAGAACAGCGAGGCTGTAATCTTTTGGGTTGCTCTAGACTCTCCCTCTGACCCACCTCTCTCTTCCTGGCCACGTTCAAAAGTCCACTGGGCAACGAAATAGTTGGCAGCCAGGTGGGTTCCAGTCCTGGGGCAAGCATGAATGTGGGAAGGCTTTCTTGTACCCTTACTGATACTAGGTTTCATTAACTGTAAAATGCAAATAACAATACACACCTTGCAGATTTGTCATTAAAACCAAATGAGGTACTTTAGTGAAGCTTAGCACAGTGCCCAGCACACATTAAGCACAACGAACATTAGGTGGTGGTGATGGTGGAGGTGGTAGAACTGGTGCATAGTAAGCAGGGAAGGGATGGGGGCCAGACCCAGTTAGAGAAAAGCCGACCCAGTAACCCCTGGCCAGGAGAGTCCCTGATGTGGCCTGCACTCCCAGGAAAGCTCCACGGAGACCTTCCATCTTGCAGAGGAATTTCGTGAACCATGGCTGAGTGTGGCAGAGACCTCTGTGAGCCCTGGGAGCTTCCTAGAACACCGGCATCACTGCAGGGACCCTCCTGTACCTGGGCCACCTAAACTTGAACCTAGAACGGGGAGTCTGCTCATGTCCAGTTCACTTTCTTCTAGGAGCTCAGGATACTTTTTTGCCATTTCTCCACCACTTTTCATATCCCACTAGCTGCCTTTGAGAGAGCCCAAAGGGCAAGCCTCTACGTCCATTTTACAGCAGGGAGATTTTCTCTCGGCTGATGAAGGAAGTAACATGAGACCATACTTGGATACGCAGGAAGGACCAGAATTCAGGATCCTCATACTCAGCCTGTTCATGCATTCATCCACCCAACCATTAATTAATGAACACCTACTATGTGTCATGTACTGTTCAAGGGGCTGAGGTTATGTTGTTGACAGAGACAGACCCAGCCTCTGTTCCCATGGAGCTCACATTTTAATAGATGTAATATTCATTTATGACCAACTAAGACAGCAACACTGATTCAAACTTAAATGAATACGTACATACAACCTTATCCTCTCAGGATTCCCAACCTGCCACCTGGAGAACAAGGCCCCGTTGTGTCAGCAAAAGGGCGGAGCCTCTTGCCTGTCTGTCATTTTGACCTGAAAGACTCAGATTACATCAGTGGTCACCGGCGAAACCCAGATCTCCGGGGGCCTGGTGGTGGGGTGCTGGATCCAAACACCCGGGTGATCGAGTTCACCAGTGTGGGCATAGGAGGGAAGAATCTCCGGTGAGTTGCTTAAGTTTGCAGCAGTTGAGTTCATATCAGTCAGTCCTTCTAAAGAACTGAGAGGAAGACTTCAGAGACTCAAGCTAGATGGGTTCCTAGAAGTTGGACTTGAGAGAGCTACAGTAGGAAAGTGGATTCTGTCTCCTTAGCTTTGACACTGGGAAATTTAGAAGGCATGCTAATACAATCCCCGACCACCACCTTGACCACAGAGGATGAGGGGGACAGAAGGGCCCTTGGCATCATTATTACCCCAAAGTCCAGAGCTCCAGCTCTACGTTGGGCCCCCAAGTGAGATATAGTTTTCATTTCTGCAGTGAAAAAGTATCTGGAACCATTCTGATTCCCACACAGGGGGACCATGGTAGGGCAGGTGCTAAGGAAGTTTCTCTTAATCCTTAACCCCCTCTCTCACCCTCTATCAATCCTTCCCCCTGGACCAGGACTTTTACAATCCTCAACCCAACCACTAGCACCTACTCCTTCTGTTGGGTCTCTGAAGAAATTGAAAGTCTCCAGAACCCCCCAACCTTCACGTGCCTTACAGAGAAGGGCCTCATCCACCCTGAAAAGAAAGCTGAGGTGAGTGTATGTAGGAATGAGGGTCCCTCAACCATCCCTCTCTGCACCGCAGGTGTGCCATAGAGATGGAGTTAGGGAGAACAGCCTAAGGGTGCATCCATCAACGTGTATTTCATGAATGGCAGCTTTCATAGTCCTCGTCGACAAGACAGGCCTAAGCTCTACTGGTTGGCCACAGAGAAGCAGATTTCTAGCATTTGGAGTTTTAAAAAACCGGGATTATTAAAGACAGAAAGGGGAGGTGCACCCAACGGTGCCTGGACACTGTAGGACAGTGTTCTTTTTGTCCAAGAGACTGGCAGCAGTGAAAGGACACAGCTATGTTTTCACTTGGTCAGGTCAAAGGGCAAAACAGAAAATTGGAGCCATGTCCCACGCCTTAATCCTGCTGCTTCCACAGTCATCTAGGTTGGGGGGTCTGGCTTAAAGCAACATGAACTCACTGGCCAAAGTAGATCTACGGGCCCCATGCCTTGTAAGTCCTGCGGAGCATCGTGGAGGCAGAAATAAATCCATGAAACAGAACTTGCAAATTCAGATGCCTTCAGGAAGGTCATACAAATGAATGAAGCAGGCCAAGGGGACCATGATAGGAAATGCCGGACACCAGAGCTGGCTGGCCACAGTGCTTCTCCGGAGATGACCACCACACAGACAAGTGGGCCCAGAGATGCCAAGTCTCCCAAACCTTTGGGGAAAAGTCAAAATTCCAAATTTCTCTCTGAATCTCTCCATTTGTATATGCCATCCAAAGACCTGGTGTGAAATATGGCAGCCTAGCCAGCGGTGGCTGTGATGGTGAAGGTCTTAGAAAGACCTGTGGGCAAACAGACATTGATGTGCTGGTATAACCAGATGCACATGCACTTCAGAGAGGGCAGAAACGAGTGGTGACCTGGTAACGTCAGCCATAGTAACCCCAGTGCTGACAAGCCCTCCAGGGCACATGGAGTAAGTAAACCGAAGTGCCTCTTACCCCTCTATTCCAAACTCTCTTCGTAGATTGTCTTCCAGTACACGCCTTTCCATCTGAACATCACAGAAGCATTCTGGACTTTCTCAATCCCCGAACACAGCATCACAGTCCCTTTCCTGCTGGTAGGCAAAGCCTCCGACCCTCTCATCAATCTGGATAAGTCCCACCTCAACTTCAGTTGTCTCCTCATTGGTAAGGCTGCCTCTTGGTTTACATTTGAAGTTGCATGAACTATAGAAGAGGGAAGTGGGACCAACCCAGCAACGAGCATCAGGAGCAGGCTTGGGTGGGGACTTTCCCTGGTACCTTCCAGGAGCGTGTCTGAGGGCCTTTCTCACTGGTCACAAAGCCACAAAATACTTACCACTCAATCTGATTTCCATCAAGTATCTCCTAAACCCATGCACTAATAACCAAAGGAAATTTAGGAGCCTTGTTACAGATCCTACTTGAAAGATTCCTTTAGGGCCCGGACTGACTATCTTCATTTGCCGCGCCTCGTGCCAGCCCATTCTACTTGTGTGTGCCCCAGATTATGGGCTGTACTTGTTTGCTCTTTGGTGTGTATGCAGGATTTCTCTGCCATCCTTTAATGCATTTATATGGTTCAAAAAATTATTGAGCCTTGTGGGACCTAGGCACTCTTCCGTAAGCTGGGGATGCAGTGCATAAAACAAAAGTTCCTGCCCTCATGATGGTTATATTCTAGGAATAGGAAGCAGACTACCAACAAATAAAAAAGCAAAATATGAGGTCTGTCCAGAAGGTATCCAGCCATGTAATATGAAAAATAGAGACATTTATTGAAGAAGATACAAGAAACATTGTACATAGGACAATGGCACCTCAGTCCCCTTCAAAGTAGGCACTTTGGGACCTCACACAGTTCTCCCAATTGCCATCAAGCTGCCCATCGTATTTTCCTGAATCTCATCAACACTCTGAAACCTCTTTCCTTTCAAGGGTGATTTTAGTTTTGGGAAAAGCCAGAAGTCTCAGGGCGCCAAATCTGGGCTGTAGGGGCCTGGGTCACCTGGGTGGTTTGATGTTTTGCCAAAAAACTCTGCATGAGACGTGATGCATGAGTAGCCATGTTGTCGTGATGAAGCTGCCAATCACCAGTTGCTCATAGCTGCAGCTTTCTGAATCATCCCAGTAGTTTCCGTGAGAGAATGTTCAAGGTTAAGGCAAAATTTGATGCACATTTGATGCTCTCCTCATTTGCTCAGTCATTTTGAATGTGAGGGCCACACAGTATACATGCTCACTCAACAGTATCTACTGTATCTACTGACTAATACAGTGAGGTCATTATTCATGCATGTGCATTCCAGTCCACTCTTCTTGGCTTCCAGGTTATACCAATGTCATGGAAACCATTCTCAATTATAGTAACAGTGGCTGAACTCTTTCCAGACAGACCTCATACATATCATGTCAGATGTTGATAAGGGTTCTAGAGAAGAATAAAGTAGGTTAGAGAGAATAAAGAATGCCAGTTGGCAGTGGGAAGATGACATTTGAGCAGAGACTGGAAAGAAATAATGGAAGTGATTGCCAGGTCCCTTATAACCCTAGGAATCTATCCCAAGGGTGTGCTAAGTGTGTGTGTGTGTTTATGTGTGTGTAAAATATAACTGAAGCCAGAGAGGCTTTTAGTAATTCAATTTTTAATTTATAAAAGTAATAAGCCAATCAATGCAGTATTGTATAAGGAAAAATTTCATAACCTCTCCCCACCCATCATATCTCATCCTTCCCTTTCCATCAGAGAAAACCAGTGTTAACAGTTTGATGTGTGATATTTTCATGCTCTTCTTATACTGACACATATAAATAAGCAGGAGGAATTGTGGTTTTTAGTAAGGTTTTCAAAAATAAGTGAGTAATATATCATAAGAATAATAACAGCAAGACAAACAGAATTTAATCTCGGAAGGCAAGGGTCATGCATTTCGATAGAATCATAACATTAATAGTTTAAAGAAGAACAACCACATGGTCATATTAACACAAGCTGAAAGTCATCACTAAAATTCAGCAGACATCCTGAACAAAAACTCTAAGAGGAAAACAGTTAAATAAAGAAGGTCAGACAAAATCAAGAGACAAATGCTATCTCATAGTAAACCACATCAATTCAAATCAGGAATTAGGCAAGGCTGCTCATTATTGTCATTACTACTGAACACTTTCTCAGTGACTTTGGCAAATACAACAAAACAAGAAAAATAATTGGCATAAACATTGGGGGAAAAGAGACAAAACCCATCCCATTTTGCTGTGGCTGATTACTTCAGACAGAGAGAACTTCAGGAGGCTCTAGAAAAAAAGCAAAACAAATACTAAATCAACAAGATAATTGAGTAAGCAGCTGGATGCAAGGCAAGTATGCAAAAATCCAGTTTCTCTTTCTTTTAGCAGTAAGCTCCTAGAAAAAGAAAAAATTCTCTTTAGTATTGACAACATCTATACAATGTTTAAGGGTCAACATAACAAGGAAAGCACAGGAGCCATATGAAGAAGACCATAACGTCTTATTAAAATGTCCCCAAACAAAATCTGAATATTTGTCAGTTCTGCCAAAAGTAAATGCAAACTTAATTAAGTTTCCATTAGAATTGTAGCTAGAGCAGCCAGGCAAAATACAGACACGTAGTTAAATTTGAATTTCAGATAATAGCAAATAAACTTTAGTATGTCAGCATAAGTATGCCCCATACAAGATTTGGGACATACTTATACTAAAAAATTATTTGCTTGATCTGATGACTTTAATCCCAAAGGCTTGCACTGGTGGGGAGAGAACTGTATACAATGGTTCAAAAGTTCATGTGGAGAAATAAATGCTCTATGATAGTCCAGAAAAGTAAGAAAAAGCACACTAATGCTATAGCAAGATGGGTTAACCAGCACTGTCAGAATTCTTAGGACACACCCAAGATCTAATTTAAAGAGCTCCACAAAGTGGCGCTTTACAAAAGTTTGAGCAGAGCCAAGGCACACTGGGTGGAGTCAAGTTCTAGAATGAGAGCTGGAGCCCCTCCAGGGGAGGAGGGTCATGCATAGAGCTAGAGGAAGAGAGGGGGTCCAGGGCTGAGGAGCTTGGAGGAGGGAAGAAAAGAAGCCGAGTGGTCTCTGCTGAGATACTTCCGGAGCAGGCCTGAGGCCTCGCCTGAGGGCCTGTGTTCCCTCCTCAGGCCGGGAAGCCAGGGAGACTGTGCACATCATCAACAGGGAGGAGCAGGGGTTCAGCTTTGCCTTCCTGGAGGACTCCCGATATTCAGAAGGGTTCGGCAACAGCCTGGTCGTCTCTCCCATGGAAGGCTGGCTCTCACCGCTGTCCAGGTAAGGAACCAGGAAGGCCCCAGGGCTTCACCCTCCCGACGACGCAGCAGTCCCAGGCCAGCCAGCCAAGAGAATGAGTCGGTTTCCCTTAGAGGGCCCCAGCTGCAGTACAGTCTTCCGGCTCTGAAATGCAGGTGGTAGCAATTCCACTCTGTCCTACTTAGTCCCTGCTGTCCATTTCCCTGATGAATTGTGGAGCAGTGAGAATTTTAAGCCCTTGTTTTCGATATTTTCCTTATACATGTTCTTTTCCTCACCATCTACTCTATCTATGAATCCATAAAGCAATGTCCTGCCCTGCCTGGAAAACCTTCCAAATTCATCATAATTCTGAGTTATAATGCCTTTTACTCCCAATGTACCAGGTAACTCACTGGGCTCATATCCTTTAGCAGATCTTAACAGGTAGCCTAGTCAGCTAATCTGTTGTCTTCTTCCCCAACCAGGTTACCAATTGATATTTTCTTCACACCAAAGCAGGAAGGAGATGTGAACTTTAATTTGATCTGCAATGTAAAAAATAAAGCCCACCCTTTGACCTTAAATGTCAAGGCTGAGGGCTACACTATGAATGCAAATGTCAAGTGCAAAGACAGGACTGGTTCAGTCACTCTCTTGCCTCCCAATCAGACTGCAGTTGTCAACTTCTCTGAGGTAAAGGCGCAAGAGGGCCTTGCTTTCTCTTGGTTTTGACACTGGCTGGGAAAGGCAGGCAGTACCAGGGAATAGT
The DNA here is from genome assembly GCF_014824575.4 of Sturnira hondurensis. Lineage (NCBI taxonomy): Eukaryota > Metazoa > Chordata > Mammalia > Chiroptera > Phyllostomidae > Sturnira > Sturnira hondurensis. The sequence continues at coordinate 2,833,715 of NW_028087376.1, read as the reverse complement.
AGCAGCATCTCTCTGTTTGAAATGCCAGGGAGATCAGGAGAACAGAAATGCACCAGGAGCAGCTCCTTCCCCAGACTGTGTATGGTTTTGATGTGAACACTTTTCTTATTTTACTTTTCAGGGGGTGGAGAGATGGTAGGCAAGGGGAAGAATGCTTGTATTAAACATAGAGGAAGGACGCTTGGCTACCAAGGGAGGTCTAAGAATTAAATTGCCATCTTACTCTTCCGATTTGAGGGGGCCGCAACACTTGGTAGGTCTTGCTGAACTATCTGGCCACAATTTAATTGTTCTGAACTCACATCATCTTCCATTCCTATCTCTCAGAGGATATTTCCCCCAAAATTGTAACATATCCTTACCCCAGAGGAGTTAGCCATGGTTTGCATTCACTCAACATACCACTCTGTTCTCTCTCAGGTGGAGTTGAATGAATGTGTCCAGTGTGAATTCACCTTCATCAACACTGGGAAGTTCAACTTCAACTTCCAGGCAGAGCTATCTGGCCCCAAAGCCCTGCTGCAGTACTTGGAATTTTCACCCACTGATGGCAGAGTGGACGTGGGGCAGAGTGCCCCTGCCTTGCTGTCTTTCCGACCATTTAAGAAATGTGTCCTGAAGGGCCTGGAACTCAGAATCAAGGTGAGACCTTCAAACATTGCCCGACACTGAAAGCACTCACAGCATTCTGCGTTGGAAGATTACTTCTGAGCGTTTCTGGTCTTCTCCACCCCGGAGTGTGGATGTGTTAGAGGTAGTCGCATAGTCTCTATAAATGGTAACAACTGAGGTGCGTAGTGAGTAAGCGTGAATTGAACAGTAAGTGTGAATTGAATCAAGCATCTGTGCACTGGTATATCATGTAGCCATTAAATTAAGGGAGATAAATGGGAGGTGGAGATCAAGAGAGAGAAGGAATATGTACATTTTCCAAGATAAGTTAGCAAGTGAAACACCAAGGAATTGCGATGTCAGCAGGGGTGGCAGAGAAAGGACCTCGGAAAAGCTGCTCTTCTACAGCGGTGAGAGCACTGGCACAAACTATCCAAGTCAACGTTTTCAGAACTCCTGAAATTAACCCTTTCACCCGTGGCATATTGACCTTTGACCTCCTGGTCACAAGATGACAGTCCCTCCTGCAGCCCTATCTATGTCTGCATTCCTGAGTGGGAGGAACTAAGGGGGAGAACCTGAAGGCAAAATACTTTCCCAGCAAGACTTTGTCTCTTTATTCCAAATAGGACTCCTTTTATACAGGAACAAGTATAAAGGACACATGGACAAAAACAAAAGGGGGGTGGAAATGGGAGGGAGGTGGGGAGCACTGAGGGGGGGCTGGGATGGGAGTAAAAGACAGAAAACTGTACTTGAACAATAATTAAAATAAATTTTTAAAAAATAGGACTCCTTTTGTTCACACTCTGATGACCAGAACTGTGATGGTCACCATTAGCTGCAAGGAGAAGGGGGAATCATGTGGTTCTTGTCCTTTTCCACCTGACTCACTCCCCTTAGCATAACACACTCCAGATCCACCCATGTTGTTGCAAATGGCAATATTCCATCTACTTGTGGCTGAGTAGTATCCCACTGTGTCTGTGTACTGCATCTTCTCTAGCCACCCTCCCACTGAAGAGCACAGGTGCCGTACAATTTCACTCACACGTGGGATCCAAAACAAAAAGCAACAAATGAACCAACAGAAGTAGGCTTATCGACACAGACAACAGAACAGCAGTTCCCAGAAGGGAAGGGGGTGGGAAGAGGACAAAGAGGGCGCAGGGAGTCAACTACAAGGTGACAGAAGGAGACTACACTTCAGGTGGGAAATGCACAACAGAATACACAGATGTCGTATTATAAAGTTGTGCACCTGAAGTTTATATAATGCTGTTATGTAATGCTACCTCAATTTATTTAATTTTTAACATGTTTTGAAAAATGGGAAATCAAGTGTTTTCACCTGGGCACATTGCCAACCAATCGGAGTCCTACAAATGAAGAAGCCTTGGGAGTTAGACGTTGGGCAGTAATGAAGTCTGTCCCACCCCTCTGTCTTCAAGATAAGTCATCGCTTCAGGAGCAAAGCAAGGGCCAATGCAGGGTCTGACTGCAGAGTAGCCCACCTTGCTTTTCTTAAATAAACAAGCTTCTAACCAATGAGTCAGAATCTCTGCAGATGCAATCCTGGGACCTGTACTTTTGTAAAACACCAGCCTGCCTCCCTCCTTCACCTGAGGACTGAAGGGCCCTTTCCTCCCACTCTTCCTAATCACACTCCACCTGCCTTTTCCTCTCTGCAGATAAGTCACGGTCCAACGTTTACGTGCAGCATCTCGGGCTCTGCCTCGAGCCCTGCTGTCCATTTCTCCTTCACCAGCCACAACTTCGGGACCTGCTTCGTCTACCAAGCCGGGATGCCCCCATACAAACAAACCCTGGTCATCACCAACAAGGAGGAAACGGCTCTGAGGTAAGCGGGCTCCCCAGAGCCTCCGAGGATGGCTCCACCTGCAGGTGGAGGATGATCCTGCAGCTCTTTCTGGAACCTACAGCTTCCGCCCCATGAGGTCCAGCCATGACCGAAAAGAGGGATTATGGGAGCGAGTCAAACACAGGTGGCCGTGAATCCAGAGTCCCCTTTCCCCACCACTAATACTGATACTTGGATAGCCATGAGTTTCCTGCTGAAAAGCCTTTTCCTGGAGTGAGGAAGGCAATGCCAAATGGCCTGATGACGGGCTTCCATTTATTTTCCCCATGCAACAGACATGGAAACTGAGGCTAAGGGAGTTAAAAAGTGAATTTCTCAGGTCGGTGGTCTCATGGACAATAGTAGATCTCTACTAAGCCTAAGTCTTCTGATTCAGATCCACTCTGCACCATCCTGTTTAGAATGTTCCAGTCCAGTTTCTGGGCCCTGTTACAGACCAAACAAAACAGAATCTCCAGAAACTGGCCAAGGGACCTGTGTTTACCCAAAGCTCTCTTGCTGGGTTCTATGCCACAGAACTTTCTTTGATGACAAAAACATCATGGATCTGCCCTGTCCAATGTGGCTACAGAGCACTTGAAGTGTGGCTAGTGAAACTGAGGAACTGAATATTTATTTTAATTAATTTTAATTTAAACAGCCACAGCCTTGGCTGGTGTAGCTCAGTGGATTGAGCACCAGAGCGTGAAGCAAAGGGTCACTGGTTTGATTCCCAATCAGGGAACACGCCTGGGTTGTGGGCCAGGTCCCCAGTAAGGGGGGCATGAGACGCAAACACACACTGATGTTTCCCTCTCTTTCTCCCTCCCTCTCCATCTCCCTAAAAAATATTTTATGTAAATATTTTAAAAATAAAAACAAAAAATTAACAGCCGCATTGAGGAGCACAGGTCTAGGTTCAAATCTGAGCTCTTCCCCAGCTCTGTGACCTTGGGCAAGTTTTTTAAACTCTTTGTACCTCTGTCTCATTGCCTCGAGTAGGAAATGATAACAGTGCTTCCCTTGTAGGGCTATTAGGAGGATTAAATTGGTCCATCTGGAGATAGTACTTAGAACAGTGCCTGGAACACATGAAATGCTCAATTATCATATGCTGTTGTGGCGGTGGTGTTGGTTATCCTGAATATTAAGTTACGAAAGTGTCACTAATTAAATACCGTTTCTACTTGCACTCTTTCTTGCATGATTTAATTTAATGAGCCTTGCTTGGTTCACCGCATGAAGCTCTATTTACTGGCCTAGCTGTACTTCTCTAAGCACTGTGAGGCAGACAAGGGGGTGTTGGGCAGGGTCTTGGGAGACCGCTTGCAGTTGAGCAATCCGCCAGAATAATAGCAGCTCGCCGTTGTGGCATGTTTCCTCTGTGGACTGTGTAGCGACTGCTTTAGTCACTTTATCTCATGTAGCCTCACAACTACCCCATTTTACAGATATGGAAACTGAGGCCCAAATGGGTTAAGTAGCTTCTCTGAGGTCACATGGCTAGTGAGCGATAGAGCCTGGACCCAAACCCTGTCCGTCTGACCCCAGACGGCTACTCCTCCCCACCGTCTCTGCCACCCACCTACTTCAGGAAGCACTTCCTTCTTAGGAAAGGTAAAGCCTGAACTGCATCATCAAGAAACAGGGTGACTAGAGTGAGAAGAGCACTGGGCAAAGGGCCAGGGGGCTTTGAGCTTGAGGCCTGGTTCTGCCAGGATCTCAGGGTGTGATTTGAGGTAAGTCACTTGACTTTGCCCCAGAGAATGTGGGCTGGATCATTGCTGGGGCCGCTCTCAGCCCTTAAATTCTGTGGTTGTAGGACTGCCGGGCAGGAAATCCATCGGGACCAAGCTCCGAGTGATAGGGGGTCAGTGCCTTGGGGTCAGCCTCCGAGGAGCTCATGCACCCTCCTCCCGATTTTCCCAGCATAGACTGTTTGTACACCAACACCACCTACCTTGAGGTAAACTTCCGTGTTGATGTGATAAAGCCGGGAAAGACCATGGAGATTCCAATCACCTTTTATCCTCGAGAAAGTATCAATTATCGTGAACTCATCCCCTTTGAAATCAACGGGCTCTCGAAACAAGTAGTTGAAATCAAAGGGAAAGGCACGGAGATGAAGGTAAGAGGAGTTTGGGAGGTCTTCGCACCGGCACCCTGCTCCTTGCCCTCCCAGCCACACTGGCCCAGCTGAGCCCACATCCCCTGCCCCTTGGCCGCTCTACCAGAGGTCGGCAGTCCCAACTGAGGGGTGAATTGTCAGATCAGACTGAGGTGAATCATAGATCTTACTCAACACCCAACTTGACCATAGCAAAGGATGTAGGCAGTGAGCACAGGCAGTGAAAAACATTCTTTTTCTTGGGACGTTTGGGACTCCCAGGTGCAGGATCCCAAGCATGTCCTTTTTCTCCCATACGAGGGCATGTTTTATTCTCGGGTCTAACAGGCAAGATTTGTTTTAAGCAATGTATGCAGATACATCTCGGTCATGGAAGGTCTTTCCTTAACGTCTTTCCTTTGCTTGGTGGGAAATCACACCAGTGGGATTAACATTCTCCAGCCACGGGTCCCAGGATTAGCTTTCACCCAGGGCGCTCCTGCTTAACAGGTGCTCCTGACAGAAAGGGAGGGGTGCAGTCCTCCTGCTGATCCCTGCCTTCCCAGGGTCTGGTAAACATTCAAGTGTCTGTCTGGTGGGAGCATTTTCACTTAATGGGGGTTTTGGACAACTGAAGGTCTTCCAAGTTTCTCAGGAATGCATGGGACACTTAAGCAATGGAGAGAAAATGGGAGGGGTGTACTCCTGGCTACCTTCCCACCAAGCAAAGGAGCAACAGGACCGTGCCACCTGCTGTGTCAGTGCCCAAGCCAGTGACAGGGTCCCTTACGATGTCATTGATTTATTCATTTGTTCATTCTTTCTTTCACTCATTCAACACCCATTACATATTGGGCACTTTGGGAATGAAGTCACCCTGCTGTCCAGAAGTGACTTAAATACGTTCTCTGACTTCTAAGGCTGGTGCTGAAGACTCACCTTTTAGACAAAATGGAAACATATAGACTGGATATAAAGATAGTTGGAGGGAGAGGGTGCCGTTCAGCGACTAATGGAATGACAGTGACCAGTGGCTACTGCTCATTGTGGGTCAGTGCCTTTCTGGAGGGCAAGGCCCAGCCTGACCTTCATCTGACCCAGGCTGACATTGTGTCCACTGCCTTAGATGAGGACTTTGAAATGTATTTCTTTACCTTTCCACCTCTGCTGCCCCCATGCTAGTTCAAGTCACCATCCTCTCTCACACCTCAAGGCTTTCTCTCAGGCCCTCCTCCAGCCCATCTGCACGGAGGACCGAACCAAGCTCTCTCTCGCAGAATACACACTCAATTGGGTCACTCCGTGCTTCACTGGCTCCAGATTACAACCCGACCACCCTCCACACCCAATCTTGTCAAGTCTCCCTGGGCTCCCAGCTGCAGGCTTGGACCGAGCCACTCCCTGCAGCTCAGGGCCCTGCTCCTCCCTGGAGGTGCTCTCCAACCGCACACCCGCCCTGACTCACGCAGATTCGACCCTGCCCTTCCTTTAACTCTCAGTGTAAACACGCCTTGGGGCCTTGGGGGGTCCCCAGAACCCCAGTCTATCTCAGCCCCCTCCAATGTGCTCTCAGGTACTGGAACTTTTCCTTCACGTCTCTTACCCGGCTGTAATTACATAATTGTTGTTTAGTGGGCACTTTATGCACAAACATGTTTAGTGAGTGAGTGAATGCACATCTCGTGTGAAGAGTGTGGGGCACCGAAAAGGGGGGACCTCCCGAGGCTCACCGGGACTGGCATGTGGTGTTTATTTTTCCCATTAACTGACAAACCCTCCCTCCCTGCTGTCTTTCTTACCCCACAGATCGTAGTCCTAGATCCCGCCAATAGGATTGTGAAGTTAGGAGCTGTCCTGCCAGGGCAGGTTGTGAAAAAAACAGTCTCTGTGATGAACAACAGCCAAGCCCAGCTCACATTTAGCCAGTCAGTCCTGTTCTCGATTCCAGAACTCCATGAACCTAAGGTTGGTGTGCTTGGGGCTCCCAGGGGCCTCATGCTTCCTGGCAACATAAATGACCTTGCTAACAGCACTGACAGCTCACAGGTCCCCTGCACCTGCAATGTGCCAACACACTGAATGGCTTTCCACGCACCACCTGTGTTCATCTCCACAGAAACAGCCCAGGGTTCGTGCTTCTGTTACTCTCATCTTAGGGATGAGGAAACCAAGGCTCAGGGAGGCTACGTTGCTCTGAAGAGCATCAGTGTGAAACAGAAAGAGAGCTGGACTTGGCCATGGGAGTCAGCGGCTGCTAGTGAACGTACACAGATCCTCAATGTAGCACAGTTGAAAACTGTGGGAAATCATAAAAGAAAATAATGTTGCCCAGACTCTCATACCCAGAAATAATCACTTAATATTTTGGTGCCTATGTTTCCAGTTTTATCCCTATGCATTTTTTTTACAAAAACAAAATGATGGTGTTCATGCTGTTTTGAAGTCATCGAGCAATAGATGGTGAACATTTTCCATGTCCTTCAGGGCCATGTGTTCATTTCCACCTCCACTGTGTAGGTAGGCCGCCTGTCTGTTTCTGCTCACTTCAGGTGGCTCTAATGTTTTATGTCATAAACAACCATGTAAAGCGATGTGGCCGAAGCTTTGTGTGCATCCTCAACTCTCTGCTTAAGACAGATTCCTAGAAAAAAGGGCTCATTGGATCAGGAAGAAGGGTCTGTTTCAGTGCACATCACCAATCTGCCCCCTCTACACCCCATCAGCCGTGTGAAAGACACGCACTTGCTCCCTGGACAGAGAAGCCACCAGGCCCAGCCACCTGCTCCCCGTCTCACAGGCAGCAGCGTCCGGGCGGCCCCTGTAAACAGGCCAAGTGTGCTACATTCCAAGGATGAACTTGTCAATCATTCTTGTACTCACTCAGTAAACAGGTGCTGAGTGCTAAAAACATAAAGATGGGTCTTAGTCAGCTTGGCTGCCTAAACAAAATGCCACAGCCTGGGTGGCTTCAACAGCAGACATTTGTTTTCTCACAGCTCTGGAAGCTGGCAGTCTGTGATCAGAGTGCCAGCCTGGTCTGTTTCTGGCAAGGGGACTCCTCCTGCCTTGCAGATGGCCGCCTTCTTACTGGGTGTGCACACAGCAGAGAGCAAGCAAGACTGAGCTGTCTGATGTCTCCGCTCCCATCTCGAGGGGCTGCCTCTTGTGACCTCATCGGAGCCTAATTACGTCCTGTAGGATCAGGAGGGAGCTGCTCAAAGGAGGGTCGGGAGCCACAGAAGGCCTCACAGTGGAGAGAGGTCTGCACTGAGTGTCACGGGCGAGGAGGCGCCCCCAGGCACACAGGCTGGGGGCGCTGTTTCTGAGAGGCCCAGGTGTACAGCCTGGAAAGAGTCTGTGCTTTTGGAAAGCCATGCGTGATTCAGTGTGACAGGAACACTGTGGACCATCTGGAAAGGCAGCATACAGAAAAATCGGCTGCAAGAAGCCAGCCAGATCTAGAGACCCGGTGGGTGCCTTGGCCCAGGACCCCCCGTTGCTCACTTTGCCATTCGGAGAAAGCAGACAAACTTGTTGCTTCCCACTCCTCGTTAATCCAAATGAAAGTCCTCAGTCCCAGTGGGTCAGGGCCCCTAACATTCTGGCCACACCAATTGTGCTTCTTTGGTTGGTCAGACTCAACTTCAAGCTGCCAGAGTGACCTGTGCTGACACGGTCACTGGGGGGTTGGCTCCCGACATCACTGTGCTGCGAGAAATTCCAGGATCACTCTGCTATCCGCACCTCTCAGCCCACTTCTGGCCACTGCTCAGAACTCTGAACCAAAGGGAGCTCAAGGTTGAAAAGGGGGTTGGCTTCTTTAAAGCTGATTTTGATTAGCCTTTACCAGGACAAAGTGGGGAGGGAAGACCATACAAATTCAAACCGTGGTTCTCCACCTTTAGAACACATGGGCCTGCCAGAGCACTTTGAAAACGCAGGCTCCAAGTTCCTCCAAGTTCACTGACCTGATCAGCCTGGGGCGGGACCCAGGGATCTGCATTGTGACCAGGGAAGTGCGACATAGGGACCCTGGGGAGTGCTCCTCCAAAAACCCCCAAGCACTGAGGGTTTTTATTTCCTCTTGCAGTTTCCTCCAGCAGAGAGTAGAGGTTATTGGCAAGAGGATGGGAAAAGAATTAATGTTTATTGAATGCATACTCTATGCCACACATTTTATACAGATGACTGAGTGAGTTCAGTAACTTGTCAAAGATGACACAGCTGGTAAGAGGCAGTAGGTGTGCGATCTGCCCCTGGGGCTGCTGCAGCCTCAGCAGCAAGAGCTCCAGGAACAGGGAACGCAGAAACCCCTGTCCTCAGCTGCTCAGTCTCACTGTCATCTTGCCCAGGTCATCACCTTGATTCCGTTCCACAACATCACTCTGAAGCCAAAAGAAGTCTGTAAACTGGAAGTCGTCTTTGCCCCGAAGAAGCGTGTCCCCCCCTTCTCCGAGGAAGTGTTCATGGAAAGCATGGGGCTCCTGCGCCCCCTCTTTCTCCTCAGCGGCTGCTGCCAGGCTCTGGAGATCTCCCTGGACCAGCAGCACATTCCCTTTGGACCAGTCGTGTTTCAGACCAAAGCCACGCGTCGCATCCTTATGTTGAACACAGGCGACATGGGTGCAAGGTAGGAGCGGAGCAGGGAGCTGGGGCAGAGTGCAGGATCAGACTAGACACCTGCTTTACAAGTGTGGCCACTTTGGACCTCTTCCCCCTCCCTTTCACATCTCCTTCCTTCCCTCAAATGTGACAATGGTGGCCTCTCCAGGGTGATCCTGCTCCCGCGATTACCAAAACTAATACGATAGAGGATTTTGCTCTGTGCCTGTTCTATGCCCTTTACATGGCTCCCCCCTCTAACCTCAGTGATTCCATGAGACCAATGCTGACCGATCCTTTTCACAGATGAGATAATTGAGGTAGAAAGAGACCAAGTAACTTTCCCAAGATCCTGCATTAGCAAGAACTTAACCAGGCACAGGTGCAAAGCTGAGCATTATTACACTGAAGATCCCATTCGATTACCCCAGAACTCTCTAAGGTAGTCACTATATTGTCCCCTTTTCACAGATGAATTTGAGGCCCAGAGAGGTCAGACTGCTTGCCTGGGATTACACAGCCAGGAAGTGAGAATGATGGGACTAGAACCCAGGGGTACCCATGGCCACTTGCCTTTCCAGGCCCTTCCCTCTTGCCAGCAGGTGCCCACCCCGGTCATGCCACCGAAGCTGTGCCGTCTGTGCACCACACACCTGCAGGGGCGCGCATCACACAGACTCAGTGTGAAGTGCCCTTAGGGTGCAGTGTGGCAGGCCTGGCGATGGACGTACATTGGTCTACACCATCCACCCTCTGTCTCCTGCCTGGACCAAATGCCCAACCACAGAGGGATGACCACACAGGGCCATTGCCACCAGAAGCAGATGCAACTCTCACATGAAGAGATCGTCTCCACCCTCCTAGATTTGACCTAAGAGGCACTGAAGGGAGTGGTTAAGGCCACAGTCGGGAGAGGGCTTCAGTCCTAGCTCGGCTACATCCAATACAACCTCGAGCACACGTGTGTAATCATGTTCATGTGTATGTGCCCTGATGTGTCACTGGGGTCAGTAAGATAAGATGCAGCCCCTCCTACCTGCTCAGCTCTGAGGGACCCAAGTCAGTGGACACAAGAGTGGCCGTGGCCTGTGTCCCCACCTGCCTTTGCTCAGCTTAGAAAGGAAACTGAGTTATCTTACCCAGAGTGACTTGGCCCATCTGCCTCTTCACCAAGCAGTCTCTTCTCCCAAGTCCCATGGAGTCCACGAGGGGATGAACCTCCAGGGTCTTGTTCTCAGCAGCATTGAGGACAACCCCAGACACTAGTAAACTACCTTCCCTGTCTCCTTTTGTCTTGGAAAAGGTTCAAATGGGACGCCAGAAAATTCGAGCCTCACTTCTCCATCAAACCGGAAGAAGGCTATATCACTACAGGCACAGAGGTTTCTTTCGAAGTTACCTACCACCCCACCGAGGTGGGCAAGGAGAGTTTCTACAAAAATTTGCTCTGCTTCATCCAGGGAGGCAGTCCTCTCAGCCTAACCCTGTCTGGAGTCTGCATAGGACCACCTGCAGTAAAAGAGGTCAGTCCGTGCTGCCCACAGGTGGCCAGTGGCCAGGGTGGGCCTAGCAAGCCATGCAAGTGAACTCAGCTGAGCCTTCCAGAAACAGACGGCTCTGTTCAAATAGTCCTCACTGCCCACACCAGCGTCCAACCTGCTCCTTCTCCCCACAGGGCCTTTGCACATGCTATTCCCACCACTGGAATGTTCATTTTCCACTCATCATTTAATTCCTATTCATTCTTCAGCTCTCAACTCCAGCATCACATTCTCGAGGAGGCTTGCATTGGCATCTCTGGCTAGATCAAATTCTGTTATAAGTTGGGAGTAAAGGGTGAACACCTTTACAGTGGTTTTAGAAAACAATAGTCTTGGGTTAACCCTGTGCTAGCTCCGCTGCTGGAAACCTAACCGTGCACGCCCGCCGTGTTCCTGGCAACACAGCTTATGGTAAAGTGACACCTGACTGTCCTCTCTATATGCGTGTTAATTCAAGAACGGTGAAATAGAATCCTACAGTACGCTATAAACACATGTGTACAAGTCTTGGCAAGAGCTTATGCTCTTATTTTCTCAAGGAAATATTTGGCAGTGGATTGTCTGGGTCATAGGGTAGGTACATGTTTACCTTCTTAGAACCTAGCAAACTGTTTTTACAAAGGGGTTGTGTCATTTTACATTTCCACTAGTAAAGTCCATCATTTTTATTTGTGTCACATCCTTACCAACCCTTGATATGGTCTTTTTGTGGGTTTTTTTAATGTTAGCCATTCTGATAGGTATGTAGTGGTATTTCATTGTGGTTTTTAATTTGCATTTCCCTACCAACTAATGATGTTGAACACCTTTTCAGGGATTTATTTGCCATCCATCTATACTCTTGGGTAAAATATCTATTTAAATCTTCTATTTTTAATTGGGTTTCTTATTTTCTTATTATTGAGTTTTCAGGGCTCTGTATATTCAGGACACAGAGTTTCCATTTAGATGTTTGATCTGTTTAAAGTTCATTTTTGTGTGCAGTGCAAGATGTGGATCAAAATTCTTCTTTGTGTGAGGATAGCTGGTGATTCCAGCACCGTTTATTTAAAAGATTACCCTTTCCCCACAGAAATGCCTTTGCCCTTTGACGACAAGTTAATCGATCCCGTATGTGTGGGCCTATTGCTGAACCCTGTTCTTGCCCGTCGATCTATTTGGCCCTCTTTACACCAGTCCCACCTTGGCCCATGCTGCTAGGTCCAATAGCCAGTTCTCACCCCTCATCTTACTTGACCTGCCGGTGGCATTTGGCGCCTTGAACAAGCACCTCCTCCTCCAAACAGCTCCTTCACAGGGCGTCCAGGAGACCACCCCCTCATGGCTCTCCTCTCCTCCTCCCTGATGAGTGCTCCTTCTCATCTCCTCTCCCGATTCTTCTTAACATTGGAGTGTGCCGGTCAGGAATTAGTCCTTAAATTCCTTTTTTTTTCCCTAAATACACTTACTTCCTGATAATCTCATGCAGTTTCTTAGCCTTAAAAAACATTGCTAAACTGACTACTCCCAAATATGTATCTTCAGCCTAAACTTTGCTTTGAACTCCAGGCTTGTAAATTCCACTGCCTGTACAAGGGGCCTCTTTTCTTCCAGGTGGTAAATTTCACCTGCCAGGTGCGCTCCAAGCACACACAGACCATCCTGCTTTCAAATCGCACCAACCAGACCTGGAATCTGCACCCCATCTTTGAGGGTGAACACTGGGAGGGATCTGAGTTCGTCACCCTGGAGCCCCATCAGCAAAACAAGCCCTATGAGATTACCTACAGGCCACGCACCATGAACCTGGAGAACCGCAAGCATCAGGTAGGATGCGCACCCCATCAGTTTCCTGGCATGACTGGAGGAGGAGGAGTGTGAGAGAGGCTAAGAGACAGAGTTTGGCAGATCAGAGAATGTTAGAACAAAAGTCGACCCCATCTTCTAGAATCTTCACTCCCAACCCTGTTGAGATACAGCCTTGGTTGCCATCATAACAGACTCAATTTTTCATTCTGTTTATTTTCACTTTACATTATATTGTGAGAATTTTTGTATTTAATTAGGTAGTCTTTGTGATAATCATTTTTAATGATTGCCTAATATTTCATGGAATGAAGGTTCCATATTTACTGAACATCCCCCAGTTGTTGGGTGTTTCAGTTATCTCCAGACTTTTGTATTATAAAAGGTTCTAATACATACTCATTTATATGTGTGTAATTTTTTCCACTGGAGGGATTGTTCTTCAGTAAGTTCCCTCGTCTGTGATTCCTGGTTCAAATGTGTGAATGTCTTCACGACTCCTGAAACAAGCTGCTTTCCAAAAGTGTTATGCTCATTTGCAAAGCCTCCATTCATCCTGTGACTGCCATGCCTGAGGGTACCTAACAAACGCCCTCTGTGTCGTTCTGACCACATTTCTTCCTCTCCTCAGGGCACCCTCTTCTTCCCCCTGCCAGATGGGACCGGCTGGCTGTATGCACTGCATGGCACTACTGAGCTCCCCAAGCCCGTGGCCAATATCTACCGTGAAGTACCATGTAAGACGCCCTACACTGAGCTCCTGCCAATCACCAACTGGCTAAACAAGCCCCAGAGGTAAGGGGTTGTGGGGGAGGAGACAGAGAGGACTTCCCCCATCTTCCTTTGGTCAGGGTCTCTAGAGGACACTGGCTAAAAGGGTCAGAGGAAAAGCTTCCTGAGGTGGCCAGCCATTGCCAGAACTCTATGCCTCCAAAGAGATTCTTCTGTTCAGTGCTGTCTGTGAATAGCTGATTACTCGTACATCCCCCACAACAGTGCCTGGCACAAAATAAGTGCTCAGTAGATGTTTACTTCTCTTAGTACTGTTACTGCTATCATCATAACAATGACTGTGATTGTTACTGTGGAGTCCTCAGTCTCAATACCTAAGCCACTGGCCAGAGAAGGACATCCCCTGTGCGTGCAGTGGGAGTAGAGTAGAACGCAAGGACTAAAGGAGCTCAGGGTCAACCAGCCTAGTCCCTCCCTTTGCAGTGAAGGAACCACAGGCTGGGAGAAGAGTCCATCTGCCTAGCATTGTTGGTAAAGGCCCAAAGTCAGAATCCCAGTTCTGCTAATAACCAGTCGTCTTACCTGAGCATGTTATCTTCCTTCTTTTGACCTCATTTGCTCACTAGTGAAATGCAGGTGGTAATGATATGCACCTACAGACATTGCAGGGACTAAATGCCTGTAACACACACAGAGCACTGACTCAGTGGCTAGCATAATAGGTGGTCAGTAAATGGTAGTTACTGTCATTGCTAGTGATAGAGTGAAGACTAGAACCCTGGGCCCTTGTGTTTTGTAGACATTCAAGAGTAGAGACAGCACCTTGCCTTTTTCTCTTCGAGCAAAGTTTGCATTTTCTCTACTCTCTCTTGTCATGCTCCCTGCTCCCCCAGATTCCGGGTCATTGTGGAAATCCTGAAACCAGAGAGGCTAGACCTGAGTGTCACCCTAAAGGGCCTCGACTACATCGACGTGCTGTCTGGATCCAAGAAAGACTACAAGCTGAACTTCTTTTCCCACAAGGAGGGGCTCTACAGTGCAAAGGTACCAACATGTCAAAGGCGCTGCCCTGAAACCCGGGCAGTCTGACCTTCAGGCTGACAGTCCTGGTGTTAGGGGGTGAAGGTGTCCTCCATAGCCAGCCTGTCCTTATCCTGTTGGCCTGTTTAGAGTGACCTGGCAAAGGCACTCAGGATTCCCAGCCCTTGAAGATGACGCCAGACTGCAAGGCCAGCCAGCCTTCCTGAGTAGGGCCACCGAGTTTTCAAGGCAGGAGAATCATGGAAACCTTTATGCAGTAGCTAACACCAGACCAGCAACTACCAGACCAACAATAATAAGTGTCCTGTTTTCTGAGTGTTCATGGGGTGTCCAGCCTCGTGCTGAGCACTCAACACACATAGTGAGTGACGGCGGAGCCAGGGTTCAACACAGAGTCACCTGCTCCAAGACACCACGGGGTCTTTCCCCTATGAGCTGGTTTTCCTGATCCATTCATTAGTTAATACCCATCAAGTATATATGTCACACACTAGTGCTGGTAACACAGCAGTCACCAAAATGAGGCGCAGTCCCTGTTCTCACAGAGCACACGGTCCGGGGAAGGGGCGCGGACAGGAACCGAATGGCTGCACAAGGACCGCGTTGTTGTGGAACGGGGCAAGTGCTCGAGGCAACTGCAGCGGCAGACGGCTCAGCAGCTCTCAGGAGCAGTCAGGGCTCAGGATACCGTATGGGAATGGCCCTTTCATTGGTGGTATTTGCAGCTATGTGGAGAATGGAATTACCTAGGGAAAGATTTTTAAAATGAAAAAATAGAATCCAGGAACACACCTCCCCCTCAAGAAGAGACATCGGCAAAGCCCACCCAGCAGCACGTCTCCCCGTCCTGCAGTCATTCAGGAGGCGCTCCCCTCAGCTCAGGGCCACGAACGGGGTTAAAAGGAGGAGTCAGAAGTGCCCGAAGGGGGAAAGCCGCCACGCAACAGAAATACCAGCTCAATAAATAAGAACTCCTGAGATAAGAGTTATTAAATCAAACAGAAGACTTTTAGTAAATATTACAAATATACTCAAGGGAATAAAGGGAGATAATCATACCCATGAAATAAGAACAAGCTGTTGTGGAAGGGAACTCCACTTGGAGGTGAAATAGGATATTTGACGGCTGAACAGTATAATGGACCCTAGGAAGAGGTTACTTGTGGGGGTGACTTTACTCGCAAGTCCCCCCGGGTGCCACGGTCGAGGTGTGTAAATATGACTGAGACATGATATGATCTGCTTGGGGAGGAGGGGTGGCCATTTTCCCTGCTGGGAAAAGGACCCCAGCCCCCTCTTCCAGGGTTTTTATTGGGTTCTAATACACAGGAATACAGGGCAGCAAGGATCAAACAGTAGATAACATTTCAAAGAAATCTGAGGGCTTCAGAGTCTGTCAGGAACAGAGTTTTAGGGTTTCCTGCTCGGACCCTTAACATATGAATGAAAGCACTCTTAGAGCAGATTTCACAGGTTTATCAGGAAGTCTTTGTGATGCCAGATTTTTCCCCAGGACACGCTCTAGCAAGGCAAGGAGCTGCATCTCTCCCCAACAGGTATTGAGGTTTAGTGGGATTAGAGCCAGGAAGCGCTTCTCCCAGAGAACATGGGGATTTGGGCTATGTCAAAGCTGGGGGGGTGAGAGTCCATTGCTCTTTGTTGCGCGCGCGCGCACACACACACACACACACACACACCCCAGTCCTTCCATGAAGGCCTCCCAAGTGATCAAGTTTGGTTTAGGTTGCCTCCTGCTGTGAGGGGGTCTTACCCATCATTGACTTCCGACCAAGCTTTGGGGGCAGGGAGAGGAACTGAGGCGGCGTTTGCTACCAGAGACAAGCTTTGTCTCCTGCGGCTCAGCATTCCAGAGGTGGTCCCTCACCCTTAGTCACAACGTGTGGAGATACAATTCCTAAAACCAGGCAGAGCGGTCTGCAACAGTTCCTACTCAGAAGAGCTGAGTAATACCACCAGACTTTAGGACATGAGCACAAAGAACTGGCAAGATGCAAGGAAATAAGAGCAAACGTTGGTGAGGGTGTGGAGCAATTGCATCCGTCAGCGTGAGAGGGTAATACTGCAGCCACTTTGGAACAGTCTGGCAGTTCTTCAAATGCCTAAACGTAGACTTAGCATACAATTCAGCCATTTCATTCCTAGGTACATACACAAGATAAATGAAAACATATGTCCACACAAAAACCTGTACCTAAATGTTCATAGCAGCATTAGGCATAAGAGCCGAAAATGGAAACGACCAAAATGTTCATCATCTGATGAATGGATGGGGGACACAGTGGGGGATTATCACAGTGGGGGATAAACACAGTGGGGGATTATCTGGCAATAAAAAAGTGGAAGTGAAGTACTGATTCATGCAACACATGGGTGAATCTCAAAAACAAACATGCTAAGTGAACAAAGCCATGCACAAATGACCATGCACCGTATGATTTCATTTATATGAAGAGTCCAGAATAGGCACGTCTATAGCAACAGAAAGTGGATCAGTGACAGGCCCAGGCCTGGGGGGATGGGTGAAGAGGAAATGAGGAATGGTTGTTAATGGATACAGGGCTTCTTTCTAGGGAAATGAAAATGTTCTAAATCAAATAATTGGACTATGACTGCGTAATTACAAGTGAGATAAGTGCTTTGTGAATATACTACCAGTCACTAAATTGTACCCTTTAAATGGGTGAGTTGTATGGAATGTGAATTATATTTCAATAAAGTCTCTTTTTTTAATGATAGGAAATGTGAAACATAATATATGTCAAAAGGTTCTAATATCCACCTAAGAGGAGCTCTTGAAACAGAAAAGCAAGATAATAGAAGGAAGACAATACTCCACAAAATAATTGTATAAAAATTTCCAAGGCTACTGGAGAAAGAGCATTCTCCTTGAAAGGACCCACTAAGTCTCCAAACAGGGTAACTGAAAGAAAGACTCACATCTAAATACATGAGAACAAAATTTCAGAGGACTTGGATAAAAGAGAAAGTCCTAACGTATTCTGGGAAAATGAAAATGAAATAGTAATCACAGTAACGTCGGATTTCTCAAGGTAACCACAAGAAGCCATGGAGGAAGCTATTCAATCTACTTAGAATAATTAGATTAGAATAGTTTTTAATCTAGAGCTCAAAACTATTATGAGGGCAAAACAAAGACATTTTTAAACATGCAAGGACTCAAAGTAATCCACCCATGTACACAATCTCTACAAAATTAAAACCTTGAGTTAACAAAAATTTTAAAATAAGTAAATGAATCAGAAAGGAAAGTACAAGGATACATTGAACAAAGAATCTAAACTAAATTGATAGGTAATTTCAAATAATTGTTGAGAAGCAATCTGAAATACTTCTTATGACCTCAGGATAGCAAGGGCAGGAATAAAATAAGGCAATGAAAAATATGTTCTCATTCTGTTGGAAGCAAATGGGGAACTAAGAGATATTTTCCTGTTTACAAAGAAGGGTAAGGAGAGAATAGAGATACTCACAAACTGTAGATGTGAACAGGAAGATATAAATACAGGATCCAGCACAAATAATACCCCTTTTTTATGAGCTGCTAATCTACACCAAATCTTTTATTGCAAAATCGTAAGCATGTAATTCTGTAACATAACAATATCACACGCAAGCACGCCATATGATAATTTAGGTGAAATGTTCCAACTGCTGTCCATCTCGTGCGAGACATTCACACACCCTACCAACCACACTCATGGCATTACTTCTGCCGGACCCTGTATATGTATCAAAATGGGAGCACAAAGACCTTTGCATAAAAATGACGATGAACCAGATCACAAACTCTCTTTACAATAATACAGATTAAAATTAACAGTAACAAAAAAAGTTTTTTAAAAGCAAAAGCACTTTTTGATGGCGTAATTAGCCCTCACACTATAAAAAAAAACATAAAACCGGACAAAATGTCTGAGGCAAGTCTTCTGCGTCGCTGGAAGACAGCAGAACAATACTGCAATTCATCAGAGAGAAGGAGATGTGTGAGATGAGTCCCCGTGACTGTCCTGGCTCTCTGCCCAGAGACAATTTCCTGACCTCAGTGCAGTGCGCTAGAGTCTCGGCGAAGTGCCACAGCCCCAGTGAACTGAGGGGGCAGAAATCAGAGTGGGTGCAGCTGAAATAGCTGGTCTCTACATGTAAGGTGCCAGAGAGGACACAGCAGGACGTGGAGCGAGTGGGAGGACGAAAGTCTGCATGGGATGTCTTCTCGACGCCCGTGGCTGAAGTTGGACTGCACGTGCAGAGGAAGAGACTACGTGAGGTTCACCAGAGAGCAGCTGCTACAAGGGTAAGAAGGAATAAAGGCACACGACACGGACGGGTGCTGGGGAACACTGGAGGTCTGGCCCGGTGGAGAAGCTGTATGAACAACCCCCCTCAATAACCCTGGAAACCCAGCTGAAACACTAGAAAGGCCACAAGAAGGACCATGCCTTTAGTATAAGACCTTCTGCGGACCAGCCTGAGAAAGCCTAAAACTAGGCCCCTACAAGATCAACAAGGAAGACAAAATTTGGAGATTGAATCCCACCAAGTTGGAAGGTTTTTAGGAACACCTTAGGTTTTCCACATATCTGCTCTAACAAAGTATAAAACCAAATCTACACAAGTTTAAGATATTGGCAATTAAACTTTCTCCTGGAATAAAAGCAACACTCTTATAAGGAAGATAACAGAATCCAAAATCCCCATAGTAATGGGGATTCTTAAAGGGGATATTATCCCTATAATCCCTGAATAATGATCATCAACAGCGTCCAGTGCACAGACAAAAATTACTACACTTGTGGAGAAGCTGGAAAATGTGACCCAAGCCCAAGAGAAAGCAGTCAAGGGAAACTGACTCAAAGATGGGCCAGACATTGGACTTAGCAGGCAAAGGCTTCGAAGAAGCTATCATAAACATGTTCAAGAACTAAAAGAAAATATTGTAAATAATTAAATAAAATGTCTCAATGAGTGGACAGATAAGGAATCTCAGCAGACAAATATAAACTATAAAAAGAACCATGTGGATATTTTAGAACTGAAAAGTACAGCAAACTAAAATGAAAAATTCATTGAATGTGCTTAACAGCTGATTAGAGACCATAGAAGATTCACTGAACTTGACACAAATCAATAGAAAGTTTCCAGTCAGAAGGACAGAGAGAGAGAAGATTGAGGGAAAACGACCAGAGCGCCTGGAACCTGTGAGAAAATATAAAATGGTCTAATACACCAGTAATACAAGCCAGCAGAGAAGAAAGTGAAGATGAGATGGAAAATTATCTGAAAAAATAATGGCTGAAATTTCCCCGATTTGATTTTTTTTAATGACTTACAGATCCAAGAAACTTGGCAAACCTCAAGCAGGAAAAATACAAAGAAAACAATACCTTGTGCACATCGTAGTAAAACTGTTGAAAACCACAGATCAAAAGAAAAGCTTCAAACAACCAGAGTTAAAGGATCCATGACATACAGGGGACAAAAATAAAAATAACCACTGCCTTCTCTTCAAAAATAATGGAATCCATCTGCAAAGTACGGAGAGAAACAAAACATCAATTTACAATTCTCTATTCCCTGACAATAGCCTTTAAAACTGAGGGTGACGCAGCCATTTTCAGATACAAGAACCCGGGAGAATTCACTGCCCGCAGCCCAGCAGTGCTGGACGCGTCGGCATCATCGGGATGCAAATAGGCGTCGTTCAGTCTGAAGGGCAATGATGCCAGATGGAGACCTGGGTCTGCTGGAAGGAAAGAAAAGCACTGAAAATGGTAAATAAGTAGGTAAATATTAAAATGTTTCCCTTCTCATAATTTTGTTAGAAGACAACTGATAGTTTATCAAAAACACAACATTGTAAAGGGGATGCTCTTATATCCACAGACATAAAAGATAGAAAGACAAAAGCACAAAAGATGGATGGATAGGTGGATGTGATTCTACTTTAGTAAGGTTATCACGTCTGTGAGCTGGGACGTGTGGGGTAGGAAGCATGAAGGGTCCGTTGTAAAGTGGGAAGTAGTAAAATACTCTAAATTTGCACAAGTTAAAACTTCATGTTATCAGGTCTACCATAACCACTAAAAATCTGTTATATAGCCAAGAAGCCATTAAAGAAAATACATTCCAAAAGATTACACATTGATCCAACAGAATGCAGGAAAGTAGCAACAGACAAATGACAAAAGGAGACTGACATAAAAAAAATAGCATGAGGTCAGACTTCAACGCAAACGTGCAAATAATTATTTTAAATGTAAAAGACTAAACACCCCAATGAAAAGACCAAGGAGGGAGCACTCTAAATCTGAAGACAGAAGGAGGTTGAAAGCAAAAACCCAGGTATGGTAGGAACTGTTACCGCCTAATAGTAAGATAAACAACCAAAAGTATTAAAAAGGGCAAAACACTTGAACAAACTGTTTGACGAAGTAGATATGTGAATGACCAATAAGCACCTGAGGGAATGCTCAACATCATCAGTCGTCTGGGAAAAGAACTTGAAATGGTGAGCACTTTGCCCATAACAAGTCAGTTGCAGGGGTGAAGGACAATACACTGCAGTTACAAGTGAGAGCACTGAAATCAGTCCAACCTGGGTTCCCATCCTGGTTCCAATGCATCTCAACATTAAGTCAAGATACTTAATATTGCTAAGCTTCATTTTCCTCATCCTTAAAAAAAAACAGTGAGGGAACAATAACATCACTTACAAATTGTGTAACATAACAACGAAGTGCTTCTGGTGCCTGGCACCAGTCATCATGCAGTGTTAGATGCTATCATCATCGTCGTCGTCAAACTGTTCCAGCAACAACAGGAACGGGAGTGAAACGCACTACAACGTTGGCCTTTCGAGGTCTCGCTTGTTCTCAAGGTCAGTCGGCTCCCCATGGGGGAGACCTGCACCTGCAGCACTAGACAGGGCTGTTCTGGCCTCTTCCAGAGCAAACCCAGGCTCTGTTACTACATACTCTCAGCTGGGAAGAGCCAGCACGACTATCTAAAGAGAAAGGCGCTGACAGGGATGCAGAGTGTCAGCCTGGGCCCCTGCTTCGTGTGCCAGGGGTGGCTCAAGGAGAGAAGGACCCAGCTGACCCCTCTTCTCTGCCCTGCTTCCTCCCACCCTCCTGTGAACTCAGGTGATCTTCCGAAATGAGGTGACCAGCGAGTTCTTACACTACATGGTGAGTTTCAGGGTCATCCCCTCAGGCATCATCAGAACCATCGAGATGGTGAGCCCCGTGCGGCAGAGCACGTCGTCCTCCGTGAAGGTGGAGAACCCCCTGCCCTACTCGGTGACCTTCGCCGTGGAATGCAGGGTGCCCGACGTCAACCTGCCCTCCCAGTTTGTGGTGCCTGCTAACTCTGAGGTATGACCGGCTGCCAGGGCCCGATAGCTGTGATGGAGGCTCTGCCCTTGGGGCTTGGGGGCCGCGGTGCCCATCCCTGAGGCCGGGCCAGCCCCGGCGGTGCTCTGGGATGTGCTTCTGCAGAGGACCCAGTACTTACCTTTACATTCGGAGACTCCAGATCTAGAAACACCTGGAACAGGGAAAGTTAGGAAGGGTACAGGGGAGGGAACGTGGGCCGGTTTGGACAGAGGTTCCCTGGGCTCAGGATCAGTGGGAGCATTTGCTGCTGGAGCAGCACTTCTGCGTGCAATCTGCTCTGAGGTCACTGGGTGGCAGGGGCTCAGTGAGGCCTTCAGCATCACCTGGGGCCTCTGTCTCCCCTTGCAGGGCACATTCTCCTTTGAATTCCAGCCCCTGCGAGCTGGAGAAACCTTTGGGAGACTAGTTCTGCACAACAGTGATTTGGGTTACTACCAGTATGAGCTCAACTTGAAGGCCACGCCAGCACTGCCTGAAAAGCCCATCCACTTCCAGGCTGTTCTTGGCAGCGGCCAGAGCACCTTTGCCAAGATCATCAATTACACCCGGCAGAAGACAGAATACTACTGCAGGGTGAGCGACCCCGCCCCACCGTGTGCCCTTCCCTTCCCAGAAGTCTGACCTCAAAATAATGGGAGGAGGACATAGGGGGTGCAGAAGTGTGAAACTCAGGACAGTTGGGGGCTTTATCTACCCTGGAAACTCCCAGTGAGAAGTACATAGCACCAGGCCTGGGTTCTTCCCTAAAGACTTTCTATCTTAACAAGCTGCGTGCAGGGTGGGGTTTTGCTTCCCACTGTGTGGTCAGTAATAAGACCGTGGAGCTTCATGGTCATGCACATAGGCTGCGGAAGCCAGCAGACCTGGATTTGAACCCTGGCTCCGCATGTACTCTTTGTGTGACCAAGTCACTGGAGTTCTCTAAGCTTATCTAAAAGGGTGACAATACCCTGACCTCACAGGATTGCCATGAGGATTTTAAAATATGTATATAAAACCATTTCGTAGAGCCTAACACATAGTAAATGCCCCATATATGTTACCTATTATATAAATTGGAATATGGGTTAACTACTGAAACAAAAACCCCAAATGACAATAAAACGGAAGTTTATTCCTTTCTCAAACAACTGTGGGCCTAAGCAGTCTGGTCTGGAATGGTAGCCCCATGACATCTGGCCTGCAGACGCCTGTCCTGACACTCTTCCTGTTGGAGGAAATCGCTTTGGACCACGTGGACCAAGACCACTTGCCCTGACGCCCACATGCCAGCCAGCTACCAGGGGAAAGGGCTGGCTGCGGATGCATTGTTCTCTCATGCTCCACTCACCAAAACTGCACAGGACCACACCTAGCAATGAGGGGAGCTAGGAAGTGCGCCTCTGCACTGCGTAGCCAGTGCCCAGTTAACAGCAGGGCTAAGTCAGAGGCACGGGCTCCTGATCAGGCCTGTCAGTCAGGAGAAGTTAGGTTATACTGTAGTAACAAAGAGCCTCAATACCTCGGTGGCTTAAAAGCACAAAGGCGTGTGTCTTGCTTGCACTATCTATCTAATGAGGGTCAGCAGGGGACTCTGCCCATCACAGCCACTCAGGGATCCAGGCTGAGGGGCAACCACCATCCCACCTGTTCCCAGTCAGAGTACCAGAGGGGTGGAAAGACCCCGAAAGGACTCACACTGGCGACTGGATGCTCTGGTGTGGAAGTGACACCTATCACTTCTCGAAACTAATCATCCAGAAGTAGCCACACCCATCCATGAGGATCTAGAATGTTCAATCTTATATGTGCATGGAGGAAAGGAGAGCCAGATGTGGGGGCAGCACAGTACAGCCCTCTGTCTCCAGGCACGTCATCCGCTGTGTCTTGGCCTCGGTTTCTTTGTAGCAAAATGGGGATAACAATCAGTAGTACCTATCTTCAGGAGAGTTATAAGGACACAGCTTTTTTCTAACCTGCGCGGCTGAGAGGGGAGGGGCGGGGGATGCACCTGAGCTTCTGGTATAACTTTCAGCCAAGTGTATGTATTCCCTTTGCAGACCGACTGTCTAGACTTCCACACCGAAAAGGTCGTTAGCGCAGCCCCGGGGGCTCAGGGAGGCACCGAAGTCAGTGTGGAAGTCTATTTTGAGCCCAGCCACCTGGGTGAGACCAAGGGCATCCTGAGCCTCTCATCACTGACAGGCGGGGAGTATGTCATCCCCCTCTTCGGAGTGGCTCTGCCCCCCAAGCCGCAAGGTCCCTTCCTGATCCGAGCCGGATACAACATAGTCATCCCCTTCAAGAATGTGTTCTACCAAACGGTCACCTTCTCCTTCATTGTGGAGAACCCGGCCTTCTCCATCCGGGCCATAGACACCGTGCGGCCCAAGAAGATCAACAACATCACAGTCTACTTCGACGGAAACCCGTCGGGCAGCAAAGCACCCATCACCAGCAAGCTGATTGTGGTGTGCCCTCCTGGGGAAGGCAGAGAAACAAGAATTAAATGGGTTTATTATCTGAAGGGGATCACCCCTTAGTGGTAACCAGAGTCAGCTGCACAGAGAAAGAGCCCTCTCCTCAGCCTGAATATCTGTGTGTTGTGCTGGCCTGGTGAGTAGAGAAAACAGTCAGAACTCTGAGGGTAGTGTTTTCCCCTCTTCTCTCAACTGTGGGGCACTTATGTCCATATCAAATGTATGCCAAATATATGCATGATAAACATACCCCATATTAAATGTAGTAACTGTGCAAAACAAAGCTCTGTTTTACTTTGCAAGGGCAAGTCTCTGAATTTGGTTTCTTAACACGCCCCCAAAGCCCAGCACTGTGTAAATAACCCCCATTTTTAATACAGCAACACAGGTATCACACTCATGACCGCCAATGGAACGGCACCTAGCAGTGCGATGCACGACGCAGTTTCTCTTTAAAAACCCATGATGTCTTAAAGAGCCCCTAGCTGTGACTCTGTTTTGATGGGGGTATTATATTCTGCTTTCACATAAAAGCTGAAGAAGTCACTATTTTCAAAGCAACTAACAGGTACGGGCACTCCCTGCAGGACCAGGGGCCAGGGTGCTCCCCCCACCTCTGAATCCCACGCCTGCTCCCCACAGCAGGCTCTGGCTGAAGAGTGGGCCCTGGGAAAAGGCTAATTGAGACCCCAGCCCTGTGCACAGCGGGGGGTCCGGAGGTGGTGCTCTCAACCCATCAACACATCAGAATCACCTGACTCTGGTCCAGACCCCCTGCCCAAAACCTGCTCTAATTGATCCGGGGGTTGAGGGGAATGGGGCATCTGTTTTGACTGGTGTTTTCAGCCTGTACAGCAGAGTTGAGAACCAGTGCAATGGATCAAAACACCCACCTGCTGTTAGTCTGCAACTGAATCAGGCACCAGTCTACTTCCAGGGAAGGGCCCCATCCCAATTCAATATGTTTAAGCTGCAGCCCTTTGTAAGCACATAAAGGGTGTCTTCTAAGTGCCTTTCTTCCCCAGGAAAGCCCTACAGAAGCTCCACCTCCGAGGAGGAGTGGGGCCTTCTGCCTCTTCCCCTGGGGCCTGCAGTGTTGAAATAAAGATGATAAATGACTGGCTTTTCTTTTTGGACCAATTGATAAACTCTTCAGTGCCTGTAAAACTGAAAAGAGTAGCCCCAGAGAGGATTTGCCCCAGCGCATGTACACGCTCCCAGGCCCGGGGGCTCCTCTGCTTCCACCTCCGTTCTGACGATCCCAGATACCCACTGCTACAGAAACTGGCCACATGCCAGTGTCACACAGGCAAAACGGTGCCTTCAGGTGGCCAGGGTTGACTCCCCTACCTCGCTCTGCTCCAGCTCTCCCCAAGCCATTGAGTCTAGAGCCCAGCGCCTTGCAAGCCCAGAGCAAGGAAGCTGTCCCTTCTCCCTGGGACCAAGAGCCCAACTCAGGCTCTGCCAGATGGTTTGAGATGGGCACGTACATCTCTTCACTTGGGCTTGTTCTCATGCTCCCTTGGTATCAAAACGACAATAACAAAATCATTTCATACTGGCAAGTTTGGAATGGTGAAGTAGCTCAACAGGGGATTGGGGGAGAGGCTTGGTGAAAACTAGCATTCTGACAGAAGGTAGTTGAAAGAATACATATTTAGCAAAGCAGACCAGGAGACACCTCACTGGGTGGGAAGGGGGGTAGAGAAAACATCGGGGCCACCAGGTGCCACAACACCACAGAGCACTGTGCACAGAATATGATGAGAACGGAGGCCCTGGTGAGAGTGACACCTGAAGTGTAAGCACTTCTTCGGGGGAGCCATGCCTCAGGCCATAGGTGATGGTAGGGTGGCATCATGAAGACCTGCCAGATCTCAAGAAATCCCAAGCGAGGGACTTCCCAAACCTCTTATACTTTCATGTTTGCCCTGAAACTCCAGCAAAATTACGTTGCTGTTAGAGAAACTGCATTGCACAGTTCAAGATTTGGGTACAGTTTCTTACAGTGTCACCACTACCCTCTTGCTACAATATCGGTAAGTGGTGTAACAACAACAGGCATCTCACACAGATGCAGATGAGTTACATCTGTTAGAACAGTGGCCCGTGTGCGACTGGGAGCATCAGTTATCCACTAGTCTAGAAGCGTCTGAGCATGGCAGGCCTGGGCAGGGCTGGCCCCAGCGTCAGAAGACAGTGAGCACATAGAGAAGACAATGGTGGGTGCTGGGCTTTATTCTTAGAACCCCTGCGAGGGCAATTATGCATAAATAACCTCATTTAGTAGGCATTTTCTAAAATAAAGAAAAGAAACCACTTCTTTCCAGGAACTTCTGAACTAAAGGCAGGACAAAGCATTTTTTTGTGTCTTGAGTAAGAAACTGGTTTCTTAGCAACCAAGTCCACCATATGATCTCAGGAGAAAAGAATTCCTTTCAGTTAAATAAACAAAAAAACATTTCCTTACTGTTTCAATGATTAAAAACTGTATCACATTATGACCCTGGGGGAATTTGGTTCACCTTTAAGAAAAAGTCAAAGCAGCAAAAGAGATGAGGTATTATATTAGATGGGAGTCCAGTGGAAATGAATACACACTGGAGAAATAGATCCAAACTATTTCCACCAATTTGATTTTTTCATTGTTTTGTATCAGCCATCAAAATCTTAAAGACACAAACCTTACAAGACATTTGGAAATGTCCTCATTATTGCTACTTGATATCAAGGTAAGAGGTGGAAACCATTAAGCGATACATTTTCTCTGCAGATGAATCTTCATTCATTGGATTTTGTTGGCAGAGGTTTTAAAAGATGTGAAAACTCACTAGTAAAGAAAAGAACATTTTCACAGATTTTTCTAGACATGATTCCTCCATGACTTACTGAGCTTGGCTTAGCTCCTGTATTTGTTTTCTATGTCCACATACAGATTGTCATAAACCAAGCATCTTAAAGCAACACAATTTCTTATCTGTTTCCATAGGTCAGGAATGAACTGAACTGGTTCCTGGCTTAGGGTTCCTGAGGCAGAAAGCAAGATGCCGGCCAGCTGCATCCTCATCTAGAGGTTCAACTAGGGAAAGACTCACTTCCCGGCTCCCTCAGTATGTTGACAAAATTAATTTCTTTGTAGCCATATAACTGAAGTCCCTATTTTCTTGGCAACTGATAACAGGGGACTAGTTTTGGCAACTACAGACCACCCTAAGGTCCTCACCACATGGCCCATCTCAGGAAGTTCACTGTCATTACTGTTTACCCTTCAAGGCCACCAGGAGAATATCTCTCTCACTTTAAATCTCTTCTAACTTCTTTTAAGGCCTCACCTGATTAGGTCAGACCCACCCAGGATAATCCTTTTAATCAATTCAAAGTCAATGAGTAGGGACTTTAATTATGTCTGCCAAATACCTTATGCTACATAATGTAATATAATCATTGTTAGCGTGGCAGCACATCATATTTACAAATCTCGGCCACACTGGAGGGGAAGAGATTACACAGGCATGTATGCAAAGTAGTGGGAGTCTAGGACACCATATTAGAATTCTGCCTATGATGGCCCCTCACTTGTGTCCCATAGATTCTAATCTACGGATTGAGGATAATACTCCATTTTCAAGATGGTTACAAGCTTTACAGGTGTACCTTTCACTCAGAGAAAGGTAGCACCATGTGTTATGTTCACATTGAATACTCACTGGGCTCCCCTGTGGTCTAGCCCGTGTCCTAAGTCCCTGTTCACTGTAGGTTACGATGAAGAACTCTGATGTCTCTCCCTGTTCCTGCATCTTTAGCCACACTAAGTCCATAAAGTGCTTTAAAAAATTGTCCACATAGCTTCAATTTCTGTTCCACCATTTTATCATGACACTCACAGCACTTGGAGAGGCTGCTTTATAGTGACTCCATTTGGGGACCTTCCCCCAACCCGGGGGTGGGGGGCGGGGGGGGGTCGCTGCGGGCAGGGCTCCTGCTGTCTGTAACCTAGTCCTTCCAGGTATCAGAACATTGCAAACACACTCCGGGTCCCAAATGGTGGGGTGACAGCCACCATTGGCACCAGAGGCTTTAGATGGTAGACAGGTAGTACAGTTTTTAATCGAGAATTTATTTTAATGTTAAAAAAATACACAACTAGTCAAACTCGTGATTTTAGGGAATAAACAAGGAATTGAAGATTTTGAGTGAGCTGGTTTGAGAAAAAATTTTTTTAAATAGTAGAAGTTACTAGGATATGGCAAAAATCAAAATGGTGTCATTACAATTTGGGAAACGTTGCCATATTGGAAATTGGTGACTAGTGAATGAACAGGTGGATTCATTACGTATTGAGTAAATTATTCTAAGCCATGCTCTTATTCTAAGCCATGCTCCAACAGCCCCTTCCTTCTCAAGAACGTCTGCCGAAGCCCACTATGCCCACACCTACCTAGTGAGGGCAATTGAGCGGTAAGGATATCCAGCCCACCGAGCATATCTCAAACGGGACTCCGGCAATGGGGCACTGAAGCCCTGAGTGTAAGAAGAGGAGGTGGAGCTTTGTGGGCGTGGTCAACCCACAATCGGCCTCCGTGCGGGGGTGTGGCTGACGAGGGGCGGGCCCTCGAGGCGGAAGGAGGAAGGTGCTGCGGTATCACGTGATCGCGTAACATGGCCGTTGCCCGGTGAGCACGGCTGATGCCGGGCTGAAGCTAGTCGCAAGAATCGTTAGGCACCAGCGTGCGGGGGCGGGGTCCAGGCCCGGGTTCCGAGGCGGTGCGCGGCGGCGGAACGAGGCAGGTGGGTCGGGGCTGGCGTGGTCCATGAGCGGGCGCCAGAGGCAGCGCCGAGCCGCAGACTTCTCAAGACCCCGGCGCGGCCGGGGCACTCTCGGGCTGAGGAGTCGCGGGGCTCCGGGGAACATTCTGAGTTGTCACCATGAACCCCGAGAAGGACTTCGCGCCGCTCACGCCCAACATCGTGCGCGCCCTCAATGACAAGCTCTACGAAAAGCGGAAGGTAGCAGCGCTGGAGATTGAGAAGTAAGAGCCGCGGGCATCCAGGGCTGGGCGTGGGGAGCGGAGGCGGAACCCCGCCCTGGCTATCTATGCTGGGGTCCCGCTCCCTGGGGGAACAACTCACGCCTTTCCAGCCAGTGTTGATGCCCCAGGTTTGGCCTTTAGCGCGGTGTTTGAAAGCAGGAGTTTGGGAATCCCAGCTTTGCTTCTGACTGGCTGTGTGACTTGGGCCAAGTTTAACCTCCCTGGTGCCCAAAAGGCTGCCGTGGGAATGAAGTGACAATGTATGTGCAGTGCTTAGGGTGCAGTGACAGTGAAGCTACATGATATTTGCTTAGTGCTTAGCATAGTGCCTGGTGCACGATGCATCTTCGCTGTGGTCTCCATCAAAACCAGCCCATTAGAGAGTGGCCTCTGTGATGGGAGGGAGGTGGGAAGCATGACATTTGCTAATGAGTTGGCCTGCCTCATTTCTTACTTAGTTTCTGAGAAGTGAAAGGGACTGTTCCGTGAGCAAGGAGAGAAATCAGGTTCAAAACCTCAAGATCTCAAGATTCAGAAGGCTGGTTGTTTTATCTCTGTCATATCACCCTTCGTGGCAAGGGGAAGTAGGAATGATTTGTCCTTTCTTGCTTCTGCAGTCACTACATGTAGGCATACATGTCACCAATCTGACACTATGCTTTATTTCTCAATGTACAGAAATGTATTTAACTGGGAATGTTTCATTAAGATTTTTCTTCTACTGTTTAAAACACTATTTGTGTTTTTTTTCCAGATCTTTGTGATACAGTCAGGTGGGTAGGTGATTTCAGAAGAGTACAACTGAGAAAACACCAGTCTGGAACTTAGGAAATAGGGATTGTGTTTTCTGCCCTGTTCAATAGGGTAGCCACTAGTCACATGTGGCCATTCACGTTTAAATAATTTAAGATAAAATTTAAAAAATGTAATCCAGTTCCTCAGTCATGCTACCCATATTTTGCATACTCAGTAGCCACTGAGTATGCCGTGGGAATGAAGTGACAATGTATGTGCAGTGCTTAGGGTGCATGTGGCTGTTGGCTACTGTAATGGATGGTGCAGACTCTAAAACATTTCCCACTCTGTAGAATGCTGTTGGACAGCTCTAATCTAGTCCATCCTGCGACGCTCATTCCTTGACCTTGGGCAAATTCCTTAACTCACTGTTTCTTAACTTCAGCAGGACTGACATTTCAGGTCAGATCATTCTTGGCAGTGGTGGGTTGTCCTGTGTGTGGTAGGAATTTCAGCAGCATCCTTGGTCTCCACCAGCTAGACAGCGGGAGCACTCCATCACTTGTAACAACCACAGATGTCTCCAGACATTGCCAGATGTCCCCTGGGGCTGCAAAATTGCCTAGGTTGAAAACTACTGCATCAACTGCTTTGGGTTTTAGTTCCCTCGTCAACTAAAGAGTTTGCTAAGAGGACCCTCCTATTCTGCTCTAACATCAGAATGTCCAAAACCACCTAGCTGCTTCTCTCATCAGGACTACTTTCTTGACTGTTGTCTTTTCATACCGCTTCTTGTTTATACTCTGGCTCTCACTAAGGCTAGCAAGTCTCTGTGATGAGTGTTGCCATGCTGAGGAAGAGAGCAGAGGTGATGTATAGACATGTCTGCATGTCCATGGGTTTTATTGGTTTTGAAGATACATTGACACCCAGTGGTGCCCATCACTCACTCTGCTTCTCAGGATTGTCGGGTTTTACCATAGCTTGAATCATCTCTTGAGCCCTTGAACAGAGGTATTTATCTCAGCATTACTGTTGCCTCCAGCATAATCCATATAAGTGCTTTCACTCTGCAAGCTGTCCTATAAGGTCTTTGTCTTCAATTTGTATTTGACATTGCCCTTATTCTGTAGAATTCAGAGAAAGCCTCTAGGACCTTAACTGGGCTAGGAACTCCTTAAGAGTAAAGACCCTATTATATTTAATCCTCAGCACTTAACACAGTGCCTGGTGGCCTCCAACAGTTGGTATCTAAGTGAATGGATGACCATACATTTTCAGTGGGGGAATAGCATTGCAGTCTAAGGGCTTTGCTATTCAAAAGCGTAGCCCACAGTCCTGGCTGGTGTGGCTCAGTGGAATGAGTACTGGCCTATGAACCAGAAGGTTGCTGGTTTGATTCCCAGTCAGGATACATGCCTGGGTTGCAGGCTAGGTCCCCAGTAGGGGGCGTGAAAGAGTCAACCACACTGATGTTTCCCTCTCTCCCTCCCTTCCCCTCTCTCTAAAAATAAAAAAGAAAATATTTTAAAAAGAGAAAAAAGCATAGCCCACAAACCAGCATTATTAGGCTCACCTGGAAGTGTATTAGGCTCATCTGGGAGCTTGTTAGAACGAGATTCTCCAGTCTTACCCAAAACCTGTGAATCAGAATATGCATTTTCACAAGATCCCTGGGTGATTTGTGTGCTTAAAGCTGGCCCAGAATACCCTACAATTAGTTTCTAGCCTTCAGCCATATTTGGGGTGAGGGGTGTCCTGTTTGGTAAGTCCCTTAGGGTGCAGTAGCCCTCCTTTATCCACAGGGGGTGCACTCGAACACCTTTAGTGGCTGCCTGGAACTGCAGATAGCACCAAACCCTGGGTGTACTGTTTTTTCTTGCACACACCTGTGATGACGCTTGATTTATAAATTAGGCACAGTAAGAAATTAACAATAACTAATAATGAAATAGACCCATTATAGTAATGTACTGTGTAAAGTTCTGTGAATGTGGTCTCTCCCAATACCTTTGGTACTACACATACAGCTTGTACTCCCTGGACAAAGGGATGATCCGTGTCCCCAGCTGGACAGCGCAGAATTTTCATCACACAACTTGGAACAGCATGCAATATAAAACTTACAAATTGCTTATTTCTGGGATTTTCCATTTACTGTATTTTGCCATGTATAATGTGCACTTTTTTGCCTAAGTTTTTGATGGAAAAATAAGGGTGCCCTTTATACATGGGTATAATAATTACATAATGTGGGTATAATAATGGGCATGATCTCGTGTATAATGTGCACCCACGTGTCTATGCACATTATACACGGCAAAACACAGTGATGTTTTCAGGGCCCAGTTCATCACATGTAACTGAGACTGCAGGATGCGAAACCATGGATACAGGAACACTTCACAGTTGTGGGATTTAGGACTTCAACGTGCAAATTTGGGGGGAAATAATTCAATCCCTAACAGTGATTTTTTAAAAAAAGTGATCACATGTAAAGTGCTCTTTGCCTGATTTGTGGGGAGGAGGGGAGAGAGAAGCTTCTTTTTATTTGGTCATTGTACACCTCTCATCTCACTTAGTTTGCACGACTGCCCTCTAAGCTGGGTAGCACTACCCTATTTCACAGGTTTGGAAACAGTGACTTCTTGAAGTTTCACAGCTAGACCCCACATAAAAAACCCAGGTTCACCTGTCTCAAAAGGCTCCCCCTCCCAATAGTGAGTAGTTTTCTCTACCACAAAGGGAAGCCAGCTCCCTGCAGAGCCTAAGGACAACCATGTGACAGGAGCCAGTGGGTGAGAGCCAGGGTGGAGTGAGATGCAGACACAGGTAGGCAGGGCTTCCAAAGCAGGTGAGGACCCTCGGCTTTCTTCTCACTGCAGCTGGAAGCCAGCAGAGTGTGTTAGAAAAGAGAATGGCTAACATTTTCATGGTCTCTCTGGACAGTTGGGGGGAATGTGAAGAGGAAAACCAGTTAGGAAGCCTCTGCAGTTGCAGAAGTCCAGGTGAGAGACAGGCAGGTGGCCTGGGCGAGGGTGGTGGGGGCAGTGTAGACAGAGAAGTGCATGGGCAGAGACATGCTGGGAGATGGAGTTGACAAGACGTGTTGGAGGACTAAGGTGGAGGAGAGGCCGTCAGGAAAAGGGGGGAATTGAGGGTGATTCTTAGGTATCTGTGGGAGTAGCTGGGTGGAGGGTAACATTTCCTGAGGTAGGAATCTGGAGGAATGACTGAGTTTGGGGAGTGAAATCAGGAATCTGATGCTCACCTGGCATAGTAACACCATTCATTCATTCATTCATTCATTCACTTTCTCGTTCACTCTGCATTGACTGAGTTCTCTGTTCTTAGAACTAGGGAACCAGCTATAAACGAGACTGCCTTTAGGGAGCTTACAGTGTGTGCAGAGCAATGTATCGTGGGTTGGGGGTTGTCAGATGGGGACTAGATGGGAGCATGTAACAGGAAGACCTGGCTTAGTGTGTGTGTGTGTGTGTGTGCGTGCGCGCGCACGCTGGTAGTATGCTTGTGTGTAGTGTATATAGTGGATGTTTTGGTAGTGTGTGTGTTGGTAGTATGCTTGTGTGTAGTGTGTATAGTGTATATGTTGGTAGTGTGTGTTGGTAGTATGTGTGTGTGGTGTGTGTATAGTGTATGGGTTGGTAGCCCATGTGTATGTGTGTCAGGGAACCCAATGCGTACACATATTGACAACCAAGTCTGAAGATGGGTGAAGCCTCACCTCTAACCGAATTGCCTTCTTGATGATGATGGGCTTGGAGGGCTGGAAGTGCAGTTGCAGGCTGTACTCGGCCTTGGCGGGGATGGTGCCCTGCATCAAGGACACAGAGAAGTCCTCGCCCAGGTGCTCCAGGCTGGTGATGCGCTACGAAGGAGGACTACTTTGGATTCTTTTCTGTAAAGACCAAAAGACATTTTGTTCATTGATTTATTATGGCAGGTCAGAAATTGTCCTTCTGATTATTTCAGCTATTACTTAGTTCACTAATCTGGATTTATCACAGATGGGCCTGATGGTATTGATCAAAATGGGGACATAGATTTACTTTTTTAAATTTCACACTTGAACATCTCCATGGTTGTTTTATTTTTTTTAATATTTTATTTATTTATCTTTAGAGGGGAAGGGAAGGAGAGAGGAAGGAAACATCAATGTGTGGTTGCTTCTGGTGCATCCCCTGCAGGGAACTGGCCCCTGCCGGAAACTGGCCTGCAACCCAAGCATGTGCCCTGACTGGGAATCGAACCGCGATCGTCTGATTCGCAGGCCCGCACTCAATCCACTGAGCTACACCAGCCAGGGCTTTCCATGGTTGTTTTAAATGCCACTTTTAGTTTTCCAAACTCCATCTGCCCAGGTGATGGAAACAGTAATGCATATGCTGTTCCAGTAAGGGATTAAAATTCCTAATAAGAGAGGGCGTTTTATCTTGATGGCAGACCTCTCAGACACTAAAAATGCAGAGAGATGGGTGCTCAGCTCAGCTGAAGGAGCCCTGGACTCTGAATCTCAAGATGAGGCTGTGTTACGTGACCAGGATCAGGCGGCAAAATATGTGAGCCTGTCGTGGGTGGTCCTGGAGAGCTTTCACCCCTGCAGGCTCGCACTAACATGCTCCACACACTTTTCTAGAGGATAGGCACTTAGGCCAAGATTTTAGAATGGCTCTTTCAGGCTTTTTGGGCTCTTGGTGTCAGGGAACACAGTCTGATGGGTCCTTACGAAAAGGTTGGTAAGACCCCAGGCTGTGTTCTCCAGGAGAGTCTAGTGTGGGAGGAATGTTGCAGCTGCTCTGATAAATGGGGCTGTGCATGCTCTGGTAGGGGTGCCTCTTGCTCTGCTTGGAGGTACCGTGTCCCACACAGTGGTGGTAGGGCCCCCACTGCAAAATGGGAGAGATTATGCCCTTCAGGTAACTAGGAACGGGCTTAGAGCCAAGCCTGTAGTGTTCTTGAACTTTGAGTTCCAAAAGCCAGCAAATGTAGGTGCCCAGGCCGTGCCCAGCCCATTCCCTTCAAGAACCCTGAAGCCCAAGAGTCAGTATGTGGTTCTTGCCTGCTGGGAAGGGGGTGGGTGGGGTGGGCAGAGATCCCTAGCACTCTGAGACCAGATAAAGGTTGGACTGTTGGGTTTGACCTGGCTCTTTGGAGCCCTCCACCTCTGTTGGGAGACATTTATTACTAACTGGCTTAGGGCAGTTTCAGGAGCATGGGTCAGAATTCTGCCCAGCTCAGCTCTTTATTAGCAGTGGAACTTGGGGTCACAGTTTGGCAGCCAGGGGCGGTGTCCTGCCAGCAGACCTGTGTGATTTGGCTTGGATCACAGGGTATTTTAAATTGACAGGTTTCTCCATCGTGGCTCTGTGGGACCTGTGTTCCCACACAGCAGGTCTAGGATCCTTTCCAGTCAGACATGGGCTCTCCAGTTTGCTTCCGATGTGGTCAAGTTTACCACAGCCTGTCTTAGGCCCCTTGGCCTTCTCACTTGTAGCCCCTGCCTGGCCCCTGCCACTGTTTGGGTTTGTGGCCTCTGTTTTAACCTCCCTGGTCCTCAGTTTCCTGCTCTTACAAACATGCACTTTGAAAACCTTATGCTAAATGAAAGAAGCCAGTCACAAAAGGCCATGTGTTGTATGGTTTCATTTGTATGAAACATCTAGAACAGGCAAACCCGTAGACAGAGTAGGTTAGTGGTTGCCTAGGGCTTAGGGAGGAGGTTGGGAATAATGAGTGACT
Organism: Sturnira hondurensis; assembly: GCF_014824575.4. Classification (NCBI taxonomy): domain Eukaryota; kingdom Metazoa; phylum Chordata; class Mammalia; order Chiroptera; family Phyllostomidae; genus Sturnira; species Sturnira hondurensis. The sequence continues at coordinate 2,798,017 of NW_028087376.1, read as the reverse complement.
CGTAATGGGCACAGGGTTTCTTTATAGGGTGATAAAAATTGTTCTAAAATTGGTCGGTGTAATGGTTGCCCGACTTTGTTGTGAACAGTCTAAAAACCACTGAACTGTACACAGTAGAAGTGGATTTAAGGTGTGTCAGTTTTACCTCATTTTTAAAAAATAAGGGTTCCTGTAGCGTTTTGCTGAAGAGTGAGGGCAGCCCCCGGTGAGCAGTCCCAGTTGTCAGCAGCTGGAACTCACATGTGGCTCCTGCTTCCTCTGACTCAGTTCTCCAGTTTGTCCACTGCTTCTCCCCGGTGGATGCTCAGTATACTTTGTCTTAGGCCTTCCCTCAGAGGTGGGTGCTCTGCTCTTCCCGGTCATTATTGGAGACTAGCGAGCAAATGGAAACCAGATTACTTGACTACTCAGCAGATGGAGGAGATGTTTGCCTGGCTTCCCTCTGGGAAACGCTGCCTGGATTTGCCCTGTGAGTGCAGCAGATTACATAGAGAAATGGGGTGGATAATGGGACTTGCCAGGGAGGGGAAAAGCAGCCCCGAATCCATGCTGTCAGTTTTAACAACACAGCCCTGGATTTACTTTTTTCTGTTCTTTCTGGAGCCAGGAGCATAGCAGGCTCTCAGTGCACATTCAGTGCGTGAACCTGGTCTTGTGCAGTGTGTGTACGATCACAGCTTGTCTCTCTGAGTCTGACTTTGCACCAATACTAATACTGACATATGAGCATGCACAATGCAGAGTCTGTTACATGCATTATCTCATTTAGTTCTCTCAAAACAGGAAAAGCCATTGAATTTACTAGCCCTGCCTTATGGCCAAGGATGTCCCCTCTGAAGACATAGGAAATGAGTGCAGTGGCTAAAATGTCTGCCACCTACAGGCTGGGACATTTGGACATCACCAAATGAAGCGGAATTGGGGTTAAATGAACTAATAAACATGAAAGTGCCTGGCACCCAGGAGGCATCAGCAGATGGTAGCTCTGATATTTGAGGGGCGGGGGCAGGTAGCGTCACCTAGTGGATAAGATTTTAAACCTTGGAGTCAGAAAAACCTAGGTTTGATTGCCGCACCGGCCATCTGTAGGTTGTGTGACTCCGTGTGTCTGAATGTCTCTGAGCCCTAGTTTCCCCAACCGTAAAATGAGTAGTACTATGGTACTAATTCACTGGGTGGTTAAAAGTTTAAATTAGCACATTACCTGGCGTAGAGTAAGTGCTCAACAAAGAGTAACCTATTTCCTGACTTCACAGTAGAAGCCCAGCTCTAGAGCTTCATGTCAAAACAGGTCAAGTAAGCGCCTCCTGTGACTCCCTGAACACTGTGGGGAAGTATATGGGGAAAGCTGCGTCTCGCTCGGGGCCTCAGCTCTACCCGAGGGAAGTCTTCTCTGTAATTGGGCGTGTTTACTGTGCAGCTGGCGTGGTTTAAGAAGATGGGAGAGACGAACTGGCCTACAGCTGAAAGGGCATGGGCTTTGTAGGAGTACGGAGGCTCCAGACCCTCCTCGACCTTAGGAAAGGGACCCAAGGCTGTGTTTCAAATCGGGAAGATGGCATAACGGTAACTATAGAAGGAGGTTGTCCTGAGGAATAACTGAAATACTTAGCGCAGCATATTTTAGCAGGTGGTCAGCTCAGCCCTCATGTGACCTGTGTGATTGTCCCTGTGCTGTGTCATGGAGGCCAGGGAGACCAGGGAGGGACCGTGGTTGTGTTGCTGAGACCGTGGCCCCATGCTGTCCTTTGGCTGATGACAATTCTAAGGCTGTCACATGCTGTCTGTGGCTCCTTGTTCTGTCGGGGAAGGGGTGGTTGGTGTGGCCCTTTTCAGTGTGGTGTTGGCGCAGTGTCACAGGCTTGAAGTTGGCCAGCATCGGGGTTGTGCCTTCTGGGGAAGGGTGGGTTCTGCCATCCTGCAGCACCTCCAGCCAGTTGAGGACGGAGGCTCCTAACCTATAGAGCAGGGGTGTCCAACCTTTTGGTATCTCTGGGCCACACTGGAAGAAGAGTTGTCTTGGGCTGCACATAAAATACACAAACGCTAACAAAAACTGATGAGCAAAAACGAAGGTTTGGAGTAAATTTATGATTTTGTGTTGGACTACATGCAGCCCACTGGCCACGGGATAGAGGGTACTTTGTCAGCCAGGGTTTTCAGACTTGACACGAAGCCATGCAAAAAGCATATTCTCTCCTCTAACACATAAAACCGTGGTGTCAGTGACCTTATGTCAATGAAGGTCCCAGGGATTTGTGAGCAGGAGAGCTTCTGAGCCAAATCTTAACTTCAAAACTAGTTCAGCTTCAGACCCCCACCTGTGGCTTGCAACCTGGAGATGAAAGAGGAGACAGTATAGCCTTTAGAAAGGAGACTGGGCCTGGCACCGGGGCACTGGATTTCAGACGTGACTTGTCCTGCCACACTTTGTAGTGGTGCTTTTCCCTCTGCACGTCCCCTGCGAGGCCGGCTGGCCAAGCCTTGCTGACTGGCGCTGCCTTGCAGCATGTGGAGAGGAGTCAGAGCATGCCGTCACCCGGTGGCAGACGCCTCTCTGCTCCGGTGACTGAGCCATTCTCAGTGTGCATTTGGGATCCCAGTAAAAGTAACTTGAATTATAACACTAAAAGGTTAGGGCCATCTAAAGTGATATTTGTTAACCAACAGGTTAGGTTTAGCTTAGCACACCCTCCCTCCTCCCCACCCTGTGTCACTGATATGGCAGCAGGGGCTTTGCCTGTGTTTGCCCCACAGCTCGTGCTGTCTGTCAGCCTGCTGGCCTTCCAGGATCCGCCCCCAGGTGGACAGTTGCGATCAGAGTGATAGACTCGGCGAGCAGGGCTAGCGCTAGAGATACAAGGAATCGTGGTTCCGGTCTGTCCTCAGGGACTTCACCAAGGAGCTGTGGAGATGGAAATGTGCATGTGAGAAGGGATTGGTGGCTTCACCAGTGCCTTGCTGGGCCCAGAACGAGGGGTCACTGAGTCCTTCAGTGCTCAGAGGAGTGATCGCTTCCTGGGGCGGTCAGGAAAAGCAGGGGGTGGGACTTGAGCTGGACTTTGAAGGCTGAATAGAACGTGGAGCAGATGGGAAGTATATAAGGAGTAGAATGAGCTGGGCCCAGTGAGAGGGTAGATCTGGCTGGAGTGGAAAGTTATGCTGGGCAGCTGGGCGGCAAGACTAGAGAGGTCAGCCTGTTTGAGTCGCCTCAAGTGCCAGGTAAGGAGTATGGGCTTGATTCATGGTGCAGTCTTCCTGCTGGCCCAAAGCGCCAGGCCCAGTGCTCTTCAAGCTGACGGTATTGGTGAGAACAAGTTCTCATGGTTCCCCCTCCAGAGGGGTTCCCCCTCCAGAGGATTGTTTCTTTGTTTGCCTTGGTATCCTGGACATGAAGACTATTCCGCCCCTAAGTACAAGGGTGCAGAGAGAGAGACCTGGGGTTCTGGGACCTCAGGACTTGAGCAGCCATCATTTTGTAGTGGCCTGGGGTGCCCTGAGTAAGTAAGCCCTGGTAGGATTTGGGGTTGGGGAGGCCTTCCAGCTGGTGTGGAGCCGATGAGAAAGATGCCGCTGGGCTGCACAGTCAGGGGGTGGTGAGCACAAAGATCCCCCTGTCCCCTGTCCTCCCTTCCAGAGACCTTGTTACCCTGACAAGCTGTCGCCCAGCATTTGAGCCCTGTTCCTCATGCTCATTCACCGTTCAGTCTCTGCAAGACTTTGTGGTCCTCCAAGCTCCCTAAACGCCATTCAGATCCACACCACCCACCCCTGCAGATCACTCTGACCTTCCGTGGCCCCATCCTGCCACCAGAATGCAGTGTCAGTTCCTCTGTCCAGCACATGGCTGGGAGCAGCTTCTCCAGCCCTGTCCCCGCTTCTCCTCCACCTGCGTCCTTTACTCTGCCACACCAAATGCCTCCTCCATCCTCTGAGCCTTTGTTCATGCTGTTCCTCTCTCTAGGCTGCTTCACCCTGAGCAGCTCTAGAACGAACACCTACTCATCCCTCAGGACCCCTCCCAAATGCTGACCCTCCTGAAGCCACACCTACTTCCTGCCACTCCAAAAATACTAGCCATTCTTTCTCCTGCCTGCTCCCACTTCACCGTACACTCTTCACACCAGAGTCTGGGGTTTTTGTTTTTTTTTTCTGCTTTGCACAAAAGTTCTCCTGGACTTCCATTTCTTCTCCCCTCACCCCGCCCCAGCAGAGAGCCCCTCTAGGGCAGGGAATGCATCCCACAGGTTGGCTCTAGATCAGGGAAGAGTGCCCTTTCCAGTTGCTCATTTGTGACCTGAAACAAGGTGACAGGCAAAGAGGTAACTTTCCAGGATGGCTGGTGCGCTGCTGGTGGGGTTGGCTCTTGTTCGGATCTCGTGCGGAAGCCTGGTGGGTATCCTCACTCCCACTCCTGGCGCTGCTCTAACCTGTGTGGAGCAGAAACGTGGCGTGGCCTTCTTGGGAGGGCTGTTGGCAGCTAGAGTGCTGGCTGTCAGGTTGGGAGTGGGAGGCACAGCTGCTTCTAGCAGCCTTGGTGATTCCCCCATCCAGGACTCCCCCAAAATAAGGAGACACAGGTCTAGAGACCTTTGTGGAACACAAGTCATTCTCAGTTCTCAGACTATTCACAAACTCTAGGTAGTGTGAAATCTCAAATCCAGTCTCAGGATCTAAAAGAGCTTGCTGCTGCATTGGCCGGGAATCGAACCCGGGCCTCCCGCGTGGCAGGCGAGAATTCTACCACTGAACCACCAATGCTCCAGATGTCAACAGTTGTGTGAGCACCTCCTTTTAATTCCAGTCCTGAATCTCCTTGTATATATACTGATTCAAAATATAAGGCCAGGTTCTAACGCTGCCACATCAGCACAGCTGCAAGAACAGAAAGCTTATGTGAAAGCAGGAGGCTGAATGTGAGAGAGGGAGTGTGTGTGTGTGTGTGTGTGTGTGTGTGCGCGTGCGTGTGTGTGGTGTGCCTTTCGACCTCAGGGCAGAACCTAGTGCTCAAGCTCTTCATTCTCAGTAGTAAAAAGCACAGTGAGGACTTTGGGTGACTTTATCCCCTGTGGTGTCTCTGATGTGTGGGTCCTCCCACTCCATGTTCACATGTGTGTTGAGCTGTTTTACAGTTCTCAGGTTTCATCTCAGCTTCCCGCTGGAGACTGGCCAAGGCCAAGGAGTGCAGCAGGAGTCCCCTCGCTGGTGAAGGGCATGAAGGCCTTGGTACCGCAGCTAGTAGTGCCTCCCTAGAGAACCAATCTGCTGTCCACACACTCACTGGGAAGGGAAATGTGGTTAAAGTTTTACAGCGCCTTTAGCTGCTGCAGGCTTGGCGTGGTTGAGGAGACTGGCTCCTCCAGCTGGATCTCGGCGTGAGAAGGAAACCTGCCAGGGAGGGGCAAAAAAGGAAAAAGAAAACAGCATTGCATTGGCCGGGAATCGAACCCGGGCCTCCCGCGTGGCAGGCGAGAATTCTACCACTGAACCACCAATGCTCCAGCTGTTTACTCATACATCATTAGGGTTTTTCTCAAGGGGCTGCTACAGGCCTGGCATGGTTGAGGAGACTGGCTCAGAGGAGTTCTGGCAGATGATGGCCTCGCTTGGCTGGTTTGTCCAGTTTGGAAAACCAGACCGGTTTATACAGAACCATCCTTGCTGGGCCTCACTGAACTGCTTTGGGAGTGGGGCCTGTGGAACTGACATTGAACTTCCAGAAGGAGGCCCTTATTTTATCTGTAACCCTCAGCCCCTGGGGTGGGCTTGGTGGAATCTCGTCCTATAAAGGTAAGAGGAAGAGGCCGTGGAGCCCCTTCCTCGTGTACTGGGCTCCACTCTCACATCCACCAGCCCAGGAGCCAGGCCAGTTTTCTTCACCTGTTTGCAGAGTGCCTGGCACAGGGTAGGTGCCCCACATAGTGTGCTGTATTAAGGCTTTATCAAACCCCACCCAGCCCCTCACTGAACATTTTTGCAGGAGTGGTCACTGCCTCATAAAATAGCACATTTACCTTTGAACAGCTCTAATTACTACCAAGTTTCTGACCCTGAACTAGAACCACATAGACTAACTGATACCTTTTGGACTTGACTGTCTAATTCTTTGAGCAAACATGAGACTCCCCCTGCCTCCGCTTTATGCCACAGGCAAGCAATGTACCTGCCATGATGGACCAAAGTTGATTGGACAGTGCGTCTAGGCGGCTGCTTTGAAAAGTCCGTAAGCTCTAGACCACCCTCATCATACCTTCGTCTGCTACACTGGTGCCGGTCCCTTGTGCCTGGGCAATGGGCTGTCTGCCTCCCAATCCATCTCTGGGCTTCTTACGACACTCTTTCTGAAGGGTGCAGTGTCTCGGTCTTTGTGGCCACTGGGCTCTGAAAACAGAGACTGGTCCCTGGTGGCCTGGGCCTCCCTCTGCTCTTTCCCACTCTGGATGGGGTCTGTCGTGGGAGCATCCCCTGGGGGACCACAGGTGCCCCCCCTCTCAGGCCACCCTTCTCCCCTTTAGCATCCCTCCCCAGGCAGACACCTCAAAGCCACATCTGCACTTCCCTTCCTGTCCCGTACTATGTGGGCTTCTAATGCTTTCTGTTCAGTTTATAGCAGTCCCTCCCTCCCTGTGCTTTCCCACAGCCCCAGCCATCCCTCAGCCCCCACTTCCTGCCCCTGATAGCTGTGGTGTTCTCCTGTGGGCATTTTCAGTCTCTTTCTAGGCTGCCCCAAAAGTGCCTAATTAAAACACGGATTTGAGCATGTCTCCCTATCGCCGGAAAACTCACTGCCTTGTCGTCTCTGGCAGCTCCTTCCACGTGCCAGACTCCTTGTCCCTCCCTAAATATGCCTGTCTTTTCAGAACTTCTTGCCTTTGGCCAGGCTCTTCCTGGGCTCGAGGTGCCCTGCCTGCCTTCCTTTTCTCTGTACCTGGAAGATGCCTGTTGATCTTCCTAAGGTCTGGCACAAATGGCACTTCCCAGGTAGCCCAAGAAAGTTAGCCTGTGGCATTTTTCTTGCTTCTGTGGTATCGCTTTTGCCACACTGCTGCAGCTACGTTCTTATCTGTGTGTGGGTCTTACGCATTGGACTGGGACCTGATTCTGCACCATCCCTGGAAATGACTCGGACCCAGAGAACCTCTGCAGGATCCTGAGGGGGGGTTGAGCGAGTGTTGAATAAAGATGGTTGATACTACTGCAAAGATACTACTTTGCAGTTTTGGTTCTCCAACAAGACGTTCACTTGCATTCTGTCAGATTCCAAAAGTGAGGTAGCTCCACAGCTCCTTATTCTGTCTTATACAAAGGGAAACTGAGACCCAGAACAGGGAAATGACCTGACCCAATCAGCAGCAGAACTGGGAAAGGCCTGCCCTGAGATGTCTGATCCCGACTCCTCTCCTGAACAGGTCACCTCTCCCCCTCCTCCCAGCCCCGGGCCCTGAAGCCAGCAGCAAGGGAGGCCTGATTCCACTCACCCTGCAGCCTCTCTCCCCTCTCTCTCCAGGCTGGTCCGGGAGTTCGTGGCCCAGAACAACACCGTCCAAATCAAGCATGTGATCCAGACCCTGTCTCAGGAGTTTGCCCTGTCTCAGCACCCCCACAGTCGGAAAGGGGGTCTCATCGGTCTGGCCGCCTGCTCTATCGCACTGGGCAAGGTGGGCCTTTCTCCTGGAGGGACAGACACACCAGCCATGGCCTTGACTCTGATCCCAGACCCAACAGGGCTTTGCAGACCTGTATCTTATTGCCACAGTCTTGCAGCCTTATTTCCTGGCACCACCCCTGTCCTGGAAGGCCAGCTACAAAGGGTGTTTAAGCACAGCCACACGCAAAGGCCTGAGCATCTCCAAGGGAGCTGGGATGTCACCTGGCACTGGGGGATGCGGGCTGGGGACTGGCCCCTTCTGAGCTGTTTCTCCTTCTCCCCACCTCAGGACTCGGGGCTCTACCTGAAGGAGTTGATTGAGCCGGTGCTGACCTGCTTCAATGACGCAGACAGCAGGCTGCGCTACTATGCCTGCGAGGCGCTCTACAACATTGTCAAGGTGGCCCGGGGTGCCGTGCTGCCCCACTTCAACGTGCTCTTTGACGGGCTGAGTAAGGTGACGCTCCTCACTCTGGCTGGCTGAGCTCGCTCCACCCGCCAGCTTAACCTGCTGGGGCCTTGAACGCTTGGTCTCTTTTCCCAGATGCGGGCAGAGTAGATAAACATATGGCCACCAGGGACACTTGGTGGTTCATTCTCATCATTTTTTTCTTAAATGGGCTTGCAGTTACATTTTTTTTCATTTCACTATTAACTTATCCTTACTGAATTTAATGAAATATGAGTTCACAAACTGGAAGGAAAAAATCTGAGAGTCTGAAAAGCACTGAGCTCTCTTATTGAAGGTGAAGATGGCGCATCTGTATACAGATGCTATTTCCCCTGCGAGGAGAGTGCTAGCCCATAAGCACTAGAAACAGCTCCACTTAGAAAGGCACTGGAGTCCCTAATGCCTCCTCAGCTCCTCTCCCGGCTTCATGGGGCACCCCAACCCTGGCACTGCGCATCCTGAAGCTCTGCTGCCCTGCCGACTGCACAGTCGTTTCCAAAATATCGGCCTCACGGCTGCCTTGGTCCCCTCCAAGAGTGGAGAGAGGACCCAGCGAGTTAAGATCCGAAACTCTGAGGAAGGCTGACAGAAAGCAACCACCTGACCCAGAGGTGGCAGGCCTGCAGCCTCCAGCAGGCCCCGGAGACCCTGCACAGAATGGGGATGCCCACCGCGTCTCACCTCCTTAGCCCGGTTCCACTTCGCCCATTCCCACTTCCCCACCTGCCGTCTTCTGACTTACTCACCAAAAAAGATGCCCGTTCAGTGTTCCGAGCTGCACCCGGGCCTTGGTCGTGGTTTCCAGTAGATATCTTGACCTTCACCGTCGCTCTCCTTCTGTGTCTTGTAGCTGGCTGCTGACCCAGACCCCAATGTGAAGAGTGGATCTGAGCTCCTGGACCGCCTGTTAAAGGTATTTGGACTTGGCTTCCACTGCGCTGTTGAGAATCTATTTCTTGCATCTGTCTGTACAGCTTATAAATTTTATCACTGGGAACACTCTTCCTAATTTACTTAAATTTTCTTACTACATACTGTAAAGTTGACCCTGACGTACAGTTTGATGGCGAGTGTGTAGACTTACGTCACCGGTGTGGGCAGGATGCAGAGCTGTTCTGTCCCCATTTCCCCTGGTGACCTCCTGACCCCTGCAGCCAGCCCTGGGCAGTTCCTCAGCCAGGTCAGGCAGCCCCTGGCTCTGGCTGTCACTCAGCAGCTCTCATGCCTTTGACCCACAGGACATCGTGACGGAGAGCAACAAGTTTGACCTGGTGGGCTTCATCCCCTTGCTGCGGGAGCGAATTTACTCCAACAACCAGTACGCCCGGCAGTTCATCATCTCCTGGGTAAGGGCAGCCCTGTGACACTTCCTCGGGCCATGACGAGCCTCTGCTTAGTCACATCGGTCTCTGGCACGCCCTGGGCAGCCCTGTGGCTGCAGTGATGCCTTCGCGTTATCCTTGCCATAGTCAGTAACACCTGGTGATCTGAAAGCACGTTTGTTCGGCTCTTCCCCCACATCCCATCCTGGTTGCCCCTGACGAGGATGCAGTTCTTCCTTTTATCTCCCAAACGCTGATTTCCCTTTGAAGCCAGTAGTGCTGCATTTGGCAGTCACACCTCTTCTTGCCCTGTCAGTCCTTTCCCACGGACTCCCTTCTGCCCATGGCGTCTGGGTTGCCTTGCAGTTACATTGCTGTGCCCCTGCACCTCTAACCAAAGCTGCTAGCACCCCTCCCCACCAGGGGACACCTGTGGTGCTGTGAAATGCCGCCTCGGTGGGGCCCCCCTCACTGCCCAGGCCCAGCAGACTGGGAGGAAGAGGCAAAGGTTCTCGGGCTGGCCGATATAACTGTCCCTCCTGGTTTCTTCCCCTGGGTCAGATCCTGGTTCTGGAGTCCGTGCCAGACATCAACCTGCTGGACTATTTGCCAGAGATCCTGGATGGACTCTTTCAGATTCTGGGCGACAACGGCAAAGAGATTCGGAAAATGTGAGTGGAGGGAGGGGCAGATAGCTGCCCTCCAGGGCCCTTCGGTGCGCACACATAGCCCACACCAGCAGACGGGCGGCAGCCACAGACCAGGAAGTTCCCTCTTTTCTTCCCAGCCCGTGTGCTTCCCACCACGAAAAGCTAAGAGCTCCTCGGCCTCCAGCCCCTGAAAAACATCCATCGGACAAGTTCAACGTGTAGTCCCCTCTGGGTGGAGGCTCCTTCAGCTCTGGCTGGCATATGCTATGTCCCTCCTCTCATTGACAGGTGTGAAGTGGTCCTTGGAGAATTCTTGAAAGAAATTAAGAAGAACCCCTCCAGCGTTAAGTTTGCGGAGATGGCCAACATCCTGGTGATCCACTGCCAGACCACGGGTGAGTATGTGAAGGCCCGCGGCCGCCGCTGCCTCCTCAGAAGCACCTTTCTCTCTTGCTGTCTCAGAAAGAGTCCTGGCAGGGGTGTGAACTGGTCCGGCCCTGGATCCCAGAGCGCTGGAGCGGTGGGTCCGTGTGAGAGAGAGTTTCAGGTTCCCTGTTGACATGGAGGCCCTTTCACTTGGTCTGACCCTGGGGACCTCTTAGTGGCAAGCTCAGCCTTAGCATCGTGAATGGAATTGCTTGGAGGTTGGGGTTGTGTTTCCGTTAGCTTCTGCTGAGCATCAAACCACCACAAAATGTAATTGCTCCACACAGCAGTCACGTATTAGTGGTCATGAGTCTGCGAGTCCTGGGCGGCCCAGCTCACCTAGGGGAGGTGTGGCTGGCCTTGGTCGTGCACCCACAGTTACTTACTGGAGGGCAGCTGAGGCTGGGTGGGCTAGCATGGCCTCACTCATGTCTGGCTGTCACCTAGGGCAACAGGGACAATCGGTCTATGTGTCATCGTCCTGCCAGACAGCCCAACTGCACTCATATGGTGTCAGTGAGATCCCAGAGAGATGGTAGAAGTGAGCAAGGCCTCTGGAGGCCTAGGCTCGAACCAGGCACATCATCGCTTCCACCACCTTCTTGTTGGCCAGAGTGGCAGAGCCAGCCTGGGGTTAGGGAGTAAGGAAGTGGGCTCCCACTTGAGGAGGGAAGCTGCAGAGCCCCATCATGGGGGGCACGGACACAGAGGCGGCTAGAGAATCACAGCCACTCTGGCAATCTGCCAGACTGTTGTTCAATTCCATCCTGACACTGCATATACCTTTGGGAGGCAAGAAGCAAGGGTGAAGAAGTATTGGTGAGGCCAGAAGCAGTGCAAGCCCTCAGGTGCCCCCGACGCATCCTGTGGGCATGGTCAGTGGGAGGGAACACTCCAGCTGCTCCCGCTGGTCCTCCTAGAACCGGCCCCTCCCCCTTCCAGATGACCTGATCCAGCTGACAGCCATGTGCTGGATGAGGGAGTTCATCCAGCTGGCCGGCCGCGTGATGCTGCCCTACTCCTCTGGGATCCTGACCGCCGTCTTGCCCTGCCTGGCCTATGATGACCGCAAGAAAAGTATCCTTTGCTCTAGAAAAAGGACACAAGAGTAGCCCCAAAGGGGCCTGCGGAGTTACGGGACTCTGGAGTGGGTGGTCGGCTCCCTTAGGGTGGAGTATCTCCTCGTAGTCCCTGAGATCGAGGGAACAAGAGGCGTTGCTGAACACGGACTGGGAGAGCCAAGACAGTGCCAGGGACACGGAGCAAATGCCGCTGTCCCCAAAGTGCGCCTGGTTCCTTACAGATCTGGAGCAGCTCTCCTGGGCCACACAGTTCCAGCCCCCGAGCTCACACGGCCTCGCCCTGGGTGCAGGGAAGCCTGTCGGTGGGAGGCCCAGTAAAAAGGAGCCCTGCAGAAGACACAGGAGTATCGTGAGGGGGCACCAGTGTGGCAGGAGGGTGTGGGCTCTGTTCAGACCGTCTGTCTGCCCACTAGCACACCTCTGAGGAGTACCGCAAGCCCTGATCAATGCCAGGGACCTGGGTTTAGGGAGGACCCCGGACAGGCTGCTCCTTACATCAGTGCACTCAGGCATCAAGGAGGCAGCCAACGTGTGCAACCAGAGCCTGATGAAGCTGGTCACCCCCGAGGATGACGAGCCTGATGAGCCAAAGGCAGTGGTGCCGAGGCAGGCCGACCCCAACCCTGACGACTCCGTGGCCAAGCAGGAGGGGACAGGCAGTGGTAAGTAGGCTCTGCCTCCTGTCCCTCGCCTCCCAGGGAGGGCACCATGGAGCCAGAGGTCATAGTTGACTGAGTTGGGGCCTCACTAAACTACTTTCCATATGTTAACTCATGACAACCCAATCGGATAGGAACTGCTACTACCTGATTCCCATTCTACAGATGGACACAGGGAAGATAGGTAACAGGACCAGAATCGGGCAACTTCTAAGTAGCAGAGTTTGGATTTGAACCCTGGCTGTCTGTCTACAGAACCCACACTTTTAATCCTACTTCTGCAAAAACCATTACTTCTCTCCTTAATCTTTTTCTAGGCTCAGCTACAGAAATAGTTGCTTTCGGTATGAGAAGGTTTGGAGCGTGGCGGAGTACAGGTTGCAGGATCACTTGAATCTTTAAGGCTAACATACCGAAGTCTAGAACTTTCCCCCAGGAGCCGAAAGAATTGCTAAAGCCATTCTCCATTGTGAATCTCAGGCCTCTGTTTGGGTATCTGAGGAGAATTTCAGGCACGCGTGCCTCCTGGGCCTCCTTCCATGGGTTTGGCGTGCTAGGTTGTCTCAGGTGTCAGGTTACAGCTGTGACTTGGCCACTGGGAGCCACAGTAGCAAAACAGCTGGAGGCAGAGCAGCACCCAGCTGGAGCATTGGTGGTTCAGTGGTAGAATTCTCGCCTGCCACGCGGGAGGCCCGGGTTCGATTCCCGGCCAATGCAGCAGCTGGAGATCTTTTGGCAGTTCCTTGAGAAAGAAAGCTTGGGGAGGAGTTAAGTTAGTATGGGCCTCCTAAAGCAGGAGCTTTCCTACTGAGTGATAGAGAAGAATCTCAGGCGTACATATATTTTGTGAGCTTTCACTGACGTATGAGTATTTTTTATCTTTCTGTTCTTTGATTCTCATTTTAGAAAAATTTGAAAGTAGGAGAAAATATATAGAAGCAGGACTGTTCTCACTGAGAGGCAATCAGTGTTAAAATTTTGGCTTTTTGTTCCGTTGTATGTATTTGAGATCATAGAACTTACACAGGGTGGGGCAAAAGTAGGTTTCCAGCTGTTCATGTGGAAAATAATACAGTAATTAATAATATAAGAATAAACTCTGTTTCGTGTGCTCACAACTGTAAACCTGCCTGTGTCCCACCCTGTGTGATTCCACATCCTGCTTTTTGGTTTGGGTGGTAGGTTTGGGGGTGGGGCTGTTGGGCTTTGTTTTGTTTTTTGCTTGACAGGTCACAACGTGCAGAAGTTTGGACTATTTTATACTGATTTTAAAAGTTTGTACCCTTTAATCAATAGAGTTATAAAATAGAATAATGGCCGCTGAGCCTGGAGGGAAGGGGGAATTGGGACTGAATGCTAACAGACGCCTGGCTTCTTTGGGGGTGATGGAGATGTTCTGGGATTAAATAGTGGTGATGTTTGCACAGCTTTGTGGATGCAGGAGAAAATTACCCAGTTGTACACCTTAATATGATAAACTTTTGTCAAGAAATTTTATGATATATATGAATTGTATCTCATTTGTTTTTTTAAAAAAAGCTAGCACCTCTTCCCCTAAAGTGGCTGCTTCCTAAAGTGGAAGCCAGCAGCTTGTGCCCCCCTCTTTCTGTTTCCGTGCACCAAGCCGAGCCCTCTAGACAGGGACCACTGCATCCTGCCACTCGTGGTCGCCGCCAAGGAACCGGCTGGAGCAGTGGTGGCTCCATGGTAGGGCTCCTGCCTGACACACGGGAGGCCCAGGTTCCATTCCTGGCCTGGGCAGCTTATTTATTTAACTTTGTAGACAGTTTTCCATAGCTTTTTTTCCAAACAGCTCCCTGTTCAGGAGAATCTTACCCTGAAGATTCAAGATGCATGCAGGCAGCTTGCCTTCAGATTTTATTGCCCCATAAAAAGCATTTCAACAGAGCTCGCTTTACAGCAGTTCCCAGAGATGGCAGCAGCTGCTTTGAGGCTCCACATCCACTTCAGACCTGCTCAACTTGTAATGAAGCAGTACTTTCCCCAGGTGCCAGGAGAAGGTGCCAGCAAGCCAGAAGAGTGTTGATTAAACTAGTCAGGTCCATTCCAGCCTCTCCCACTTCCTCTTATTATTCTGTTCCACTCTTCTGACCCAGGTCCTCCTGAAGAAGGCAGAAGCCTCCTGCCTGGTCCTTCTCACCTAGTGTCTCCCTCCCCAGTCAGCTGGTGTTGCTGCATCCCACATCACACCACGCTCTCTATCACGCGCCTTTAGACCAGACCCACGGCCTGGCCCTCTGTGCAGGAGCAGGTGCTCACACACACAGTGCTTCGCCCTCGCCTCTCCCTACGCGCTCTGGTGAGGGCAGGCTCACACTGTGCCCTGCTGCTCCCCCTCAGCCCTACTGCCTGTGGGGGCCACAGCGCAGTGTTCCTCCCTGACTCTGAGTTTCTGCAGCACTTGATTATGTCCTCTCTGTTCCCCTCCGTGACGGTCTCTGCTTTTCTCATTTGCCTGGATGCTGGGGCCAGAACTGCCTGCCCGTGTGTCCCGGCTCTGTCAACTTCATGGTCTCAGGGCAAGTCGCACGGTCTCAGATTCTAAGCCTCAGATTCCTTGTTTGTTAAATAGGGCGACGATAATAGCATCCAGCCCGTAGTGCGATGGTGAGTTTCAGAGCAGATTTTTGCCTGTAAAGCTCTTAGCACACAGCCCAGGCCCAACGCTGTCAATCACAGTGCTTAGTGACTAGGTGTCTTAGTGCATCTTTATAACAGATCCACCTACTTAGCAAGGTCCTCAGGGGTAGGGCTGTTCTCCCTTATCTTTTGTCACCAGCACTGCCTAAGTGATGAGGGGCCCCTGAGGGGCCCTAAGCGAGGGATCAGAGAGGGTCAAGGATTAAAGTTCATGTGGCAGCTGAGGAGCAGGGCTGTAAATCAAGTTTCCAGTGGTGGACTGGTGACTTCTGTGGGGCAACACTCCATTCCGAAGTGTGGATGGGACTGGGTGTATCAGCACCTTCTCTGGGCACTGCAGATGCAGGTGAATCAGACCTAGGACCCGCCTGCCAGGAACTCAGGGTCAGGTCTGCAGATGAGTAATCGTGTGACTCTTTCCGTGGTCACAGAGGACTGGGGCCACCTGGCCAGGCCACATGGAGGTAATTTCAACTGGATCTTTTCTTTCTCTTTAGCTTCCACCTTCCCCCAGCCTCACCACCATTTTCCACTCTACTTATAAGGGAAATACATGTCTCCTGTAGATATTTTCGGGGAAAATAGACATTCCTACTGGGGGGAGGCAAAAGGTATGCAAGTGAAATGTGATTATCTGGCAAATACATTTAGCAGCACATATCAAAAGCTTTTAAACACCAAATACACACTAGCTCGTCTGTCATCATAGCAAGCCTGTGGTGTCGGCACAGCCATTACCCCGTTACACAGGTGAGGAAGTAGGGGTGACGTCTAGGAACCTGCCCGAGGGTCGCACAGCCAGTAAGTAGGGGAGTCGGGGCGCACACCCAGGCCCCTGAGGCCCCAGTGTCTCTGCCTGTAGAGATGTTTACCCTGGGGTTCTCCGAAGAGGAAGTTCATACGAAAGGGCAACCAGAGATACTCAGCCTGGCTGGGAATCCAAGGATTGCAAAGGAAAACAACGTATGATTTTCATTCAGCCTGGCAAACACTGAAAAGATTGCCAGTACCCCTGCGTGGGTGGGGCTCTGTGGGAATAAGGACTCCGTTCTTGAGTGCCATATATTGGCAGAACCTCCCAAAGGGGCCACTTGGCAGTGTCTGTTGAAGTGTCAGAGGCCTGACCCCTCATCAGCCCCTGTGGACGTGGGTGCTGGAGAAGTGCTTCCACTCATGCACGAGGCAGCACGGGAGAGCCGTAAATGAAATTAGGAAACAGTCGAAATTAATTTGGAGTCAGTTTCCGACAACACGTCATTTCATCTGCAAATATGTGTGTTTCCGGAAGACGAGAACGAGGAGGCCACCAGGGGCCCAGCTGCTTTTCGAGGCTGCTGGTGCAGGCCGGCCTGCCCGGTGTTCCCCACGTGCTCTCCCTCGCTTTCCCTGGGGCTGATGAGCAGCCCCAGCTCGTGCACACAGCCCTTCCTGCCCCCACCAAGTTGTGCCATGTCCCCCAAAGGTTCTCTGGGACAAGGAACAGCTCAGAGACTTTCTGTTTAACGTGCTAATAAGGGTCCCCTTAATAGGGGACTAGGAGGTAGTAGCTTCACGTCCACACCATGGCCCTGTTGCAAGATAGTACAAAGTGAAAAAGGCAAGTTACAAAAGACATTCCCTGCTTCTGTGTATGTTCACAAAATAAAAAGTAGGATTAGCAAGCCCTGGCTGGTGTAGCTCAGTGGATTGAGCGCGGGCCTGCGAACCAGATGATCTCGGTTCAATTCCCAGTCAGGGCACATGCCTGGGTTGCAGGCTAGTTCCCAGCAGGGGACTCAAGAGAGGCAACCATACATTGATATTTCTCTCCCTCTCTCCTTCTCTCCTTCCTTTCCCCTCTAAAGATAAATAAATAAAATCTTAAAAAAAATGAGAGGGTGCTTGCCTAATTGGTAAAGTAGTTAGTTACCTGCTTGGAGACTGAAGGTCAAAGGTTAGGGAGGGAAAGTGGCTTTGCTTTGTTTTTGATATTTTTAGAATGAGAAGATATTTTACTTGTATAATTTAAGACTTTTAAGAGGCCAAGGCTGGCACCATTTTAACAACAATATAAATAAAAATAGTTTTAATTTGTAACCCACAGAGTAAAATAAATATCTAGGGATCCATAATGATATGAATGGGTGGATGGGTGGATGAATAAATGGTGGAGAAGGGACTGCTCTGCCTTGTAGAAGGGTTCCAGTTAATAAATGTAGAAGGAAAGAGGAAAACAGAATATTATTATCAGGCAAACTCCACAGTGGTAATTGTTGTAGGCGAGATCCACTGATGGATGTTACATATCAGTGGGATTATGTTTGAGGAAAAAACTGAGTATTTGTCTAATCTCAACTATCTTCCCCAAGATAATTACTAATTACAAAAAGGAAAATAGTAACTTCACAGGGGAGAAACCCAGAAGACACTACTGTAACCGGGTGAAGAGGCTAACCTCACCGTAGTGAGACAAACGGACGCCGTTTCCCCGAGAGGGCGCACTGAGAGGGTGTGTCACGGAACCGGAACCCAGTCATGGGGGAGCCTGAGAGACCAGCCCAAACCACGAGACATTCTGCTGACACAAAGTCACTGACCAGGGCTTCGGGAGTATTGAGTTCAGGAAAGATACAGAAAGTTAAGGAACTGTCACAGACTGGAGGGGACTAAGGAGACAGGACAACTGGATGCAGTGTGGGGTCTCAGGTTCCATCCTGGAACGGAGGACATGTGTAGACAAACTGGTCAAGTTCAAACTAAGTCTGTAGTTTAGTGAAGAGTGTTGTATCAGTGCTACTTGAGCTGTTTGGTTTTTTAACTTAAGAGATAGCTAACATGTTCTCCATCCCCTCTAGCCTTTGGCAGCCTCTGATCTGCTCTCTGTCTGCAGCACTGTCTGTTGTGGACGTTTTGGTTAATGGGATCACACAGCGTGGGGTCCTTGTGACTGATGTCTTTCCTTCAGGGTGACGTTTTCCAAGTCCACCCATGTTGAAGCATGTGTCAGGGCTTCATTCCTTCTTATGATCACATGGTCGCCCATTGTACTGCTCTAACTCACTTTGTTCATCTGTAACATCAGTCGATAGGATTTGGATTGTGTGCAGTTTGGGGCTATTTTAAATAATGCCACCGTGAACCTGCTGTACAAGTTCTAGTGTGGACGTAGTTTTCCTTTCTCTTGGGAAAACACCTCAGAGTAGAATTGCTGGTAACAGGTTTCGTCTTTTCAGAAACTACCGGGCCATTTTCCAAAGTGGCTGCACCGTTTCCCACTCCCACCGGCAGTGTCTGAGGCCTCCAGTCTCTCCACACCCTCACCACCACTTGTGGTTGTCATCTCTTTTTTATTTAGCCCTCCTAGTGGGTGTGAAATGGCATCTCACTGCAGTTTTGATTTACATTTACCTGATGGCTAATGATGATGAGTATCTCAGACATCCTTTTTCCCATCCATTGCCCTTGGACCATGAGACCCTTCTGAGATTTTCCCAGATGTGTTCAGCGTTTGCATCCCTCTTGTGAGATCGCTGTGCTGACATCTTGCAGGCACGATCACTACCCCAAAAGCTCCGGGGAGTGAGTGGGCTTGGGTCCTCAGGGCTCCGGGGCCATTTTCTCTTCAATAGCCAGAAACAAGGTGTGGGGGACCAGAGAGTCTGTGTGTTTTTATACAGGGACCTTGTTCATTTAAAAGACTCCAACAGCCTTTATCATGGTACATTATTCCTCTTATACTCCCCAGGAGGCCCCGATGGTTCTTGTGACTCCAGCTTCAGCAGCGGCATCTCTTCAGTCAGGTAAGTGGTTTGTTCCAGCCAGGGGTGGTCGTGGGGTGCGAGCAGCCCAGTTCTCTCCTAGGGGCTAGGACTGCAGTGAAGACCCGAGGCGAGCTCTGCTTAGGGCCACTGCTTATGGGGCACAGGAGGTGCCTGAGGAGGGAAGGTAGGGACCCTGAGCAAGCCCAACCCACCCAGTTCTGATGGACAGATGGCCCGGGGGGCAGGGATTACAGGCTGCTGGAGGTCTCTATAAATATAAGTATAAAAGTATAACATACAATAAATACATGGCGACTACAGTGAGACACAGACACCTTTGCCCAGCACTGTTTGAACATCCAGCATAATGTGGGGCAGACAAGACTGACAAGGGGAAGGCTGTAACAGGACCTTCTGGATTACAGGCAGCGATTGATGGAGTCTAAAAGTGCGTGGACTAAGCTGGCATCAGGAGCTGTCCTCTCCTAGGCTCCTGGGCCAGCGGTAATAGCACAGCCTTCCACGTGGGGGCAGTGCAGGCCAAGTGTGGAGGTAATTCCCGTCGTGGCCAGCCTGCACGCTCCACAGAGTGATGGCACTCCCCTGGGGAAGGAGTCCTCTCGTGCTGTCTCCTTGTCTGAGTCCCCTGGCCTGTCTCACTTTTCATGTGGGTAGAATTGGCGCTGGTGGGGCTGGAATGGATGGCGGTTCTCCCGCAGTGGGTTTCTTCCCTTGGAACTTGGCCCTGGGCAGCACCTCTCACAAAGGGAAAACAGGCATTCAGCCAAGAAGCTCTGCTCTCTCCAGACCTTCAGTATCTCTCCTCTTGTATCAGTTTAAACTTATTCTGACCTAACGGCTCTGTGCATGTTGTCAAAGGAGACAGCACCCATTACGGACACAGACTCCTCTGAGGGCCGCTCACTGACAATGGGGGCAAGCCTGTCAGCGCTCCGCATTCCTTTGTTTTCAGTTTTGCCGTTGCGGGGCGGGGGGGGGGGGCGGCGGGGGGTGGTTCGGAGGGCACTGGGGGCCGAAGCTGAGGCCAGAGTAGTAGCCAACAGCAGCAAAGATCAGGGGTGAGCGCTGCCAGGCCCTCGCTGTGCCAGGTACTTAGCATCGCGTGATTAGATTTTGCTAGTGTTGAGATCCCACGGGGTCAGCAGTAGTGTCTCCATTGTAGGGCTGAGGAGGGACCGGAGATCGGGAGCGACTGCAGAGAACACAAGTAGGAAGGACTCGGGCGGGTGCAGCCTGGTTGCGGGGGTAGAGGCTCCGACCAAAGAGGTGGCAAAATAAGGAGGAAGTTGCACAGATTTGAGATCTGTTTTGAAGGTAAAACTGACAGGATTTGCTAATGGGAGGGAGTGAAAGGAGAAAAATGAGAGAAAGAATAACGTCTAAGTCTTTGGCTTGAGCCAAATCAGGGTATCCCGGTGTCTTTTCCCACGCCGGAAGGAGGGACAGGCGTGTGAGTGGGCAAGTTAGGAGCTCTGTCCAGGGTGGCTCTGAGCAACCCCACACGCAGGTTTGGGTAGTGGGCTCTGGAACTCAGGGGAGAGGTCTGCGTGGGGATGCAGGGAGACTAGCACAGCCCGCAGAGGAGGCGTGCCCCCATTCTGAAGGCTCTGGGAGCCCGCAGCACAGGCGGGAGTGAGGGAGCACGCCTGTGACTTAGATGGCCCCCTGGCAGCCCTGCAAGGGTAGGCGAGGGAAAGGGCCAAAACCGACTGTGGAAAGGCCTGTTGTGGACTTGCCTCTGTCATCTGGGCTCCAGTGATTGTCCTGCTCCACAGGGGACAGCCAGTCTGTCTCTCTCCCCCTCGCGCTCTCATTCTTATATGCCCCAGGCAGGGTCCTAGCTCTCGGGAACCCTCTGAGAGGTGGAGTCCCACTTTCAGGGCACACATCCTGCCTCCTCCGTGCCTGGCTGGGCAGCCCTGGGCAGCCCTGGGCAAGTAGCTTAACCTCTCCCTGCTTCAGCTTACTCCTCTGTAAACTGGGTGTGAGGATGGTACAGACTTCGTAGAGGTCTGGAGCTAAGTGACCTGAACTAGGAAAAGAGCATAGAGTGGGGCCTGCCACCCGAAAAGCCCTTTCCACATTCTAGCTACAGTTGTGGTTACAAGAACCTCATTATTATCCCCACTTTACAAATGAGAAAACAGGCCCAGAGAGGTAAACTACTTGGCCAAAGTCATTCAGCTAATTAGTGGCCAAGTTGGACTTAGGCTCCGTCTGACTCGGGAGCCCACGTGTTTAACCTTATTACTCATAGCTGGAGAGCCACAGAGCTTTGTGACCAGCCTCTCTAACCCTCCTGACACGGGAGCCCGGGGCAGGCAGGGCCGTGTGCACAGGCCTCCCTCTGCTGCTGCAGGCCGTGGGGTCACGCTGACACTCGGTGCGGGTCTCCTGGTGAAGCCGGTGGTCCTGCACAGGAGGCAGGCAGATGGGTGTAGAGGTCAGTGCTTCCTGACTTTCTGCATCTACTGACTGAAAAAGTTATGATGGTCTTTTAGAAGAAAACAAATTCAAAGTCAGAAACAACTGTTTTTAATTTGTCTTCCTTTCACTCTGATGAGAGCCGTGACGTGTGAGCACCACGAAGAGTGAGACGTCACAGAAGCAAGGGGCTGCCTCCCTGAGGGCAGGAACCACTGGGGTTGATCGTTATTTATCGGCAGTATCAGAAGCATTGTTCAGTACATAGGTATTTTTTTAAAGATTTTATTTATTTACCTTTAAAGGGGAAGGAGAGAGAGAGAAACATCAATGTATGGTTGCCTTTTGTGAGTCCCCTGCTGGGAGTTGGCCTGCAAGGAACCAGCCTGCAACCCAGGCATGTGCCCTGACTGGGAATCGAACTGCGATCCTCTGGTTCGCAGGCCCGTGCTCAATCCACTGAGCTACACCAGCCAGGGCTGTACATAGGTATTTTAATAGCCATAGTAGCACCTTGCATTTGGAAATTGCAGTACGTGTACGAGTAAGACGTTTGTTATGAGATGCTTTATGAAAAAATGCTCACTGGAAATGGGGTTTTGCAGACACCTTGAAGTAACTCAGAAGCCCCAAGAGTGACTAGTCTAGACTTTTTGGAACCCAAGCAGAAATGTATTTTAAATTGTGAATGAGCTCCCTTCTGTTCTCTTCGAGTAAGGTGAACCAGGGTGTAGGGTGCACCATCTCAGGCCCCAGACCAGCAGCTCAGGAGCTGGGGGGCCATGCAGCATGCATTCTGTCGGCAGGGCCCAGGCTTCCAGGGTCCGGGCTCCCCCAAGGCATGCTCAGAGCCCGGCACACAACAGCCCACCCCGCCTGGTGGAGCAGCCCAGAGCTGCTTCCTCGGAGGCAGGTGGGCTCATCAGTTCACCCTTTCCTGGGAGCTGAGATCAACCTCCCTGGTGTGTGCCTGCTTTCCTTGACCTTCACCTCCAGCCAGTCAAGGGAAGCAAGACCCAGGGAGAGTGTCTCCAGCTGAGAGATGAGTTCTTGGTGCATGACCTCACAGCCTTGGATGGTTTATACTATCTCTCAACCTCAGTGTCCTCACCTGTGCATCGAAGGGTCAGGTGACATGAGCCACGAGGTACTTTCAGTTAATAGTTGTGGTTGACACCGACCCCACCAGCAGCGCAAAGGTGCCCATGTCTGGAAGTGTTTTGCTGCGGGTAGATCAGAGATTCTTCGTCCACAAAATACTGCCAGTTCACACACCGGTTCCTCGTTATTTGGCCCTGACACAGTGCCACCTGAGGGAGGTGCCACCAGGGGCTAGCCCTTGCTTTCTGCCCTCAGAGACACTGAGCCGGCCAGAAGCTCCTCAGGACCACTGTGCATTAAGGAGCCCAGCTGGCCAAGGGCCCATCTGGCCTGGCATCTTTGGGCCACTAGGTTTGGAGTGCCCCCTGCGGAGCAGAGGCCAACACTAGGCTTCCCCAGTGTCCTCTCTCCTTAACAGAGACTCTCTCTGCCTTCCTGACAAGAAAATGTACCATGAGGGGCTGCCATTCTGCTGCCCCAACCGCCAGGGGACAGTTGGAAGTGATGCCACCATGGACCCTCCCTGAGCCTGGCCCTTTAGGAGGCAGGGCCATGAGGTTGGTGAGGCCAGTCTGGACTCAGACTGACTGCTCAAATTCAAGTTGCCAGCCCATCATTTCCCAGCTAGGTAACCTTGAACTGGTTACTTAACAACATCCATGTGCTTTAATTTCCTCATCTCCAGAATGGGAATAACATTGTCACTGGCCTCTGAGCAAAGTCAATGAGGCTCTAGGCACAGGGATCAGAGCAGTGCCCGACACAGGTTATCTACCCAAGAAACGTGAGCTGTCATTTCCCATACCTCCATCATCATCATTGTTTTCAGAACCCTGCATCTCCCCGCCCCCTTACCCCCAACCCCAAGTCAGACACACCACTGGGCCTGATGGGCGGAGTGAAGAGAGGGCAGCTGGGCTTGGCCCTGCCTTCCTCCACATCAGCAGCTCAGGACAGGCCGTGCTGCCTCATCAGTGCGTCCTGAGTCCCAGGAAAGTGAAAAGAAGGCCTTCCTCCCAGGAGGGTCGTTTTAACTAAGAATGTGGCAGTGGCCCCTCAGGGGGGTTGTTGAGCCAAGAATGTGGCAGTGACTGCCAGGCCCAGGGCGCTCCTTTATGGCTGGGCGCCCTGTCGCTCCTGCTGGGGAAAGGGACTCGCCAAGGCCTGACCTCAGACTCGGGGAGCTGGGAAAGGACAGGCAGCAGTGGGTGTCTGTTCACTCCCCAGTGTCCCTGGGCTCTGGCTTTGGTAAGGCCTCAGCCGTGGGAGGCTCCTCGAGCTCCTTCAGCCCCAGGATCCCTCTGGCCCCCGGAGAAGCCAACAGGATGGGGAAAGTGGGACCAGAGATAAGACAGTAAGTTGATCCTGGCAGGGAGAGGGAATGACTAGGAAGTTGTCAGAGAGCCCGCACACGTGGCCGCCCGCACACGTGGCTCCCCGCACGGGCCACGTGGCTGGTCTGCCACACTGTCAGTGTGAAGTACATGCTGGGTTTCAAAGACTGGGGCACCAGGGGAAAATATTATCTTCTTAGTGATCTTTATATTAGTTTTATACCAGTTATATGTTGAAATGACCATATTTGGGGTATGTTAGGTTAATTAGAATGTGTCATTAAAAATAATTTCCACTGTTCCTTTTTACTTCTTATTTTTATTTTTTTAAAATATATTTTATTTATTTATCTTTAGAGGGGAAGGGAAGGAGAGAGGAAGAGAAACATCAATGCATGGTTGCTTCTCGTGCATCCCCTGCTGGGAACTGGCCCCTGCCGGGAACTGGCCCCTGCCAGGAACTGGCCTGCAACCTAAGCATGTGCCCTGACTGGGAATCGAACCATGATCATCTGGTTCACAGGCCCACGCTCAATCCACTGAGCTGCACCAGCCAGGGCTCCCTTTTTACTTTTTAATAGAAAATCAGAGCACGTAAAATTCCATATGTGTCCCACATTATATTTCCCTTGGATGGTGAACGTGAGAAAGGCCGAGTAGGACGGTGGTGGCAGCGTGTGTGTGTGTGTGTGTGTGTGTGCGCGCGCGAGCGCGTGTGCATGTGCTGCCTGACTCCTTTGTCCGTGCGGCACTTCCCTGTCTGTCTGAGGCTCTGAAGGGCCTAGATGGTGGATGTCCTCAGCTGACCACAGGAACTTCCAGCCATGAGGCTCCATGGAAATCTCAGTGGCGGCCCTGGCCGGAAAGGCTCAGCCCTTTCTGCCACCGGAGAATGGAAGTACCCTCTGTAGCCCCCAAAATGAGCACCGTGGGGAATCATCAGACCATATTAAGTAGCAGTTCCGTTTAGCACTTACAGAGCTCAGAATTATGCCCTTTAGGAATTCACATCAAATGAGCCTCAAAGAGGCTGCAGGCGAATTAGGAAAACACAGGCATGGAATTCCTGATGCAAATGAATAATTGAGCAGCCTGAAAATATCACGAAAGACCATTTTGTACTGGCAGCAACTGAAGTGCCTGGCCCAGTCCTCGCAGAATTGCAGCCCCATCTGCACCAGGCGTGGCCCCTTTGCACGAATACCAGGCGATGCACTGCCAGGAGAGCAGTGCATCCTCAGGTCTTCTGCCCATCCCGTCCCCATCTCTGAAAACTCCAGTCTTTGCCTGGGCTCCGGGCTTCGGGCAGAGGGTGGGGATCGGTGTCCCAGCAGCACCCTGCCCTCTTGGGGCTGCCCAGCAGGAGACTCTGCCTGGAGACCGGCAAGGCTTTGGTCAGTGAAGCCGGGAGCCTGTGCCCCCCAGGAGCAAAGCCCATTCTGGACAGCTACACTTCCCAGAGGCAAGAAGCCGACTTCCCCAACTAACAACTTCAGAGCTTCTGAGGCAGCTCCCAAGGCTCCTCAGCCAGGCTGAATGCTGGGCTGAGTGCCCTGGAGTATGACAGAGAAAAAGCCATTATCCCCGTTCTCACTTGAGAAATGTTCGACGGGGGCCTTGGGGAGGCCCTGTGGATGGCAGGGCCTCCCCCTGGACTTTCGGGATGTGGTGGTTTTGCTTTATCACAAAGGGGCTGAACTGAATGACCTTGCATCCCTGAGCTCTGCTGGGGCCCAGCTCAGTGACACGGGAGAGGTTTTCTGCTGTCAAAGCTGGGTAGTGCCGGTAAAGAAAAGGGCAGTGGGTGGGCACCCAGCAGCCTGGCCCTCACCCCGCCATGTTATCACGGAGGGAGAAAAGCAAACCCTCTGGGAGGTTCTGGTACAGGGCCAGGGCGGTGCTGGGTTTGGTGGGGAGGCTCCAGTGGCCTCAACTCCTGGTCTTGCCCACAGCACGGAGAGGGCCCCAGTCGCCCTCCACCTTGATGGGATCGTGCAGGTCCTGAACTGCCACCTCAGTGACATGGCCATCGGGATGATGGCCAGGATTGCCGTGCTGAAGTGGCTTTACCACCTCTACATCAAGACCCCCCGGAAGGTGAGCTCCCAGGTCCATGGGCCCAGTAGGTCCCTCCAAGCCAGGGGCCTTTTCCATTCCCACCTTGCATTTCAAGGGCCTACCTGTGCTTGGTGGGGTTTAGATCACTGGTTGAAGTTCTGGGGGAACCATGGTGTGCAGAGGGGTGACAGGTGCTTGAGGAGCCCGTGGTGTCTGGGAGAGCAGGGGAAGGCGGTCCGGGCAGGGGCCCCCGTCTGAGCTGAGCGCAGGCCTGGAGCGAGGGAGCACTCACGGGCACCCTCCTCTCCACTCTGCAGATGTTCCGGCACACGGAGAGCCTCTTCCCTATCCTCCTGCAGACACTGTCAGATGAGTCCGATGAGGTAGGTCCACAACACCGCTTCCTGTGACAGTGGCTTCTTGGCCTCCCTTTTTGAGTGACTGATGGGATCTTGTAACGGAGAGGTGCTTGTTTGCTGTTCTCTTAAATCAGCACCCAAAAATTGCCTTGTTGCTTATACCTGGTAAAGTGCACCCTTTAGAGCAGGGGTCCCCAACCTCCGGGCTGCAGCCCTGCACCATTCAGGGCTGTTAGGAATCAGGTTGCACAGCAGGGGGTGAGCTTGAAATGTAATGCACTTGAATCATCCTGACGCCATCCCTCCCACCCCACCCAGTCCGTGAAAAAACTGTCTTACCTGAAACCAGTTCCTAGTTCCAAAAAGGTGGGGGACCACTGCTTTAGGGGGAAAGCTGTGTTTGCTGCTCTTGGCTTTAGGAACAAGGACACCATCTCTGTTGGCCCTTCTCAGGAGACACTGGGGCAGGGCATCTGCCAGGCAACTCCTGGTCCCTGAAGGCAGTGGAGAGTGAAGGGGGGAGCACCACTGTGGCTCAGGTGTGTGTGTCTGGCCCTGCTTCACTGCCTCAACTTGAGCAAGTCACTCCTTGACTCTGTACTTCCTTTCTTCCTGTTGAGTGGCATGGTGACAGCACATGGGTTGTGAGAATGAAATGCTCTACACAAGATGCTTAGGTGCCATGCTGGGCGCACACTGAGCACTCTGAGTGCTGGTTGTGTTGTTCATTTCAGCTGGACGCCATTTGACCTCGAGTTTGACATTGGATCCCTCAGCTTTGCTTTGTTGGGATCACCAAGAGCTGCTGGTGCAAAGGGGAGAAGCTGGCCCAGATCCCAGCAGCAGAGTAACCCTGAGTGGGAAGCTGGCCAGGAGTTGGGCAGAGCTGGCCTTGAGTCCCTCTATCATCTGGGGGCTCCTCCAGCCACACGCTACCTTTCCCCACACCATTCCATGCAGCACCCCATTCCATGGAGTTAGGGTAGGCAAGTTCTTTTTCAGGGGCAGGGTTTACAGCTGGGCGTTGCCATTCACCAGAGTGGCATCCTGTCTGTCTGTCTATGCCAGCTCTGGCCACACATCGGATGCTGCTGCTGCGCCTGGCCTCCTCTTCTCCCCCCTTCCAGGTTCCGGGCGGCCGTGGGCTGCAAGCAGAGCTGTAGTCCTCCGTGGGCAGTGGGAACAGGGGGGTGGACAAGGCCTGGAGGCTGGGAAAAGGAGAGGGGCGTGGCTCACAACTTCCTGTGGACTGAGGCACCACAGTCCTCCCTGGGCTTGGACCAGGCTTGTGTGGGGCCCAGGGAAGCTGTCCTGCAGCCTAAACCTGTGCTGGAAAGAGATGCAGACAGGCAGATGTCTGCCTCTGGGTCCTCTAAGGTACTTGGCATTTCCAGAAAAATCCAAAACAGATGGTCTGGGAATCTGCCCTTAGCCCCTCCTGCCTGCCCACCACACACACACACACACACACACACACACATGCAAGTACACACACGTGCACACACACCTCTCTCCCTCTCCACCACCCATTGGAGCAAGAGGCCCTGGTGGACTCGGCCCAGTTCTGCCCAAGATCTGAGTGGCTCACTGCACAGTCACAGCCCTCATTTCAGTACAAAAAGGAAGAGAACTTTGCTGATTGGTTCCTTCCCTAGGACTTCACTGGAAGCAGCTGAGTTTTCAATCCTTTAAATTGACTTGTTTAATCCCATCCAACTCTCTTTGCTCGCGATTGGTTTTGTGTGCGTGTGCATTTAAAGGGAGGAGATGCAGTCCATTAAACAGCTCTGTTCAGGCTGAGGCTGTGCACACCCCATTTGCTGGAGCTCCAAATGCTGTCTGGGCTTTAGGGCACATCTTGTGGGTCTCCGGTGTGGGTAGGGTTGCAGCTGCTCCTGGGGACAGTCGCAGGGGTGGGGGAGTGCTGCTGTAACGGAGGCAAAGCCCCTGCTTTCCCGTCTCTGGGGGAAGGGTTTGGGGACCTCAGTAATCAGTGGGGAGTCCTGCTCTGCCATATCCTGCTGCTTCACCAGAATCACATTCCGAAGTGTCCCCTGCCCAATCTCTTTGGCGACTTTGAGGGCTTACTGTGTACTTGGCAGTGGACAGACAGCCACACACAAAAAAAGTTCGTCTTCTTTTGCAGCTTCCTTTCTAGGATATCTAGAAAAAGCTCTCTGCTGAGTTTTCCCATCATTTCCAAACACAGCCTTGATATAAAATCAGAGCTCCCTGGGGTGCAAGAAGACCCTGAAGGCCATTCAGTCAAATCAGACCACAGCCAAATAGGATAGGGGGATGTGGAGGAAGGCCCCTGCCTACTAAAGGCTTCACAGAGTCTAATGGATATAACAGCCCCTGCGAAGGTCTTTTCTTCCAGCCTGGGGGCCTCGCGGCCCTGCCTACCCCATGTCTTGGATGATTCTTCGTAACAGCTCACCCATGTGGAGTCGTTACTGTGCCGGGGACTGAGCCGTGCCCTCACTCGCAGTGCTCAGAGAGGCCTCTGCCGTTCTGTGAGGAGTGCTTTTCCCCAGGCCTGGGGAGGGGACGGAACTTGCTCACAGCTAGGAAGTGGTGGGGCAAACTCCAGACCAGACCTCTTTGAGCCTGGAGCCCATCCTTCTCATCACATAGCTACCGTGCTGGTGTTTCCCCTGTATGCCCTGGCTACCCTTGTCGGAACCAACTGGGGAGACGGGGAGCTCCTGTCTCATTGAATCATCATGCCCGTTTCTGGCCACCTTCTCTTGTTCCACAAGCTCTTGAGAAGAGTTCTGCTTGGTGTGGAGAGGGGTGTGTATTCCGAAAAAGCTCTCCCTTCAGACTCCAGACCCTTTGTTCACTTTTATTGTTGATTTCTAGAAACTTTTTATATTGGGGACATTAGAGTCATCATCTTGTTGCAAATGTTCTCTCCCAGTATGATTGTGGTAAACCCACGTTTCTCACCCTTGGAGAGCCACTGGCCTCGGGGGACAGACAGAATGTACGCAGGTGTTAATGATGTAAGAGCTAGGTGCTGGGGGGAGGGGCAGGCAGGGCTCCAGGGACCGAGCTCTGCCCCCCAGCATGTCCCACAGGCCCATTGGCACGTGGCCTCCTAGGGATGTCTTGTCTGTCATTGTTCCTCGTTCTGTCCCGGTGACAGCGTGGTAGTCGACACCCTTCTGGTATCTTCGGTTGTCTCTGCTTTTCCGTTGTTCAGGATGAGTGGTAGTTTGCTTGGTCCCGCCTGCTCCTTGCAGACTATCAGAAAATTCCTTTCGTCAGAAAGAATTTGCAGGTGTCAAATTGGTATTCTTGGCACCAGAATAGAAATCCTTCCATTAGCTAAAGATCCAATTACGTGTTTGTAAGTGACATTGCTCCCTGATTCAATAGCGTGGAACGCAGGGCGCATTCTCAGAGCTTCCTGCTGGACCCTGGGGGGAGTTGGGACTGCCCCTCCCCCTGCTGGGAGGGCGCTGGTCCAGGAGGCACCTCAGGTCAGTCCCTGCCCCTCCCCCACTCCCAAGCACAACTTCCTCCCATCCCGCATTTAAACTCCTCAGGGTGTAATGGTGCGTACAAGTCATTATATACCTGCCCGAACACACAGAATGAACACCAGGAGTGACTCCGAATGTGAATGATGACGGCGTCACTGTAGGTTCATCGATTGTCACCACCATGGCGGGGGGCGTAGATGATGGTAGAGGCTGTGCAGGGGCAGGGGCATGTGGGAACTCTGCACAGTCTGTTCACTGTGGCTGTGCACCTAAGACTGCTCTCAAAAATAAAGCCTCTTTAAAACAAACAAACAAAAACGTAGAACTGAAAAAAAAAGAACTCAGCCTTCGAAGGGACCTGGAAGGAGCCTGGTTCTACCCTGACTGAACGTAGCTTCAGATGGTTGGCCCCCTGCCCTGAGCCCGAACCCCCACTTCGCCCCAGGGACCGGGGGCAGGGAGCGCCGCCTCCTTGGTTTGAGAAATGGGTGGTAGAGTCTTAGGGTACTCCTGTAGGTCGTACTGGGAACGCTACTTTTGGTGTTTTGTGGTTTTGTTGTGGTTTGGAGTGGTGCTCCGTTCTGGTGACATTTCCTCTCCAGTGGCCAAGCCGCCTGGTGGTGCAGAGCGGGGGCTTTGGGGTCAGGAAGTCCCAGAGTCCAGTCCCTAGCTCTGTCACTAATTAGTTGGTTGGCCTTGAACAAGTGGCCTAGCCTCTCCAAGCCTAGCTTCCTTATTCGAAAACCAGAAGTACTGGTGGAGCCAGCCTCCCAGATTTGTGGTGAGGATCAAAGGAGACCGTGGGAGTACCACACTGCACACAGGGCCCAGCACCTGCAAACAGGCAGTGAGCGTGGCCCCTCTGAGGCGGGTAGTCTTTCTGTGAGAGGACCTGGCAGCAGACACACGGAAATCAGAAGATGGGCCCCGTGGTGCCCCAGAGCCCTCCTGCCTCAGCTCTAGCAGGAAACGCCGGAACGGAAGCTAGTCTCTGTCCTGTGTCCCTGCCTGCCTGCAGGACCACTGTGCAGATGGGCAGGGCGGGCAGGGTGTTTGGGGGCTCATCACCCATCTCCAAACCTTGGAAAAGACAAAGGGAATGACAGCAGGCAGCAGGACCGGCGCCGTTCTCTGTGCGTCCTCCCATTTGAAGCCTACACCCCTGGCCTCCAGCACCCCTGAGGTGGAGCTGCCCAACGCAGAGTGACCCGTTGTCGGCCCGTGGTGGTTGTTGCATCGCAGGTGGAAAGGCTCAGCTGGCCTCCAGGGGCGAAGGAAAGGAGGGAAACGGCATCCTTGGCAGAGGGCCTGCATCAGGGCCTCTCGCTGCCACAGACTCTTGCTCAGGAGCAAAACCTTCAGCTTCCGTCGAGATCCAGAAGAGCTCTGGGAACAGCCTCCCCAGATTGTGCCCAACATCTCAGACCTAGGGTGTCCTGGACACTTAGAGCAGATGTTCCCCACCTAGAAGAAGCCCCTCTTTCTCCTAGTTTCAGAGTAACCACAAAGAGAAATTGTCGATGGGAATTTGTAGCTAATGTGACCCAGGCAGAAGCAGGAGAAAGGGAATGAGGACCACCTTTCTAGAACAGCTGGGAGGGTAGGATGTGAGGGCCTTGTTCATGGCAGTGCCTGCATCTGCGGCTCAGGAGCCCGTGAACGGCACAGAGAGCGCGGCCGATGTCACACCCAGTGTGCCGCGCAGCCGTGGCTCAGGAAGCCAGGTCATGGGGTGGGTCTGAGCAGTGATTTGGAGGCACCTACAAAAGTCCTGAAAGTGCACCACAGGAGGAGGGGCATACCCTGTCTTCAGGCCCACGGTGCCTCTGAGAAGGGCGCAGACCCGTTGGGCAGGAGCCCGAGGGCTACTCCAGCCTGTGCTGAGTCCTGAGGGAGGAGGGGCCATGAGCTCTTTCTTCTCTTGGGTGTAAAACTCTGCCCATCAACCCACTCTGTCTGAGGGCACTCAACCCCTCCCCACCCCCGCCCAGCAGGGGGCTGGAGGGTGGAGCTGTATTTGAGGGATGGTTGGCTTTGGGGGAGGGGGCTAGGACTTCAGTTGTTTTCCTGGTCCAGGTCCTAGGAGAAATGGCCCAGAACTGAAGAGGCTTTCAAACCTCTCAAAGGAGAGGGGTTTGGCTGAGCTGATTGCCCCAGAGAGACAGGTTGAGCCTCATGCAAGAGACCAACAGGACGGCTCTGGGGTTGTCCACTCCTGCTCCGCCGGCTGCCTGAGCCTGGCCCCCAGAGCAGACTG
Organism: Sturnira hondurensis; assembly: GCF_014824575.4. NCBI lineage: Eukaryota > Metazoa > Chordata > Mammalia > Chiroptera > Phyllostomidae > Sturnira > Sturnira hondurensis. The sequence goes on along the minus strand of NW_028087376.1, from coordinate 2,766,333 downwards.
GGGCAAGCTGCCTTTGGCTTCCTATCTCGGGGAGCAGAGCCCTGTTGTCCCATTGTGTCCCCTGACTTTTTTCCCAGGGACACTTGTCACTTTGGTCTGGTGGATGGGTCACCTGGGTGCAGAGACTCATCTCTCTGCTTTTAGGGGATTTCAGTGGTGGCGACAGGGACTTCAGCATGGCTCCCACCTGGGGGAGGCCCCACACCTGAGAGTTGAGCGGTGAGGAATTGTGGGGAAGGCTCCGAGTCCCCACAGGTTCATCTTCTGATGCACAGTCCAAGGTGAACGGGGCTCCCGGAGGGAGGGCATGCTGCTGGAAGTCGGCTATCCCTGTGTCTGCCCCAGAAATGAGGGCGCCCGCTTCATTAGCGGTCCCTTTGTTTGAGGGCAGCTGGGAGAGCCCACGACAGTCCATCCGACAGCCCACCCACCACCCCCACCTGGCTTTGTTCAGAAACCGCGGAGGGCGCCGTGTGCGACCCCATGGGTCTGTGGGAGGAGAGGGCAAACACTGAAGTGCATGAGGCAGCTACACTGTTCCGAGTACTTTGTATCTATTGTCTTAACGAGTCTGCCAGCACTCCTGCAGTGATTTTAATTTTCCCCAGTTTGACATAAAAGGAGATTTAGGCAAGAGGAGAACTTGCCCAAGGTCACTCCTGCAGAAGTCAGAATTGAGCTTCATGTCTGTCTGATTCCAGAACATCTAAAGCCCCACACAAGGTCTGACCTCACTGCAGAGCGGGGGGGGGAGGGGGGGGGCTCACTGGGTTGGGACACTGCTTTATCCAGGCCAGCCCCACCATAGTTTTGGCGGCATTTTTCCTTGGCTGGGCTACGGTGCTCGATGCACCTTCGCTCTGAGCAGTTGTCCCCGACCTGCCCTGGGCGGCACACTGACCTGGGCCCAGCCCCTCCAGGAGGACAGGCCTCCAGTCCACGTGCCCAGCTCTGTGGGGCCAGCAAGTCCACGGCATCTCCTTTCCTCATCTCCTTTCTTCCCTAAAATTCGCTGGACTGGATTGCGTCGGCCCCATCCAGCTCCAGCTTTGCGCGGTGCTGACTCCCTCCCCAGAATACCGGTGCAGCCTGCTCAAAAGTGGACGGCCTCCCGTAAGAATGGGGCTTGTTTCTCCTTCTCACAGCCTTGCCTTGGTTTTTATTTCATTCCAATTTTCATTCCATCTACTCTCCAAGACAAACCAAAACAACCCAATTCCAAAGACTTCTTCGCCATCAGCTGGCATGGTTGGGCCAGCTGCCACCCCAGAGAACTGAGGGGTAGATGTTAGGGCCCCAAACTGGTCCTCCTTGCCAACAGCCTGCCCCAGGTGGGGAGATGAGCTGGGCCCCTGCAGGAACGTCCCAGAAAAGAGAGGCATGGACTCTTTCCCTGCTGCCACCCTCTGGGGGTCCTGCCAAGGACACGGAACCCTTGTCCACTCAGCTCTCCCTGTGGCTGACCTGCAGCAAGAGAGAGAGGCAGGACCCTAGTCACAGTCACCAGAGACACCAGGGCGCCCACAGCCCAGCAGAGACGCTGGCGGTCACCACTAGGGGTCCTGGGAGGACTTCGGTCTGAAAAGAGCCCTGGGTGGGGAGGAGGGGGGGCAGCAGGGGCTCAGTCCCGGAGTCACGCCTGGTGGGAAGGCCTCTGCTCTTCTCCTTCTTCTGTGGGTCTGCACTTTGTTTTTCCTCCTCAGCCACCCTCGAGTGGAGGGAGGGCCCCCAGTAAACACAGTTGGCCCGGCAGCGTTCCACTCTGGGAAAGGCAGGTTTGTGTGCCGGGTGTGTTTCTGGTATTTATCGCTGTCTGGACTCCTTCCACTGATGAGCAAGTAAGGACCCAGAGCCAGCCCAGTGACTGGCATCAGTGGATTGAGCTGGGGGGTGGGGGTGCCTGCTGCCTGGCCCACCGGGCTCCTGATGAAGACAGAGGTGGGACTGTGCAGGGTGGGCAAAGGGAGGCTTGCTTCCCCAAGTAGGGCCCATCGGCACAAAAGTGATTTCACATAGGGCAGCTGGTCAGGGCCCTGCGGCAGGGCTGCCCCAACCAGGGCTGACATCCGAATCCTCTGGAGCTTCTGAAAATGCAGCCATGTGGGCCTCAGCCCCACCCCCCTGGGCTGTTCCCTTAGGTAAGGCCTTGTTGCCTGGGCACTGGTGCTTTGTACAAGCTCCCAAGTGATTTTCTTGCCCATCTCTGGTTGAGAACCATAGGTAGGGACCAGTGTTAATATCCTGCTGGAATCCCAGGGCCCCGCCCAAGCTCTCAACCCTGCTGTCCTCCCTCCAGAGGCCTCAGGGCGGTGGCCCGACCAGAAACCCCTGTTCTCACCCCTCACCCTACTCTGTTCATGGCATTGTCAGAAACTAAAATTTTTCCCATACATTTCTCCCAAGATGTATGTCGATTTTTTCTCCTCTGGCAAAAAATGCCACAGCTGAATGAGCTGAATTCCCCAGACAACGTCCTGTGGACGGCCCTTAAGGCCACGGTGCGGTCAGGTTCGGTGAGCCCAGAGATGCTGAGGTTTGGTCATCCCCACTGCGGACAGGAATGCCTACCACCCAGCACTGGCTTCCTCCCTACTGGAATCCACAGCAGCAGCATGGAACGTGCAGGGTCTCGGTTTATCTGTATAGGGCCTTCCAGGGCAGTTCTCCTGTGTCCCCCACTCCCCCAGGAAGAAGCCCAGACTCAGAGAGGTGAAGTCAGCTTGGTCCAGAGCTCAGGTTCGATGCTCCATGAAACATTATCACACACCCCCACATTCCTGCACATCAAAGCCAGCTGGTCCCCATCCATGTCAGTAGTCCCCTGTGCCCTCTTGTAGCCCTTGTCATGCTCTGTGGGGATGGAGGCTTTGTCCAGCACACAGTAGGCACTCAGAAACATTTTAGGAGAAAGTGAACAAATTGGTGGGAAGGATGGAGAGCTGATCCCACTGGGCATGCCCCACGTTCCTGGGTCCTCCCCTGCTGGGCCTGGCCCTGCAGAACAGATGAGAAGCCTGGCCTGGAGGAGAGCCTGCCTTCTCAGCCAGGGCTCCATGTAGCGCGCAAATGCCCTGGGAGTGAGTGGGGACCTGGAGGCAGGCAGGAGACCAGGGAGCCTGTGCTGTTCTCCTGGTTGCCAGGGACGGGTGCCCTGGAGACAGCTGGCCCCTCAGCTCATCACCTAGTAACCGAGCTGTAACGGTGTGTGTGTGACGCTGCCCTGGCACCTGCCCTTCCCCGTAGAGAGTATTTGTAGCCAAGAGTGCACCCTCGTGGTATGATGCAAATGAGCGATGGCTGGCGTTGGCAGGAAGGAGACCCTGTGGGGTGGGAGGGAAGGGGAGAGGAGGGGGGCGGTCAGGAAACCAAGTCGTCTTGCCCCAGACTGGCCTCCGAGGGACGGCGGCTAGAATGTTTTAAGCTGCCAGAACCCAAGCTATTATCACCCTAGTGGAACTTAGGAGTAAGCAGTAAGTGCAGGCCTTCTGCATGTTTTTTGCATATATGGCACAGAACTGGGTACTCAGGGAAGGATTTCAAATTGTATTAAAAATTTAAAAAACAGGGAGGCAGGGAGGGAAAGGAAAGAGAGAGAGCAATCCTGATCCCTGAAGACATGCGCTTTGAGTCCAGCCACCCAAACCCAGGTATAATTCTTTTTTTCTTTTTCCCAATTTGTTTTTGCTTTACTAAAACAAAAGCTCTCGATTCGGGGTGGTTTTTCAGTGGGAAGTGAAGTAGGGTCCATACCTAAGCCACCCTCTCCCACCCTGGTTGTGAGTGTTTTGGCAATACTTTCCTTGCTGTTGGCAAAGCAGGGCTCGGGCCCCTCCCCCACACACACGGGAGATGCTGTGCATGGCCTGCTCCACCCTGTTGTCGCCAAAAGGTTATCTGGGAGTGCCACCCATTCCCAGCCCAGGTCCTCCAGCCCTGGTGCCCACTTCCAGTGCTTCACGGGTGACCCCTCCTGGGACAGCAACCTAGCTTCCGAGGGTCTGTCCTGTGCCAATTCCACCAGTCACGGGAGCCATTCTGTATGGGACTGTGGACTCAGGAGGCTCCTTGTGAAGGAAACCAAGGGCCCTGCCCTTCCTCTCCGCTCCACGTCCAAGGGTCAGGAGCACCTGACCTGACCCAGATCTCAGGCGCTGCCGCCCCACCGCTCCAGTAGACAGGGGCTGCACGGGCGCACCTCGGCCTCCAGAGCCCTTCGCCTGCATTCATCCCCCCCGGCCAGCACCAAGTGTGTCCCTTGGATGCACTCCTGCAGCTTCCTCTTGGCCAGGACCGGAGAGGGCGCTGCTTAGGGATTTCCTTCACTCCTCACAGGGCTGCAGGGCTGAGCCAGAGGACATCTGGGGAATAATCAGCTGACCAGTGGCCTACCCAAACTTTTGACAAAAGTTTCTTAGAGATAAATAAGGAGAGAAAAGTGGGTGGCGGCTGCATCCATCCTCTTGGCAGAAGCTATTCGGAACCATCCATCTTCCATTTCCTGCCCGGCACCACAGGTCAGCAAGTATTCATCCACATCTGCCCACGCCTCGCCTTGGGGCTTCACGGTCAGGAGTCCTGGTGCAAGGCGAGGAGGGGTCTCCCAACCGAGGGACTTGGCCGTGCACACTCTGGGTCTCCAGCTGCTGCCAGGTAGTGAATGAAGAGCAGCCAGGAGCACCTAGGGGACCGGGAGAAGGAACCTCCACCACAAGGGGTTTTCCAGGGCTGGCCTGTGGACGAGGTGTCAGGACAGGGAGTGCCTGTGTGTAGACCACTAAGAGAAGGAAGGGAAGGACTCTCCCGTCCCAGAGAGACTGTCCCTGACTTGCTGGAATGCAGTGTGGTGACAGCCTGCAGTGGCCCCATCCAGATGACTCCCCTCTCATGGAAAGTGCTCTTCACTGGTGTCAGGGCACCTCCTACAAGAGAGGGCTTACTTGTTTTTGCTCCCCAAGCCATGGGGGGGTGAAGCCTCCACCATCACCACCCCTGCGCCCTTCCTTCAGAGTTGCTTTGTCACATATTTTCCACACCCAGTTGCCACTGACCCTTGCATTCTGGGGTGGCCAGCTCTACTGCAGGATGAGGGGCCAGCTGATGTGGCTTCCCCACCCCCCACCCCACCCATTGCCATGGTAACAGCATGCCCTCCTGTTCCTGCAGAATATTGCTTTCTTGTAACCTCCCTCCCTCTCTCCCTCTTTCTCTCCCTCTCTCTCTTTCCTCCTCCTTTTTCTCACACAAAAGGAAAGCACAAGTGTTTTATATTCATTTTGCAAAATGCTGTGTAGTGCATACTAATTGGTGTGGCTTCCTCCTGCTTTGAGCCTTTCCCGTTCTGGGAGGCAGGATTCCAGGGCAGCACAGGCATGGGCCCAGCCGGCCTGCTTGTTGGAATGAAGGGTAGTTCCATTTCTAGAGGCCAAGTGGCATGTTTCTAGCTCAGGGCCTTTCTTCCAGGCCTTAACCAGGTGTCTCGTAAGCAAGGCTGCTGAGATCACCTTGGCCTTGTCCTGGAGCTTCCTTTCCACAGACCAAGGGCCATGGGGTCTCCAGGGGCTGGAGCAGCAGGAGAGTGGACCCTCTGTTGCCCGGGCCCCCTGTTGACATTGCCTCCCAGGGCCTTTCTCCCACCGGGGCCTCTCCTGGCTCCTGAGGCAGAGTCCTGGCCTAGGCCTGCATCAGGAATGTTGATCTGAAGCTTCAAGTTCAGCTCCTGGGCTGAGTGGGGTCTGCTGGTCACCTGGGGGAAGGCCCATGAGCCTGGATGTCCACCATCTCGAAGCCCCAGAGTGGCACTCCACAGACTCCCCACTCCCCCCTTCAAGGTGCCCCTTGCCCTCCATTGTGATAGCCCCTTCCCCTTCTGGCCAGTGGGAGTCTGAAGGACATGGTGGTGCTGGTCTCTGCTGTCCACTTTAAGGGACTAGAAGGGCAGTGTGTGTGCAAGTGAGCATGTACACACGTGTGCAAGTGGCATCACCCCTGGCAGGACTTTCTGTGGCTTTTTTGCCAGCCCTTGGGGACCAGAGAAACATCTTTTGATACGCAAGCACAAGGGGAGTGGCTGGGATTGCCCAGAACCTGTAAGGTTTAATTGTGCAACTGAAGTGTAATTTGCATTCATTTGCCATTTGGTATTAAACTTCCTAAAATAAGAGAATTCAAAATGTAAAATACACAGCTCTGCTGTCTGCACTCTCCAGTGGGGCAGAGGAGGTGGCACAGAGAGGCACGATGCAGATTCTCTTGTGGGGAAGTAAAATCTGAAGCCCTCCATGTGTGTGCCGCTGTCCCAGCCCAGTCCCTAAGCCTGGGCCACCAGCCCCGTCTGGCTGTGGCACCAACAGTCCTGTAACAGAATTGGTGTGTGAAGGATCAGCTCTAACCCTTCACGACAGCCTCGCGTACTGAGCAAACAGCAGCACCCCTGGGCCAACTTGCTGTCTCCTGTGGCACGTGCGCTGCACTGTCAGTGTTTCCCTCCCCTTTCCCACCAGGACCTGTCCTGTCGGCCTTGCATCTCCTTCGGCCAGCGCAGGCCCTGACCGCAGCTGGCACTCAGTAGATGCTGGGCAAGGGGGCTGTGGGAGCGAAGCTGACTGGTGCTCCAGTTTGGGGACCAGAGCTGAGTGTGAAGTGGACTCCCTGTCACCTTGAGCACGTGACCACGTGCAAGGTGAGATTGAGGACAAGAGAGGTGTGAGTGCTGGCTGGCTGAGAGCAAAGACAGCTTCCTCCCCTGGCCTCTCCCCTTTCTCTTGCAGTCCGGCTGTGGGGCCAGAGTATGGAGACATCTCACGGGAGGAGCGAGGCCTCTCAGGGGCTGCTGCTAAACATCTTTCCCGACAGGGAAATCGACCTGTGCCGTTAGCGTGGTGTGCGTCAGCGTGGCCCTCCTGGGGTCCGGATCTCGCCTGCATGCCAGCCTGGGCGGACGGTCTGGCTGGCGCCAAGAGCTGAAAGACGCACAGGTTGCCTCCTTGATCCCCTCCGCTCTCCTGTGAGTCTGAACCAGGCATGAAGTTGTCGGAGGGTCAGCGAGGGTCTCCTGCCTGGGGCCGTGGGCAGAGCAAGAGCAGATTGCTCAGCAAGTACCATTGGGTTGGGAACTAGGGTGTCAGTTTGGGGTTTTGCTTGATGGGGTGTTTTTTGAGGTAGAATCCACACACCATAAAGTTCACCCCTTTAAAGTACTCTGCAAACAAGGTTGTGCAGCCATCACCACTAAGTCTAAGACATGTCCGTTGCCCGTGGGAAAAACCCTGCACCCGTTAGCATTCGCTCCCTGTGTCTGCTCCTGCATCTTCTGGTAGCCGCTAATCTACTTCCCGTCTCTGGACCTGCCTGTTCTGGACATTTCGCAGAAATGGCATTGTTGGGCCCTGTGTGGCTCATGCATCTGGCTTCTCAGTTTTCGAGGTCCACCCATGTTGTGGCATACATCAGAGCTTCGCTCCTTAGTGTCACCGGGCAGCGTTCCCGGGCATGGCTGTGCCACATTCTGTCAGTTCTTTAGCAGCTGGTGGGCGTTTGGGTTGTTTCTGCTTTCTGGCTCTGACGCCTGATGCACGCCACTGTGCACATTCCTGTGAAAGTTTGTGTGTGGACGTGTTGTCAGCAGTGGCCCTGTGTTTAATTTTTTGAGGCACAGTTAGCCGGCGTCTTGCCTTGCTTGTTTATTTTGGACAAGTCCCTCCTCCACCTGGACTCCCTGGTCTCCTTCGCCTCCCCGACCTTTAGACAGCGACTTGCATGGAAGATTGAGAATGTGGAGCACGCATCCTGCGAGCCAGGGCTCAGGCTGCTCTCTCACGTGGCAAGCCCAGCACGGTCGCTGCTCTGCGGTCTGTCCCCCACCCCACCCTCTACGTCCTTTCTGCCATTGTGGAAGCAAAAGCCTTCTGGGAGCCTCCTTCCGTGGCAGTCAAGGCCTGGGCCTTCCTGCTTCTGGACCTAGTCCTGTGCAGGCCTCCAGTCCTCCACCTGGACCAGGCAGCCCTTGCTCCTGCCATCCGCCTGGACTGCTTAGCAGCCACACTCTGCAGCCAGCATGGATGCCTTCCCTGCAGGCCCAGCGGTCAGACTGTCCCAGGTGTACTGAAGAGCGGGGGCGTGTAGGTCTGCCTCCAGGCCATGGGCTAGGGAGAGTCTGATTCACCTGCAGCCCTAGCCCCCTAGCACGGCACCTGGCAAAGCACACAGGAGAGACAAGGGAAGGACTCTGTTGGACAGCCAGGAGATGGCATCCATATGTGAATGCCATGTCCAACCTGGGTGCGGCTGGAGTGCGGCCGGGCAAGGAGTGAAGTGACTGTCTCTTGGGGAAACTTTGTGCCAAACGCACCAGGCTGCCAGGAGAAGACCATGGGGCCAGAACAGACCAGCAGGCAAGGAGCTCGGCTGCATGTGCCAGGCTGCAGAGGGGGCCCCGGGAGGGGAGGGACAGCTGGGGCAGGTAGGATGGGGTGCTGGCACTTTAGTTGCCTAGAGACAGGAACTGCTCTCAAGCTCTGAGACGTTAGTGGTTTTCATTCCTTCTGAGAGAAAATCCTCCCTTTAAAATACACAACGTAGAGATTTTTAGTACATTGTCAAGGTTGTGTACCCATCACCGCTCTTCTAACTCCAGGACGCTTTCCGGGTGCCCGGGCCACTGGAGCTCTGTGTCACTTCCAGTGGTCCAGGGCTTCCCAGATTGCGGGGGCAGCCCTGGGGCACCTTGTGACACAGCACTGACCTGAGCCTACACTTCGGACCATTCTCTATGCTCAACTCTGCGTCCTCCTTGGGAGAGCTTGGCGGGCAGGGGTCAAGTTCAGGGGCCTCGCTCCACTCGCTTCTGTGTATGCACGTCTGGAAGTTAGAAAGTCTTCTGTCCTGGAGCCCAGAGCCACACCCCAGGTGTGGAGGGTCCTTTGAGACATGCTGTGGCCTGGTGTCAGATCAGAAGGATCTGACCCAGTGGGGGGGCTGGGCCATGGCTGCCACACCCAGGAGCGTGGCCTAGAGAGCACGGCCGGGTCAGCGTTCGGGCCAGGCCGGGGGATGTAAGCTGCGCAGACTGTGCTCTGGCGCCTGTGTCCCACACGTCCTGGGCTCCTCTCGCATCCCCATTCCAGGGACCAGAGGGGAGTGTCATGGCAAAGCTGACTTCCAGGCCTCAGATTCCAGCGTTCTTCCTCTAGCTGCTCCTGTCCACTGCCTGTCTGTCCTCTTCAGTTCAATCCTTCATGGAACTTTCTGAGCACTGTTCCAACCACAGTCTGTCACCAGCCCATCACCCTCTGCAGACCCCTCCCCACCTCCTGGAGGAGGCTCTCTGTCTCCAGCCATAGCGGCCTGTGGGGGTCCTCATCCCTCATCCTCTGCCTTTCTCCCCCAGGTTATCCTGAAGGACCTAGAAGTGCTGGCAGAAATTGCTTCCTCCCCTGCAGGCCAGACAGAGGACCCAGGCCCCCTCGATGGCCCTGACCTCCGGGTCAGCCACTCAGAGCTCCCGGTGCCCGCGCCTGGCAGAGCCGGCCTGCTGACCGCCCCCAGTAAGTATTCCCCTGCTGCTTCCAGCCTCAGGGACCTGGGAACACCAGTGCTCTGTCTCGTCCTGGATGGGGCTGTCCTCGGGGCTGTCACTGTCAAGCCTTTGAGTTCTGCCAGGGTGTGAGGGGTCACTGATGGCCACTCTCCAAGAGGCAGGCGAACCTTGCCTCCATGCTGCCTCCTGGCTCACACCCCAGCGGTCCCCTCACCCCCCATGAGACGCTCACATCCCTCTTTCCTCGTCTTCCCGCACCTTTTATCGTCTTGAACCATTGGCTAAGTGTAAAACCATCCGAGTCAGCTATCGTCTCTCTCCCTGGGGCTGCATCTACCCAGTCAGGAATCCGGGGGCTTGGGAGTCGGGGCTCACAGGTGGAAGACTAGGCAGCCATTTCCTTCCTCACTGAGAAGCTAAAAATAGCTCTGAACATGGCAGGCAGCCCAGGCAAGAGACAGCATAATTCAGACGTGTTTCCAGGCAGTCCTTGGCCATGAAGGTGGCTGTGCTGTTCCTGGGGCTCACCTTTGAGCTCCTTCTAGACGTCGGGTGGCCCTTCTCCCAGACCAGTGCGACTCCCAGCACCTCCCTCCCAGGCAGACACCAGTTACCCCCGTGACATCATCTGGGAAATGCCCAGGGATGCAAGTCAGCAGGAAAGTGCCAGCAAACCTTCGGTGTTTGCCTGGGGTGTGTCTTTGTCCCCTGAACTGCTCTTGACACCTGGGCACGAGGTCCTAAACAGCCCCTCCTCTGATGCAGAAGCCAAATGTCAAATGAACCTGGGGCCCTACAGCAGCGGCTTGCCTCCTACAGCACCCCAGGCTGGCCCCAGAGAATGCCTGGACACACTGCTCGGTGGCCCTGCAGGCCTGACCGCGCCCAGGGCTTCGAGGCTGGTGCCGAAGGCCGTGCATTTGAGATGTCTCCCGGTGACATCCAAAGTCCAGCCCCACTCTTGCCTTCGCAGTGGGTACCACATAAGCCCCCAGGCTTTAGGCCACCACTACTGCACATGCTCTCCTGCAGCTGGTCCCCAGTTTCCCGCTGTTTCTGACTAAAGTAAGTAAAGGGTAAGGGGGCTCCCATGGCCACTCAGCTTCCTTCTCGTGTTCCCTCAAGATGCAGTGGATTCCTCAGGCAGTCAGAGGCCATGGTTAGGGAGGCTCTCACGTCCTGACCTGGGGCCCATGCTGAGGTTCCCACCCTCTGTCCTGTGGCCCAGGACTCCATTCTTCATCCTGGGTCCCAAGTCAGCACTCGAGGGTCAACCTGAAGTCCCCAGGAATGGCAGGAATGCCACAGGTTGCGTGTGGGGAGAGGGCCCTCATGACAGGGTGGGGAGCAGAAGGCTCTTTGTAGGAGAGGGAGGGCCTGGAGGGCAGGGACAGGGTGGCAGTGATGCCCCTGGAAGAGGGGACAGTGGCCAAGAGAAAGTACCTGCAAGGCTCAGGCCAGCCTTCAGGTTCCCTTGTCGGAGCATCCTCTGTCCTCAGTGGGAGAAGTAAGAAGCTGCAGCGGCACAGCCCCAGACAGAGGGGACACCTTGGCCTCCCGTAACTCTGTGCTCCATCTATAAGGTGGCTTTTCTCCTCCTTGGGGGCACAGAGAAGTGCCACTGGAGCCCTGCATGCCTAACTGCACCCCAGGGCCTGCCAAGGGGGGCTCATTGTGACTGAAATGCTTACTTGCTTGTGGATGGGCCACAGAAATACTGTGGGTAGCCCAGGTCTGCTGGAGAGGGTGGGGTGCACCTGGGGCCAGAGGTCCCGACCCGGAAAATCCCAGGAGGGGCCCTGTGACAACAAGCCCTTTTGGCCGCTCGGGAATAGGGGCCGAGGGTGCTCGGATGGCAAACACTGAACCCCAGCTCCTGGACCCACCCAGGTGGGTGGGCAACCAACGAGGCTGAGTCAGTCAAGACTTGCCCCAGCTCTCCAAGGCTGTCAGACTGGCTCAGCCCAGCCAGGGCTCACCCTGAATTCATAGAAAAACAACCAGCTGTGCCAGATGGGAAGAAATTCCATCCTGGAAAGAACACCAAGAAAGTACCTGCAGCCAGTAATGTTTCTTGCTTCAAGGACTCACGGTGCCGGGGGCCACATGCTCTTAGCTAAAGACTTATATACACACGTGTATGCGTCCATAGCTGGCACCGCAGTTCTCAAATGGGTCCCTGAGTTTGAAAGGTCAAGATCAAGTTCATACCAGAAGCAGAAGAGCATGTGAAGCCAGATCTGGGCCCCGGCTACCCTAGGGAGGGCATGCACCAGTCACCAAGGCTGTGGCTGTTGAGGGCAGCTCTGAGGGCAGCAAGCACACAGGAAGTGCACACTCGTTCCTCTGCAGGCTACGCCGTGTCTCATTGCTTGTAAGGCATGTAGGCAAGGGGGTCGTTCTGTCTGCTTCCCTCTGGCCATGCACGTGGGCAGTGGCTGCAAGGCCAGACCCCCTTCCTGCTTGGATTCTGCTTTCCTTTGGCTCTCCCTGGCACTGCTCTGAGAACTTGCAGACCAGTGCGTCCCTTCAGGGTAGGTCGCCCCACCCTGTGAAGGAACTTCCTGGAAAGCCAAGGGGGCAAGGAACTTAGCAAAGACAGAATCAGTGGTGTTCATAGGGAATCAAATGGCACTGCCTGTGTGTTGGGTCTGGGAACTCAAATGGTACAGATTGAATCAGTGGTAGGGAAGCAAGGCCCATTATACGCCAAGGCAGTTGCTGTGTTGGCCTAAATGCATGACAGCAGTGGTCCCCAGGGCCCACCAGGCAGAGCAGGATTTTCCTCTCTCCTGCCCTAGTGTAAACATCCTCGAATGCAGAGCTGTGTGGGCTGAGGCGATGCTGTCATTCCTCCCATGCTCCCCTTTGTTCCTGATCTTTGCAGAGCCCCAGGCAGGGAAGAGGGCCACCTCCGGGGCGGTCGGGAGGAGAGCAGCCTGGGAGGAGGTTACACCATGTTCCCTGTCTCCCTAGATTGAGATGGGGTGAAAGGACAGAAAACAAATGATTGGGTCGCATGTAACTGGGCACCTTCTCTGCCCGTCCCTACCTGGGGGATGTTGGCTGAGGCTCTTCCAGGCTCTGGGGAGAGGAGACGATGAGCTCCTGTTTTGCGGATCTGAAGGGCCTGACCCTGAGCCTTCGAAGAAGGCTCAGCGAGCACAGGAGGGAGGCCTCTGGGACCATTCGCCTGGTAGAGACATGCCTGGCCCATGTGGGGCTTGGACATTCCAGCTGCAGAGTGGGAGCGGCCTTGGCCAAGCACAGCAGTAGTGTGGCACTCTGGGGCTGAAGGTCACGCCAGGACTGATGTTTGCCCCGAAAACTCCCTCTTCCTGTCCTCCCCTTCTGGCCCCAGGCCCATCTTGGTGGGATGAAACTGTTCTGATTCCGTTTTGTTCCTTATAGTGTGGTGAAAGCAAAAAGAAGTTCTAGAAAAAACCTAGAAAGTGACCCCTGGGTATTTTCCCCAGTGCTAACTGCAGCTGTAGCATGTGGGGCTCTCATTAGGGCCAGGCTCTGTTCTGAGCACTTGCTGTGTGTCAGCTCCCAGAAGCTCACCATGGATTAGCTTGGGGCACCTCTGAGAGGAGAGTGCCATTGTCGTTCCCACCTGGCACAGGGACTGCCACCAGCTGGGGTGGTGACTCAGGAGCCTGGTCTGAGAGCCTGCTCTCTTCACCCCCACACTCAGGAGCACAGGGGAGCCCCAGCCTTACCCAGCATTAGACACTCCCACCACCCGAGGGGAGGTACAGAACAGTGGTAGCCAGGCCTATGGTCTCCTCTGGGCACTGGCTTCTGAACCCCACCCCCTGGGCCAGATTCCTCTCCCACCTCTGTTCTTCCACCCGTCACGATGCGCATGGGTGCTGGGGTTCACGTGTGTTTCCCTCCTGGCCTTGACCTTTGAGACCCTGCTTCTCAAAGTGCAGGTTGTGCAGCCTCAGCATCACCTGGAGTGTCGTCAGAAATGGGGACACTTGACCCCACCCCAAACACGAATCTCGTCTTTTCAGGATCCCCATGTGACTTATGTGCCCCTCACGGTTTGAGAGGCACCAGCTCAGACTGCAGGGGCCTCACCGTGCTGACAGGAAGAGGAAGCACCAGAGCTGGCCACCCCATCCCCAGTGCCCGGTCAGAGGCTCACCTAGCACCACCACCCAGGCCTTAACTGGTCACCAGATGGAGGAGAGCCTGCGGCCACCTCCAACCCGGGCCCATGGCTGTTGACCAGCCTGAGGGTCCCTCCTCCTTTCCCTCTCTCCAGAGCTGCCCATGGTCCCAGGCTGCTTGCTCCGACAGCTGCCAGAGCTGTCTCCTGGTGCCGCCCCTGTCCACTGCCATGTCAGCTCCAAGTTCCTCTGGGGCCCAACATGGGCCCATGAGCTCTGACCCAGACAGCTGGAAACCTCCTGGATTTGGGTGGCTTCCCCAGGGCAGAAGCTCGGGACCTCAGCTGGGCTGACCCATAGAAAAGAAAGTGACCACCTTTTGGATCAGTCTCACCTTTGGATGCTGTTGCTACAACATCTTAACTACCCTTTTGTCCCCACAGCTGTGGGGCTTGGGCTCTCTGATTCCCCAGACTCCGCCCCTGCCACCCCCCAGACACCCTTTCCCAAGAGCCAGACTGCTCTCTCCCAGGGCGAGCCCCGCCCCACCTGTCCCCTTTGATTCCAAACCAGCCCCCCACTCACTCAGCCCTCTCTCTGAGCATATCCTGTGCCAGGAACGAGCTAAGCTCCTTATCCCTGTGAGGCTCACAGACTGGAACCCTGCTACCCTGGAGAAGGTGTCACTTCCTCAAGACTGCCCTGCCAATTAGCGACAGGACCTGGATCTCATCTGGGTCCTCCGGCCCTGCCCCGCACTCTCCGGGCAGGGGATCCAGAAAGATACCCACTGGAGGGGCTAGCAGGGAGGTAGACGGAGGGTGGGAGTAAGCAGGGACCCTGCTGGGCCTGGGCTGGGCGGCTAATGTTTTCCCATCTGGTTTTGTTGAACTATAACTCGCATTGTGTATTAAGGCCAGAGCTATTTTTATCCTGACATGTGAGGCTCCTTCACGTCATAGCCACAAAACTCAATCCAAAACATCCCAGGGAAGGCTGTTTGTGAGACGTTCTCCAGATTCTCATGTTGCCACATCAGGTTTCACTTAGCAACATCTGTGGGCTGGCTCCCCGGCTGCCCACCCCACCGGCCTGATTTTATGTGCCGAGTGCTCCCGACAGCATCTGTCTGCCCTGGGCCAGTGATGGTCACGTGCGCTTCCTGCCAGAGCGGCTTCTCCAAACCAGAAATGCGAGGCAAGCAACGTTCAGCTGCCGGACTGGTCCTCAGCAGGATCAGGGACTGAAACTGCTGCCTTTCTCAGCCCCTCAAAGGGCACCTCACTCCTCAGAGCCAGGCCAGGTGGTTCTCTCTCCTCCGAACTTCCTGGGCCCCAGCCAGCCAGCTCGCCCACTGTGTCTGGGCCCGGAAGACTGTGCTGTCAGTGTGGCCCGAGTAAAAGCCTTCGTCCTCCGCAGCCCCTCAGTGCAGTGTGAGTCAGGACACGCCACCCCATCCTGATGGACCAGCAGCACCCAGCCCAGGGCCCCACAGGCTGGCGGGAGAGCTTGGCAGAGCTGGCTTCTATCAGAGCTGCTGAGAAAGGAGGCCCGTTCACCACCATGCTTGTCAAATGTGCAGACCAGCAGGAGCAGGAAGTAGCCCATGGAGGGAGGTGCTGTGAGCTCCCACCAGGGAGGCTGACGTAGAGCAGACATCAGTTCGGTGGAGAGAGGCCTGTCATTCCCTTTAGTAACTCCCGGAGTGGGTTTGTTTTCTCCTACTCTATCTTCTCCTCCTGTACCTGCAGCCCTGCCTGAGAACAACTCTCACTTCCATCTCGAGCCAGCTGAGCCCAAGGGCTAGTGAGATCAGAAAAGTGGCTGGCGGGCCAGTGGGAGGCTGAGGCTATGGCAGATTGAGAGGGCCCCCACCCGGGAGACAGGCCCCAGCCTTGACCAGCCCACCCAGAAAGTGCTCCCCTCCCACCGCCTCGGGGAGGCACTGCCCTGCCCAGGCATGTTTCCTCTCTACAGTGGGATGGGATCTCACTGAGCTTTACAAGGCTCCTGGCTCTCTCCTTCCGAGGCTTCTGCCCTCCAGGGCAGTGGCCCTGACCAGAGAGAGTCCCTTTGGCATGTGGGAGCCTAGAGGGCAAAAAGCCCCACCCCAATAGCCAGGCCCAGACAGCTCCCCCAGAGCTCCCACCACACTCTGGCCTCCCGCCAGCCAAGTCTCAGAGAAGGTGCCTGCCTGCTGCTCTTTGTAGCCTTTCAGTGGTGGGAGGGCTGAGCTGCAGGGGCTTCCCAGCAACCACAGTCTGGAGAATGCGAGTCACTTGCCGTGGCTTCTTACAGATTTGACTCAGCCCTCCTCCCTCCTCCTGCCTCCCACCTCCCACCAAGGGCCTCAGCTCCGGGGCCCAGCATGTAGGCCTGGACTTGGAGAGTTGCTTGTGTGGCCCAGAGGGGAGCTATGGTTCAGGAAACTGGGAATGTGTCCAAGAGCAGCCCCATGCCTTCTCTTCTGCCATCTTTGGCCAAACTGCCTACTGCGAGGTAGCAGGTCTGTCTCCCTGAATATGGGGTTGATAGGGCTTCAGGTCACCTGCTCTCCTCCTTGCAGCCTCCCTACCTCCTGGATCTGAAGTCTGCCCACTCAGAGACATTCCAGACTATCCTCTAATTGTCACTCATTCGTTCTGGGACTCAGAATGGGAAATTTTCAGTGGGTCAGGTTGTGGCATGTTTGCTCATAGCAGCCCCCAATTACTGAGCACAGACTATGGCAGGCCCCAGCGACGCGTTTTGTCTCGTTTAATAGGGGTTCTTATTGCCCCCACTCTACAGATGAGGCAACTGAGACTTAGACTTGGCCGTGGTTGCATAGTGGTGGCATGAAGAACACAGGTCTAATGGGCTCCCAAGCTGGGCTCTTAAAACACCTTGCTCAGCACTTCCCACTGTGCCTTGGAGGCCAGAACACGCCAGCACCTCCAGATTGCCTGCCCAAGACACCCGGGCCCCTGGGGAATGGGGACTGTGGCCCCAGTTAAGGAGGATTTCTTTGTGGTCATCGTGTGTGTCGGTCCCTTTGTCCTTTGAGATACTTCGGAGCCTAAATGGCACTAGGACTAGAAATGGGGTAGGATGGCATGCTCGTGCAGAAGCTAGAAGGGGACAGAGATGCAAGGAGCCATCACTAACAAGCACCCAGTGAGCCGGGTTCCAGTCCACGTGCACCTCCAGTGGGTGTGCGGATGTGGCCTCTGTCCTCCAGCCAGGCCACCATGGGGCAAGCCCAATCGGGAAGGGGACAATGAAGGGGGTGGAGCAGGCTGCTTCGACAGATGTATCTGCAGCCACCTCTTCAGAGATCAGCTCCAGCTGGGCCTGGGGTAACACAATCTGTAAGAATGTGACACTTGATTCTGCAAACAGCCCTGCTGGGCCAGGGAGCAGAGACTGTTTGCCATTCCAGAGTCACTCGGGATCTCCCAGGCCGGGCTGTCCCGGGCAGGACCCCAGAAAGACACACTGCAAACAGGTTCAGTGGGGCCCACCCTGGGCTTCTCACTTAAGATTCCGCCCCTGCATGGGGCATGGGAGCTGTCTGGGAGGTTCTCAGGAGAGAGGGCAGTGGTTTGAAGGTGTGGCTCCTAATAAGGAATCCTCGCCGAGTAATTCACAGCCCCCTTTGCCACTTCCCACCCACTTCCCCAGATGATGAGAGGGCATAAGGGAAGCCTGAGTTCAGCAAAAAGACAGCTTCTGGGAGCTGCCTGGACACTGACATCTGATGAAGTCAGCCCATAGGAGCTCTTCTGTAGACTTGCTTCTAGTACTCTGAATGGTTCTTGTTTTGTGGCTGATGCTTCTGGGAGCTATAGCACCTTGCACAGCCAAGCTAGATTCCCAGAGACCCCCCCCCTACATTGTGCCTGTTTCATGCCCATGTGTACCCATCTCCTCCCTGGTCTGAGGAAGAAGTCTCCACTGGGCCAGAGAGGGGGCCAGCCTGGAACATGATGGTCCCAGATGCCCCTGTCCACCACTCTGCTTCCTCCCATGTCCTCCCTGAGGTCCAGACTTCTAGTAAGAAGTGGAAGAAGTTCTAGGCATCCACCTACAACGTGGTGGTTAGAGTTAATAATACTCTATTATGTACTTGAAAGTCACTGAGAGTAGATTGTAAATGTTCTCACCACAAAAAAGAACCATAATTATGTGAGGTGATGGAGGTGTTAGCTAATGCTGTGGTTGTAAGCATTTTGTGATATATAAATGTATCAAATCAAGAGGTTCACAGACTTATACAATGTTATATGTCAGTTACATTTCAGTAGAGCTGAAAATGTAAAAAATTGGCTACAAATATTTTTTTAAATATAGGACAACTGGATCTCCATTCACATGCAAAAACATTAATCTGGAATCCTTCACACCATGTACCAAAGCTTTGAATGGACCAGAGACCTAAACATAAGAGCTTTAAAAAGAATGACAAATTCTTATAAGAAACCATATCATAAATCTTTCTGACCTTGGATTAAGTAACAGTTTCTTAGATATGATACCAAAAGCACAAGCAACCAACGGAAGAAATAGATAAATTGGAGTTGATCAAAATTTTAAAATTTGTGCTTAGAGGACACCTCAAGAAAGTGAAAGTACAACCCATAGAATTAGAGAAAATATGTGCAAATTGTATATCTTGCAAACTGGTAAGAGACCTGTATCTGATATATAAAGAACTCATAACTCAACAGGGAAAAACTTTAAAATAGTGGATTTGGACAGAGATTTCTCCAGAAAAGACATAAATGGCCAATAAGCACATCACTAATCATGGGGGAAATGCAAATTGAACCCCGTATGAGATGCCGCTTCCTGTCCACTAGGAGGGCTACAGTCAAGGAGAGATAATAACAAGTGCTGACAAGGATATGGAGAAGTTGGAACTCCTGTTCGGGGCTGGTAGGAATATGAAACAGTGCAGCCACTGTGGAAAACTGGCTAGCAGCTCCTTGGAAGTTTAGAGGGTGACTATATGACCCAGAAATTCCTCTCCTGGCTGTATAACCAAGAGAAATGGACACACATTCACATGAAACCTTATATATGAATTTTCGTAGCAGCATTAGTCTTAATAGCCCAAAAGTAGAAACCACCAGATGATGAATTAGATAATTATGGTATGTCCATACAGTGGAATACTATTCAACCATAAAAACAAATACAGACTGATGCTGCAGCACAGATGAACCTTGAAAATATGCCCAAGAGCCACACATTGAAGGATCCCGTTTATGTGAGTGAACAGGCAAGTCCACAGGAACAGTAGACAGACGAATGGTGGCCAGGGGCTGGTGGAGGGGTAACAGACAGTGGTGGCTAATGGGTGCGGGTTTCTTTTTGGGGATGATGACAATGTTCTGGAATTAGTGCTGATAGATGCACGACTATGACCCTACTGAAAACTGCTGAATCGTACACCTTAGAACTTTACGGTATGTCAGTTATATCACAATTAGGCTGTTTTCTTTTCGATGCTGTTACTGTCTTGGGCAGGTGGAGTGAGGACTCCTGTCTCCACTGACAACACCTCTTTCCAGCAGAGCTGTTGATGCGGTTGAGGTCAGCCTGTGTTAGAGGGGAAAGAAGGTGTGTGAACGCACACCAGGACCACCCACGCGTGCCTTCAGTCCTGCCGCTGTCCCCGGCCTCCGTGCTGGGTGCCTTGCAGAGGGGCGCGTGGGGGTGGGGGTGCTGCACCTGGCCCTCAGCGTGTCTTCGTCCAGAACACATCAGCGGGAGACCTCCGGTGTGATTCCGGTTGGTTCTAAAGCCAGCGCTGGGCTTTGAAAGTCTTCGGAATACGACTCTAAAAGAGCATCTTTGCCTGAAGATGAGGAAGGATGATTTCAAAACATGGGGTGCAGACGGAAACACTGGTACCAGTTTGCCAGCGGGTGCTCTCTTTAATGCAGTGGGTGTAGACATAATTTACTTTTTCTTAAGCCACACTGGGAAAGGACTGTGGCTTTTGTTGACCGTTGAGATCGTGGGCCTCTCCCCGTTTTTTCTTTTTGACTTGTCTTTTGTCAACTGGCCAAACAAAGGCCCATTTGTTGAGGTGACGATATGGTCATACAGCTCATGTACCGTAGGAATGTACGCTTGGAACAGTCTCACTAACAGGTGTTATCCCAATAAGTGCAGTAAAAGTAAATTAATAAATTAATGAAATAAAAATTACGTAGCACCTAGCAGAGGATCTTACACGTAGGCCAGGTTCCCTGAGTGGTCAGGGGTTGGCTGGGGGGTGGTCAGGTAAGTGCATGTGTTGCGTTGAGCAGAGTTGCATTTGCTTGTACGTACTTGTATAGTCCTTGCCTTTTTTGCTGTCAACTGTGACCCCGATTGAAGCTTTTCCCTCACTGTTACACGTAGACTCACGCACACGCGGCCTTTTCGGCCCTTGCAACTGTTTACATCCTGGGGGTGGAGGGGTCCCATCACCCTGTGGACATACAGTCAGAATAAATCTCAGCTCTGTCCCTTTCCCTACAGATACCAAAGGCTTGGAGTGTTCTCCTTCCACTCCCACCATGAACTCCTACTTTTACAAGTTCATGATCAACCTTCTCAAGAGGTTCAGCAGTGAACGGAAGCTCCTGGAGGTCAGAGGTGCCTTCATCATCAGGTTAGCGTCGGCGTACTTCCTCCCCTTCCACAGCCGCCATTAGGGGTGTCCGGTCAGCCATTTTTTTCTGCATGTCACTTGTCTTTTTTCTTGACATTTGTGTTTATGGAGGAGGTTCTCCCCTTCACCCTGGGTTGTTGGTGCTACTGACGTGAGGCAGGTCAAGGTCACCATTTTTCAAACAAAAGAATTAGTTTTTTGCTTGTGAGACAAAGTTTTCCTTGAGGTCGACTATCATCTCATTAAGTGCCCTTGTTGGAGACTTGGTGGGGCAGGGGCGAGGGTAAGCCGGTCGGCAGGTGGACCAGGGCTGCGCTCGGCGCCCGCTGCCAGCACAGGGTTCGGCCGGGTGGCTGGCACAGCGGCTTTGGCGGAGCAGATGCTGGAGTCCTGGGAGCCTGGTCCTAGGCGGTGCCTGGGCCCCAGCCCCTGTTGCTTGATGCCTCAGAAACTGTCACCACCAGTGTCATGGCCGGGGTTACAGAAAGAGTGACCTTCGGACCAATAAAACCTAGACGGGACACAGATTTCTCCAGGCTCCTCAACAAAGCCAGGTGGATGACTCCTCCAGAAAAGGCGAGTGGCAGTGGTTCAGGTGGCTCACAGCTCTGGTCGTCTGCCGGGTCCCCAGGAAGGCTTCAAAAAGAATTAGCGGCTGGCCCTCCCCGAATCGGTGAGATCAGAACCTCTGGGGTGACAAGGGCTATTAAAGCCATCCAAGTACCTGGGGAACAGGCCAGACCGGTGTGGTCCCAGGAGTCAAGGAGGCCTCTGAGGCTGGTGGCGGGATCAGGGAGTTGAAGGAGGGTTCCCAGCAATGCGTCCAGCCTTTACAGAGGCTTCAAGGCAGGGGAAGCGTGGAGAGTTCGTTTTACTGAAAACCAGAAGGCATGAGGCAGAGGAGCTCAGCCCTGTGGGCCACACTGAGGATAGGGGACCTAACCTAAGAGGTCACGTAGAGCCAATGAAAGGGCTTGAGCAGGAAAATAGTGTGACCAGACTTCTCTTTTTAAAGATCGTCATGCTGCTTGGAGGGAACAGATAGAGGGGCAGATGGATTTCCAGGGGGCTGTTGTCCAAAGTGAGAGACAGCTGCTGGGGGTGCAGCTGCTGGGGGTGGAAAGAAACAGCGGGATCCAAGAACTTGTAGAAGTGTAATTAATTGGTGATTGATTGCCTGAGGGAATGAGGGGAGAGGGAGTTGAGAGTGACACGCAGGCAGGACTCTGGGGTGACAGTGGGGTGGGTGGGGGTGGCCATCCCTGGAATGGGAGCCCTGGAGGAGGAGCAGAGAGGGAAAAGGGCCCATATTTGATTTTAAACTGCTTTAGGGACATCAAAAGACTGGTGTTGAAGAAGTAGTTTATTATACCTGTGTCTCAAAAGAGGGACCTAGGCCTGAGATACAAATCTGGAAATCGATGCCATAGTCATTCATTCATTCATTCATTTATTCCACAGACATTGGCTGAATACCGATTCTCTGCAAGGTGCTATTGTGGGTGGTGCACTTGTGGAATGTTTATTCTTAGGGAATGAGAACAGTCAGTTGTAAGTGGGCGGAGAGGAAGGTAAGGGAAATAGCCTCAGCCAAGCCCTTAGGAGCTCCAGTATGTAACAACGGTTGGGGAAAGAGGGAGAAGCCCAGAGAGGAGGCTGGGAAGAAGGGCCCAGGAGGTAGGAAGAAGCAGATGAAGGAGGGGCATGGCAAGAGGCAGTGAAGGGAGAGGAGTCTGCAAGAGGGCCTCTTGGGGGCACAGGGGAGCAAGCCACTGGGCCCCGGCTCTAGGGCCGAGCAGGGAGTTGAGGGACTTGGAAAATGGGCAAAAGGATTGAGTCAAAGGAGGAGACAGGCTTGTCTCGCCAGAGGACAAATAGTAGGATCCAAAGTTTCTGCCCACCAGGAGGAAGGGGCTTTTGACCATCTGGACTACCCAAAGTTCCTGTGGGGGCGGGAGGGTGTCACCACACTTTGGCATTGGGGATTGGGTCGTTCTCTGTGGTGGGGGTGTCCTGTGCAGGGTAGGGTGTTGAGCAGTGTCCCTGACCCCTACCCGCTCGGTACCAGGAGTACCCCACCCATCCAGTTGTGACACTCAAAAATGGCTTCAAACATTTCTAAGTGTCCCCTTGGAGCAAAATCACCCTGAATGAGAACCAAGGTTAAGAGGGACAGAAATGGCTTCTTATCCTCCTTGGCCAAAAGGAAGACTTGCACAGCCTTTCATCACATCAAGTTCAACAGTCGGGGATTGAAGTTAGGATTAGATGTGGTACAGAGATCCCCCACCAGGAGAATGACAGACTGTCCCACATGAGTGACAGTTAACTATATGTGGTTTTCCAAATTGGGGAGGTGTCAGCCCTGGAAGACTTTCAGGGCACCAGAGGAGAGAGGCCTTTGAGAAAGGCCTTCATAGCCTGTTTCCTCCCTGGAGAACTGGGCTGTCATGGGTTCTTCTACCGTCTCCCAGCCTCACATGCCCTGTCAGGGTGTGGGGAGAGGGAGCGCAGGGGAGCAGGCACCCCGAGACAGCACCAAGCAGAAGTGCGGCAGCGTGGGCCCTGGGGAGCCGGTGGCCCTGCCCCCGCAGTGTCCCCATTTCCAGCCTGCAGGGCAGTGATGCATCGCGTGCTTTGCAGCGTCTCCCAGGCATTCAGGGATGATGAGAATTCTCATTTTACAGAAGGGAGGTGAGAGGAAGCCATGGACCCACCTGTCCTGGTTGGAGCTGGGCTGCAGAGCCCCGCACTCTGCTGATTCCATAGCTACCACCTGATCCCTTCTGTGCCAGGTCAGGTGCCTTGAAAGGTCTTGTACAGCTGAGAACCAAGACCACGTGGGGCCCCACTCCCCAGGAGCTCCTCCCTCCTGGTCCACTGGGTGCTCAGCACGTCCAGCATGGCGACAGCTCGCTGTTCCGGGGCTCACTCCCCTCTTGGGCCACACTGAGACCTCATGACACCTCACCCAGCCTCACCCCCACCCCACACAGTCCCAGAGTCTGGAAGGAAGCTTGTGGCTGGGCCCTCACACCTGTTGTCCCCTTAGTCCTTTGCTTCATTTGTCCAACCTGTCATCACTCCGAGCGGCACCAGCACCTGTCAGTACATGTTAAAGCCGACAGCCACCTGGCCCTGCATCCTGTGGGCCACACCGGTTCTGTGGACCAACTGCCTATTAATTCAGCATGCTGGCCGTGATGGCTGGCCAGCCCAGGTCACAGTCCAGGCCATCACGGTGCTCGCAGTGCAGTGTCAGATGTGGGGGCGGCCTTGAAAATGTGCTTTCCTCCTCTTTCCCATGGTCAGGGGCCGAGGCCCTTCATCAGAGCTGGCTGGGGATGAGCCCTCGGGAGTGTCGGCGGGCCTGCCTGCCTCTCGTTTCATTTCCTTGTTTTCTGCTGAGGGCAGTAAGGAAGGGCGTAATAACAGCGAGTGCGGACTGCTGAGATGGAGCCACAGGCTCGGTAGGAAACACAGTAAATGATTTAACCCTCCAGGTGCTGTGCAAACTGTAAGCTGCTCCTCTCAACCCACAAGACTGACCGCTGAGGAAAAAAGGAAAGGAATTCTTCTAGCAAAGAGTTTCTGCAGTAGTGTGTTTAGCTCAGGGTCCAGGAGCGGCTGCCGTCTCCAGGACAAAGGCATCTGGAGTTCTTGAAGACAGACATGTGGTGGGGGGTCTTGGCACTGAGGAGGATGCCTGACTTCCCTCAGGACCCGGAGCGTTTCCTCTCCCCCGCAGCTTTCCCAGGCTGCGCCTCCGTAGGGGGTGGGAGTGGGGGCCCAAACTCCAGCCAGGCCCCTAGCTGGGTTGCACATCCTCTGTGGACCCCAGTGGCCTTGTTTTCTGGTGGGCGTAGCAGTGCAGACGCATGTTGAGTTTGAGGACTCAAAACGCCATCTCAGCCAGACTTGCCGGGACCTGCTCACAAGCCCACACCTAGAGGGAAGATGACAGGGTTAGGGGCTGCTGAGGAGGGGCTGGTGCCAGGCACTCCCAGCCCTGCCCACACCTGTACCCCCTCCGCAGAACTCCATGGGCGAATGGCAGATGGGCCTCCCAAGTCACTCAGGGCAGGATTCAGAGGGGAGCTTCTCGAGGGGCACAGGCCAGGGTTCAAATCTCAGGTCTTCCAGCTGTTAACCTCGTGACCTGTTTCCAAGCCTGTTCTGCTTTGCCTGTAGACAAAGGTGATGGTGCTGCCTGCCGTGTGCAGAGAGGGTTACACACAACTTCGGGTCACAGCTCTCAGCACAGCTTAACAGAGGGAAGCTGCTGTTCCGTCTCGTGATGTGGCCTCGGCCTCTCACAGCGGGCTGTGTGGATGGGAAACCGGACTCGAGGGAGTGAACTGACCTTCTGTGCTGACAGCTGGCTCTAGTGTGCCAGGCCGGCTGCCCCAGCACCCAGGGCACCCAGCAGCACCCAGCCTGGGCCCACTAAAACAACTCTGCCCGGGGTGGGTGTTCGTGTGCACTTGTCTCCCTCTTCCAGCTTCTTCCCACCCTCCACCCCAATGCAGTCAGGACAAGCACGGCCTTGTCTTCCCATGAACTGGTCCACTTATACTCGGTAGAAAAGGCGAGGAGGGAGAAAACGCAGCTTCTTTGATAAACTGTGATATGAACTCCAGCGTAATCCAACAGCTGGGATCTTTACAAGGCCTGCTTCTGTGCTGGGAAGGGAGCGGGCCTGAGGGCACCCCATGCTGCCGGCCAAGACAGCCCTCCAGCCAGCCATCCTTTGCTTTAATCAACTGAGCTTTTTCCCCTCCTCTTCCTCTCTGCCGCCTTGCAAAAAGGGCTGGCCAGAGAATGCTTTCTTTTTAACTGGCAACTGAGGCTCCAACCAGCCCAGCTGATGGTGGACTAGGTCCCAGACACCCTCCCCTAAGAAGAGGTGGGTGTTGGAAGAGCATGGGCTGGGGCCCCAGTGAGAGATGGGGGGCAGTCATGAGGCCTCCCCAGGGTTTGCATAAGAGCCCTGTGTTGGGGCCGGTGGAGGGGAGAATTGATTGGCCGCTGAGGTGGGTGGTGGGGCAGGGGAGCCAAGGCTGAGGAAGCCACTGGAAACTGGACTTGTTTTTAATTGCGGGGGCTGGGGGAGGGCCTCAAGAGAAGAAGCTCTCTTTCATACTGCAATTGGGAAATCCCACTTTGCTATCCTTGCGCGCTGGCCTGGGAGACCAGCCCTCGGCTGGTGCTGAATGGCCCTGTGGCTGGGGCAGCCCCCACCAGCGGATCAGCCTGACTGTCCTCGCTCTCCGCAGCCGCTCGGCCCCCTAGGCGCATTGTGTACATTCCTTTACCCTGTCTGACTTTGGAAGTGCCCGTACCTGCCCCAGAGGCATAGGCCAGCTGGGGATGCCCCAAAGGCCCATCCTGCCAAAGCTAATAGATGAATCAGAGTGAAGTGGCAAGACCCAGATCTCTGGTTCAGTAGCGTTTGAGAAAAGCGTGCTTTGCCCCAGGCCTGCAGCAGAGGGCTTCGAGAGGTCCCACCCGGGTCTCTTCCTCTTGCCCCTTTAATGGATTGCACTCATTCGCTCAGAATAAAAATGAATTACTGTGACAAACACGCGCCGACCTCGGTCTCTCTGCTGGGAGAGCCCGTGATCCACCCACCCAGAATGCAGGCAGGTTTTGATCCTTTACTGGTTCAGTCATTTGCTTTTCCTCAGCTGAGAAGGAGACAGGACATGGAACAGAGCGGGGGAGCTCTTCCAGGCATTCCCTGCTTCCCTCAGGAGAAGCTTCTCTTCTAGCCGTCTTTAAGTCAGTCTGCCCAGCTCCTCGTGTGACAGTCCTGGAGCTTTCCACAGTCATTCTCGACCCCCTCCCTGGGCCAGGGCTGGGTGCCTTTGTTGAGGTGCAGGGCCGTAAAGGGGTGCGGCAGAAGCTACTTTGTGCAACCAGCTCTTGCCTCCGATCTCGTCACTGGGGACAGTGGTGAGGAAATGTGACCAGCAGGCAGGGTCTGACACACTGGAGAAGAGTCCTGCCCTCAGAGACAGGGAGATGTCCTTGTGAAGGGCACAATGCTGAGAGCCCAGCCCCCTCTATTTCCATTGTCTCCTAATCCTAGCACCTCACAGAAACATCTGTGACCCAAGGGTGACAGGGAAGGGGGAGACGAGCCAGTGGCTTTGCCCTGCCTCCTCTAAGCAGTCCCCACACTGTCCCTATAGAGCCCACTGTCATACACACAGGCCCTCCCTGGAGAAGTGATGTGTTTTCTTCTGGAAAATGGAAACATGTGTTGAGCCTTGGTAGGCTAGGCTGGGATTAATTAGGTCTAAAGGGTGGGGGATGGGGGAGGAAGTGCTAGCCAGAGGGAACCCTGCACAGTGAGCTCTGGAATTCTGGGGAGCTTTAGAGGGAAGTGTCCCCATGTTTCAAGGGTCTACTCACTCTGAGCAGGCTTGTGGGAGGTTAGAAGTCAGAGGTGAGCTTGGGGTTGGGGGGCATGTGACCCAAGCAGCTCTCCTCCCACAGAACCAGCTCTTGGCCCCAGGGACCTGGAGCCCTCCTGGCGGGGGCAAGGACCTGGGAACCGTGCGGTGCCGCTCGCTGCACAGGCTTGCCTTTTGGAGTCCTCATTACAGGGGCTGGTACCTGCTGGGCCCATGCCAGCCTCTGATTAAAATGTGTCGTCTCCCCACCTGAGAAGCATCAGCTCCCCAGCTGGTGATTCAGGCGGCAGCAGGGCTTGGGGGTGTGTTGGGGGGCAGGGGAGATTGTCAGGAACCGTTGCCAGGGGCTAAGAACTCGATAATGAATTTCTTTCTGAAGTTTGAGGGGTTGTTTCTAGATGGAATCTGCAGTCCCCTGGCTCTCTTTATACTTTACCTGAGGAGGCCAGGAAGCTGACCGTTTTGACCTCAGTAAGGTAGACAGCTCAGTTGATTAGCAAACAGCTATTGAGAGTTGTATTGTCACATGTTAACCAGACAGCGGCAGGTTTGGAATTGGCTCCTAGAAGTCATTTCCATCCTCCTGTCTCCTTGGGGCAGGGCTGCATCTGAGCCAGGACAAAGAGATGTCCTTAGTTTAAAAAGTGACCTTAAACTCCTTCCAGAGTGGCAGTGACACAGGAGTGTGTACTGTTCATCCCTGGTAGGATGTGTTCCTCAGGAAGCGCTTCCATCCGGTGTCACTTCCGCCCAGGTATCCTCAGGCAGCCCTTGGGGGCCCCTGTGTTCTCCACACAGGTGGTTTCTTTTAGCAGGTGGCCACAAAGATCTCTCTCTCTCTGCCTTCAGAAAAACACACAGAGGGTCTCTCTCACGCAGTGCAGTATATGAAAGGCTGTCCAGCCCAGTTGCCCCTTCCACACAGGACAGTTCCCATCTCTGAGCGCAGATGGGGTTGCGCCATGAAGGACCTGGCCTGGGGCAGCCCTGGCACCAGTAAAAGTCCCTCGAGATCTGAAGTGGATGATGGAACTTTCTCTAAAAGTTTGCAGCTTCAGCTCCCAGGAGAGCTTTGGGTCTATTGCTGTCATCGTGTGTTCTAATGCCCCTGTAAGCAGCAGAGCATCTGCCTGCCCCCCCACCCAGGTCTGTGGCTGCATATGACCCCGGGGCTGGGACACACGGCTCCACGGGGAGCTGCGTAGCCATCCGGAGACCCAGAGCTGAGGACCTTGGTTGTGCGGAGGTGGGTTTCAGGTGTGCTCCAGGGTCATCTCTCGTTTCTCCCTAGTCCCCAGTCGAGTGTCCCAGGCTGTTTTGAGCCTCGCCTCTCACTGCTTCCTTCCGGAAGCTGCTTTCCTGAGCGCTGTATTTTACGCCTCTTGCTTCATTTCTTCAGAAAGGGCACCACGTGCCTCATCCCCCGGCAGGTGCTGCAGTCACCTGCAGTCACGTGCCCCTGCCCCAGCTGTCACATTTGACCAGTTTCGGGCACTTGGAGCCATCCGCGCCTCCTCGTTGCTCTCCCGAGGAGTGTCCTCTTTAGCCCCACAGTGGCGCTCACAGCTCCCCTTCACCCTCAGCCTTGTCACCAGTGAACTCGTGGCCCCGGGTGGGCCCTGCACTCTGCCCCAGTCCCGCTGTCTGCGTAGCCAGTCCTTCCCTGTGAAGGAGGAACAGTCGCGCAGACCTGGGACCCCTAGCGCTTCGTGTTTCTTCAGAGGAAAACATGTCTCAGGAGCTCCTCTGGGTCCTCAGAAGTTTGGACTTGTTTTCTGCCCGATTTGGCATCTCTTCAGTAAAGCTCTCCCCCTTGCTAACCACGTGACACTCTGCTTCCGTGGCCCAGAGCAGTCGTCTTTCCAACCAGGGCAAGGTGATGGTGGCCTTGCTGCCCACCCTGCCTCAGTGCCTGTGATGCCTTTTTTAATGAAATTTTTACTGAAGAGCATGCTATCTGAAAGTATACAAATCGTAGGTGTACTGCAGCTCAGTAACCATTGAATGTCTGCACACCCACGCAATGAGCTCTCAGAGCAAGAAGTAGAGAGGGCTCAGAGGTCCCTTTCACGTCTCCTCCCCAGAGTAGCCACTGTCCCGACTTCTAGGTTCATTTTACCAGGTTTTGAACTTCACATAAAGACTCATACAGTGAGTGCTCTTTTACAGAGTCTGGTTTCTTCTGACCCACCTCATGTTTGTGAGACTCATTTGTGCTAGATGTACCAGTGATTCACTCCCCTGTGGAGGCTTCCACTGTCTGAAGACACCACGGCTCATTCGCCCATTCTGCTGTCAGCGGGCATTGGGGTCCTTTTCAGCTTGGCTCTACTGTGAATAATGCTGCTGTGAACATCCTTTCACGCGTCCTCTGATGAACATGCATTTCTCTTAGATGAGGGACCCCTGGGTCTCTAGGAATTGCTGGACCTGAGACCAGACGTTGGTTTAGCTTTAGGAGACACCATCCCAGGGGCTGTGCCAGTCTCCGCCCCCATCCGGGTGTCACCAGCCCTCGGCATCACCAGGCTCTGATTTTAGCCTTTCTGGTAGGTGCGTGCTGGTTTCACCCTGTGGCTTCACTGTGCGTTTCTGTGAAGACTAAGGACGTGAAGAACTTCTCACCGCTGATTGGCCTTTTGGATATCCTCTTTGGGGGTGAGCCTGTTTAAGTCATTTCCCATTGGGTTTTCAATATTTTTCTCATTGATTTGCGGGAGTTCTTCCTGTATTCTGGATTCCAGTCTTTCTCAGATGTATATTCTGTAATTATCTTCCTCTCTTGATTGCTCCCTTAATGGCGTCTTCTGATGACGAGAAGTTTTTTTATGTTTAACATAGCCCAGGTGATCAGTTTTTCTGTACCTTTAGCATTTTTTATGTCTAATTGTGCTTTTTGAGGGGGTTAGGAGCTCATGAGAACTAACCTTAAAACTGCCCAATTCTGGCTGGTATTTGGTAAGCATTCCCAGTGAGCTGGACACTGAGTGTAACCCACCTAAAACGTGGTGTCATTATTTCTCAGCTCTGGACAGCATCTCCGAGGTCACCTAGTTCAGGCTGCTAATGCATTATAGAAACAAAGATTCCTAGCTGCCCTCCACCCCCCTTGACTGAGTCCCAAGGGCGTGGGTACAGCCAGGCCAGCAGTGGTGTGTAACCCAGAGCAGGAACCAGTAATCTGATGGTGTTGGTCAGCATGCTTTGGGTGGCAAGAGGCAGGGACCCCAGTCAGAGGCACCAAAATGAACAAGTCAAGGCCTGGCCTGTGTAACCAAACCAAGGCCAAGGGCAACAGATCCAGGAACTCAGCGTTTCTCTGTGGCGCCATCTCTCTTCTTGACCCTTGTTTGAGGTCAGCCTTGTTGTTTTGGTTTCTTCCAGTGGCAGAGACATGGCCACCGCATCACGTGGCCATCACGTCCCTGCCAGCCATGTGCTGGGGAAGCTCCGATTGGCTCACACAGGGTCCCAGCAGCCCCAGGTGAAGCCCATGTGGGGGGGAGCAGCATCTCTCCAGAGCAAAAGGGTGTTGTCCTGGGACAAGGGGAAGGCAGTGCTGTGCACGAGCCACGATGCCCGCCATGCAGCTGCTGTCTCAAGCAGTTTCCTTACATGGGAAATGAAGACAGTGATCATCAGGAGCGCCTGCTCATCCTCGGGAGGATTAAATGACATAACAAAAATGTCTGGGGAAGAGTCTGGCACCTGGCAACTGCTGGGCTGGAGTCTCGGTGGACCGTCACTCTGGCCAGAGACCACCATGTCCAGGACAGGGCCATGCGTTCACCCTCAGACGTAGGCAGAGGGGCACTTGGTGGTGGTGGGAAACCAAGGTTCTGGGAGGAAGACCCAGCCGGTGTCTCCTTCATGGTCTCTGTTGAGATGCTGACTGAAGGTGGTGGGAGGCAGGCCCCACCGAGGGCGCACCAGCCCCTCCCCTGTCCCAGTACTCAGATCCTCCATCCTCCCACTGAGGAGGGCAGGGGCAGGGTGGAGCTCCGAGAATGTCCCCAGACCTTCCCAGAGACCACCAGGGGGACGGGGGAGCAGGGCAGCATCCAAGGAGCTAGGCCTCCAGCTGATCCCTTCCCTGCGGCTTCCTTCCATTTGCAACTTACTGGAGACTTGGAGCTGTCTGCTGTGTCGTTGGGTATGGAGTTCGGGGGTTAGACGCAGCGCTACTCAGAGCCCTGGGCTGTGACTGAAGGGGGACCAGGGGAGGCTCTTACTTTTCCAGTAAATATTTACCACATGCTGCCTTTGTGCAGAGGGCTGGGCTAGGCAGACCCAGGCCCCGTCGACACAGTCCACAGAGGGCCCTGGGAGGGACAGGACCATCGTGGAGGAAAGACACAGTCCCCACAGGGTCTGTGCGTAACTCTCCTGGAGCACCCGCAACGCGCCAGGCCCCTCGCCAGCCCTGGGCACACATGGGGCTGAAAGCCAGTCCCTGCCTTCACCAAGGTGGCAGTCTAGTGACACAGGCAGACAGGTGACAGGTGACTAAGAAATGTGCACTCCAGTGTTGTGACCCGTGCTCTGGAGGAAGTGGGGGGTGGGGAGCCCAGGTCCGGCCGTGGGAAGGCGGGTGCTGCGGGCCCCAATGTCTCAGAGCAGACGCGCCCTAGTTTCCCTCTCCTCAGGCTCCGCTGAAGCTCCGCCAAGAACTGGCTTTTAAAGGCTGCCTGAAATGGGGTTCGGAGCCAAAAAATCTATAGAGCCAGTGCATTTGTGACCTTGTTGAAAATGCTTACTGGGAAAATCAAGGGGATGGGATTTGGGTTTTTTTCCTTTTTAAATTATTATTTTTTACAAATCCATTTGTAAAAATGGACGCTCCTCATCCCCATCCCTTTCCCTCTCGGCACGTTCCCCTCCGGGCTGCCAGCCTCCTCCGGCTCCAGGGTGCTCACCTTTCCCCTTGTCCACCCCACCCCACCCCCAGTCCCTCCCCACCCCCGACCCCCCACAGCAGCAATGAGAAATGCCAGTGGGTAACAACAAGGAGCCTGGGTACAGCCCTGGAAATTAGGCCACAGCTGTCAGGCCGGGCAGGAGTCAGTGGTCTCAGAATGGAACTGCCCACAGCAAGGGCTCGGACCCTCCACTGTGAGGACAGATAAGAGTGTCCCCCAGCCCCTCTGGGAGGGGCAGCTGCTGTGCTGGCCTGGGGGGGCAGCCAGGAAACACCATTTGTCATTGGGCAGACCTGCCCCCGTGCCCACTGGCAGCCAGCCACACCCCGGCAGGCAGAGCTAGTCCCTGCCCTCCCCGGGGGTCACACAGGCAGCAAGGTAGCAGCATGGCGATGCTCTAGGGAGCAGATGGGGTGGGGGAGGCCCAGCCCCAATAGGGGGGTCCGGGAAAGCTTCCGGGAAGAGAAGCTTAAACAGCTTCTCTTTCCAGGAGGGAGGGAGCTGAGTCTGCAGGGGACCTCGCCTGAGGCAGTGGACCTCCGAGTTCAGTGCCCTGCTCCCTCCCAGAATTTCCAGTGGGCAGAAGGGAAGTAGGACCCAAGGCTCACAGGGTGGGGGTGTGGGGTTCTCATTATTTGCTGTGACAGCTGTGGCCTTCTGCTCTCTCCACTGGTACTGGCCTCATAAGACACTAAGGGCTAGTCACGGAGTGGCTTCGGAAGCTTGCTAGACCAGGGGTCTGGCTGCTACATCATTCTGGAGGTTTCAGTGCTGCTGGGACCATCAGTTTGAGCAGATAATCTGGACTCAGTTTAAAACCTCCTCAATACCCAGACATCCCTGTCCTGACTTGTTTGGTTTTTTAGGGGCTGTTTCTGACTTGCCTTATCAGTTCATTTCTCCCGCGAAGTCAGCATTTTCCTTCCTTCCAAAGCCTGGGCCCCTCCCTCCTGACAGATGTAAGCCCCTTTCCGGAAAGAGATCCCCCACCCCCCCCACCCCGCGCCCACCTCTGTCAGCAGCCTCTGGCCCTAAGAGTTGGCAGTTCCTGGAGTTACCTCACTTCCTTCCTGCACCTGAAGCCTGAGTGGCTGCCCCAGCCTCACTCCTCTGGCTTCTCCCGGCCCCCCAGTAGCGTAGTGATTGGTTCCTCAGATCTTCAGCTGTGCACCTTATCTGAGGATTTCCTGGTCCCCTGACCCACCACAGGAAGACTTGTGATCTTACTTCCTTAGGGACCCGAGGGGAAGGGGCCATGGAGAAGAGGCTTCCCTTCATTCCCCCACCCCCTCCACCCCTGTGCTCCTGCCCCTCGGTGAAGCCTGAAATCATGACCACACCACCACTTTCTCTCCCAGCCCCACCCCCACAGCCCAAGGTCACCCTCCCCCTAGTGGGGGCTCAGGGCCCGTGCGATAGAGCAGCTGCGCACTGTGATCTGTCTCCAGCTCAGCTCCCGAGATGAGTATCTGTAATTATAGCTCTTGGAAGGCTGCAGTTCTCATTTCATTTTTGTGGCGTTGGGAGAGAAGTTCAAGCCTCCCCTCGCATGTTCAGTCTTCCCAAGCCAACTAAGGGGTTTCTAGGAGAGAGAAGACAGCCCTCAGAAACATGCCCACAGGCCAAGCACAGTGGCAGGGGAGTGGGGTGGGGGAGCTGGGCCCTAAGAGGAGAGGCCGGAAAGGAAGGCAGGATGGATAGACACCGACAGGCGTGAGCACCCAAGGGACTGGGGAGGGCACCGAGCCGCAGCATCCTCTCCCCCACAGTTGTGCTGCCTCGCAGGGCCGGCCTCGGACTGGGCCTCTGGCCTCAGGAGAGGACGCCTCCCTGAGCTTTCATCACCCGGGTCCTTCTGCTGATCATCCCCGCGGGCTGTCTCCCAGGTCACCCTCTCCCTTCTGCCTGACTTGGCTCTGCCCTTCCCCTCAGAAGGACTTCTGGGAAAGCAGCCCCAAGACCCTCTGTGCTTAAGTTTGGAAGAGGTGGTTGCAGGAGGCGAAGTGGTTTCAGTGAACAGCGACTCAGAGGTGCCGGCCCTGTGCTGNACTGGGCCTCTGGCCTCAGGAGAGGACGCCTCCCTGAGCTTTCATCACCCGGGTCCTTCTGCTGATCGTCCCCGCGGGCTGTCTCCCAGGTCACCCTCTCCCTCTGCCTGACTTGGCTCTGCCCTTCCCCTCAGAAGGACTTCTGGGAAAGCAGCCCCAAGACCCTCTGTGCTTAAGTTTGGAAGAGGTGGTTGCAGGAGGCGAAGTGGTTTCAGTGAACAGCGACTCAGAGGTGCCGGCCCTGTGCTGCGGCGAGGTGTGCAGGCTCTGGCCTCACCTGTGCAGCCCTGCGCACCGCAACTCCCAGCCTGGGCGCGAGGCAGCTTCTGGGCTCTGGCTGAAGACAGGGCTTCATCTCCATTCATAAGACTTTCCCTGTTCTCAATTCTGTTTCTGGAGAAGGCCCCCCCTGGAGTAGGCACTCCTGCCTCTGAGCGGAGCCAGGCCTCTCCTCCGGCTTGTATTATGCTAATCACTTCTTGCTAACAAGCAGACTTTGTAGGAGGTTTGCCTGGTTTTAGATGAAACCTACGCCTTTAAAGCAAAGAGCTACAGTAGCTAAAAATATCATTTCCCAGGCTGTTGATCCTCTCATTTGCAAAATACAAGTTTTCATTGTCAAATCTGCAGTGGCCCAGCCGAGAGGGGAGCTCTGCGTCCTCAGGGGAGGCGCCACAGTCCCAGCCCTGCTCCCTGCTCCGCCTCTTTGATCTCCGTGGGAGTCCAGGATCATCCCAAGACATGGGGATTCTAAATTTAAAGAAACAACTTACTGTTTCGCCAGAACTTAAACCATGTAAGATAAAAACTGAAGTGATGCAGACGAATACAGTGTAAAATGTAAAAGACCCTGAACCACCACTTACTCCCCGCCTCAAAAGTAACCTCTGTCTTCAGTTTCAAGCCTTTCCTTTCAAAACTTTGTCTTTGCTTTAATAAGTATACAGCTCCATTTGGCTTGGGCTGTGGATGTGGGTTTTCGGGCAGAGGATTCTGGGACTCAGAATGGCACTGGCCTCGTTTCACTCCCTCACACGTCATTCGACAGAGGGCACCTCCCTCGGGATTCTGAACATGTTTGCACAGTTTGGACACCAGGGGGTCCCCAGGCCAGATGAGGGGCTCAGGGCCACTCTCCCCATCAAGGCCACCACATCTGTCGCCCATTTCTCTGTGTGGCGGCCTGGTCTCTGTTTAGTGGGCAGTGACCACATGACACTGGTGAGCAGGCAGGATGGCTGCTCCCCGCAGGCCCTTCTGCTGGGGGACAGGGGCTCAGGTGCTTGGACACTTGCAGGACACTTTCTGCAGAGGGACTTGCACAGACACCTCATTCTGGGACCCTCTCTCCTTCTCCTGCGTTTAGTCTGGTGAAGCGTTCCTGGGCTGGAAGGGAACTGTCGGATGAAAGGCCCGTTGTATGCACCTCCAAATTCCCTGAAAACGATTGATCACAAGAGGAAGTTTCCAGCCCGCAGCAGGGGGTAGAGGAGGGTGTGAATAAGGAACCCTCTCCATTTGGCCTGGAAGAACGGAAGGCGTCTCCTCCGTGCTGTCGTGGTCCCGTCACTTCGCTGCGGCCCCTCTCAGTCTGACCTGTCTACCACTTTCCAGGACACTCAGCCGTGAGGCCGGTCTCATATTCGCTCCTCCTTCCCAGCAATGGGTTTTAGTGTTTCACTTCCCGTTCTGTTTTCTGATATTTATCTTTAAGTGGGCACTTGTAAAGAGCTACAGAAAACAATCTCAGTTCACAAGATTTTATGAAACCCCCAGACTAACAGTGTGAAGGCCCAAAAAGCATGGATTGTTCTAGCTCCCTAATCAGAGGCAGTTCCCTACTGTGGAAGCCAAAAATGTAGCTTGAACAGCATCAGCAGCGTAAGCCAAAGATAGCGCCCGAAAGCTGGACTTCCTCCCCGAGGGTGTGGAGGCTGGGAGACCAGCCCAGGCACACGGCTCTGCAGTCCCAGTGGTGATGAGGTGAGGGTGGCAATAAGCAGTCCTGGGCAGGGGTGGGTCTGGCCTGAGAGTTGATCTCCTTTTTCCTCCAGTCGGACAGAGCAAGTCAGGGCCTCGGCTCCACCAAGACCCTGCTGTGTGGCCTTAGACCTGTCCCTGACTTCTGTCCCATGAGCACACGACCTCTGAGGGCCTCCACGAGCACAGCTGGAAGTTGGTGGGGCAAGGCTGGGCCAGCAGGCATGGGGCCTGGAAACGGTTTGCCCCACTGTGTTTTGGCAGTAGAGCGGCGTGCGGTCTCTTCCAGGCAGGGCCACCACAGTGGGGAGACTCGGTGTATCTTAGGAGGAAATCCCATTTGGAAAGTGGGAGCACAGAGGGTTCAAAGGAAAGAAAGGTTCCACAGGTGGTTCTCTCTCTAACAGTCTGCCCAGGGCACCCCCCAGCATGTGGGACTCAGAGATGCTGTGTCCCTGCCAACGCTGGCCTGAGTTCAGAGCTCCGGCAGGAATTGAAATCAGGCCCCCACCTTTGCCCCAGGACCCAAACTTAGGAGCCATGCCTCCCAGCAGAGACTTCTGGGACCCTGCTAATGGAGCCGCTCCCGCAGAGTTCCCTCCGTCTGAGTTTGGGTCCCGGCTGCAGAGCTGCGGGTGCAGTTCCCAGATTCTGCCTCCCGCCCAACCCCTTGGCAAAAAAACTACTACCCCAGCAGGGCAGGGCCAAGTGTGGGCCCCGGCAGCTCTGCCCCAGCCAGGTGTGGTCAGCGCCTGCTGTGCACATAGGTCGCCCCAGGCAGAGGGTGGGATAGAAGGAGCTGGTCTGCGGATAAGCCGCCTCGAATCCACAAGAAGAGTCTGGAGGAACCCAGGTGGGTTCCAGTCCACCAAAAGACCTGGTGGTATCTGGAGCCTGTGGCCCCCATATAGAGTGAGGCAGCTGCTCGGCTTGGGCACCAGGTCCGCCAAGCAGACGGGCACCTCGGTAGGGCTCTCGTTTGCTTCTCTGCCACTCTCTGAGAAGCAGACCTATCCCACACTCAAAGGATTTCGGGTACGTGATGTGCCTGATGTCGAAAAGTGTTCGCAGATGTCTGTTGCCTGTGGCCGTCACTGGGGAGGAAATGGGGCTTCAGCTTGAAGGAAGTCCTGGTCACAAGAGAACAGGAGCCCGGCTACTCGCAAGGGCTTGGCATGTGTTGGCCTTTCTTCGGGTTGATTGTCATGAAGACAATAGAGTTTCCTTGTCTTTTGTCTTTGTCTGCTCTGAGTATTCAAAAGATGACACTCAGCAGCCTGGGCTTTTTCACCAAGGGTTCGGGCCCCACCCTCACCGCCTGCCCCGCTGTCTTCTCACCCCGCCTGCTCCTCCCTGTCCCGCCTTTTCCTCCAGGCCCAGTACACCTCACCGGGTCCCCAGGGTCTTCTTTGCTTGTCTCCTGAGGTCTCCACAGCCTCTTGCCACGTGACCTTCCTCCAGCCATTCTCTGAGAGGTCTCTGTGTGGACTAGAAGGTGCAGCCTCTTGTGGGGCGTACCCCTGGACCTCACCTGTAAGCCAGCTGCCTGCTGAGTCCCTTCAGAGGCCCCTCCTTGCAAATTCTGCAGGTGCTTCAGCTAGAACCAGACACTGGACGGAAGCCCTGCTGCATAGTTCCTACGCCACCTGGCTCCCAGGCCCTGAGCATGCGGTTCCCCGTGCGGACTGAATCCCACGACTGACACGATCCAGGCCACCTTACCTCTCCCAGCGATCAAGTTTCTGTCCCAGAAGTGGCTATCTCCCTGTTGCCCACCGGGGCCCTGGGCCAGCCCAATGGGGTTTCTGGCACCTCCTGCCTTGGGGAGCCTAGGGCAAGAAAGGAGACACACTCAACTCGAGTGTCAGGAGTTGGAGCTCCGGAGGGTGGCGAGCCACACAGAGCTTAGGGACAAAGATGGTGGGGAACCAGCAACAGCCGTGAAAGCCCCACCAGGGGTCGGGATGAGGACAACTTGGGCAAAGGCCCGAAAGGGCTGGAGAGACGCCTGGGAACGGACAGGAGAGGTTGAGTAGGTCAGCTGGTCCGAGCACAGAAGATGGCTTCTGTCCTGAGAGCAGGCAGAGCGCCTCACGTGACCACCCTGGGTGGTGGTGGAAGGGGCCACCTCTCCGGGGCCTGCCCCACTCTCGCCGAGGGGCCTGGACCCTGGCTGCCTCCGTGCAGCCCTCTGGTTTTCTTGGCCACTCCTGCCCGTGTGAGACCTTCCGGGAAGGTCTCAGGACGAGCCCAGCCCAGGTTGCTGGTGGCCCAGAGTCTGGCCAGGCTGTTCTTGAACAGAGGGACTGAGAGCCAAGTGGCCAAAGACCCCTTTGTTCCTCTTCCTCAGCCTCGTCCCCATCAGGCTGTGTCCACCCTCCATTGCCTTTCCCCCAGCCCCCAGCAAGACCCAGAAAAACAAATCCTCCTGCCTCCTCCTCCCACTCCCACCACCCTGCCCCCCAAAACTTTTAAGTGCATCAGACACACCGAGTGCATTAAATGCAGTGGATTTTTAAGGCATGAGTTGGCAGGGTTACCATGGCTGCCTCTGCCCTGAGGGGCATACTGCCAAGGATTGATTGAAATAAATAAAACAGGTTTACAATGTTCATACTCGGGAAGCGGAGAGCTGGATGGGGAGGGGCGGGGGAGGTGCAGTGAAACTCTGGAGCTTCCTGAACTTTAGAGGGGAGACCACTCCTTCCTCCCACATCCCAGTGTTACACTGGCCCTGAAAGCTGCTTGCTCTTTAAATTCCTGAAGAATCCCAGCTGCCAGACCAGGCAAGGCCAGGAAGGTCCTTTTCCCATGGGAATGGCTCTGGGCCCCTGCATTTTCTATATTTGACATTCAGCCGCACTTCAGAGTTATAGCTGTGAGACTCCAGGCATCTCCCTGGAAAGCCTGTGTCCCATTGGCCTCTGACCACTGAGAGGACATGGCCACCAGCTAGTGTAGTGGCCAGTGGAGAGAGGAAGAGAAGGCCTGCTGAGGGCATGCGCAGTAGGCACCGGAGATGAGTGAAGGAAGGAGGCCAGGCTAGAGGGAGGAGGGGAGGACCTTGAACAGGAACACCCGGAATGGGCGACAGGAATGATTTGGATCTGCCCTCAAGGGTTTCTGGACAAGAGGGGCGTGAAGCCTGTTGCCACCACCCACCACCACCCCTCACCAGCTGGTTGGCGTGCTCCTGGTAACAGCTTATGTGGGGCCGTCAGTCCATCCCACCTGGAGCTCTCAGAGGCAGCGTCCAGTTGCAGCCCCTGAGAAGCAATGTGAACCGGGGCTACCCGCCCAGTCCCCCTCAGAGCTGGCAGCCTTCAGCAGGATGGCGCCACAGACCTGTCACCTCACCCCGACCAAAGAGTGGAGCTCGAGGGCCCAGTCGGGCTGGAGAGCTGGACCTGCCTGGGTGGGAGATGGCGGGGCAGGGGGTTCCGATGACGGAGAGGCAGGAAGGACTGGGTGGGGGCAATAAGAGGGCAGGGGGCTTCTGCAGGGGTCTGGGGCAGTTCAGGGAGATGGCAGGCCTTCCCACCAGACACCAAAGTCACCCACGTGCCTGCCTCTCAGTGGCACCAGCCCAGCATGGTTCCTGGGGGCCCGGACGGGCCTGGAAAGGACGTGTCCCCTTGACCCCATGGGAGATGGGGGCATTAGAGAGCTGGGGCACCCTGCCCACCCCAGGACTTGGCATCTGAGGCTAATTCTGAATTCTCTGTTTGTCATGGGCAGTTAGTGCCAAGAGGACTGCAAGGGTTGAAGCAGGGCTGGACTGTATGAATAGCAACTGGGGAAGGGCGGGGCGGGAGGGGGCACCCCAACCTTCACACCCATCTCAACACTGGCATCTCTTTCCACTCAGATGGGCTGGAGTCCAGCGTCTCTCCCCACCCTTCTGTGGTCAGCCCTTCTGTGCCCTGTGCTGGGGGCCACCCATCGATGTGGTCAGATTATTGCTTGGGATAGTTGAGAGGGAAGAGGCCTAGGAGGAAACGACTGTTCCAGCCTCTGTCTCCACTTGTGTGGAGTCAGTGGGTGCCCTTCCCACAGCCCTGTCCAGTGGCCTTGGGCCAACTCGCTGAGGGGCTCTGAGGGCCACTGGGGTGGGGGCATCCTGGGCCCTCCATACTGAGCACTCACCCCAGGCATCTCTGCCTCCACCCTTGTCTGCCTGAAAGGCCAGCCCAAGGAGGAGGGGAGCGGGAGAGCGGAGGGCAGCAGCCTGCTTCCTCAACCAGCCTCAGCTCAGGGCTCAGTGTCGGAACAGGCGGGGCGTCCGAATGCCCTTACCTGGTGGTGGAGCCAGAGGACAGCCCAGAAGGCCAGCATCTCAGAAGTGGCCCATGGACCTGCAGAGGGTCTGCTGACAGTGAGGGTGGGGAAGGCTGTTTCTGGCCACAGTAACCTCACCAGTCCTGTTTTCGGAGGGCGTAGGGAAGTGGGGTCACGGAAGGAAGTCTTGCATCTTCCCTGAAACCACGTGACAGAGTCCAGACTCCCCAGAGCCCGCAGGGCAGGGCCCAGAACGCCTCCTCCCCAAGGGGGCACCCTGCTGGGGGCCCTGCTGCCCCAGCCTGTCTTTCCCACCTCCATGCCTTTCCAAAGGCACCCAAGTTGTGTCTGTCCTGAAGGGACAGACTGCTCACACACCCCTCTCACCACCCACCGTGCTGAACTGTTCCCTCCCAGCCAGGTGGGGACAGGCAGCTGGCTGCAGAAGCAGTCCCCACCTCTTGACCTTGGAGAGCAGCGTCCAGCCCCGGCTCCTGTCCACATTCAGCCTGGCTGCAGGACTCAGAGCCTCTGGGCAGGGCTTGTCCTCTAACCCGAGGTTTGTCCTCACCCGAGGGGTGGCCTGCCCGGGTCCCTGGAGAAGAAGCACTGTGTGGCTCCTTCCCCAACCCCAGGACAGGGTAAAGGAGAGCGCCAGGCTTTCTGCCATCTGGTGGGGACGAGCCTCTGCCCAGGCCCTTCTCCCAGGAGCTGGGCAGCAGCTGTTGCCCCGTGGGTAAGCTTCCTCTCCCCAGTCTAGGCCACCTGCCTCGGGGCATGATTGGCCAGTCTGGAATTGATTGTCCTCCCCCACATTCTGGGCCACACGTCACCTAAAGCAGAGGCTGTGGGTGGGGACCCGTAGGGGCTCGGGAGAGCACTTGCCCCCAGGCGCCAGCACTGAGGCTGGTGGCCACCAGGGCCGTAGTTGGCAGCACAGTGGACGTTTGGCCAGTGTTGGTGTTTGAAGGAGCAGTGAGCTCACACCATCCTGGCAAGTGCAGTGTGGCCACCTCCGGGTGGTCACTGTCCCCAGGCCCAGCATAGGCCTTAACCTTTGAGGCTGCCCCGAAGAAAGCAGCAAAATTTCAAGCCGTTAGGGAAAGTGTGCGGTTCCTCTCTTGGGTCCCAGGGGCCTCACGCAGTCCGAAAACAGGTCCCACCCCTGGCATGAACCCGGGCCCAGAAGGAGGGGCAGCGGTCTGGGCAGTAGTGGGACACTGGTGAGAGGAAGGCAGAGCCGAGTACACGGGGACTCCGGTGTGAGGGTCAGGGCTTGGGCACACCTCACGTGGGCCCCTGCCCAACACCAACCCAGGTGGGCATGCCAGGACCTGCCCTGCACAGCCCACCCTCTGCCTCGTCCCCAGGCGTTTTCTCAGCCATTGTTTTGAGATGAATAGCGCTTCAATGTGGGTATTAAAAATATGAGCAAATGGTTAATGCCAACAAGCTGTGTTCCATTATGGATGCTGTGCTTGAGAGTCAGGCAGGCAGCTCGAGCCAGGCTGGGGCTCAGCAGAGATGTGATGATGCAGCAGCCCTGCGAGGGGACCATCTGCCAGCCCCGCCCCCCCCCGCCTCCCCACCCCCCCACCCCCGTGGGGATGGCCCCAGGCACCAGCTCCTGATAGGCAGGGAGAGTCAGAGCAGCGAGGAGGGGCTCAGGTTCTGGACCTTGACTCTTCCAGGTCTGGATCCCCTTTTCCTGCTCCGCTGGTCAGTGGTGTGATGGGCGGCTGGTCCTCTGCTTGGGGGTTACAGTGCCCCCTGCCCAGGGTTGTGTGAGGAGTGTCCTCGCTCTCAGCAGGGCAGCCAGGCCGTGGCTGTGGGCGATTAGGGTGACCTCATGCAACCTTACGGCAGCTGCTCTCTGTAGACCAGAGTGCACCCAGCACGCGGGGACCTGCCTGGGACATGCACGGAGGCCGGCTGGCGCTGAGCAGGAGTATCCGCAGGCCTGTCTGTGAGGCCTGTGATCTGCACGAGCACAGCCGACCTCCACATAGCGAAGCCCAACGGTGATTGCTGAGTACCAGGCCTTCCTGTCCGTGTGAATAGGGGACACAAGGGTCACAGACAGGCTCTGGTGGGAGAGGCAGCCAGGACCTAGGAAACAAGTCCATCAGCGAGGTGATTGATTCGTTTGGAAAGACACAGGGCGTTCCTTAGAAAGGGCTGGTGGAGGAGGGTGTGCGTCGGACAGAGACTGACGCGAGACTCGGGGTCAGAGCCAAGGCCTCAGTGGAGAAGGAGCCAGTCCCCAAGCAGCTCTCCAGGCCAGGCCAGGCCAGAGGTCAGGAACAGAAGACAAGTTCAAGAGGCCAGTGTGGCAGGAGTGAAGGAGGAATCGTAAGAGCTGAGAACGGAGAGGAACTGACCAGCAAGCACGGGGTCTTGGGGTCGTGGTGAGGAGCTGGGTTTCATTTAGGTCCAGGTGGGAGCCCCCGGGAGTCCCGTGCTCTGGGGAACACTTTAAGGAACAACACCCCCTTTGGTGCGTGGAGGGTGAGCTCTGGCAGTGAGTGAAGAGGCCAGGAGGCTGATTAGGAGCCAGTGTTGGAGTTGACCAGGCAGGAGATGGCTGACCCTGGCCCTAGGGCAGGGCTGGCTGACAGGGCCAGGAGGAGGCAGATGTGCCCTGAAAGCATAGCCCCCGCCCGGCAAGCAGTGGACTCAGAGGCCCAGGGGCCAGCATGACTCCCTGTTTGGGGCTGGAGCAGCTGGGTGGGCAGTGACGCCCAGACATGGGGACAGCTGGGGGCCCAGAGTTATGTTCTGGCCCTGCCAAGTTTGAAATGCCCATTGGGCAGCCATGCAGGGCTGTCCACCAGGCAAGTGACTCTCCTCCAGCGCTCAGGTTCCAGAGGTGCACGTGGGAGCCGCTGACCTAGAGGCAGCTTTGAAAACAATCACGGGACCAGATGTGACCACCAAGAGATACAGACTGCAGAGAGCAGAGCTGCCACAGTACCAGGAGAAGAGGCGGCAGGGAACCAGGAGAGCTCAGTGCCCTCTCCTCCTCACTGCCATCCCCTTTGCCTGTCCCTCCAGGGCCTCCCCTACTGTCCCCGCTGGCCTATGGTCCCTGGAGAGTGCTGCCTGGCAGCAGGCTCAGCTGTTGGCCTCTGTCATGGAGACGGCGGCAGCTGCAGGCGACGGGCATTTGTGACCATTTGTCAGAATGCTCCCCTTCCTCCCCAGCCTGCCCTCCTGGGACATTCTATCCCATGACCCTGGAGACAGCACTCATCTAGGGCTGGGAGGACCATGAGGGGACAGGAGGTGCTCTCTCTGCTCTGCCAAAGGGACAGGCTTTCTCCTGTGAGTTGACTGTCACCCTCACCCGTGGTACCAATGGGTTATCCAACCAGAGGTCCCATTCACCATACACTGTGCACCCCACACCCGTTTTCACTAGGCTTGGCAGCTGTCCTCTGAGTAGCCCCTTGTGCAGATAGGCTTCGCCCCCAGTTGTGAAGCAAAGACATTATGCATAGGTGCTGGGTCACATAGCTCTTCTGGAGCACCAAGCTCTGGGACCTTTGCCCAACCCCCTACACCCACACCAGGTAAGCAGGGGAGTCCCCAAGTGATGGCAGAGCCTGGTGGCCCCCCTCCCTCCACACCTCTGCCCACCCCACTGCGTCTCCTCAACAGCCTTGTTCCAGTTTCTCTGGCAGTTTCTTGCCCAAACTGCTGCTTCTGGCCAAGCCTAGGCTGGAGCCGCCTGTCCAGTGCTTGCACTTGGTGGTTTGGGATTTTTCTGGGCCTGAGGTGGGGAGGAGCCTTCTTGCAGCCTGGCCCCAAGGCATGGCCGGTATTTAGAGGAAAGCAGGAAGCCAGTCGCTGATAGTCTGAGTTTACTGCGAGTACTGCTGCCTGGAATGGACGTGCCTCAGCCTCAGACCCATGTCCCCTCCAGCCCCAGGTGCGGTCTGTGGTGGCGAAGTCTGTGGTGCCTCCTGGGAGCAGAGACTGGGAGTCAGGCAGACAGTGGGAGATGGGGAGGGGCCGCCCCCACCCTCCTCACCAGCCACTCGCTCACTCCCCCGGCACAGGGGCCAACCTGGGAGGTCAACAGGCTTCCTCTGAGCCTGTCCTTGAGACCCGAGTGTTGTTATTGACATCGCTTTGGCCTGGGGACTTTGGAAAAACTGTTCTTTTTTATTCTCTGGGTTCTCTGTTTTCCTTTTTATAAAGTAGGGACTCCTTTCCAGCAAACCCAAGCCTTATCCCCCCAAGACTCACTGGAGAAGAGGCAGTAGAAAGGAAACATGGTGCTAACTAGTCTCAGACCTCGGTCAAGTGGCTTTGCCTCCCTGTGCCAGAGCCTCATCCTCTGAACAGCAAAGAGGACACTAGGGCTGCCGTAGGGCTTGCTCC
Source organism: Sturnira hondurensis (assembly GCF_014824575.4). Lineage (NCBI taxonomy): Eukaryota > Metazoa > Chordata > Mammalia > Chiroptera > Phyllostomidae > Sturnira > Sturnira hondurensis. The sequence continues at coordinate 2,722,001 of NW_028087376.1, read as the reverse complement.
CCAACATGTGCCCCGAGCCCGGCTCGCTGCAGGCCGGTCTGCAGGCAGGCGTGACGGCATGAACAACACACACAAGCTCCTGACCTGGGGACCCTGTGGGGAAGGGCACGGGGACAGCACACAGGTGACCCTGGCAGTGTGTGCAGACTCTGAGACGGAGAGAAGGTCTAGCCAGAAGAGTGAAGCTGGGAAGGAGCCAAGAGTCCCATGTGAGGGGAGATCAGGAAAGTAGTGTGGGGCCCTGCGGCCACACGGGCAGCCAGAGTCCCTGCAGTTGTCTGAGAACTGTAGCTCTTGGCCTGGGGTAGACCTGGGGGGTAAATACAGCCTGTGGGTTCTGGAGTTGCTGGGCCACCGTGAGTGGTTCGGGAGACGTGGAGCCAGGCCCACGTGAGCGACGCCTGCTGTCCCCCCACGGGCCCACGCCAGCCCTGGGGTGAAGCACATCTCCTCAGGGTGCTGACAGGGCGGGGAGGGGGTCCGAGGCCCGGCGGCCTCTGTAACTTGCTCTGCCTGCTCTCCAGGCAGCTTTGCCTCCTGCTGAATGCAGAGAACATCTTTCACTCCATGGCAGACATCCTGCTCCGAGAAGAAGACCTCAAGTTTGCCTCCACCATGGTCCACACCCTCAACACCATCCTGCTCACCTCCACAGAGCTGTTCCAGCTGCGAAACCAACTCAAGGACCTGAAGACCCTGGTACTGGTGTCCATGGGCCCTGGCCTTGGGCGTGGTCCCGCATGCACACAGGCGTTCCGCTGTGCCAGCCCCCAGCTGCCCCAGGAGGTTCTCGGGAGGAGGCGGGGTGAAACGGGAGATGTCCCTGATGTGGTGTGCAGTACAGTGCCCCTGGGGTCTGACCCGTGTCAGCACAGCCACGGGAGTGAGTCTCCGCCGGCCCCTCGGAGCAGTGCCGCAGAGGCTCCGCCCACAGAAGGCCCCGCACTCTGCTCCTGGGTCCACGTGCCCTCCCTGGCACTGCCCCCTGGCACACAGTGGTGTCGGTTCTGGCCCACGTGGCAGGACCCAACAGGGTGAGGCTCTCTGGGTGCTACGGCCCTGTCGTGGTCACGCCTGTGGGCTGTCACCCTGCCAGAGACCGGGGTCCATGCTCTCTTTGCCCCTCCCTGGCCCTGCTCTGGCTCTGCTCTCCCACAGACACATCTGTCTCGAAAGGCACCCTGCGAAAGGCACCCTGTAGGAAGCCAGGGTGTCACAGCACCGCCTGTCCCAGGCTTTGGGTGAGGACTCCTGGGCTGACCAGAGAGCAGGGAGGCACTCATCGTTCTACCATCCTGCCCTGGGCGCCATGGTCAAAGCTGCGCTCAGCCTGGGGACAGGCTGAGCAGCAGAGGGTCTCCAGGGGTGCCCAGTGGCTCCAGGGCTTCATCCTCAGTCTAAGCTGTGGCCACCACCCCCATGCCCTCTTTCTTAGCTCAGACCCTGCATCTGCCTGTTCCCAGGGACATCAGGCCTGGTCTGAGGGCATCTGGGGCCACCGGGCTCCAAGTGATCCAGGCCACACCCCTGCCTCCTCTCTGCGGTTCCTCTCAGACATTCACAGGGGCCTTAGCAATTTTCCTCAGGGCAGGGGCTGCCCTGAATGTGGGCTCAGCTCCTGGGCCGGCTGAGTTCAAGGTAGGCTGCAGAGGAGGGAGGAGAGACGGCGGTTGAGGATGAGGGGAACACCCACCTCACCCGCACTCTGTGCCCTGCCCTCACACCCCCTCCCGGCCCCCCAGGCTCCAGGACACAGGGTCTCAGGGACAACAATTAACTGTTATTTGCCGAGAGCAGAAATGCCAGCACCAAGGACTGGCTCACTCCCCTCCGGGCGTCACCGCCACCACGTGGCCTGTGGGACTGGGGAGTAATGACAGGGTCTGAGGAGGAGCTGTCAGCATTTCCTTTGTGACAGCATGTTCCCAGCCGGGCTGCCAGACAGCTGGAGGTGCTGAGCTGGCTCCTGGCTCTCAGGGAGGGCCTCCCCTCTCAGGGGACCCTGGGGACCCCAGGGGAAGGAGCTGGTGGGGACCAGGGGCTCCATTAACTGCTCACACCTCCTTCCCCAGGAGAGCCAGAATCTGTTCTGCTGCCTGTACCGCTCTTGGTGCCACAACCCGGTCACCACGGTGTCCCTCTGCTTCCTCACCCAGAACTATCGGCACGCCTACGACCTCATCCAGAAGTTGTATCCTTCACTTTCACAGTTCTCCGGGTGCAGCCACTGAGGGACAGGTAGAGGCCAGGAGCTCCGTCCCCCGAGGGGAGCAGTCTGGCCATGCCTGCACCTGGCCCAGCCCTGTGACATCCGGCCCCTTGGGGGCCTTGCAGGGGGTGTCTCCTGCGGGCAGCAGGCACGGCTGCCCAGGGCCTCGTGGAGGGGGCTGGCCCTGGGGAAACTTTGTGGCTTCCATCTTGGTGCAGGATCCCAGGGCACAGGCAGGGTGCGCTCTGCTCCCTGCACATCCAGCTGGGCCCTGGGCCGGGAGTGGGGGCCTATGGGCTTGAGTGGATTGTTGGTGGTGGCATTGCTGGTGAGGAGCTCAGGGACCTTCAGGGACAATAGAGCCAGAGCCAGCAGGCTTCGCAGGTGGCGCCATGGGGAGAAGTGGGCTGGACAGAAGGCCTCAGGAAGAGCGAAGAGCCCGGCACGGCTCAGGGCCTGCCTCAACGAGGGCATCCGTGGTCAGATTTTGTTTAAAACACTCTAAAGCAAACCAGCCGCCTCTGTAAATGCCGGGTGTGGGACCCCAAGTTGGAGAGCTACTTAGGATGTAACATTGGTCTCCTTCCCTGATGGACCCAGAGTTGAGGGAAGAAGGGAAGGGCCCTGAGGTGTTTCCTTCCAGAGTCAGCTGTGGCCTGGCCTGGCTCCCTCAGGGTGCCTGCCCTCCGTCCACAACCCAGATTTGCTTCTCTCAGTCGTTGGTGTGGCCCAGGGACCACAGGTCACACACGTGCCGCAGCCCTAACCTTAGCCCAGCTGACGGGCTCCCACCCGGACAGGAGCAGGGGCCTCTCCTGCCCAGCCCTCCCCCACGGGCTGCAGGGCTGAGATAAGAGCCTTTTTCCAAGCCCAGGATCACAGGGGAGAGCGCTGCCAGAGCAGAACCTGAGGGCCTGGGCCGGGGGACGGCCTGGGCAGGGGGACGGCCAGGCCACTTTTCATTGCGAGGCACACAAAAGCACAGGGCAGAATAGACAAACACCCTTCGTCTGCAGAATCAACCGAGGCAGAAGCTGGCTCTGCGCCTCAGAAACTGGACCCAGAGGGAGAAGAGCAGCTCTGAGCTGCTGGGTTGAGCCCCCACCGGTCCCACCCAGCTCCCCAGTTGCCCGCATCCCCAGCTGAGGCCCTTCACAGAGCTGGGCTGTCCTGACCCCACAGGCAGGCTTTCCTTGACTGCCCACCCAGCGGGGACCTGGAGGTCACTGTGGACTTCCTCACAGAGGTGGACAAGCTGGTGCAGCTGATCGAGTGCCCCATCTTCACATGTAAGGGCGCCACCCCCAGCTTCCTGCCAGCCTGGGGTGCAGCGGGGTGAAGCCACACTCCGAGGAGGGAGGCAGGGCGGGAGAGGGCAGCCACCCCAGGGACACTCTGGAACGTCAGGAATGTAGGGCTGGAAGCACAGTCAGGGCTGAGGAGACCAGATGGCGCAGGCGGGGACACATGGCACCAGAACGTGGGGCCTGCCCGTGGGCCTTGGGGTGGGTTTTACGGACACACCTGCACGGACAGCAGAACCCACCCGAAGGCCAGCATCGTCCCTGCCAGGGAGAACTGGAGCGAGGCTGTGGGGGGGCAGGAGGGGGCTGTCCAGAGCTGTCCTGGCCCCTTCCTCCAGACGTACCACTCTGCCCTGGCTGCTGGAAACTGGGGGGCCCTGACCCACCTGCAGATGCTCCTGTGTGCCTGGGAGCCACACACGCATCTCCCACAGAGCAGGGCTGGCACTTGCTGGAAGCCGTTGGACGGGAGCTGTCTGATTGTAACACCCAGGCTAAATGTGCAGAAGTGGCAGCTGGTGGGACAAGCAGAGCTCTTGGCGCCTCGAACAGTGACTGAATGAAACGCCTGTGCTTTCGGTGCAGTGGGGAAGCTGGGAGGCAGCCCTGCTGGTGGATGCTCTCCTGCCAAGCTGGCCACCCCGGCCCCCTGCTCCCTGGTGGTGCTTCTGACCTGCCTGGGCCATGCCCATCAGCCTTCATCCTGGAGCCCAGCGGCAGACACACGGGCTGGGGGTGGTTAGGGTTAGCCCCAGCCCACACAAAGAGAAGGCAGCTTCTCCAGATAGCCAGACACCATGCTGACATGAGCAGAGGAAGATCCTGCTCCCAGCAGAGCACCCCCAAGCCTCTTCCAAGTGGTCCCCTGACCTGACATCTCGCTTCCCCACAGGCCTCCCAGGACAGCCAGGCATGTGCTCCCCTGGAGTCAGGTCCAGCCTGACCCTAGAAAAGCCACAGGCATCTTCTCTCCAGGCCCAGGGCTTAGCTGGGGCAACCACAGCAGCTGCACCCATTCCAACCCTGGGTAGCCTAGACCCCACTGGCAGCCGGCTTGGCCCCAAAGGCCCAGCTTCCCCCAGGGCTGGCAGTGGGCCTTGGCCTCAGATAGTCCCAGGCTTCTGCTGTTGTTACGAGGCTTGGGAACACTGCTCAGGTCTCCTCTGGTGGCTCCTGCCACATCCCCCAGGGCAAGGGGCGGGGCTGCGAGAGGTCCCTGCTTCCTGCCTTGTCCTGGCCCCTGGGCCAGCAGCTCCCTCTCCCAGTGCCAGCCCAGCCCCTTCACAGCTGCAGAGCCACATGGCCTCTCTGGGAGTGTGCCTCACCTCCCCAAAAGGTCCCCAGACTGCACCAAGAGACACAAGAAGGTAGAAGCTAGTGGCTCTCCTAGAGGGGCTCAGAGGACTGGAGGCTGGGCCTGTGTGGTTGGGACAGGCACTGGGTGGGGTCAGGGGCGTGTCTCCCATCTGCTGGGCTGGTGGCAAGGTGGGCATCTGAGGTGGGTCTGAAGCCCCCACCTGACACTCCTGGGCTTGGTGTGTGTTTAAGCCACAGGCAGAAGTGCTTTCCATCCTGCCCTCCCTTAAAGCGGTCCTAATCCACTCTCTCCAGCTCACCCTATTTATAGCTCTCGTGCTGGCACGTGCAGAGTAGACGGGGAGCTGCCACAGTGCAGCTTGAGCCCCGCCCCCCGCCATTACCAGGCCCAGGAGCAGGGTGGGTGTCACCTGGCTGAGCAGACAGACAGGCGGGTGGGTAGGTAGGAAGAAAGGATGAGATCCTGGAGACAGCTAAGTGCTACTAGATGGCCTGGCTGTCAAGGAGCTCCACTCTTGTTCTGTGCCACAGCCGCCTGGCTGGCCCTCTCCTGGCCAGGGTAAGGTGTGGTATAAGACAGTGTTAGGCCCTGACCCCTGCCCTCTGCCCTCTTGCAGATCTGCGCCTGCAGCTGCTGGACGTGAAGAACAACCCATACCTGATCAAGGCCCTCTACGGCCTGCTCATGCTGCTGCCCCAGAGCAGCGCCTTCCAACTGCTTTCCCACCGGCTCCAGTGCGTGCCCAACCCTGAGCTGCTACAGACCCAGTGAGTGCCGAGTAGGGTCTGGGGCCCACGCCCTCTGCCTCTGTGGGAACAGAGGCACTGTTGCCGAGCAAGGTCAGGGGCAGAGGAGCCTGGAGAGAAAGCAGTACTGCAGGGGGCTGCTGAGGGTCCCCCTTGCCTGGATATCAGACCCCTCTGTCACCCCACCTCAGACAGACCCCTGTCCACCCTACAGCCCCTATAGCCCCGTGGGCCTCTCATTTCCGTATCAGAACACGGAATTTTGGGAGTAGATGGTAGGTAGTAGTGACACCTTCTCTAAGAACCAGGGTTGAGTTCATCGAAAATGTCACTGGGCTCACCCAGACCAAGGTCCCTGGAGAGAAACTCCAGGAGGGGGAGGAGTTGCCGACCCAGCTCAGGGACAGTGTCCCAGGTGGCAGATGGACCGGACAGCTAGACAGGGCCTAGTCCTGGGCCTCAGGCAGTCCTCCCCTCCTTCTGCGGCAGGGGCTTAAGCCTGGGCCACTGAAGACGCCAGCCCTGCTGGGACCTTTTCAGTGCCTCCTGGGTGGGTGGGAGGCAGGGCACACCAGTGGCTGCACTGCTCAGGCCCTGCCCATGGGAAGAACAGGCACTGGACGCACCTCTGCCAAGAGGCCCAGCACAGGCCGCTCTGGCAAGAGGGCTGCAGCCCCTGGGAGGCCCGACTCCCACCCGAACCCACTGCTGGCCTGGCCCCCAGAGCCTGTTGGGCCGTGTCTATATTTGGTAACCCTTGGAGGCTTTGCCTCATCCACAGGCATTTGGCATCCGAGATGGAAAATTTCACTTGTCGGGTTGCCATGGAAACAAGCAGAGCCACTGAGAAGATTTACGCTGAATGGAGCGCACCCAGCTTGCATCAGATGCCCTGTGTCTAGAATTCCCTCCTGGGCTGTTCAAGCCACTCGGTGGGCTGGCGCCTCGCTCTGTGAGGGCCTCAGGCCTTTGCCGCTGAGATGGATGCAGGTCGCCTTGACATGGGCCTGCCTGGCACCCAGCCCCTGATCCGAGCCCCTGTACCCACCATGCCATTGGGCTCGATCTCCCCCTACCCAGCCTGGCCTCTCCACAGGCTGGGTGTGGGCACCTGACTGGTAGTCTGCCCCCGGCCAGCCGGAGGGGCTTGGGCCTCAACTAGAGTGGTCCCATGACAAAGGCCCAGGTCCTGCCCATCCTGACCCTTTCCCCCACAAGAACTCTTCAGGGTGGCAGTGCTGGGCACTGTCTCAGATGCTCACGGTGCCACCAGATAAATCCCAGGGGATCAGGGAACAGCGTGCAGTTGGGTTTGTGTTTGGGGAGAGAGGTCCTGAAGCCACACTGGGCTTCGCTGGCCTCACCTCTGCACAGGCCTTTCTGGTCTCTGACAGGTGTTTGGGCTGCGGAGGCAGGCGCTCAGGAAGGAAGGGGAGGTGGGAGGGGAGGAGGAGACAGGAAGGGCTACTTCTCTGGAAACGCCGGTGTCCCCTGTTTCAGGAACCAGCCTGCCTTCATGGGGGAGACCTCTGGGCCAGGCCGTGGACCCCATGCTGCTAAGAGCAAGTCCTTTCCCCCAGCTCTGCCTGCTATATCCCCTCCATATCTCAGAATAGTCAGAACCTCCTGCACACCCCAAGCCAGGGCAGAGCGGGTTTACAGAGGAGGGCTGGGGAGATGACCATTCCTTCAGGAGCTCCATGGCCCTGAAGTCTCTGGAAGTCTCTGGACAGGGGGCTGAGGCCTGTGCAGGGAGGAGCCTGCAGGTCAGGGGACAGTCCACAGACCCTGGGACCTCGGGCCAGCCCCCACACTTCCACTGGGGTGCTTCATTGGTAAATGAGCATCTGGACTAAAGGGTTGCACGAGGCTCTGCCCAGTCTTCAGGGCTCTGGGCTCCCAGCCATTTTTAGCAAGGACCTAGGGGGCTGCCAGAGATGCAGGCAGAGTGGTGGGTGGCAAAGGGCCTTCGGAACAACTGGAGGAGGGGTCAGGTTTTGGGGCTGGGCACAGAGGGACAGCTCACACCCTAGAGAGGGCTGAGGACAATCTCAGCCCTGCGAGGGACAGGCAGCTGGAAGCCAGCATTAGGTTGTGTGACAGTCCTGCAGGCAAGGACAGCTGAGGGAGCCTCTGAGGTCGTCACCCCGCCTCATGCCGTGTGCTCAAGGCACCAGCAGTGCTAGGGGACCCTGGCCCCCCACTCCAGCTTCTCGGCTGCTCCCCAAGGACCATCTTCTCAGTGAGACCAGAGAGACGCTCTGAAGGAAAAGCTGGTGACGCTCAGCAGCAGTAGCCTGGTGACAGGTGCGTGGGTGGGGTGGCAGGAGAGAAGACCAGCTTCAGTTCTGGAGTCCCAGCTCCAGGCTGTCCCCGAGTGTCCTGCAGCCCCTACTGCCTGAGCATTGGGAACCGGAAGAGAACAGGGCGGACTGTGCCCTCGGTGGCTGGCAGGGAGAGGAGCCCTGGACTCCATGCTCTGAGGAGACCACCCCCCACCCCATGGGACACACCCCTCCCTGCTCCCAAGACCTCGGGCCAGGCAGGGTCTGCCCACAGGGAGGCTGAGTCACGAGAGACAAGACTAACTGCCAGCACGAGGACCTCCCCCTCCCCTGGCACATCTTTGTATGTCACCATTCATGGCCACATCACCCCTTCTCTCAGTGCCTCCTCAGGACCTAATGCCCTGGCTTGCCAGGGGTGTTGAGGGGGCAGCATGCAGACCCGCGGACACCGGGCCTCCAACAACATACCTCAGTGTCAGCTCTGTGGTCTCATGTTTCAGGTCTGGGTTGGGGCAGCGTGCAGCTATGTCACACAGCGGTCCCAACTCCAGGCTATCCCTCAGCCTCCCCCGCTCCCAGGGGAGCTGAAAGCTGCCGCCAGAGTCCAGAGTGCTGCCTGAAACCTGGCGCTCTTTTTGGTCTTTGTTGAACTAATATTGCCTGAGTGAGGGAGACCAGGCTTGAGGCCCAGGAAAGAAGCAGCCACAGCCACCAAGGTATTTGCAGGCAAAACGTCTTCAACAGGAGGCAGGAAGGGAACAGGCTGAGGAGGGGTGCAAGGGGCCACTTCCAGTTAGGCTCCAGTTGTCATCCCGCCATGGGAAGGGGAGCTGCCCTGTCCTACCCCAGTAGCCGGTGATGGTCAGCGATGCCTGTCAGTCTCAGCTCATCGGTCGCCTGTACCTTACTGAGGGCCAGGCTCATTGGCAAGGGTTCCACTCAGGTGAAGTACCTTCGCATTTCCCCCAAAGTTAACGTGCAGGAGGAGCACAGTCTGTCACGAGACTCCCTGCTGGAGGTATGATTAGGAAAGGGGACAGGAGCCCAAGGGGATCTGGTCCCCAAGGGCAGGTGAAACCCTGGGTTTGCAGGCAGGTGCATGGTCACTGCAGCGCACAACCTGGGCTGCTGTACAGAGCCCTGGGGGAGGGGTGGCAGGCAGCAGGCACTGTGGTAGGAGCCATCAGCATGCCGAGCGATGGCTGAGACCAGCTTCCCTTCCCTGGGCACAGGGAGTGCCCGCAGGCTTCTGGGCCCCCACCCTCAAAAACAGATGTCCTGCCAAGTTTTTTGGGTCCTGCCAAGGGCCCAGTAGAGATTCTTCAGCCATCCCTGTTGTCCCTTGCCCTGCCCCAGAGAAAGGACCAGGCTGCCTCCTTCCCCCATCCCTGGACCCTGTTCCAGGCCCCAGCTGGCTTCCTGGCTGGCTGCTAGCCCTGGCTTTCACCCCAAAGGGAGCCACTCGTAAACAGGAAATGCTTCCCAATGCGATGCCTGCCCTGGGCGCTGTTGCCAACCCACAGGCTGAAGGCCATATCCAAGCAGCAGTACAGACACTGGTCTCCCCAGCTGCAGGGGAAGGGGTGCTCATGGGGCTCCTCAACACTGAGGGGGTGCTGGGCCTCAGGCAGACAGACTCCCCAAGGTTGCATCCCCCCAGGCTGTGGCCCTGCCCTCCTGTGTCTGGCGCTGCCCCCCACCAGCTCCCATGTGTGTGGAGATGTTGACACAGCCTTTCTGCGCCCTTTCCCAGAGACAGTCTGAAGGCAGCCCCCAGGTCACAGGCAGCGGACTCCCCCAGCATCGACTATGCCGAGCTGCTGCAGCACTTTGAGAAGGTCCAGAAGAAGCACCTGGAAGTGAGGCACCAGCGAAGTGGGCGTGGGGACCACCTGGACCGGAGAGTTGTCCTCTGACAGTCTTGGCATGGAGAAGGGCCCAAGGAGCGGTCCCATGGAGCACACGGGATCTCCAGGTCTCCTACCCACAGAGCCAGAGGACCGTCCTCAGGGGCGGGACTGGCCCTGCCACCAGCCTGGGGCTGGGGGGCGGTGGAGGCTGTTCTGTCCACCCAAAGTCCTCTCACAGCCCAGCCTCCTGGGCCCCAGAGCCATCCAGCATTCTGATAAAGCTGGCTTCCCACCAGGGTGGAGCCACAGCCTCAGATGCCACCTGTCCTCTGGAATAGGACGCTTTCAAATAGCCTCTTGTGAAAGAGTGTGACCTCCCCCACCCACCAGAGCTCTGGCCTCCTGCGATGTCTATACAGACCTGTCCACACATGGGGGCCAGCACAGAGGTCCATGGGAATGATGCACCCCCTGCCCCAATAAATGACAGAAAACCCTCGACCTGCACCTGCCTGCTCCTTCCCACTGGCATCTGGCATCTGCCCCTGGCTGGTGCCACAGTGGCCTGAGGACCTTACCACCTATCCTGGAAACCTGGGGCCCTGGGGGACCCAGCTCTTACCCTGGGACCTGCCCTTTCTTCCTTGAGAGCACTAAGCACTGGCCTCCCTGGAACCCTGAACCCCTCCCAGGCACCTAAGCTGACTTTTCCAACCTGATTCCCCCAGAGACAACTGGACATGTCTCCACGGGACAGATGAACTGAGCTCACCTCAGAGGTTTCTGAATGAGAAGGCCTTGCACCCTGCTGAACTCTGCCGGGGGATCCAAAGCAAGGCCCAGACCAGTGCAAGGAGGGAGGGGGCTTCCCAGGTGCCCGCCCACCTCTTGATTTGGCTAAATGAGCCTCACCTCACTGCCCCTGTAGGCCTGGGTTCCCCCCACCCCCAACTTTGGGGAGCCTCAGATTGGTCTAACCGTTCCCAAATTGGTCTAACAGTTCTCTCAGGGTCCTGAAGCCGGAGAGAAGGAGCTTTTCCCCAGAGTCCCAGTGTATCTGGGAGGGTGGGTTTCACTGCTGAAGTCTCCTGGAGTCACTGTACTGGCTCTGGCCCATGTGCATGCATGTTCATCCACACACACGTAATGGGACACGGCCCACTTCCACCCTGCTGATATCACACGGTCCCCACCGCAAGGAAGGAGTTTGCCAGAGGGGTGGGACACTACTACCCCCAAAAGCCTGGCCTCAGGCACCCCATACAGATGGCATCGGCACCCCTTGGAAAAGGAGCCAAAGAACTTCTGGAGGAAGGTCCGAACTTATGTGACTGGCTGAAAGGCCCCATGGCGGACCGCCCTCAGGACACCTTGTGTCCCTGCTAGGTGTGGTGCGGGCATCCCACAGGATGCTGCCAGGGCCCTCCAGCCCTCGCGGGGCTGCCGAAAGCGCGGGAAGCCCGGGCCCGAGACGACAGGCTGAAAGGCAGTGGTGAGCCCCTACTTGGGGGCGGACCCCACCCCCGCAGGGTAGCCGGCCGGCCCCGCCCCAGCGCCTCCCCGACCCGCAGTGGCGCCCGCGCCGCCGGCCCCGCTTGCCGGACCAGTCTGGCCGCGCCGGGTTCGGATTTCAAAGCTCTGGAGCCTGGCGGCGAATGGGCCTGCGCCCGCCCGGCGGTTCCCACAGCCCCTCCCGCCTCAACCCCCTCCCCCCGCGGTCCCCCTCGCCGCGCCCACGTGACGCCCGCGCCGCGGCGGCTCCGGTTACCGCCGCCTCAGTCCCCGCGCCGAGGCTGCGCCGCCAGCTGCCCGCGCCGCGCCCCCCGCGCCGCCGCCAGCCCCGCCGCGACATGGCCTGCGCCGCCCCGCGGCGGCCCGAGACCTCGGAGCGCGGCGCGGCCGGCCGCTGAGAGCGGCCCCGAGGCGGCAGGCCCCGCCGGGCCCCGGAGCCAGCACCCGCCTCGTCCCGGCTCCCCCGGGCCGGCTCCCTGCGCCCCGCCTGTACCCCGCCGCCGCCCGGCCGGAGCATGGAGACGGCGGAGAAGGAGTGCGGCGCCCTGGGCGGGCTCTTCCAAGCCATCGTCAACGACATGAAGGTAACGGGGTGCGCGAGCGCGATTGCGGGTCCCCTTGGGGGCGCGTGGCGGCGGGCAGCCGTGCCCCTCTGTGTCTGTGCGCCGCGGGGTCTGTGTGTCCTTGTCTGAGCGTGATGGACCTGCGTCTGCTGTACGCCGGGGTCTCCGGGCACCTATCTGGGTATGTGGGTGCTCGTTTGTCAGGGTATCCATGCGGTCCCCGGGGTCGCCGGGGTCGCCCGGATCGCAGCGCCCCCATGGGTTCGCGAACGGAGCCTGCGCACCCCTGGGCTTCCCAGTGCCCGCGACCCTCACACCATGAATGGGGTTTGACTCCTGGGTGACTCTGTAGACCTTTAACAGGTCCAGGGTCTCTCCGGCCTCCGCCCCCTACCACCACCATGGCTTCCCCCACACCCCAAGGCTGGCCTTGGTGCCCAGACAATGCTGTCATCACCAAAGCGGAGAAAAATAATAAAGCGGAGAACCATTAACTCCTTCCCCACCGGCCTTGGCCATTGCGCCGGACCTGGCCGCTGCGCCGGACCCTGCAACTGCCGCCCCTGACACTCCCCCGCTGCCACACACACACACTACAAGCCCCAGGAAGCTCCAGGAACCCCCAGGACTCCGAGGTCTCCAGGCTGTGTCCCTGCGTCCCAAGGCCTCCGTCCTTACCTTGGGAGGAGGAGCAGAGAAGGTTGGGATTGGTAGAGCAACCCCGCGGGAGGGCCTTCCCTAGCCTACTTCCAGCCCAGGCCCCATCTCCAGCCCCTCCCCATGATTGCCCAAGGTCAGGCTGGAGCAGACCACCCATTCCTGGCCCACCACTGGTTCACCAGGTGGGGAAACTGAGGCCTGGGAATGGCTCAAGGTCACTTAGGAGACTGTTGGAAGCTGTCCCTCACCTCACCCCCATGCTCGATCTAGCAGGCCAGGGGAATCCTCCCCACAGAGAGGCCAGGGCTTGGCAGGGCTGGCTCCGGCTGGTGAGGCAGAGAGGACGTCCAGCTTCAGTGGCAGGATGGGGGTCAGGAATCTGCCTTCCTACCCTTCTCTTTGGGAGTAGAGAAAGAGCAAGGAAGAGATTTAGATTCCCCATGGGAACTCCTGAGAGCCACCACCCTCCCAGCCTGTCACACACGTCCCAGCGCACAGCACACAGTCCCGCCGGGACATTTCGGGCCAGGAGGAGACACTGCTCACCGAGGTGTAGCCTGCCCCACAGAGCCCAGGCAGGCCCTTCCTTCACGGGGTGGGGGACTGCAAGCGCACCAGGGGCTCCCGGTCCTTCCAGGAAACAGCCACAGGGGCAGCTGCCAGATACCTGCGACCTAGAAGAGGTCCGAAGCCCCCCTGGCCCAGGACTATGGATAGGCAGCGTATAGGTGCCCCCCATCTCTATATGGGGTGCTTCCCCTAAGACCCTCATCTCTTGTAAGTCCACCTCTGGGCCCTTCTGCTAACCCGAAGAAGTGCTGGCCTCTCGGCCCTTAGCAGCCCCGCCGGCTCTGTGGACATCACATCCCTGGCCCCAGGATCCCCTCCTGGGATGAGGCAGCGCAGACCACCCTCCCTCAGCCACCCACCCCCAGGGCCGGCACCCTCCTCCTGCTGGCAGCCTCTCCTCACACACTGCAGAGAGCAGCAGTTTTGCTCAGGGAAGAGGGATAGGACTGCCTCCCTCCCTCTCCAGCGCATTGCAAGGAACTTTGGGATGAGGCAGAAGGAAGCAAGCCTGGATCAGATTGTAGCAAGAGATTCGGGCAGGATTTTCTGACTTGTGGAGGCAAAATGGGAGAGGTTTCACCTGAGGTGATGCCAAGGACAGATATTCCCCTACTTATGACACATGCCTGAGTTCCAGCCAGGGACAGAGCAGAGGAATGGGCCACCTGGAGGCCCATCACCTGGCTTTAGGGGGCAGCTTCTGGCTCTCTTCCACAGAGAGTGGCCAATCAAGAGAATGAACCTGTCCCATGAGGCCTCTCCAAATTGTGTCCGCAGGCCGCACAACAGCCGCCCTGGCCCTTCTCAAGGCCCAGACCCTGGCTTGTGGGCAGCAGGGAGGGATCCCCAAGATGTGCCTACGTCCTAGAGGAGGGCACCCACTCAGGAGTGGGGAGAGGGCTCTCAGGAGCTTTCCCTGCCTGCTGTGCCTTACTGAACTCAGCTTAGGCGTTTACTGGGTGCCAGGCTCCCTGTTGAGGCCCAGAGAGGGGCAGGGCCCTGCCCGAGGTGACAGCACGGGGCCCTGTGGTGGCCCCAGCTGCCAGGCAGCACCTCCAGCGAGTGCATGGGGCCTCCACCCAGTGCGGTTCTGTTCAGAAAGCGGGGTCAGGAATTTTGCCTGCCCTCTCAAGAGTGAGGGTGTCACCCAGACACAGAGTCCTTGGCGGGGAGGCAGGGATCCCATGTCTTCCGCTAGCCTGCATTCACTGAGCACCTACTAAGTGCTGGCACAGTGCTAAGTGCTTTCCAGGCAGTGCCTGCTTGAGTCTCTGAACTGACCCATGAAGGAGGCACGGTTCTCATCCCGATCTCTCGGGGGAGGAGCCTGAGGCCCAGCGAGGGGTCCTGGGACCATGGCCTGCCTCACTCACCCACACAGCCAACATTAGGGCTGGGGCCACCACCTAGACAGAGTCCCTGAGGGCCAGGGGCCCCAGCAGCCTCCTCACTGGTCTCATCCCATCTACTTGGACACCTCCAGTGACAAGCACGTCACCTTCCCCCGTCACCTTCCCCTTCCAGAGTGGCCCACGATCACTGCGCTGGGCACAGAGCCACTGTCCCTCCTCTGCCTGCAGTCCCCGCCATCCCGGCTCCTTGATGCCAGGCACCCACCTCCCCACAGCCTCGGCCCTGGCTGCAGTGGCCAGTCAGACGGGGATCGGGCCTGACTGCCGCGCGGCAGCCTCAGGCAAATCTGACCTTACTCCCTGAGCCTCCCTGTCAGTAGAAGGGGGTGATAAGTCTTCATCGCACGGAGCTGTTGGGAGGCTTCAATGCAATCACAGGGGGCCGGGGCTCAGCACAGCGCCCGGCCCACTGCAAGCCGGAGGTCGCCAGCAGCGATCACTGTCCCTGCTGAGAACCACCCAGGATCTTGGAGCCTGGCAGCCAGGCACAGGCCCAGGGGGGAAACTGAGGTTACTCTCTGGGGCAGAGGCTGCTCCGGCCCCTCACATTCCCATCTCTGGTGTCCTTTATGAATTGCCAGTGGGAGTGGAGTCCCTGGTCCTTAGAGACCAAGGGTCTCAGTCCACCTGCTAAGGACGAACTGGCCTGGCCTCCCCACGCTCCATCTTGTCCCCTCCCCACGAGATAGCAAGACTATGAAGGTCCGAGATGGAGTGAGCCTGGGGGTGTCAAAGCTGCTGGGATGGGCCTCAGGCCCGTGAGGAGCAGGGACTGTTCTCTGCCCAGTGCCACCTAACCCCTTGCTCCCTCGGACTGCACAGAGGCCGCTGCAGGGCCAGGGGAGGCTTCCTGGGGGCCAGGATGGCACCACTGGACCCCTGCACCCCCAACATCGTTTCTCCACTGGACCTCCTTGGAGGTCTCAGCAAGGCTTCATTCGGGGTTCGAGGGGTCGAGGTGGGGGGGTGCCACCTTTCAGAAGACCCCTGGGGGCACCCAGGTGGGGTCCGCTCCCTGGGCTCGCCAGCAGGTGGCTCCCAGGCCCTTCTGCTGTGTGAGCTGCGCCCGCATGGAGACAGCCCCCCCACAGCAACCCCTCCTGCTCCAGCCTGTGTGAACTTCTCAAATATTTGCTTTCCCTGGGCATTGGCTGGGCTGGGCTGGGAGGGGAGGGAGTTTCGGAGGCTCCCAGGAGCTGCTCTGTCTCCTTTCCACCCCTGTAGGCTGTCCTGGCTGAAGAGGCCATTTAAACCTGCCCAGGGGTTCTGGGTGGCAGAGCCTCCCTCTGAGACCTGAGGGGCAGGCGTCTCCTCCTTCTCCTTTTCCTTGGGATTAGCCCCTTGGGACTGAGGCTTTGCTGGCCCAGGGTGCCCTTTGAGGGCTAAGGCCTTCACAGGGCCCTGGGGCCAGGGCTGAGGTTCCTCCAGGACCCAGCAGCCACGGGAAGGCACATTAGCCAGAAAAGCCACTTGGTTAGACTGGACAACTCGGTGGCTGGGAGCCCGGCCACCCTGCTGGGAAACCCCCTCCCATCGCAGAGCTTTGGGCCAGGCTGGGATAAAGGCCACACTGTGTCCCCAGGAGAGGAAGGGAGCTGGGGGTGGAGAAAGGTGGCTCTGTTGGCTGTACAAGGCCCCATTCAGCCCAGGGCCTGGCTGTCCCCAGCAGGCTGGCCCGGCCCTGCGGCAGTCACACCCTCCCTGGGCCTGGGAGCCACCGCTGCTGGCTGGGGACGGCTGGCTGGCCGGGCTGGCAGCAGCTTCCAGGGCAGAGTGGGGGCTGCTCGAGGGCTTGACGCCTCTGCGCTCGGTGCCCTTGCCCCTGGGCTGAGTGGGAAGCAGCCTGGGCCATTTCCGGGGGAACATGGTACCCCTCTTGCAGCTCAGCCCAAATTCCCTGGCAGGCCCCTGGGGAGCCCTGAGGACACAGGACCTGCCATTTTCACTGTTCCCTTCTCCCTTGAGGGAGGATTTGACTGAAGACAGGAGGCCCAATTTCCTGTCGGGAAGAGGGATGAGCACAGGCATCTGTTCCCAACAGCCAGGATTTCCTCATGCCCCGTGGCTCTGGCCTGGGCCCTCTCTCCACTCAGAAGTCCCAGGAGCCTCCTCCTCCATGGGGCAGGGCTGCTCTCAGAAGCTGCCTGGAGTTGGACAGAGGCCTGTACAGAGCCAGCCCCACAAAGCCCTCAGCCCGGTGGAGTCTCACTGCTTCTCCCATCTCCTTGGCAGAGCTCCTACCCCATCTGGGAGGACTTCAACTCCAAGGCCACAAAGCTGCATTCCCAGCTGAGGTGAGGCTGCTAAGGGGGCCCCCAAGTGGGGAGCAGATGGGGGTGGGGTGGTGAGGATACCTCACCAGAGACCATCTCACTCACTGTCTATCCTCCCAGGACCACTGTGCTGGCTGCTGTGGCCTTCTTGGACGCCTTCCAGAAAGTGGCTGACATGGCCACCAACACCCGAGGTGGGGAGGGGGCGCAGCTGGAGGCTGGGGAGGCCCCAGGTTAGGCTTGGAAGATGGAAAGGCTGAGTGGGGTATGAGCCAGGAAAGGACACCAGGCCCAGAGTCAGGATCTTGAATTCTGCTCCCTAATGAAAGGGGCTGGTTGTATAGATAGTGAGCCTCTCATCACTAGAGGCATGCAAGCAGGAGTGGGTGAACAGTGACAGGGATGTAGAGGGGCTTTGATTCTTGCTATGGGGTGCTCGTCTGACCCCTCTATCACAGCTGTTCACCTCTGTACAGTGAGTCTGATTATGGCTTCTCACCCACCCCATCTGCCCTTCCGAGAGCACACTGGGGCAGGTGAGCCTTTCCCACTAGCCCTGGCATCCCCCTTGCTTTCTGGTCTGAGTAGCAGGGACCTGGGGCTCCTGTTCCTTCAGGTGTTGAGAACCAAGGCACTGGGCACATGCTGGCACTCTCGGGCCTGCATCTAGGAACACCTGGAGGGCGTTCCCCATAGGGTTGGAGGGTGTTTGGGCTGGCTCTTTAAGCCGATCTTTGGTTCTGGCCTCTCCCAGCTGAGTGAAGGGCCCCTGCCCTGGCCTGACCGCCAGAGCACCTGCAGCTACAAGAGGCTGGCATGTCTGGCATGGGCAGAGCCTTGGTCCTGCACGGGGGAGGGGCTCGGCAACTATGATGGAATGATCAAATCCCCCGCAGGGTCTGGCAGGATTGCCAGATGCAGGGGACAGGGCACAGGCTTCGGCCTGGTCTTCTCAGGCCAGCACGCCCTCTCGTGGTCGAAGTCGGGACTGCAGGGGGCCCTGCAGACCCCTTCCCATGCCATGTGCTTGCCTCACCAGGGGCCACACGGGACATTGGCTCCGCGCTCACGCGTATGTGCATGCGCCACCGCAGCATCGAGACCAAGCTGCGGCAGTTCACCAAGTGAGTGGGGGCCACGGGCGGGCAGGGTTGTCACAGGGATACCCCTCTGCCGGCCCTGACCTGCACACCCACGTCCACAGTGCCCTGCTGGAGAGCCTCATCAACCCGCTGCAGGAGCGCATTGAGGACTGGAAAAAGTCAGTCAACCAGCTGGACAAGGACCACGCGAAGGGTGAGGCTGGGGCTTCAGCTTGGGTTTCCACCCCCACACAGTAGAGACCCCCGCCAACAGAGCACTCCTGTCTCACCCCCTGCACAGAGTACAAACGCGCCCGGCATGAGATCAAGAAGAAGTCTTCAGACACACTGAAGCTGCAGAAGAAAGCTCGCAAAGGTAGCGCCCAGGGGTGCCCACCAAGGCACAGCCCCACGGGGCCCCACTCCTCTACCCCCTCCCTCTGGGACACCCCAGGGTGTCATCCTGGGCAGAGGAACCCTGTCTTGGGCACAGGACCCTCCAACCTGCTGGGGGGGACAGAGGGAGCCTCCCCACACCCCAGACCTGGCCCAGTGCCCCCACCCCAGGAGCGGCATAGGCCCGGCCCCCCTCCCCAGGAGCGGCCCTGTCCACACGGCTGTCTTTCACACACTCTTTCTTTCTGTCTCCCCTCCTCCCCCCTCCACATCCTTCCTGTAGAGCTACTTGGTAAGTCACATGTCCGTCTCTCCACCTGCTCCTCCCGTCCTTGTCGCATTTGTCTGTCTCCCCCACCTCAGGGGCATTGGAAGGAGCCGCTCCAAGCCATGGAGGAGCAAGGAAGGTCCAGCAAGGGAGGGGCCTGGGGCCCGGGGGCCCCTGGCCAGGGATGAGTCCGGGGCCACTGCTGGGTCAGTCTGCCAGGCCGAGAGGGGTTGAACCAGGCTGGGTGGGGGGCACAGGCCTTGGCTGCCCTGCCCCCCATCCCACCACCCAGGGTCTTCACCTGTCACCTGCTCGCTTCCTGTCTCACTGCTCCTCTACACCATCCTCTCGCCTCTCTCTGTCTCTCTCGCTGCTTCTTGGTGTCGCTGCTGCTGTCCTTGTGCATTGCTCCCCAAGCTGAGTGGGGACCACACTGAGACACCCCCACCCTGTGCTCAGCACCCTGCCCTGGCTCTCCTGACCGAGGTCTGGAGGACAGCTGAGCCTCACGCTCCACTTCATCCTGTTTCCACCTCACCCTGCTGTGTGCTGGGAGGCGCTAGGGTGCCTCCTGTGGGCCACGAGGGTGGGGGATGGGGGTCTCTGTGGGCCCCCAGAGCACAGCTGCTCTAAAGGTGGCCTAGGGCTCTCCCCACCCCAGGTCCTGGGTGGTTTTGCAGCTTTGGTGTCTTTCCTGTGTATGCGTGTCTGTCTGTCCTCTTTGCTTGCTCTGGGGACCAGCCCTTCCATGAGCCCTGGAGTCCTGCCTGCCCTCCCAGGTCCCCTAGCGCCCATGGCAGCGCCCAGCCCCATAGCCAGGGACACCACCACAGGGCCCGAGCCATGGGTGCGGCGAGCTGGGCCGGGGTCCCCAGCACAGCCTCTCCTCCCAACCCCTGCAGGAAAAGGAGACCTGCAGCCCCAGCTGGACAGCGCCCTCCAGGATGTCAATGACATGTACCTGCTGCTGGAGGAGACTGAGAAGCAGGCAGTGCGCCGGGCTCTGATCGAGGAGCGTGGCCGTTTCTGCACCTTCATCACCTTCCTGCAGCCTGTGGTGGTGGGTCCCTTGGGGGCGGAGTGGCATTCACAGTGCCCCACCGTTGGGCTATCGCCACGTACCAAGAATCAGAATTTGGCAACAACTGGGCCTGAGTTCCTTCTGGTGACTTGGTCCCAGCAGGCTGGGTGCATTCTGCGCTGAGTGCTCCCACCCAAAGGCCTGCCCCGTAGCTCATCTCCAGGACGGGAGGTCATACCCAGCCTCCCTGAGCCCCAGCAGAGCGGGCAGGGTGGGCGGATGGGCCAGGCCCATGGCTCTGACTCGCTGCTTCCTCAGAATGGTGAGCTGACCATGCTGGGAGAGATCACCCACCTGCAGGGCATCATCGACGACCTGGTGGTGCTGACCGCAGAGCCCCACAAGCTACCCCCCGCCAGCGAGCAGGTACAGCCAGCCCTGGGCACAGATGAGCAGGGATGGCCTGCCCTTGGTTGGGGACAGTAGAGGAGAAAGGGGGACAGCATTTGGGGGAGCCAGGCAGCTGGGGATAAAGGACCAGGCGTGTCCTGACACCCACTGTGTACCTGCCCAGGTGATGAAGGGTGATGTGCCCCAGGACCCAGTAAGGGCCTCGAACTGAGAGCAGATGGACAGAAGTTCTACGTTCATGGGGCTTGGCCCTAACCCTACCCACCTGTGCTCCCTCTGCACCAGAGCCAGGCCCCCAGGACAGCCTGTGTGGCCGGCATGCTGCGGAGCGCTCTCCACAGACTGTCTGGCATCACCCCAGCGGTCCTCTGTGACAGCGGTGATTGGCTCTGTGTCACTGGGAAAACAGGCTCAGAAAGGCCTAGAACTTGCTCAAGGGACCCAGCAGAGCCGAGATTTAAGCCTGATGGTGTCCTTCACAGCCACTGTCACCGGGCTCCCCTGTAGCAACAGTGAGTCCCCAGGAGGGCCAGTTTCTCCCGTGTCCCCAGCCTGTCCTGGGCCAGGCCCAGAACCAGCTCAGTGTGTGAGAACCGAGAGTGCCTGGCCCAGGCGGCAGCATCCCTGAGAATCAGAGCTGCAGGCGCCTCCCCAGCGCTCTGGCGGCCCTGCCTCCTGCCTCCAAGTAAGGAGCTGGCATCAGGATGAGTCCGGGCAGGGCTTCGAACTCCAGAGGTCTCCTGCTAGGGCCTGATTCTCAGCTGGGGACAGAGTTGGGGCCCCAGGCAGTGAGAAGGCTCTGGGGGTCCAGGCCACTTTCAGTGGCCTCTGGTGACCTCCGTGCACGTCCCTGCCCAGGTGATCAAGGACCTGAAGGGCTCAGACTACAGCTGGTCCTACCAGACCCCACCCTCGTCACCCAGCAGCTCCAGCTCCCGAAAGTCCAGCATGTGCAGGTCAGTGGGGGCTTGAGGAGGTGTGGGGGGCGTGGCGACTAACTGAGAGGGAATGGGGCAGCTCCCACGAAACTGCATCACGAGCTGCTTTAGGGCCCCACACTCCACCAGTCTCCGCATCGTCAAGGAGTGTGCCAGTCTCGGCACCAGACTGCGGGCAGCAGGGCTGTGCGGGGGCGGCTTCACTCCAGGGAGCGCTGACCGTGTCCCGGGCGCCCCGCGCTCAGCACTTCGTTTGTTTTCTTCATTGCGTCCTAACCACTGTACTGGGTCCGGCATTGTCTCTGTCTCATAGATGGGAAAACTGAGACCTAAGGTGCAGAGTCCCAGCATGTAACCCTTGGACTCCTCCAAGCCCAGCATGGTCTGGGGAATAGAACAAAATAAGACCTGAAAGAGGTCTGTACTTGAAAGAGGTGGGGAAGCTTCCAGAATCGTGTGCTGAGGTTGCCAGTTCATAGACACCCCAGCTGGCGGGTCCCTGAGAGGTGGTGCCTGGGCAGCTGCCACAGGCCTGAGCCCCCAGCCCAGGCTGGCCCCCCCAGGCCTGGCTTAATCACAGGGCAGGGGCAGGGTGCTTCTTGAGCTGGTGCCAGGGCAGGGTTTGAAGATGTTACAGATCCAAGGCTCCTTGGGTGGGGAGGCCGGGAGCCCCGCTCTGTGCCTTTCCCCAGACCACCCCTGGCTGGGTGCCCAGGGCACGGGAGGTAAGCTGGGCCCAGCAACTGCTGCAGCGGGGGGGGGGAGTGCCCAGGCCTACAAGACCCCGGGTGGTGGCATTACAGGGGGGAGGTTTAATTGCAGGGACACCTGTGAGCAGGAGCTGGAGCTGGGGGCTTCAGGGTCACACTCAGGGGGAAGGGACCTTCATCGCCCATGAGCTGTGAGCTACATGGGTGGGACACCTTGGGGGGTGGGGGGTGAGGCCGTCACCACACTCCACATCCCAGTTAGGGTTTGGTGGCAGGTACCGGACCTTCGGAACACAGTCTCCAGATAATCAGACTTGCGTCTGGTTGAAGGGCAGCCTGGAAACTGGCCCCTGGGCGCTCAGGTCATGGTTGCGGGCCTGCTATCTGCTGTTCTGATGCGGAGCAGGAGGCAGAGGCCCAGCCACCCTCCTTGGTGCGCCCTCTGGGGCGCTGGCACACTCCAGGGACAGCTCTCTGGTGCCATCCCCTGCCCAGAACCACTCTGCCCCACAGTCCAGGAACCCAGCTCCTCTGTGGCTCCAGGGCCTCAGGTCTTGAGACCTTGCCATCTGATATTCTCTTTTCCTTCCTTTGCCCCCCACCTGTCTCCCACCCTCGTCTGTCACCTCCCCTTCCACGCACACCCCTGTGTCTCTCTGTCTGGCTGCCGTGCCCCTTGTCCACCCCCCTCAGTGCCCCCAGCAGCAGTGGCAGTGCCAAGGGTGGCGGAGCCCCGTGGCCTGGGGGTGCCCAGACATACTCACCCAGTTCCACCTGTCGCCACCGCAGCCTGGCACAGCCAGCTTCCTCCACCGCCCGCCTCTCCAGCATCTCCTCCCACGACTCCGGCTTTATCTCTCAGGACGCCGCCTACTCCAAGCCTCCCTCGCCCATGCCTGCAGACATCACCAGCCAGGTGAGGGGTCTGCCGGGCCACCAGGACGGGGGGCAGTGGCCTCCTGCCAGCCTCAGGCTATTCTTGTGGGGGGCCACCTGCAGCTGTTGGCACTGGCCTGGAGGCACCCAGGGCCACCACACTGGGGGACTAAGCTGAGTTGACTGCTTAAAAGCTAAGGAAAGGTAGGGAAGGCCCTGGAGTGGCCACACTGCTGTGGCAGTGTCAGCAGGAGGCCTTGGTGGCCTCACTTCCTCCCAAGTCTCTATTCTTTGCCTACTCCCTTCTTTCAGCCGGCCGTGGGAGCAGGGAGTGGGCAGCGGGCCAGCTCTGGCCCCGCCCCCCTGTCCACACTTGGGAGCAGAACACAAAGGGAGGCCGGGCCACATGCTCAGAGGGGTCTGCAGGTGACAGGAGTGACCCCCACCTGAGTTTGAGCCCGTGCTCGGCCCTCCCCGTCACAACCTCTGTCAGGGCTCACCATTCGTGGCCTGCTCTCCTGCCCAGGGCCGTCCCCCTGCACCCAGCCTCTCCCTGTGCCGCTCATCGCTGTGAGCCGCTAACAGGCTATGGTGTCCATCTTAAAGGCCCTCCCCTCCCCCACATTCCTCTCCAGCCAGTGAGTCTCCTTCGCAGCAAAGCCTCAGAAAGAGTTGTCTGCAGGCCCCTCCCCACCAACTTTCCCCTTTGCTCTCAACCTCGAAGAGAAAAGGAGCAATAGATTTTTTACAGATACTCGTTATAGGATTAAAGAGGTACTTTCTATTCCTAATTTAAGTGGTTGTTTTTTCCATGACTCTAAGTGTTGAATTTTTCCATTGAATTTTCCACATACTTTTTTCCATTGATTTTTGCTTTAACAAATACATTGGTGAAAATCTAAAATTTTTGTTTCTCCTGAATCCTCACCCTCTGGTGCTTTTAAATTTTATTTTAGTGATCGTGTTTCATCATAAACTGTAAAGAAATTTAGATGTCTGACTTAAGGATGATGTAGAGCGTGGGGGGCAAACACAAGGCCCGAGGGCCAAATCCGGCCCTCCACCTCCTTATATCCGGCCCCACACCTTGTTTCTACCCGGTGGCAGTGCAAGCTCCTAGCCCCTAGTTAAGGAGCAGTTATATTTATACAGTCCTAAAGTTACACTCGGCCCTTCGAAGGCAACCATGAGGCTGATGTGTCCCCCAGTGAAAATGAGTTTGACACCCCTGATCTAGAGAATTTGAGGGGGCCTGGGCTGGGGCTCCCTGGCCTAATTGGGTCCCCGCAGAGCTCCCCACCACTGGGCTGAAGCCGGCATGGGGGGGGGGGTCCTGTTTCTGCCCTTGCTTTTTTCTCTTCATCCTTTTTTGCTGTTTTGAGTTGGGGACCTCCCAAATGGACTTCCGCTCTCCCCATCCCACTGAAGCCATTCTGGAGCTCTGGGCGCCGCCCCGCCCTCGCCCGAGTTCTCCAGGCGCCCCGCAGGGCTGACCCCGTGACGTCAGGTGCTTGCACTGAACGGGTGCTTTCACCGCCCGTGGTTCCTTCCCCCTTCGCCAGAGGCGCCTTGTCGCCCTTTTGCTGGACCTTCCTCTTCTTCCCAGCCACTGAAGTGATGCCGGGAACCTTTTCTCTGACCGCCCTCACTGAAGGGGGCTTCATTTCTGTCCGTGACTGCCAGATCTGTGGCTCCAGCCCTGCCCCTTCCCTGAACCCTGGCCTCATACAAACACGCCCACGTGCAGACCCCTAACGGGCTGCGCAGCCTCACATTTGCAGGAGGGAACTCTTCCCGAGGCCCGCCCTTCTCAGAAAACAGCCACAGCATCAACCTCGCGGCTCAAGCCGGACACCCTGCTGTACTTCGTGTGCCGCTTTTTCTTGCCCTCCACCCCCAGGCCACCAGCAGCGAGTCCTGTCGCTGGTTCTCAGAACGTGGGGCTCTTGGGCCGGGCCGCAGGGCAGGTCAGAGCTGGCTGTGCGCACTCGGTGCCACGTTCCCCTACAGACGCTCTTGGCTGTGCCCTGGGGTGGGGGTGGGGGGCACGGGGCCTGCACGGTTCTCAGACCGTCCGCGCATTCGGCCCCGTGACCAGCTCTGTTCTCTCCTCTCCCCGCCCCCGCCCCGTCCGCCTGCCTGCCCACCTCTGCGTCGCAGAAGTCCTCCAGCTCCGCCTCCTCCGAGGCTTCGGAAACCTGCCAGTCCGTTAGCGAGTGCAGCTCTCCCACCTCGGTCAGTGCCCCCCACCTGCTGCGGGCACAGGGAGGGCCCAGGCCCCACCAGGGCTGGGGCGCACAGCCTGCTCCCTGCAGGAAAAGTCCCCTCGTTACCACTGTAGCCGCTCCCCTCACTCTCACGTCTCTCCCTCTTGGGACCTGTCGTCCTGCCCCTGCGCCCAGCAGCACCCTCCACACTTTGTCCTTGGCCAAGACTGTAAGCCTGAGGGCCCATATGGACTGGAAACCCTGACCCTCAACCACAGTGAGGGGCCCCTTGGTCATGGGCAGCAGGGCCGAGAGTGCCCCTGACCCGCCCGCCCCACCCTGCAGGACTGGGCCAAGACCGGCCCCCACGAGCAGCCCTCCACCCTGCAGCGGAGGAAGGACCGCGTGGAGCTCCTCCGGGACACGGAGCCGGGCCCGGCCAGCGGGGGCGCCCCGGGCCCCAGTGGAGAGGAAATTGCACGACCCCGAATGTCCCCAGCCACGATCGCAGCCAAGGTAAGCGACAGCGCAGCCAGGGCCCCACCTTCACTCCCAGGTCAGTGCCAGGAGGCCAGGCGCTTGTCCTCAGGCCTAGCTCTGCCCCTAGTGGGAGCTCCCTAGAGTCTGCGGGCAGGGAGGTGGAGGAGGGGCGGCCCTGGGGAGCGAGGCTTCAGCCTGCAGTCTCGCCATCCTAGCACGGTGAGGAGGTGTCCCCCGCAGCCAGCGACCTGGCCATGGTGCTGACGCGCGGCCTGAGCCTTGAGCACCAGAAGAGCAGCCGGGACTCGCTGCAGTTCTCCAGCGGCTACAGCACACAGACCACCACGCCCTCCTGCTCCGAGGACACGATCCCCTCCCAAGGTAGGCCCCGGGGCTGGGGCGGGTGCCCTGGCCTGCAGCCCCGAGGCCCCGGCCCACTGCATCCCATGCCCCCAGGCTCCGACTACGACTGCTACTCCGTGAACGGGGACGCGGATGGAGAGGGCCCCCCAGAGTTCGACAAGTCATCCACCATCCCTCGCAATAGCAACATCGCCCAGAACTACCGCCGCCTGATCCAGACCAAGCGCCCGGCCTCCACCGCGGGGCTGCCCACGGCCGGGCTGCCCACCGCCTCGGGCGCGCCCCCTGGCGTGGCCACCATCCGCCGAACACCATCCACCAAGCCCACCGTGCGCCGCGCCCTCTCCAGCGCTGGCCCCATCCCCATCCGGCCACCCATCGTCCCCGTGAAGACACCCACAGTGCCAGACTCTCCCGGCTATGTGGGGCCCACTCGGGCGGGCAGCGAGGAGTGCGTCTTCTACAGCGACGAGGCTGCCTCACCTCTGGCGCCGGACCTGGTGAAGGCCTCACCGAAGAGGCTGAGTCTGCCCAACACGGCCTGGGCCAGCCCAGCCCCCGAGCCTGCCGGCTACCCCGGGCCGGGCGCCGAGGACGAGGAGCAGCAGCAGCTGGCAGCCAACCGGCACAGCCTGGTGGAGAAGCTCGGGGAGCTGGTGGCAGGGGCTCACGCCCTGGGCGAGGGCCAGTTCCCCTTCCCCACCACCCTGTCGGCTACCCCTGCCGAGGAGACGCCTGCCCCACCCCCAGCAGCCACCAGCGACCCCCCAACTGAAGACATGCTGGTGGCCATCAGGCGTGGGGTGCGGCTCCGCAGGACCGTCACCAATGACAGGTCGGCACCCCGCATCTTGTGATGGCGCCACCCTCCCACCCTCTGGCCAAGTACCAGGCAGGTAGCCTGGCTGGAGAGCGGCGGCCACTCAGAGTGAAGGCACAGCCAGGAGAAGGCAGAGCCAAGCAAGCTTCTTCTTTTTTTTTTTTTTTTTTAAGTCGCACGAGGCAAAGCCACTTTATGGAAAGAAACACGCAGCTTGGACTTCAGCATTTAAACAGGAAGTGACTTCTTTAACAAACCTCGCCATAATGGAGCCTGCAGGCCTTGACCTGGATTTGGAGCCTCTTTTATACTCTCCTCGCCTATACTCTGTCCCTCCTCTTCCTCCCTGCAGGCCCTGCCTTCCCACATCTCAGAGAGTCCCTAGCCGCTACCCCCGCCCAGGGCTGAGGGACGGGGCCGGCTCTTCGCCCCGCCCTCCTGGCTTGGGCTTGCAGCACCGAAGCTCCGCCCACTGGGCCGGCTGTGCCCCAGGGCTGGCAGCGTCTTGGGCCTTTCGGGACTGAGCCCTTTCTCTGTCCCTCCCCAGTCTCTGCGTCACCCATGCTTCTCTCTATCCGGGAGGCAGGGTGGCTGGGGGGAGGGGGCGGGGGCCAGGTGCCCCATCAGCAAAGGTAGCAGATTTGACTGACAATGTGTGCAGAGTGACTGGTGGTTGTGGGGGGCAGGTGAAGGTGGGAGGGGGGACCCCCGTGGCCTAGGGCCCCAGCGCAGGGAGCCTGCCTGGAGGAGGCTGGAGACCCGGAGGCAGCTTCTCCTGCCCTGTGAGGTGCGCCTGGGGCAGGGGTCAGGGTGGGACAGCAGGGATGGCGTCCAGAGGCCTTGGGGTCGTGGGCCCAGACTCCCAGGACATCTGCTCTCAGATGTCTGGTCCTCGTTTGGGTACAAGGCTGATTCTGGTGGCACTTTGCTCTGTTTCAGCCACATTGGGGTGTGGGGGCTGGAGCCACAGAGGGTATGGGGGTTATTTTATGAACATAATAAAATGGAGCTGACTGGACCAGGACTGTGCGTGGGGACAGGGTGGACAATACAGGGTGTGTCCAAGAGTGCCTGAAGGAACCGGGGCGGGGGGACCCACAGTGGTCGGTGGGCTTATGGCAGGGGGAGAAGGACCAATTGGCTCCCCAAAAGCCAGGGACGGCCCTTCTCCAGCTTCTGGAGCAAAGCCAAATTAAGGGCTTCGGGCCCATATGGGGGTTGGGGGTGGGGGGCCTCGGGGCCTGGCCAAGCCAGGCTGAGGGCAAGTCCGGGAAGATTGGCTTTGACTCTCTGTTGCCAGAGGAGATGCCGTCCCAGGACCCGACCTCCCTGCCCCTTGCCTGCAGCTCTGGCCCCTGAGGGCAGTGAGGGCAGGGCAGGCTGCAGGTGCCCCACTCTGAGCTCCAAGTTGTGCCAACTCCAAGCAGGTCAAAGCAGGTGAGCTTCCGCGGAGGAGGGCTTCCTGAGGGGCCGCAGGCCAGCAGAGAGCTGGGCTCAAAGGGTGGCAGGGCCACAGGGCAGCGGCCCCCTGGGGTCAGGAGAACGGGCTTTTCCTGGTCCGGATGCGGTGCAGTTGGTCTGAGTCTCCCAGCAGCGAGTCTTGGCAGTTCTTGTGCTGGAGCTGGGACCTGGGTCCTGGGTGGGGCTGGGGAACCCAGGGTGCCCTCGAGTGGGTGGAGCCCTGGGCTCCCCCAGGGTGGTGGAGAATGGTACCTGTAAGTCGTTAGGTCTGAGGACAACCTTGCTGAGTGCTCCAGTCAGCCCCAGAGCCCAGGCTGGGGCACCTGGAGGGGCACCTGGAGGGGCCCAGGCAAAGGAGGGCCTGAAGGAGCCGTAGAGCAGGTGGCCGGTGTGGGCTGCCCCGGGCCGGGGCTTACACTGCCCCTCGCTCAGGGCTGCACCAGGCGTTGCCCGGGTGGGCCGATGGAATAGGATGCAGGATGTGTGATGTGAACAGGGTATGAGCATGGGGTGGAGTTGCAGCTTGGTCCCTGCGTCCCAGAGAAGAGCTTGCTTCCCGGGGACAGGGGTGGCTTCGCAGGTGCAGGGAGGTTGTACCCCCTCCTTGCTCACCCCCTTCCGCTGTGAACCACCCCAGGGCTGTACATAACCCTCCATCCCCTGCCCACCTCTCATCCACTTAGTGACCACCTCGTAGCACCCGCCCCCCCGGGATCCGAGCCAACCATCCCGCATCACAGACTTTGGTTGGGGGGACTTCTTTACATTTGTTTTATTTTTCATTTTGTACAGAGACATATTCTTTTCAAAGTCTTTTGACTAAAGTAACTTTTCTGGTGCTGTGGTTAACTTGTTCCTTCTGTTAATTTATTTCCCCACCCTAGGCCTCCCTCCTTGTTCCCGCTCACCCCCTCTTCCCGTCACCCCTCTGCATCCCCCCACCCCATCGGAGCCATTTTGTTTCTTTTCTCTCTGTCGGTTTTTGGATAAATTATCCTCCGCTCCTTCCCCTCCAGCCCACCCTGCCCTTGATTTAAATAGTCACTGCTACAAGTAACAAATGCACTGTGAAGACCCCAGTATTAATAAAGTTGTACTGTAATTAACACCCTTGCCTCCGCCTGGCTTCCTGCCTTCTGCTGCTTGAGCTGGCCCCCACCACAGCGACCCCTGCACTTGGCCCCTCTCACTGGAGCCCAGCCTGGGGGCGGGTCTCCTTGGGGCCCTGGGCCCCGTGTAGCAGGGGCGAGAGTGGCTTCGTCTTGTGCCAGGACCTACACCCGTGAGGCTTGGGGTCCTTCCCTGCTGGCGGCCGTCTTGGAGCAGCCAGTTGGATGGAGGGAGGGGGACCAGGAGGCACTGCAGTTGGGGTGGGGGATAGTCCCACACCCCTGTTGCTGGGACCTCCCGAGCTAGGGCAGGACTGGAGGGATCCCCTCTCTCAAACGCCCACCACTCCAGCCCCCTGGCCAGGCTCCATCCTTCCCATGTCAGAACCCTTAGCCCGAGGTCCGGCCGGCCCATCCCTTGTCCCATGCGTGGCACTTGGTGGACTGGAGCAGGATGGGGAGGGGGCGAGGGACTCCCAGCCCCTCCAGGTTCACCCTTGCAGATGCAAAGCCAAACAATCCAAAACGAAATAAAGCGGGTGTTTAATATAAAAAATAAACTGGAAGAGCACCCACGCCACTGTGGCAAGATACGGCGCTTGGCTCTGACTTCTCCCCGGCCCGACTGCGCCTGCCCTCCACACCCACTGCCCGCCTGGCACGGCCCTCACCTCCGCGGCTGCCGGGACTCCAGGCAGGGGAGGCAGCCCGGTTAGTGCCCAGAGGGGCCATGGCCTCTGTCTTGTCCACCTCCAGGTCCCCAAGCCCTCACCACTCCAGGTGAGAGCATGTGAGGTATGGAAGGTGGGGAGCAGATTCCCCCTGAGAGGAAAGACACCTGTCCTGGGGCTCCTCCCCCAAGGGGGGTTCCCCACTGCCACCCGGTGACATCTGGGCCCAGTGGAACTGGGAGCTCCTCAACGCGCCCCACACAAGTCACTGCACAGGCCGGGGGGCGGAGGTCTCCGTGCCCTAGGCAGTTTCGGTGAGCCGGCGATGCCAGCTCGGGGCTCCGGGAGTGGGGCAGCGAGGCGGGGGCTGCCGCGCGGGCGGAGGGCCGGCTAGGCGGCCACACACGGCGACAGGGGCTCTGGGACATGGCGCTGCGTGCTCGGCACCTCGCAGTCCCGCCAGTTCAGGACGGAGCTGTGTTTACCTGCGGGGAAGGAAAAGGAAAACTGCAGGAGCAGTCGGCACACATCCCCGTGTCCCCTCGCCCGGGGCGCATCCCAGCTCCCGGGAAAGGCTCTGCCAATGGGTGGGCGGCCCCGCCCTGGCCCGGCCCCGCCCCTGCTCCTCACAGCAAGAGCAGTACAGCAGGTCGAGGACGCGGAAGCAGTTGTCCAGCAGGGCTTTGGGCCGCACCAGCTTCTGGCTCAGCCCCCGGGCGCTCAGGAGGGACAGCACGGCTTCCACCCTGGGGCTGACCTCCACGTCCTGGAAGGGAGGAAAGCGAGAGGACCACAGGCCGGTGAGGAGCCAGGGCCGCGGGCCAGGGGAGCTAGGGGGCTGTCGCCCCTGACGCCGTGCAAACCACGGAGGGAAGACAAGACCTCCTGGGACCAGGAGCCCCAGGGGGCCATTTCTCTCTTTCTTCCTCCAGGTGCCAAGTTTCCTGGGGGTGAGGGGAGGGTACCCCTTACGGTCCCTCACGCAAGCACAATACAGACCTAATCTCTTTTCTCATCACTGGAAAAATGACTCCCCGGCCCAGAGACAAAGAGCCACTAAAGAAATTGGTGGGGCCCTGGCTGGTGTGGCTCAGTGGACTAAGCACTGGCCTGCAGACCCAAAGGGTCGCTGGTTTGATGCCCAATCAGGGCACATGCCTGGGTTACAGGCCAGGTCCCCAGTGGGGGGCACATGAGAAGCAACCACACACTGATGTTTCTCTCCCTCTCTCCCTTCCTTCCCCATTCTCTAAAAATAAATATAATCTTTAAAAAAATGTTTAAGAAGTTATGAAGAAAAGAAATCACTGGGACTCCCAGCTCCTGCCAGAATTTTGAGAGCCTCCACAGAGCTCCAGGCAGCTGCAGCAGTTGCTGGCCCCAAAGCCAGGGCTCATGAGAAGCTCCCACTGGCTGCTGGGCGCTGTGACTGGGGAGCAGGTGGGGTTCCTGGGCCGGGTGGGCACCTCATTCCTGAGGAGGGCTGGGGTAGGGTGGGGAGCAAGGCAGTGTGGGGCTTCACGGAGCGGTCCCACATCGCCTGCATGGCACACACTCACCCAATCACCTTACTCTCCCGGCTTTGGGGGGACATGCCCAGAGGCCTCAACCCAACCCTGCTGAGCAGGAACCTCTTTATTATGCTTATTATTGCTAGTGATACTTGAATCCATAGTTTACATTTAGTTTCACTCTGTGTTGTATGGTTCTATGGGCTTTGGCAAATGCGTGATGTCACAAGCCACCTTTCCACTCCAGGCAGAAGCATTTTATCGCCCTGAACACCCCCTGCTTCCACCTTCCCATCCCTCCTCCCTAAAGGGATCTCATTTCTTAGGCGCAGAAACAAGGTCACAGGGACCACAGACTCGCCCAAGACAGAGCCTGGAAAGGGGCCTTGGGCACATCTCCTGCCCACCCCACCCCCCCACGGGTCGTCACTGATTGTCTCCTCCTCTCTCCCATTTCTCCTACACCCTTCAGGACATGCCCGACCTTTCGAGGTGCGCCAGCCCTTGGCCGGCACCCCCCCACACTCACCCATGCACATGCACACACCGCCCACCCACACCTCTGCCCAGCTCACCCTGAGGCCTTGTTGGACATTCACCAGCAGCGTGTGTACGTCCTGCAGGTACTTCCAGGATGGGTGGTGTTCGAGCAGCACCTTCTGCACGGCCTCAGTGGCACTGAGACTCACCCAGACCCACAGGTAGCGCAGCTCCTGCTGGCTCACCTGGGCCCGCTGCTGTGGGATGGGAGAAACAGTGAAGCCCCAGATGTGGATCTCTGGCCTGCCCCACACACACACAGCTCTAACACCCACCCCAACTGGCCCCTGCACAAGGGAACCAAGCACAGATGTCCGCCAGGCACCGAGGACAGCCTCAGGCTGGGGCCAAGGGTGAACCCACTTGAGGGGCCGGGAAAGGCTGCTGACAACAGGACCTGCTGAGCCAACATGGGTCTCGGGAGAGGCCCGGAGATGTCCTGGGGGGACAGGGGATGTCCCAGCCCAGTAGGGGATTCTCACCAGCTTGGTGATGTTGGCCACTCTGAGCACCCCCTGGTAAGGCACGCTGACCTGGTAGTTGATGGGGAAGAAGTGTTTCTGGGCAGTGAAGAACAAACCGTGAGATCAGGGTCAGAAAGGATGCAGGCAGGTCCCCCAGCCCCCGCCCCTACACCCACACCCAAACGATTTGCTGTAGGAGGGGCCCAGGGCAGCCCCTGTACTGCCAGAGGTGGCCCTCCAGAGAGAGGACAACAGTCTTTCCTCCGGGGCACAGGGAAGGAGGAAATGAAACACCTCGTCCGTTGCTGTTCAGGCAGAAGTTTCAGCCAGGAAACAGTACAAGGGACTTACTACCCCAGGAGACAGGTTCTGTGGGTGTGGGGAGGACAGAAGCAGCCCTCTAAACTGTATAATAGTGACAGCTACACAACCCTGCAAGTGCGCTGAAAACCACCGAGTGCCCATTTACATGGGTGAGTAGCTCAATAAAGCCATTTAAGAAAGACATACACAGCCATGCCACCTGGGCTCCTCCACCTTACAAAAAGAACCTGTGTTCCAATTCCAGGTCC
Source organism: Sturnira hondurensis (assembly GCF_014824575.4). Classification (NCBI taxonomy): domain Eukaryota; kingdom Metazoa; phylum Chordata; class Mammalia; order Chiroptera; family Phyllostomidae; genus Sturnira; species Sturnira hondurensis. Next base: position 2,689,396 of record NW_028087376.1, on the reverse strand, counting down.
TTATGTCCCCACTAATAATAGTAAGTGTCTGGGGTTCCCTCAAGCTGTCCTGGAGTCCATTCCTGAAACACAGGGTGAGTGCCACGTGGAGGTGGGACCCAAGGCCAGCCCCAGGAGGAGGGGTGGAGGCCCCAGGGTCAGCTGGTGGGACGGAGAAAGGACAGTGTGTTCAGACCAGTGACCAGGCCCGCCGGGCCCGCCGGGGTGTTTGGCGGAGAAAGGCAGACCCAGAGGCCACATAGGCTCCGGGCAGGCACAGGTCCAGGGGCTTGGGGTGGGGGTGCAGCGAGTGCCAGGTGGTTACCATGTACTGCAGGCGGTTCTTGTACTGCAGCTTTTCCCGCAGGAAGCCGGTAAAGGCGCACTCCTTGCTCTGGGTCTCTGGCCACACCTCCAGACCCTGGTTCCCCAAGGCCACACCAAGGAGGATCCCAAGATCTGTGGACCGTGCCGGAAAGGAACACATGAGCAACCTGCATGGCTCCCAGTCTCCACCCCAAGTCCCCAGGGGAGAGATGGGAGGGGCCAGGGCGTAGAGCCCCGCGGGGGCCTTCCCACCAGGGGGCTGCTTTGTCTGCCGTCTGGGCTCCAGGACTGCAAAGCCATCCAACCTGTCTACTCCGGGTTCAGAAGCCACCGCCTGGGGTTAGTCTCACCTCCATCCCACTCTCACCGCACAAGGCAGGCACGGCCTCCCTTCAGGCCACCGCAGCCCCTCCTGCAGGGCTGACGTGTTCTCAAAGCCTGTTGCTTTCATTTTCCATCTCAGGATTGAAGAGCTGTGGATTCTAGTTCCAACTCTAGAAACGACTTTTGGGTGACTGGAGTAATTTTCTTCCCTTCTCTGACTTTGGCATCCTTCTCAGTTAATGCACCAGTGAGTGTGTGGCAGTCTTTCTGGTTTGCTCGTTCTAGGATGCTTAGCAAATATCGCTGCCGCTTTCTGAAAGTTACCAGCCCCTACCACTGGAGGTCGCTGTGATCTCAAAAATAGCCTGCGTGTTTTCCCGTAACTGAACAAACTTAAAAAAAATCTCTAGGTAGGGACAACTGTAACAGCATAGACAATAAAATACAATTTTAAAACTCTCTAAGAGAATTTGAAAAAAATACGAACAAGGGTGATGTCAACCAGAGCAGAAAGAACAAACTATAAATGGACAAGAGGCATATCCCTCAAAATCAACCTCACTAATAAAGATTAAACAATTCACATTATAACAGTATTTCATCTATCCAAATGGAAAGTGGTCTTGTTTGTTTGCTTAACTTTATTTTAGTTTAGTAGCGTTCTATAGTGGCAAAAGTAGTGAGACAGATGCTCTCCTCCTGCCAAGCAAGTTGGCAATTTTTTAAATTGATGGAATAATGTCCACACCCTTTGACCCATTAAATTAATTTCTAGGAAAGGGAAACCCGAGGGAAAACAAAAAAGAGAGACACAACCACAAGATTTATGGACAAAGCCTCTCACCGCAGCACCATTTCACAGCAGTGAAAACCTGGAAATGGCCTGATCGGTCAGTAACAGTGAATGCAGCCAGTGGGGAGTCACGCTGCCCAAGAACACTGGATGACATGTTGATGTGATAAGGGAAATACTTAGGATACGCTTAGGGAAACTCATTTAAAATGCCTGGCTCAACACTTCATACCTGGGTATATGATTCAAGTGTGACTAGAACTCGGTTCTGTGTGTGTGTGTATGTGTGTGTGTATAGGAAGTGTGGTGGAAGAGCCCTACCAAATCTCTACAGGACATCTTCGTGTTCTTTATATTTTGTAGGATATATTTTCTATTCCACCATCAATATCTATTATTGTTAGAATCAAAGGCAATTTTTTTTTGGTTCTTTTCTTTTTCCCAAGTCAGCCAGGCAGGCTGAGTTGTCTCCTGGACCCAGCCCCGGGCATGAGTAGAAATTACTGATGACTTTCCCCACTCGCTTCCTGGCCCACAGGAGGCTTTGGTTCTGAAACCCTCGCTAGCCTGGGCCTGCTCCCCATCACTCCCTTGGATCCTTCTCAGTCCCTCAGCCACGCCTGGGCCCCTCACCGGGAGCACCCTCAGGTCTACTCACGCCCCGTGCCCCGTAAGGCCTCCAGACCCCCAGACTCTCCTCTCACAGAACTCACAACCACACGTCTTGCAAGCCTGCAGGTTTGCAACCCACCTTACCACAAGACCCCGGCCCTACCCTGCCCCACTCTCTTCCCGAGTATCATGCTAGTATTTGGACAAAGGAACAGATAAACACTTTCTTTCTCATCTCTAAGTCATTAACCCTCTCAGCGTGGCACCCCTGCAGGTCAAGAGCATTCCTGCCTGAGAGCCTCTGCTCACACTTGGCCCTGCCCTGGGCACCTGCTCACACTGCAGGCCTCTTCCAAGGTCGCACCGAGACTGCCCTCCCTGGGGGCTGCCCTGCCAATGCCAGCCCCGGCCAAGCCCTGTCTCTAGCACAATCTGTCCAATTCATTCATCGTCACCAGCCCCGAGTGTGTGAACACATGATATGGTGACCAAACCCTGAGCTCGTGTACTGAGCACTTCCAGGGCGCACCTCAATCAGCAGCCTTTGACTCTCTGGGACAGCAGGCAGTGCCCCACCCCAGAGCACCCATAGGGGCACTCTGGGTGGGGCCAGAGAACATGCATTTCTAACGAAGGCCCAGGTGCTGCTGCTGCTCACACTCTGAGGACCCCTGAGCTAAAGGAGCAGTTGCAAACTGTCCCAAAGGCCGCATCAGGCTCACAGAGACTTCACATAAAAACCTGAATTTCCACCTTTCGTTTAAAAATCAGCCTCTGTCCACACTGGGTCTTCTTTCTCATGTGCAGTCCCCATGGGCTTCCCCCCTCCACCACCAAGTCCTGCTCCAGCATCGGTGTCCTGGCCCGGAGCCTTCGGGGCTGGCATGGACTCATAGCCGGCACCAAGCCTGGCACCTGTGGGCTGTACCCGGTACCGTTCACAGACGACCTGCCTTCCTCCGACAGACTTCCCCCAAGTCTGCTGTCCATTTCCAATTTTAAGCGGCTTTTCCGTTGCCTCCATCCTGAGAAACAGGCCAGCAGGCAGGTGGCCAGGCAGGAACACCACCACTGCAGCCTCACGACCACTCCACAGCACTGGAGCCCACGGACGGGGCAGACCTGACCCCTGCCCTCCTGAGACAGGAGACCTGAAAGTCAGAGGAGGAGGCTGAAGGAAAGGCAACAGGTGGGAGAAGCCATACGGCCCATGGCTCCTTGGGGTGGGGGGACGTCCCTGTCCCAGAGACCACCCTTTGTGCAGGGATAGAGGGGCTTGTCCACCACCACGTGTAGGGTGTAAATAGCACCCCTCAAAAACATTCTTGTTTGCCCAGAACCTCAGGTGTGGTCTTATCTGAAAACAGAAACTTTGCAGATGTAATGAAGGCCCATGCAAAATCCAATGACTGGCACCCCCATCAGAGGAGAGGACATGAGATGTACAGAGGGGAAGACCACATGAAGACATTGAAGACATGGGCAGAGGTCGGAATGATGCTATCACAAGCCACAGAATCGCTGGAGCCACCAGAGGTGGAAAGTGGCAGGAAGCTCCCCCCACCCCCCAGAGCCTTCAGAGGGAGTGTGGCCCCACCAGCACCTGGGTTTCAACTTCTGGCCTCCAGTGCTGGGACAGATTGAATTTATGCTGTTTGAAGCCTGCGAGTTTGTGGCAGGTTGCTATGGCAGCCAGCCCTTCCCTAGCACCCCAGCCTCCCTGCAGGCCCCTGGTCTGCAGCCCACGCGGACTCGCACTCCACAGGCAGTCCCCTCCACGTCCTGCAACCGCCTCCACGAGCTTCGGCCCCCTCACCATGCCTTCTCACCCTCGTTACCTCCTGTCCAGAAGGTTGCGACCACCTCTCCTGCACGCACCGAAGGACAGACCTTCTGAAAGAGTATCTCTCAGTCACAGCCCCTCCCCCAGACCAGATCAGGAAACATCCAGATGCCCCTGTTATCACAGGAACGTGGTAACATTCCAGCTTGGCCCCTCGCTGTTCCCTCTCCCTGGAACACAGTCCTTACCTCAGAACCGCTACCTGTGTGAACACTGCCCACCTTCGAGACCACTTCAGGTGGCATCTCACCCATGCTGCTCCTCACGACCTGGAAACTTCCAGAACACTGGGTCTCCATCCTTCCACTGTCTAAATGTTCTGACCCTTTGCAAGATCCTTCCACAAGGCCCAGGTGAGACCAACTCCTCTGCAAATTCCTCCAAGGACCCAGTCCTGACCTTGCCCATTCAGCACAGAGTTCCCAGGGCCTGGCTCTGGGCCAGGCTCTAGAGCGCGAGGCCAAGGCAGCCAGGCCCCTGCGCCAGGGCGGTCAGTGCCCAGCAGGTGCAAGGGAGGCACCAGAACAGGTGCTGGGTTTGATTCGATCGAGCTGAGTCTCAGAGTCTGAAGGGGTCTCGGTCTGGCTTCCCACCAGCAGGCTTGAGAGGCTTCTAGGTCCCTCTTTTTTTCTGACCTCATTTCAACTTATTTTTCTTTTCCCCAGCAAACTGTCCTCTCACTGCCTTTGGGTTTTACTCTTTATGGAAGACAGGGCAGAGGAAACAGGCTGCCTTCCCCAGGCACCTGGCTGCATGTCTCCCGCATGCCGGGGGCCCAGCCACTTCCACAGCCCCCACCGCCTGCCGGCCACACCCAAGGAGGCAGAAATCCTCTCTCTCTGCCCTCCCTGCCTCACTGCACTCCAGAGCACCCATTAGTCTGGGAGGGCAGAGCTGCCACCAGTCCCCAGTGCCTGCCCTGTCCCCAGGACCACCCACTGACTGCACCCACCTAGCCTATGACTCACCCCCCCACACCTGCCTGCCCTGGGTCAGTTGGAGACAGGGCGGAGGGTAGGTGTGGGAGTCCCCAAGGGACCCTGCCCTGAGCTGGGAAGCATCTCAACTTCTCACCAGCAAGAATGGCCCAGTTGCCATGGTTACGGCAGAGCTCGGCTGTGGGCCGAGGCCTCCCCAGGGCGGTCCCCACGGACCCCCCCAGTACTCACAGTGGAGCCAGGCGAATCCCTGGGGCATGGTGGTACTCGGGGTCCCCCAGAGAGCAGAGGCAGTATCCCCAGCGGTGTGTCTATCCAGAGAGGCGCAAGTGCAGCCTACATGGCCCCGGGTCAGCACAGGTGGCCTAAAGTAGAAGGGCTGGCCACGGAGGATGGCCTGGCAGGGGGATGCAGGTGCTCCTGGGGCAGCACCACCCTTATCTGCCTGGCAGTGCGGAGGGCAGCCGGCGGGAGACAGCTGAGAGTTCCATGGCAGCTAGGACCTGGCCTGGGATAGCAGCCTCGGGGTCTTCCCTCCCAAGCAGGAGGAGAGAGTCCCCAGCAGGCCCCTCGGAATCTGAGGCTGGATTGTGCTTTCTGTGATTTCCCGGTCTGCAGCTGCTCAGTGTGAAATCTGGCTCTGGAAAGAGAAAGGAGGAGAGAAACCAATTATGTAAGAGCAGTGCTGCCACTCAGCCATCAGCCGCGGGCCTGTGCACGCTGCACCCTCCGCCTGGCCGGCCTGGGGAAGGCCTCGGCGCCTGGCCCTGCCCTGCCCTGCCCTGCCCTGGCGGCTGCCCACTGGGGGACCCAAGCTCGCACACAAGAAACCACTGCCGCATACCCAAAGGGCAGCATCGGCCTGGGAGTGAGTTATGATGACACCGGGTGGCAGCCTGAACAAAAGCAGGACCACGGAATGAATGGGCCACGTGGGTTAGAGTGAGGGAGCTTCCTGGAGGTGAGACAGAAGGTAAAGAATTTGAACAACTCAAGCTGCAGGGAGGTTAAAAATGCAAATGATGCAGTCCTCTACTCACCTCAGGCTCAGTCCCATCCTCCTATTACCCTAAATTTGTGTCCCTTCTCAATAGGGTACCCAGTTAAATTTTAATTTCAGATAAACAGCACATTTTTTAGTATAATTATGTCATGAATACTTTTTAAATTTAAATTATATTTTATTTTTATGCTATTACAGTTGTCCCAATTTTCCCCCTTTGCCCACCTCCACCCAGACACCCCACTCTCCCAGGCTATCCCCACACCGTTGTCCATGCCCATGGGTCATGCGTGTGTATCCTTTGGCTACTACATTCCCTAGGCTGTACTCTACATCCCCATGGCTACTCTGTAACTACCTGTTTGCACCCTTTAATCCCTTCACTTTTTTACCCACCCCCCTGATCCTCTCCCATCTGGCAACCATCAAAAGGTTCTCTGTATCTATGATTCTGTTTCTGTTCTGCTTGTTCATTTAGTTTTTAGATTCAATTATTGATAGATATGTATTTATTTCCACTTTATTGTTCATTTTTTATCTTCCATTTATTTATTTATATATATATATTTATTTATTTATTTATTATCTTCCTCTTAAAGAAGACCCTTTAACATTTCATATCATACCAGTTTGGTGGTGATGAACTTAGCTTTAGCTTTTTCTTGTTTGGGAAGCTCTTTATCTGCCCTTGCATTCTAAATGATAGCTTCGCTGGGTACAGGAATCTTGGTTGTAGGTCCCTGCTTTTCATCACTTTGAATATTTCTTGCCAATCCCTTCTACCCTGCAAAGTTTCTTTTTATAAATCAGCTGACAGTCTTACAGGAACTCCCCTGTCGGTAACTAACTGCTTTTTTTTGCTGCTTTTAAGATTCCATCTTTGTCTTTAACATTTGGCATCTTAATTACGATGTATCTTGGTGTAGACCTTTTTGGGTTTATCTTGTTTGGGACTCTCTGCACTTCCCGGACTTTTATGTCTAGTTCCTTCGCCAAGTTGGGGAAGTTTTTTGTCATTATTTTTCTACAAATAGGTTTCTTATTTCTTGCTCTCTCTCCCTCCTTCGGGAACCCCCATGATGTAAATGTTGGTATGCTTGAAGTTGTCCCTGAGACTCCTTACACTATCCTCACTCTTTTGGATTTTTTTCTTCTTCTTATTCTGATTGGTTATTTTTTGCTTCTTTATATTCTAAATCACTGGTTAGATTTTTGTCTTTATCCACTCTACTGTCAATTCCCGTAGCAAGGATGTCCAACCCAGAGCCCGCAGGCCACATGCAGCCTGGGATGGCTATGAATGTGGCTCCACACAAAATCGTAAATTTACTTAAAACGTTATAAGATTTTTTTGTGATTACACATCACATGTATTTAATTTGTGGACCAAGACAACTCTTCTTCATCCATTGTGGCCCAGAGACTCCAAAAGGCTGGACACCCCTGCCTGCAAATTGTTCTTCATTTCAGGAAGTGTGTCCTTCATTTCTGACTGGTTCTTTTTTATGTTTTTTTTTATTCTGTTGAAGTTCTGAGTTATTCTGTTCTCCTCCTAAGTTCTTTGAGCATCCTTATAACCACTGTTTTTTCAATCTTATTTTAATTGTTGTTCATGTACAGTTTTCTGTCTTTTACTCCCATCCCAGACCAATACCCCCAGCCCTCCCCTCCTCCCTCCCATTTCCACCCCACCCCTAGTTTTTGTGCATGTGCCCTTTGTATTTGTTTCTGTAAACCCTTCCCCTTTTCCCCTGAAATTCCCTCCCCTCTGCCCTCTGGTCACTGTCAGCCTGTTGTCTATTTCAGTGTCTTTAGTTACATTTCATTTGTTTGTTTGATTTGTTGTCTAGGTTCCTGTTAAAAGTGAGATCATATGGTATTTGCCTTTCACCGCCTGGCTTATTTCCCTTAGCATAATGCTTTCCAGTTCCATCCATGCTGTCACAAAGGTAGGAGCTCCTCCTTTTTCTCTGCTGTGTAATATTCCACTGTGTAAATGCACCATAGTTTTTAGATCCACTCATTTACTGATGGGCACTTAGGTTGCTTCCAGCACTTGACTCTAGTAAATTGTGCTACCATAAACATTGGAGTGGATAGCTTCCTTTGGATTGGTGTTTCAGGGTTCTTAGGATATAATCCTAGCAGTAGAATTGCTGAGTCAAAAGGCAGTTCCATTTGGAGTTTTCTAATGAAATTCCATACTGTTTTCCATAGTACTTGCACCAGTCTGCAATCCCATCAACAGTTCACTAGGGTTCCCTTTTCTCCACAACCTCTTCAACACTTGTTGTTTGTTGCTTTGTTTATGATGGCCATTCTGACTGGTGTGAAGTGGTATCTCATTGTGGTTTTAATTTGCATCTCTCTGATAGCAAGCGATATCGAGCATCTTTTCATGTGTCTCTGGATCCTCTGTATGTCCTCCTTGAAGAAGTGTCTATTCAAGTCCTTTGCCCATTTTTTATTTGGGTTGCTTGTCTTCTTAGAGTAGAGTTGTGTAAATTCTTCATATATTTTGGAGATTAAACCCTTGTCTGAGGTAATAACCAGTGCTTTGAACTCTTCATCTAGTAGATTTCTTATCTCCATTTTGTTTAGTTCTTTTTCTGGAGCTTTGATCTGTTCTTTCATTTGGGCCATGTTCTCTGTCTCCTGATTTTGGCAGCCTCCCTGTGTTGGTTGCTATGTATTAGGTAGAGCTGCTATGATTCCCTGTCTTGGTAGAATGGCCTAATTAGTAGGTGTCCTGTAGGGTCCAGTGGCATGACCTCCCCTATCACCCAAGCTGGGTACTCAAGGTGCACCCACCATGTGGGCTGTGTACACCCTCCTCTTGTAGTCGAGCCTTGGTTGCTGTTGGCAGGTCAATGGAAGGGATTTACCCGAGGCGATCAGGTTCAAGGACTGGCTGTGACCACTGACCACCAACCTTTGACCACCATGAAGGATCAGCTACGAAGGGGCCCACTTCGCAGAGCAGGACTTACTTCAGCAGGGGTCTGGTGCCCACTGAGTCCACCTCTTGAGTGTGTTGCTTGTGCAGGTGGTTCAGTGGTAGTTTTCTGACATGGTCTGTAGCTGTCCGCAGGGTGTGCAGGCTCTGGGACCTCCTGTGAGGTGCAGGCCAAGGTAAGCCACAACCTGTGTTCTGTGTGAGGCCACCTGGCATAAGCTACAAAGAGATCCGAACTTGGCTGCTACTTGTGCTGGCCTTGGAGGTGCCCAAGCAAAGCGAAGCTGCTGCTAGTGCCAGGCCTGGGGCCACTTAATGAGACCAGATGCTTCTTGTTTGAAAAAAATTAGAAAAATCTAAAGCATGAGCCAAGACAAGTCATTCCTGTGGAAAAGCCATAGGAAACAGCTTGGATGAGCCCAAAAGTTTGATGGGGTGGAGCCTCAGGGACTCGCCAGGGTGGGGCAAACGGTGTGAGCCTGCAGTCTCAGATATGGCACATGCCTGTCCACTCTGGCGGGGGGAGGGCTCAGAAAAGGAACAGTGGCCTCTGCCAGGGCTTCTCTCTGTGAGAAAGCTGTCCCCCAGCTCTCACCCTGATGCCAGACACCTCAGTTCCTCCCTGTATGTCTCTGCTGCCTTTCAAGCTACTGACCCAGCACTGGAGTTCAGAGGGAGTGAGTCCAAGTAAGTCTATGTGCAGGCCCTTTGAGAAGAACTGCCCATGATTCCAGAAGTTTCTGTCTTCCACGGCCTTAATCCCCATTGGTTTTTATAGCCAAAAGTTATGGGGACTTATCTTCCTGGCACTGGAATCCAAGGCTGGGGGCCTGAAGCAGGGCTGAGACCCCTTGCTCCCAAGATAACCCTCCCGATTTTTATCTTCCACATGCGGGAGTGACCCAGCCCATTCCACATCTCTGCCCCTCCTGCCAATCTCCTTGTGGTTTCTCCTTTAATTCCATAGTTGTAAGACTTCCATCAGCTCGATTTCAGGTGGGTCTGAATAATAGTTGTTCTGTAGTTTGGTTGTAATTTTGACGTGACTGTGTGAGCCATGTCTATCTACGCCACCATCTTGAATGGAAGTTCATTGTGAATATTTTTCAGTGTAAGAATGTCCCAAATCCTACATGGGACATGCTTATACTAAAAAAATTCATTGCTTATCAGCAATTCCAAATTAAATTTGGAGTCCTGTATTTTTATTTGCTAAATTTAGCAACCCTATGATAATAATGGGATAGCTCTTCCTGAGTGCTCACTACATGCTAGGTCTAGGATTATCCTCACAACAATCTTATGGGACCAAAAAAAATCTCATTTTATCAATGAAGAAATCAGGGCCCAGAAAAGTTAAAACACTTGTCTAAGGTCACACAGCTTATAAGAAGTGCAAAAAGAATTCAAACCAGTCCAGCTGGTGGTCACTCCTATAAGGCAACGCCCACATGCATTAGGAAGCCCTTCCCAGGTGGGCACTGAGCTTGGTGCTCTCATACGGTCACCTCATCTCTCTCTCTCATCTCAGCATCTCAGCCTTTACAGACAGAAAACTTCACCTTTTTTAGTGTACAATTCTATGAGTTTTGACAAATTCACAGAGGTATATAACCACTAAAATAATCAAGACATAAAACATTTCCATCCACCCAGAAAACTGTGCCCAGACAGCTGCTGTCCAGCAGCTCCTCCTCTTCCAGGCTGCCGTGAAGCAGCGGGCAGCCTTCTGGGCCTGGCCCCTCTCCCTTAGCACACTGCAGTTGGGGTTCCCCAGGGTGCTGCGTGTCTTCGTGGTTTGTTCTCTTTCCTGTCTGAGAAACATTCCATTGTATAGCCGAATCACTGTTTGTTAGTCTATCCCCCAGTTGAAGGGCATCTGAGTTGTTTCCAGCTTTTTTTTTTTAAATATTTTATTTATTTATCTTCAGAGAGGAAGGAGAGAGGGAGAGAAATATCAATGTATGGTTGCCTTTCATGTGTCCCCTGCTGGGAGTTGGCCTGCAGGGAACCAGCCTGCAACCCAGGCATGTGCCCTGGCTGGGAATCGAACCGCGATCCTCTGGTTCGCAGGCCCGTGCTTCCAGCTTTTGATAATTATGAATGAAACCCTTTTAATCCTCTGTATGCAGGTTTTGATGGGGGTGGAAGTTTCCACTTCTCTCGGGCCTGTTTGTAACTTGAATGGTACTCCACCGCCCTTCAGAGCAAATGAGCTCTGCATGCTGACCACGGGGTCCAGGCCTTGGCCTCCTGTCCTGTCCTCCCCCGCTCCCACTGGCTGCATCCCTCAGCCCAGTCCTCATCAACCACATGCATAGACCGGGCTCTGTGCCCTATCCACACCCCACAAAACTCTCTTAGCAGCCTCCTCAAACAGAAATCATCCAGAAAGGCCCCTGTGCTGAACCCCACCCTGACCGCAAATCCTGGACCACCGGACCCTGATGGAGAAGTTGAGAGACAGAGAAATGGGGTCATGGTGAAGACTTCATGCCACACCGCATAGTCCAGAACCTGGGACTCCAGCAGTGGTCACACCCACTCTTTGAGACCCAGCAAAGCAGGGTTGGGGCAGGGCAGGGGCAGAAGAGTGTGAATGTTAAGGAGGACACTAAGAGGAAGTGACCTAATGACACAGGGGCCAGAGCCCAGGGGGAAAGCACAGAGGAAACCGGGCTGCTCACAGGGGCCCTGAAGCAGGGACCCCTCCAGGCCTGAGAGTGATCTGCCTGAAAGAGTGGCCTCTCCAAGTACAGGCAGGGCCCAGGGTGTGCCTGCCCCTCCCCACTTCAGAGAAAGGGAAGAATCTGAGATGTTTCTCCCGCCCCCACTCCCCTGCCAGTGCTTAGAGCGATCATTAGGAAGCCCACGCAGGGAAAAGTTGTGCAAGAAAGCTGGAATATTATTCATCATAGGTCATCCTTGAATAGCACTTTCAAAGTCATAGTCACAAGTAAAAAGTGAACATTAACAGAATCTCATCATAAGGATGCTGGGAGGTCAAGCAGTTGGGGAGGGAGCAGGTGTGTGAGGAAGGAAGCAGGTGACAAGGAGTCAAATCTTCCTGGTGGGCAGTTGACAGACAACACCTCGAGTGAAGGAGTAGCAATATGAGCACGCTGTTTAGTAGAGTAAATATATATATATATATATATATATATATATATATATATATATTTGTATTATATATTTGTAAATATATATGTATACATATATAAAACTTTTTTTTAAATTGGAAGTCCTGTGTCTGGGGAGCAGAAAAAGAGGAGGGAGCAGACAGAAAAGGCTGCTGCTGTTCATAACAGCATCTTATTGAACAATTTGATTCTTTTATTTTTAAAGATTTTATTTTTAGACAGAGGGGAAGGGAGGGAGAAAGAGAGGGAGAGAAACATCAAGGTGCGGTTGCCTCTTGCATGCCCCCTACTGGGGACCTGACCTGCAACCCAGGCATGTGCCCTGACTGGGAATCGAACTTGTGACCCTCTGGTTCACAGGCCAGTGCTCAATCCATTGAACCACACCAGCCAGGGCCAATTTGATTCTTTAATTCAGGTGCAGGTATAACTTTGATTAAAAAAATAAAACTAGACTTCCGCCAAGATGGAGGCATAGGTGGAAACACTGTGCCTTCTCCCACAACCAAGTTTGGATACAACAAAAGTTTTGGAGAACTAAGACACACCCAGAGACCAGAAAACCGAATTATACGGAAGTCCGACAGCTGCAAACCGTTCAACGGGGACGGTAAGAGAGCCAGAGCCAGCAGCGGAGCAGGGTCGGGAAAGACAGACCTAGGAGCACAGGCAGCCCGGACCTAGTCGGGGTGTGGGGCAGACTGACCAAGGTCGCACATTCGCGCACAGTGAGACGGACCACGCAGGCCCCAGGGGGCGAACCCAGTGGTGGAGGGCTGACAGCGGTGGCACACTCGCGTGCAGTGGAGCGGGGCGCGTGGCCCTGGGGACGGTGGTGGCTGCGGTGCTGGTGGGGGTCGCGGAGGCGGGCGCTGGAGGGAAGCCATTGTCCCTCTTTGACCCCGCCCCCACATACAACCTCACAACCCAGCGACTGAGTTGCCCTGCTCTGGTGAAAACCTAGGGCTCCGTTCCTGCTACTTAACAGGCACGAACAGCCCAAAAGATGGTGCAAGAACTCAAAGTCCCAGAGCCAATAACTCTAAGTGACCAACAGATTGCCAGTCTCTCAGAAGCCCAATTTAAAACACTATTTATCAGGATGCTCACAGAATTGGTAGAGTACAGTCACAAATTAGAGGAACTTAGTCACAAATTAGAGGAACATATGAAGGCGAAACTAATTGAAATGAAGGGAGATGTCCAGGAAACCAATAGCGATGGAAAGGAAAATGGGACTCAAATCAAGGGAGTGGACCAGAAGGAAGAACGAAACATCCAACCAGAAAATAGTAAAGAAACAAGAATTCAAAAAAATGAGGAGAGGCTTAGGAACCTCCAGGACATCTTTAAACGTTCCAACATCCGGATTATAGGGGTACCAGAAGGGGGAAAGAAACAGCCACGAGTGGAAAACGTATTTGAACAAATAATAAAGGAGAACTTCCCCAGTCTGGCAAAGGAAATAGACTTCCAGGAAATCCAGGAAGCTCAGAGAGTGCCAAAGAAGTTGGACCCAAGAAGGAACACACCAAGGCACATCATAATTACATTAGCCAAGACTAAAATGAAGGAGAGAATCCTAGAAGCAGCAAGGGATAAGGGGACAGTCACCTACAAAGGAGTACCCATCAGACTGTCAGCGGATTTCTCAAAAGAGACCTTACAGGCAAGAAGGGGCTGGAAAGAAGTATTCCAAGTCATGAAATCCAAAGACCTACAGCCAAGATTGCTTTATCCAGCAAAACTTTCATTTAGAATGGAAGGACAGATAAAGTGCTTCTCAGACAAGGTCAAGTTCAAGGAGTTCATCATCAACAAGCTCTTATTATATGAAATGCTAAAGGGACTTATATAAGAAAGAGATGATGAAAAATATATCAACAGTGAAAGGACAGCAAACACACAGTTATTAACAACCACACCTAAAACAAAAGCAAACCAAGAGGACAGCTAGATCAGGAGTGGAACCATAGAAATGAAGAACACATGGAGGGTTAGAAACAGGGGAGTGGGCGGAGGAGAAGGAGGGAGAAGGCACAGAAAATAGCATAGATGGTAGGTAGAAAATAGATAGGGGGGAGGTCGAGAATAGTGGGGGAAATATAGAATCTAAAGAAGTTGAGACACGTGGTTATAAACTAAGGGGGGAGAATGGTGGGGGAGGGAGTGTGCGGGTGGAGGGGAATGAAGGGGAGAATAGAACAACTGTAATGGTATAATCAATAAACTATATAAAAAAATAAAACTAAACTTTTAAAAATGCATTTCTTGCTGAAAGTGCATTGCCATGTTCATCCCAGTCGGGCAATAGGGGTCTCCTCCCCATGGGACCTTCGCTGCTCCCTCCATTGCAAATGCACGTGCCTGAAAACCACAATGGCTCCACCTCCACGGGGAGGGAGCCAGGAACTGAAGTGAAGTCCACCAGTTAAATTCCAAAGGCAGCCCAGACCAAAGAAGAGATGCAGATTTCCATTCAAGACACACACAGCCCAAGTGCCCACTCTACCAGCTGTGTAACAGACCACCCCAACCTACAATGGCTGAAAACAACAATAATTTCTTATTTCTCAGGAATCTATAGTTTGGCTGGGACTCAGCTGGCCTGGTCCGGCTGGGCTGGGTTAGGCTGATCTAGCCTGGGCTCACTTACATGGATGGGTTGGCGGAGTGCTTAGCTGGTCTAAGGTGCCCCAGCTAGGATGACTCACCTGCAGCAGGCTAGCCTAGGTTTGTTCTTGTGATAGAGGCAGGATTCTAAGAAAGAGAGCAAATGAGTCAGTGGCTCATTAAGCTCATTAAGGCTGAGTGAGGCACAGGACAATCACACCATCATTTCTACTATATTCCGTTGGCCAAAGCAGATTGGTGGGGGAGGCCCAGGGGGTAGACTCCAATTCTTGATGCAGAGAACTGCAAAATATCATTGCAAAAGGCATGGATGTGGTGTGCATGTGAAGAATTGAGGCCACTTTTGCAACCAATCTATTACACCCACACAGCACATTCTTCTCCCCAAGTGGCCAGGCCTGACCTGGGGCCCAGGGGACACAGCACTGGAGATGAGAAAACAGGGGCTCGCAGGGGAGGGAGCTGGCCCCAGGCCACACGCCAACTTCATCCTCCTCCTGTGAGTCAAGCCACTCTGTCCTCTGAGAATGTGGGGATGGATAATGAGCTGCCACCAAGAGTGAGTCACAGATGTTCTATTCAAGGGGAGGTGGAAGAAAAGTAGAACTGAGTTAAGGCCATGAAAAAAGGGAGACAAACAAAAGTAGAAACTGGAATGAAGTATTCTGGTTAATTCCGTCAGCCCAGGATCTACATTTCTGAGTAACCTTTAACCTACCACCTCTGTTCTATGAGTGGAAAGAAGATTCTAGACCTGAGAAACAGAAATAACACAGCACCCATGCTCGGCCGCCTCTGTGAAATAAGCCTCATTCAGAGAGGTGGGCTGGGTCGGGAGGGCTGGCACCCTCTGCTCACGTTCAGTACAAGTCCGGTCTGCATGGGGGTCTCTTTTCTCCATCCTCTGAATCTGGGCTTGGCCACGTGACTTGCCCTAACCTATGGATGTGCTTGTGCCTTGGGGACTGTCTTCTCTTCCCATCTTGAAAACAATTCCTGGCTAGCCTCTGAGGTGCTGCTGAGGACCCAAACACTTGAGTGAGGCCATCCTAGGTTCTGGCCCCAGGCAAGTCAGCCCAGAAGCCCAGGCACTGCACAGAGTCATGAGAGACAGTCAGTGTGTGCTTTAAACCACTGAGTGTGGGGGAAGTTTGTTACTCAGAAAAAGCTTAATGGCACAGCACGGAATGCCTCACCTCTGCTGTGAAGAGCCAGCTCGATTCCAACCCCGGGCCTCTGCTGGGGGTGGTTCAGGGGACCCGTCTCCTCAGAACGAAGCTGGGTTCCAGGACAAGAGGTGCCATCACTGCCCTAGGCCCCGGCTGTTGGAAGAGGAATTTTCTGGAATTCAGTACTCATTCAAGACTTCTTCCTTTCCTCACCCACACTTAATTTATTTAAAAAAATTTTTTACTATAGAAATTGTTAAACCCAAACAAGATAGACTAGTATAATGGACCCCATGTGGCTATTACTCAGTTTCGAAAATTATCAATACTCTGTCATTTCCTTTTCACCCCAATTTTCTCCCTGGAGTATTTTTTTCAAGATTTTTATTTATCTATTTTTAGAGAGAGGGGAAGGGAGGGAGAAAGAAGGGAGAGAAACATTGATGTGAAAGAGAAACATCAATCAGCTGACTCTCATACATGCCTATCAGAGTACAAACTCTCAACCCAGGTACGAGCCCTGACCGGGAATTGAACCGGTGACCTTTTGGTTTGCAGGAATATGCCCAACCAATGGAGCCATACTAGTCAGGGCTACCTAGAGTATTTTAATGCAAATTTCAGACATGCCATTTTACCAGTGTGTAAGAATTTTAAAAATATAATTACACTACTATTATTACACATTCTCAGATAATTCCTTGTATTATCTAACACAAATTCCATGTTCCATTTTCCCTGGTTGTTTTTAAAATGTCCTTTTTTAAGTTGCTTTTGTGGAAACTGTGGAAAAAATGGGGCCACGTACTAAACCTGATAAGCGCAGGGGAGGCCTGGACGGCAGCCTTACAAACTCAGAGACTGAAAGTGACCGCATAGGGTGGTCTGAACATAAAAACTCCTAACTCACAGCAGGTCACTCGAGTGTCCTAGGCCTGGCTTCCTTGACAAAAGTCAATCCTTATCTTAAGTGAGCCTGTCTATTGTCTTCTCACGTCTAGGATGACACACCTGTGAAATGCCAAAGTAGCACCCCTTTTCTGGATCCCCAGGTCATACCTCCCACCAAAGCAGAGGCCACAGAAGCCCTCATCATTGTCTGGCTCCTCACACACCATCTGTATGGGCTGTGTTGGCTGTTAATTAGTCTGCACCCACTGGTGTAAACGAACTATGTGCTTCTTTATTTTGCCTTTTTATCCAGCCCCAGAGGTTTCCCATCTTTGCTTTCCCCAGTCCCCTCCATCTACCACCAATGGGTTTCATGTAACCTACCCCCACCCCATCCCAAACGTCTCCTCCTCGGTTTTAATGCATAAAATAAGCTACAGAACTGCCACTCTCCAGAGTCGAGATTTTGCTTCCCAGCAATTTGGCTCAAATAAACTCATAGGAAATTCTCTGCAGGTTTGGACATTTCTTTTTTTTTTTAATATTTTATTTATTTATCTTTTAGAGGGGAAGGGGAGGAGAGAGGAAGAGAAACATCAATGTATGGTTGCTTCTCGTGCATCCCCTGCTGGGAACTGGCCCCTGCCGGGAACTGGCCTGCAACCCAGACATGTGCCCTGACTGGGAATCGAACCGCGATCGTCTGGTTCGCAGGCCCGCGCTCAATCCACTGAGCTACACCAGCCAGGGCTTGGACATTTCTTACAATAACAGAATCGAGAGCCAAACAAGGCAGCCCACCTAGTACCCTTGACTGATGTCTTTTACATCTTTTTGCCTTAAAAAAAATTAAGATATAATTCAATGCCATCAACTTTACCATTGCAAAGTATGCAACTTAGTGGGGCTGCTTTCAGTACATTCACAGAGTTATGCAACCATCCCCACAATCTAATTCCAGAACAGTTTCATCACCCCCAAATAAACTCTGTATTCATTAGCAGTCACTACTTATTTCCTCTTCCCCAGCCCCTGGAAACCACTAATCTGCTTTCCATCTCTGGATTTGCCTGTTCTGAACATTACACATAAATGAAGTCATATGATTTGTGAAGCTTTATGACATCTTATGGCACATTATAAACTGAATGCCTGTGTCTCTCACACTCAGATTCACATGCTAAAACCCCTAGGTCCCAATGTGAGGCATTTGGCAAAGGGACCTTTGGGAGGTAATTAGTGTCAGATGAGGTCATGAGGGTGGGCCCCTCGTGACGAGGTTAGTGCCGTTTTAAAAAAACTTTGTATTTATTTTTCGACAGAGGGGAAGAGAGGAAGAGAGGGAGAGAAACATCAATGTGTGGTTGCCTCTCAAGTGCCCCTCAGGGACTTTTAGGGACCCAGGCCCGAAATGCAGGCATGTGCCCCAACCCTTTGGTTCACAGGCTGGCACTCAATCCACTGAGTCGCACCAGCCAGGGCGGACTAGTGCCTCATAAGAGGAGACTGCTCTCTCCACCTACACCCACTGAGAGGTCATGTGAGAAAGAAGGCGGCCATCCCAACCCAAAGGGAGACACCACACTAGAAACTGACCATGCTGGCACCCTCATCTTGAACTTCCTACCCCTAGAACTGAAAAAAATAAAGGTCTATTGCTTAAGCCACCCAGTCTTTGGTATTTTATTATGGCAGCCCCAGCCGATTAAGACACAGCATCCATCAGTACTTCAGTCCTTTTTATTTGGGGGGTCCAAACTTTTTTGTTCTCTTAATTTTTTCTTTTTTAGTAGAGTTAAATGCTAAAACAAAAATTCACAGGCTGCCTCCCTGTTCATCCGCCAGCCCCCTCCCCTGCTGGCGGTCTTCAGAGCTGGCTCCCTTCTCTGAGTCTGGCTCTGCACACACAGGGTTCCCGACTGAGAAAACAAAACCTCTCGGAGAGCACGGAGACGGGACGGTGGGAGGAACAGAACTGTGTCCACACTCAAGGCTAAAATGAGCAAGTCTGCATTTTCTGGCCTCTGGACCGTTCCCTTTCATTGGCCAAATAAAACAAAGATATTTCTTGAGCCAGGTTCTTCAAAGCTGAGGCCCACAGGACCACCAAAGAATGCCTGGAAGACGGTCACATTGAAATCGCCCAGATTCATGCCTCCCCCTCCAGGTCCAGCCACTGTCACTCGTGTCTTTTTCTTGAGATCAGAGAGGATGGTAATCACTTCTCCCACTTCCGCGAACTTTTTCTCCTCCTCCTCCTGAGCTTTGCACCTGAACTTCGCACAGAAAGTCCGTTTCTGATCAGGTTTCTTGATATCATCCCCAGAGGCTTCAATGCCCACTCCCACAGTCTTGTCGTGATCTCTTCTCTTACTGGCCTTCCGTCCCAGCTGTGCATTTTTTTAGTTCTTGTGCTTGTATTCTCTCCATCTGATACATTTTTTCATAGTTCCCCTCTGCTTCTTCAGACTCTCCAAATTTTTTTATTGTTTAGACAGAGGAGAAGGGAGGAGAAAGAGAGGGAGTGAAACAGCAACGTGAGAGAGAAACATCGATTGGTTGCCGCCCATACACGGCCCAACCGGGGACCAGGCCTGCAACCCAGGCACATGCCCTGACTGGGAGTCAAACCGGCGACCTCTTCCTGTGCAGGACGATCCCCAGCCAACAGAGACACACAGGCCAGGGTCCAGCACTGCTTTCTGAAAAGACTGCTTCCCCTGCTCCAAAAACCAGCTGACCCCAGAGGCATAAAAATATGGATTTATTTCTGGACTCTCAATTCTATTCCATTGATTTTTATGTCTACCTTATGCCAATATCACACTGTCCTGATTTCTGTAGCTTTGCAGTGTTTTGAATTCTTAAGACTTTTTAATATATAATAATTTCCTTTTCCCTTCTGTTGTTGTTGTAGAAACTGGGTCACTTGTTCACAGACTCCCCATATTCCAGATTTGGCAGATTACACCATTGGAATGTCATCTAACATATTCATCTCGGTGTATCTTCTCCAGGCTGAGAAGCTTCATTAGGCTCAGGTGTAATTTTCCTAGGAGGTATGGCATTACATCAGGAGGCACCGCACATCTGCGTGTCCCACTTTAGTGAGATAACGTCATGGTCCTTCCTGCTGATCCATCCACCACAGAGTCTTCCATCAGCTTCCACCTTTCATCAGACACGATGATTGCAGCCTCAGCCCAGCATTTCATTGCTGGTGACTTTCCAACTCTCTCTTCCCCTTTACGTTTGCTACTGTGATGCTTCTATGACGCAAAGCTGCCCTTCCTCATCCGTTTCCTCACCTTAAAGTCTGGTCCGTGCACAAAAAGCAGGATAAAAGTTTGATTCTTTCCCTTTGCTCACCAGCTTTCGAATGAGTCATTCTCCGGCATTCTCTAAAGCGAATTGCTGATTCTTGTCAGTACCGTTTTGAATTAGCTTTTTCATTTTCATGTTTCATCCCATTGACATTACTTTTAAGCCAGGTTTATTAAGCTACAATCCATGTACATTAAAGTTCACCCTCTTTAGTTACACAGTTTGATGAGTTTCAACAAATACAAACCCCAACACCTTATTCAAGGTGTAGAACATTTCCTTCACCCAGGAAGTACCCTTGTGCCCCTGTGCGTCTGCCCCCTCCCCACTCCACTCCTCTGGCGATCACGTATCTAATTTCTTGTCCTAGAGTTTTCTTTTTTCCAGAACGTTACATAAACAGAATCGTAGAGTATGTTATCATTTCTGTCCTGTCTTCTTTCACTAAGCAAATGTGTCAGGCGTCCATCCATGTTGCCGAGGATATCAGCAGTCCGTTCCTCTCATCGCCAAATAGTATTCCATTGTACCAGGTTTTCTTAAGTATGAATAAAGCTGCCACCTACATTTGCAGGCTTTCTGAGGACACATGTTTTTATTTCTCTTGGGTAAATACCTGGGAGTAAGTCCCTGGGTCATATGATAACTGGAGATGTAATAACAATAAGAAATTGCCAAGCTGTTTTCCAAAGTGGGTGGCTGTTATTCTTTGGGATATTCAGGTTATTCCATCATTTGGCTAGTGGGAGCACCTTCCGGTAAGTCCCTGTCCCATTGACATGACTCTGGTTGTTTCCAATAGTGTCCCAGCTTTCCGGGGTGACTGGAGGATCCAGGCTCATCTTGTACATTCTCTGCCTAAGACTTGAAACCAGCCACTTTGCCAAGAAACCCTTTCGGTGTAAAATGGCACTTAGAAACCACAGTCTGAATACTGACGGTGCTCACTGCTCTCTGGTTGTCTGTGGCTCTAGGCCTTTTCAGGTGGACAGATCTAGAAAAATTATATTTTTTTGAAATAGAAAAATAAATTAGTTTGTAGATAAGTCATTAGAATTATAAGGTGTTGAACTTCTTTAGATTGTTATTTACATCTTTTTTATTTTTATTTTTTGAGAGAGACAAAAGGAGGGAAAAGGAAAGGGAAAGAAACATCGATGTGTGGTTGCCTCTCACGTGGCCCCCACTGAGGACCTGGCCCACAACCCAGGCATGTGCCCTGACTGGGAACTGAACCAGTGACCCTTTGATTCGCAGCCTGTGCTCAATCCACTGAGCCACACCAGCCAGGGTCTGTTATTTACATCTCTTTTGTCTTACGCTGAAAGTCTTATTTCCTAATGACACTTAAGATAACTATTTTCTTTATCCCTTTCTATATGTAGTAGTTTCAAAATAGTAACAGCGATATTATAACTTGACAATAAGACAAGTCTGTAAGTCCAGTTTAATATTTGTGGTTCTTTCTATCTCAGGTTATATTCCCAGTGGGAACATAGAGTCAAAAGAGCTTGTATATCTATTTGTTTCTTACTTTTAGGGGTTTTTAATTTGTTGTATATTTTAATTTAAAAAACATTTATGTCACTCCAAAGTAAAAACTGTAACAGTTATGTTCAGAAAGGTCTACCTTCCTGCTTCCTCCCATTTCTCCCCTTCCCTGATAAATAAACATTTTTATTAGTTTTTGGTTTGCCCCTGGCACTGTTTATATATATATATATATATATATTTATTTATTTATTTATTTATTTATTTTTAAAGTGAGGGGAAGGGAAGTAGAAAGAGAGGGAGAGAAACATCAATGTGTGGTTGCCTCTCACATGCCCCCACTGGGAACTGGCCGGCAACCCAGGCATGTGCCCTGACTGGGGATCAAACCATGACCCTTTGGTTCACAGCCCGCGCTCAATCCACTAAGCTACACCAGCCAGGGCCATTGTTTATATTTTACAATAGAAACATAATTTTTATATTTCCTCTCTATTTGCCTATAAAATGCAGTATACTATACATATTCTTTTTCACTTTTTAAATTAAAAAATAATACAACATGGATATATAACAAAAGAAATGTATGGCTTAATACGTTATTATAACAACATCATACCTTATAACTACCAGCCAATCAAGAAACAGAACCTGGCCCGCCACCCAAAAAGGCCTTCCATGAGCCTCTCCCCAGTCACAGCTCCCCAAAAGTATGCCCACCAGGACTGTTACAGCAACCACCTTGCTGGGTTTCTTCCTGCTTTTACCAACTAAGTATACTTCCCTACACACTACAGTTTAGTTTTCAGCTTTGCTCATTTTTTAAATTTCATGTATCTTTTAAGTCCTTTTTAATCTGAGGGATTTTCCCCCGTCTCCGGTCTGTTGAAGAACCCAGGCCCTCAGAGTCTCCCCAGTCCGGGCTTTGCTGATCACACCTGCACGTATGAGTCGACATGCTCCTCCGTCTTCCCCATTTCCACACCGGCAGTTGGATCAGACTCAAGTTCCAACCCTTTCTCCCAGGGGTGGTGCTAGGTTCTTTCCACAGGAGACAGTAATATCTGGTTTTCACTCTCTGCTGACGTGGGCAGATGCTGAGGCCCAGACCCATTAATTCTTCAAGGGTCCCCAGGTGTGATCTTCCCACCCACCTCACTTTCTGATCAAGTTTGTGCCATGAGGCAAGCAGAGGCAGTGGCAGGCCAGCAGCATTGCCAAGATGTCTGATACGAGTGAAATACTCTGCTTACCTCCCACATCTCTGTGGAATGACGAAGGCTCCAGGCCCCTGTGATTTGTTTTCAAGTGCCTGATTCTCAGAAAGGCCTGGCTGGGCTCCAGACATGTGCTGCTCTGTGCCTTTTCCTCCTGTGGCAACTGTGAGAAGTAACCCTTCCATTCTCAGAGACAAGTTAGACTCAAAGCTACCCGAGCCATCTTATCAAGTAAGACCTGCTCTTGCCTGAGTCCGCAGGCCGACACCTGCAGCAGGCAGGACACACTTCTGGCGGGGGCCTCGTGTATGTGATCAGTGTCACCACGTCTGGGAGGCTGGGTGCTGATTTCAGGGGCCTGGAGCAGCCCCCAGGCTGGAGTACTGTCTTAAATAAAACAACACATGAAAACCTGCCCCGTGCCACAGATGACAGAAGCATAAATCAGGAGGATGCCTTAGTCTGCATTTCCGGACCTACAGCCAGGTGTCTGGCACAACACTGTTTGGGCCATATCTACATATCTTGAGATATATTTCTCTCTATTTGCTCATCTTGTTTATTTATTTTTTTAAAGATTTTTATTTATTTATTTCTAGAGAGAGAGGAAGGGAGGGAAATAGGGAAGGAGAAAAACATTATTGTGTGGTTGCCTCTGGTGTGCCCACTACTGGGGACCTGGCTTGCAGCCCAGGCATGGGTCCTGAAAGGGAATTGAACCTGCGACCCTTTGGGTCATAGGCCCTCGCTCAATCCACTGAGCTACACCAGCCAGGGTTGCTCATCTTATTCACATTGGTTCATAAAGAAAACTTTACAGCACTTTCATCAAGAGAAAAACAGCTCTGCCCTTGCCAATAGCGCTCTCGCAAATGCGGTGAACACCCCTAAAACCTGCCAGACTTTCTGGAGGAAATGTGGCAGGCACCTACCCCACAAAGCACCCTGGCCAGGGTCCCCTGTGTGTGCAGGACGGTGGCTTTGTGACGGGAAGAGTGGCTACGGTGGGCAGACTAAGCCAATTTTCCGCAAAAAGGCTTAAATGAGAAAAAAAGATTGTGCAGAGGTTTGAATATGTTGAGCCTAACTGCAGATTTGAGAGAAGGCAGGCTTGAAGAGAAGCAAGCATTTTGGACAAGGAGGAGGTAAGAAGAGAAGGGCCACGAGACCCCGTTCTAAGATTCCTATTTTGTTTCAGTGACAACAGAATCTTGAGGATATGTTCACTTCCAGAGAGAGAGAGAGGGAGAAACACAGTTCTCACTTACCAAAATGAGAAATCGACATCGAGGAAAGCTGCATCATGTAACTAAATTCTAGTGAGAGCCCTGGCCAGGTGGTTGGGCTCCGTCCCACAAAGCACAAGGTTGCCAGCTGGGTTCCTGGTGGGTCAGGACCCCCAGTCAGTCGGGGTGTGTACAAGAGGCCACGGACTGATGTTTCCCTCCCTCTCTTCCCTTCTCCCTAAAATAATAATAATAGTAATAGTAATAATAATAATGATCAGGAGAAATTCTACTGAGAGAGCTTTGCCTGCTGAAGGTTCTGAGCTCAGGATTTGCTCTCTCTCTCTGGAAAAGCGAGGTGAGCGAGGATTAGAGGGGTGTCGAAGTGCACTACCACCAGACCACCCTTGCCCCAAAGTGCTCCTCAACCAGGAAGCGCATGTTGTCTCCAGGTGACATCAGCAACGTCTAGACGTATTTTTGTCTGTCACCACTGGGGATCAAGGTGCTATTGGTGTTGAGCGGGTGGAGACCAGGGATGCTGCAGACACTGCCGTGCACAGGGCAACCCCAACAGCAGCGAATACCCTGACCCCTAACGTCAACAGTGCTGAGGCTGAGGAACTATGATTCAGAGAATTGAGAAGGGTTGAAAAAGAACTGAAAAATAACTTCCTCACTCTGGGATTCAACGTTATTTGATGTAGGAACTAGGTTCTGTGTAACAGCCAGCAACCAACGTGACCCACACTTAGAGAAAACTATAACGAGATGTCACGAAAGCAAGGGTGACCGGCCACGGGCACTAAAAGATCATTGTTATCGAAAGGCCAATCTCAGAGAAGTCTACAGACCCAGTGGCAGTTCTAGAAATAAATGCTGCACTGGATGCCATTCTTACAGTGAACAGGTATTAAGCACCTACTATGTGCAGTCCCTGTACTGGAAAAGAGTGAGAGGCACATGGGCCAGTGGGGGAGGTAAGGGAGTAAGTAACTGAGTAGAGAACAGTATCACGAGAACATGGGTGCAGCTAACAGGAAGACCAGAAATTACTGAGCAGGGGACTGAGGGGCGGGTGGGTTGGGTGAGTTGGGGGTCAGAGGGCAGGAAGCATCTCCAAAAAAGGCAATGATTCAGGTTCTTAACCCTCCCAAAGAGCTCCCACTGGTTGGAAGCAGAGCTAATTCAAAATCAATGCATGGTGCATGATTCTAAACCCTCCTAACACTGATTTGTAATATGGATAAAATTCACAAATATACCCTACAATAATTTTTATTTAAGATTTTTACTTATTTATATAGAGAGAGGGGAAGGTAAGAAGAAAGAGGGAGAGAAACAGCAATTGGATGGTTGCCTCTCACATGCCCCAACCAGAGACCAGGCCTGCAACCCAAGCATGTGCCCTGACTGGGAATCGAACCTATGTCCTTTTGCTTTGCAGAATGATGCCCAACTAACCGAGCCACAATGGCCAGGGCCTAAAATAATTTGTAAAAAAGAAAAGCCATACCCGTGAAATATTCATTGCTATTGCTATTTACACCTGAGGAAAGAAACCTGGAAACAACGTAAAGACCAAACCACTTCGGTTAACATAATCGAAGAACTAATTGCTATTTCTCTAGTGCTGACCACGTGACAATGAGTTTACAGTGTAGCAAAATGATTATACTCTTTCCCCTTGTAGCAACTGTGAGAATTAACCCTCCCGTTCTCTGAGAAAAGCTAAACTCAGAGAAGACGGGAGAAAGGAGTCTTTTCAACCAATGCTATGGAAACTATTAAATATCCTTATACAAAAAAAGAAAAATGTAAATGTAAATCTTACCTCACACCACGCACAAAAGTAACTTGAATGCTTCATCACTATAAAACTGAAAACTATAAAAATTCTAGAAAACCTCAAAGAAAATGTTTGTGGCTTTGAGTTGGGAAAAAATGTTCTTAAATATGACTCTGAAAGCACAAATCATTTTTAAAAATGAGGTTGGGTAGTACCAACAGGAGCGAGTTAGAAGAGCATCACGCTGTAATCAGAGTATTCTTTCCATGGTTGCCATCTACTTACTACAAGTGATGTGGGTGTCCTACTTATGGCAGCAAGGTAAGGTTCCCTTTTCAAATAAACATGGTTAGGTTTCAAAAATGTGAATGACCCTATGGGAAAAACATGCAGGTAGGATACAGACGCTGAAGGTAGAGAGGCGGGTTCAAATTCCGGCCCTACCTTGCCTCGGACTTCACGTGAAATTCCGACCGGAAAGGGTTATGTCAGGGCTCACCGAGTTCCCATACATACGAAGCTTAGAACACGCGCAGTAGCTCCGCACAGTAAGTTCTCATTTAACGTCGACAGTAGGCTCTTGGAAACCGTGACTTCGATCGAATCAACATGTAGCGAAACCAACGTCACAACAAGTTAATTAATAAAACGAGAGTTAAAGTTCCTACCACGTATTTCTGGTCCCAGAAAACCACTAAACTTCTAAATAAAGACCCAAAGCACTTGTAATATTAAACGCTGAAATAAATATGAGCTATGCATATGTTCAAGGACGATTAATAAAAATAAGTGGGATCATTATTTTCCAGCCTGCTCATTCCAGTTCAGGGTCCCGGGTGGCCAGAGCCCCTCAGGGCAGCTCAGGGGCAATGCGGGAATCCACCCTGGACAGGAGGGGCGCACTCACACGCACACCCACACTCACTTTTAATTTTGAATGATCTCCTTTATTGCTGCTGCTTTTGCACCATCAATAGAGATTTGTGAGGAAAATACTTGATTATGAAAGAAAGAAAGAAACCCAATGTGCAACTGGTCACATGGGACTCTTGAATGCTCTAAACAACTCCTGCTTCAAGAAAGCAGCTGGTGTCCTTCTGAAGGGTCTGACCTCTGACCTCCAACCTCTGACAAGCAAGGAGACTCAAAAGTGGAAGAACAGTCCTGGTTGGTGTGGCTCAGTGGATTGAGCGCGAACTGCAAATCAGGGGGTTGCCATCATGATTCCCAGTCAAGGCACATGCCAGGTTGTGGGTCGGGTCCCCAGTTGGGGGTGCACCAGGCAGCTGACTGGTGTGTCTCTTGCATATTAATGCTTCCCTCCCTTTCACCCTCCCTTCTCCTCTCTCTAAAAATAAATAAATAAAAACTTTTTTTAAAAAGTGGAAGAACAGAGTGTGCGATCCGAGTGCCATTCTCAGAAAAAAGGAGTCACGGACCAAGAGACTCCAGCACACCTTTCTTTGTGCCTGACACCTCCCTTGGCGTGACAGGGTAAAGAAGAAAACAAAACACAACAAAAAGGAGTGAGGTGCAAGTCAGTAAGTAGCTGGAGGGCCCTCAGCTCCATGACTCCTCGGGCAGAAACCTCTGCAGAGCGTTATCCTCTTGATGCATCAACGAATATAACCGACGCCAAGAAAATGACCAAGTTCATATGGATGGGAGCAGTTGAAAGTCTCACACATCATCCTTGGGACTGTAAATCTGTGCAACCAACCTGAACAACCATAAACAATGTTTTTAAAACTCTATGCAATCATTTATGAAGACTGTTTGGCAAATCTAATAAAATTAAGCACACACCTGCCCTGCGGCGTAGCAATTCCGCTCCCAGAATTTAAGCTAGAAAAGTCAAAATATGTGTCCACATATGTGGAGGCCGTCGTGGCCTCCACAAGGGGGCCAAGAAGTAGAAACTCTGGGTAGGAAATAAGTGCTGGGATTCATGCACGGCATGGCGACTGTTGTTAATAACACCGTATTGCATACTCGAAAGTTGCCAACAGAGACCTTAAGTCTCCATCACAAGAAAAAGAAAGGTTGTGACTATGTGCAGTGATGGGTGTTAACTGAACTTCTTATGGTGATCACTTCGCAATGTACACAAGTATCGAACCATTATGCCTACATAGGAAACTAACATGATGCCATATGCCAATTACACCTCAATAAAGACCATTTAAATGCATCTATACATCTACAAAAAGAATGAACAAAACTGTGCATTGCTGCTATATTCACATTAAAAATAATAAGCACTTCCAAAAACTGAAAACAATCCAAATGCTCACCAGTCGAAGAATGGAGATACAGACTGTGGTATAATCACACCACAGAACACCAGTCAGCAAAGAAAAGGAACAAACTACTGACCCATGAAACATGGATAAATCTCAAAAACATTATCATGGGCAAGAGGCCAGACACAAAGAGCACACAGTATGTACTTCCGTATATCTGAGTGCAAGAAAGGTGGAAAAGCTAATCTGCAGTGATAAAAACCAGAACAGTGGATGTCCCAGGTGGCGGGAAGGACCTGGAAAGGGCCACACGGGAACTTTCCAGGGCGGTGGGAATGTGCCAGCTCTTTACTGGGGTGGCTTTCACACGGGTATACACAACGACCAAAAGCCATCTGTGGGGGAGTGAATAGTGCCCTTCCCCCAATTCACATCCACCCGGAATCCCAGAATGCGACTTTATTTGGAAGTAGGGTCTTTTGCAGATGTAATTAGTTAAATTAAAGTGAGGTCAGACCAGATTAGGGTAGGCTCTAATCCAATGACTGGTGTCCTTACAAGAAGAGAAAATAGAGAGACATGGGGAGAAATGCCATGTGACCACTGAGACAGAGTACATGATATGTCTCCAAGCACGGAATGCCAGGAATTGCACGCAACCAGCAGAAGACAGGAAGAGGCAATTAAGGACACTCCCTTGGAGCCTTCCAAGAGATCACGTCCCTGCTGACAACAGCTTTATTTTTAACTGCTGGCCTCCAGACCTTGAGAGAATAAATTTTGTTCTTCTTTTGATTTTTTAGAGCAGGGGTGTCCTACCTGCAGCTCAGGGGCTGCACGTGGCCCAGGACGGCTATGAATGCAGGCCAATCCCAAATCATAAATTTACTGAAAACATTACTTAGTTTATTATTAAGTTTTATACTGAGTTTCACTACTTACATACGTACATTTTCTGTATCAGTGATCACAAACTTGAGACCTGTTCGACGATTTTAAAAGATTATCAAAAGGAGCCCTGGCTGGTGTAGCTCAATGGATTGAGCACGGGCCTGTGAAGCAAAGGGTCGCTGGTTCAATTCCCAGTCAGGGCATCAGGGCACATGCCTGGGTTGCAGGCTGGGTCCCCAATGGTGGACACATAAGAGGCAACCACACATTGATATTTCTCTCCCACTCTTTCTTCTTCCCTTCCCCTCTCTCTAAAAACAAATAAAGTATTTATTTAAAAAATAAAATAAAAAAAAGATTATTGAAAGGGGTGCTGTATAATTAGGGTTATTATGTGATGACTTTTTTGCTTATCTGTGGTCGCAGGTATCACAAAAATCATGCACAGACCTTTTTTTTGCTCATTAGTTTTCATTAGTGTTTGTGTATTTAATGTGTGGCCCAAGATAGCTCTTCCTTTTCTAGTGTGGCCCAGAGATGCCTAAAAGTTGGACACCCCTATTTTAAGGCAAGGGGAAGGGAGGGAGAAAGAGGGTGAAAAACATCGATGTGAGAGAGAAACATCAATCAGTTTGCCTTCTGTACACCTGCCAGGGAACTGAACCTGCAATGCAGTTACATGCCCTGAATGGGAATCAAACTGGCGACCTTTTGGTTTGCAGGATGACACCCAACCAACTAAGCCACACACACAAGCCAGCACTAACTTCTGTTCTTTGAGGCCAACCAAGTTTATAGTACTTGTTACAGCAGCCCTAGGAAACTAATACGCCACCAAACGGAACGTTTAAGGTCTGTCTCATTTTATTTTAACTAAATAATACTCTAATTTTTTAAAATTGGAAACAGCAAGCTGGCGATGAAGGCTCCAACAGGACCCCTGCTGCCCCAGATGGGAACACCTGGAGGAGAGCCGGCCTGATGCTGCTGCTCAGAATTTACATTTAGGGGGAAGCCAGCACTGTCCAGCGGGACCCCACCCAGCGGCTCTCCCTTCACACTCAGCCACCATGCACAGCTGTTTCCTCTGCATAAATGCCCCACACACCCTCTCAAACACATATACAATGGACTGTGGGCACAAGTGCCCAAAGAGCCACCTGGCAGATGCCCCATTCAAAAGCAAGCCAGCGTACTTCTGAAGGACCGACCAGCCTCAGAGTTGAAGGCCACAGAGAAGCCTGGTTAGGAGCCGAGAGCCCTGGCCCAGCTATTCTTACTCATTCGCACATTCGTTATCTGAAATGTCAGCCCTAAGGAACCTTTGGCTCTATGCCTTTGCTTTCCAGAGCCCAGAAACTGACAAAAGGAGATCTGTCATTCCATTATTTTGTTTCATCTGGAGAACTTGCCAGCCACTTGTCTGACCCTGCAGCTCTCTGTGTAAGGTTTAAGGTCAGTGAAGGTCAGGAAGGCCACTGAGTGCAGAGACCACCTGGCCCAAGCTCTACTGGGTATTCTAGTCACCACCCAAGGTCGCCCCCCATTTATGGAGTGCTTACCACATGTCAAGGAACTGGCCATGCATTAACTCATTGAGTCCTCACAGCAAGGCCAGAGGTAGGAGCTATTATTATATTCACTGTCTGATGAGGAAACTGAAGTTCAGAAGGGTGATGGAATTTGTCTGAGGTCACACCAGTAGTAAACCACCGAGCAAGGATTTTGGCCCAGACAACCCAGCCTGGAAGCTACCGTCTTAACCACTTGGCCGCCCTGCCAGGTGGATGCTGCTTTGGTGGGCTGGGCACTGCACCCCCCCCATCCATGACTGAGAACCCAGGGGTTTTTCTCTGTGACAGACCCACACTATTTTACCTCCTTTTTCTCGCCTTGAGTCCCAACTTCAGTTTTATGATAGCCCAGAGACTCCAACAGCCTCCTGGGGCATCCTTCAGTGCATTATTTAATCAAAACTGAATGTAACAGGATAAAGGCTGTTTAGCTTGTCTTTGAGGTTTTGGTATGTTTTGTTTTGAAATGAAAGTTAATCAAAACAACAAAAGAGCTAAACTGAAAAAGGCTGAGATTAGAATCATGCCGTTTTTTGTCTAACTCGGCAAAAGCCCCCAGTTTCTATTGTCCAAACACAAGGAAAGAGTTTGAAAATGGGTTTTCTACCCCCCAAAAATCAAACCCATGGTTCCTTACTTCAGGAAGGAAAGCTTCAGCCCACATATACAGCCCAGACTCTGTACAGGCCCCCAGACCCTCTCCAGAGGGCTCACAGTAGCTGTTGGCTCAGCAAAGAAGCTTCTCCACTACGACCATGCAGCACATTAAAAGACCAAAGGGAATGCATTCCAGGAGTGCAAGGATGGCTCAATATTAGGACACTTCTTCATATAACATAACATAATAGGAGATCCATAAATGTTGAATAAGCATTTGACAAAAGTCAATACCTTTACTTGAAAAAAACTTCAATAAAGAAGGAATCAATGGATAATTCCTAAACATGATAAAACACATAAATCTCAGGTAAAAGACAGCACTTAGCTTAAGTGGAAAACCTCAGAAACATTCCCACTAAAGTCAGAAACCATGTGCACACACACACTATCACTGTATAGGAGGTACTGCCCAATGCAACTAGACACGCTAAGGAAATTAGAGGTATAAGAATTGGAGGGTGGAACATAACGTACAACATAGCAACTACAGTTAACAATATGGTGTCGTGTATTCGAAAGTTGCTAGAAGTAAATCTTAAAAGTTCTCATTATAAGAAAAAATTGTAACTGAGTGCTAATGGATATTAACTAAACTTATCATAGTGATCATTTCACTGTATATATATGAAATCATTATGTTGTATACCTAAAACCAATATAATATCATATGTCAATTATATCTCAATAAAAATAAAGAACTGGATGGAAGGAGGTAGGTTATTTCCATTTACAGTTGATACAATCACAAGACTTGCACATCTAAGAGAATCAACTACGAATAACTACAAACAATAGCCAGTTAGAAGAAAGATCAAACATCTATGAATAAGCTTAACAAAAAATATGCAAGCTATATTATAAGAAACTACAAGCAATACTAAAAAGACAAAGTAGATTTAAACAAATGGAAAGACATACCATGTTCCTCAATAAGAAGATTTGACATTATAAACATGTCCATGTTCTGAAGCTAATGTGTAAATTTAAAGCAATCCCAACACATTTCACAAAAGAGGATATTTAAATAGCCAATACACATATATTTTTCAAAGCACTAAACCTCACTAGTCACTAGAGAAGTGAAAAATAAAAATGTTAAAAGCCAACAAAACACCCTGGCTGGCGTAGGTCAGTGGACTGAGCGTGGGCTGCAAACCAGAGGGTCACTGGTTCGATTCCCAGTGGGGGCACATGCCTGGGTTTGCAAGCCAGGTCCCCTTTGGGGGCCACACAATATTTTTATTTATTTATTTTTAAAGAGAAGGGAAGGGAAGGAGAAAGAGAGGGAGAGAAACATCAGTGTGTGGTTGCCTCTAATGTGGCCCCCAGCTTGGAAGTCAATGTATGATCAATCTCCTTGATCAATAAACAGCTCCCAGAAATAAAAAGGTAACAAGCCAGTTTTCAAAATAAGCAAAGAACATGAGTGAGAAAGTAAAAGAGAGAGAGAGAGAGAGAGAGAGATGGTCCTTTTAAACATACTATACGTTTAAAACTTTTCATAACCAATTTAAATTAAGACTCAGTCAAGTCGCTGTTTTTCACCTATCAGATTGGTAAAAATCCAGTAATGTGACAATTTTATTTTATTTTTTTAAAAAAACTAGTTTTTTAAAGATTTTATTTATTTATGTATCTTTAGAGGGGAAGGAGAGAGGGAGAGAAACATCAATGTATGGTTGCCTTTCGTGTGTCCCCTGCTGGGAACTGGTCTTCAGGGAACTGGCCTGCAACCCAGGCATGTGCCCTGACTGGGAATTGAACCACGATCCTCTGGTTCACAGGCTTCTGCTCAGTCCACTGAGCTACACCAGCCAGGGCATAATGTGACAATTTTAATGCATTGGCTAAGACGTGGGAAAACAATAACTTCTCACTCAAAACTGGCAGAGGTGTAAATTGGCACTAACCTTAGGAGGGGCAAACTGGCAATCTCTCTCAAAATCACACTTGCAGATTCGCAGCAACGTGCAAACTGCCACAGGTACAAACAGTGTCTGCGTCAGCAAACAGGAACCAGCCCCAGCGTTCGCCACACAGTAACACAGCCTGATGCGTTCATCGAAACAGCCCAGCGCAGAACAGGGTGTACTCGACTTTGTAAAATGAGTTCAGCAGAGGTGGTAAATATGCATATATGTACCATGTAGATATATATATAATTGTATTTGCTTGTATATGCATAAAAAAACCCTGTATTGGAATAAAGCACACTGAAGTGGGAAAGGTTGGCAGCTGACAACCTCCCAGAGATGGTGCATCCTTAAAAAAAGATGCTTGTTAACCTAAATAAGCCTGTAACGTGATGGACTTTATGTCAGGGTAACAAAGAGAACGGGAAGAATGCATGTACTGCAAGTCCCGACCCCGCAGCTTCCCCAGGGACCAGCACTGATTGGGTTAGACCCAGCAAACTAAAAACATTTGCCTGGGGCAGGACGGTAGTGGGCAGTTATAAACTAGGTCCCTTTCTACAGGATGTTTAAACCAGATAATTGTAGTACCTAATCTAAACAGTAAACAGTGAACAGGAAGAGCTGACTAAGCCTAGACCCACCCGATCGACCCCAGCTCTCGCTCCAAGAGCCTGTCATTTATAAACAGGTAACATGAAACATTTACAAGGAGTTTTATTGCCCCATAACAGCCACTGACTTGGCCAAAAACATCTCACGCTGATATAGCAACGCAAAGGTTGTGAGACAGAAATACTCTGGGCGACTCCCTTAAACACCAGCTTTCTCTTTAGCAGAGCAAAGATAAGGCCAAAAAACATCAGAGAATTGCTATAAACTGCTGGCCCGTGAGCGTTTCAGAAAGTCACAATGCAGCACTGAACAAGCTCTTCATGCAACAACTGCCCACAGCCAAGCCCCAGACAGAAGGGGTGTGTGGTGCTTCTCACCGGTCGGTGTTGCTTAGCAACCACCTGGAGAGGCCCCTCCCTTAGCCACAGGATTCAGTGGGGGTGGGGCGAGGGGGTCCATTAACATGAATTTCTAACAAGCTTCTTCTCCCAGGTGATGCTGATATACCGGTTTAAGGACCACATTTGAGTAGTCTGGTCCAGAGCAGTGTTCCTCGCACTGTGATGAGCACACAGATGGCCGGGGATCTTGTTAAAACACAGGTACTGGCTCAGGGAGTCCAGTGTGGCGCCTGGGAGTGTGCATTTCCGACAAGCTCCCCCGCGTTGCAGATGCTACTGATCTGCAGACCACAAAGTTCTGGAGTATCCAACCCCATTCATCTCACAGAGGAGGAAACTGCCTGGGACAAAGTAAATGACCTGCCCAGGGCCACTCGACAGTGAGGTTACAGGTGGGGTGAAGCCACCTCAGGGTGGCCACCATTCCCCAGGGGGACCTCCCCACCCTGCCCAAGATGAACACCACAAACCTTCCCGAGCCAGTGAGTGATGCCGACCCTTGGAAATGGTGGGGAGATTTATTAAATCATACACGGTTCTTTGCTCTTCTCAGAAATAAGCCATTTATTAGGTAGCTTAGCTCAAACCATCCATCTGCTCTTTTAAAACAGTGTACTTCTGGCAAGATTATTATTTTTTTAGATGAGTCAACTTCCCTGCCAGCGACTCACACCTTTGACAGGCCCTGCCGTGGGAACCTGAGGAAGACACCTGTGCATTTCTCAACACCTGTGGTCTGATTGTGGGCAGAGGAGGGGGAGGAGATGCAGAGATGGGGGTGGGGAAGCTGATCCTTGGGAAAGCTGGGGAGTCTGCTGATGGCTCCTTCATGACCTCAAAAACAGGACTGCACCATGTGCATCTCAACTCACTTTATCATCCGACAAAAGGTCCGTTGAATTAAAAAATGTATTTGGATGAACAAGCATCTTCTTTTCGAGATGCACTGAAAAGTCTCTGAGCTGCCAATCTTTCACACTTCAGTGTGAACTACTCCAGTACACACTGGGGAGGGAGTGGAGTTCCAGACACAGGTCTCTGCAACAACTAAAGCACAGTGGGGGAGGGGGTTCTTACCTGAGAAGCCTGATGTGGGAGCCCAGCGGCCAGTAAACCACAGCCACCCTGGTGTCTTCAGCCTGCAAGTGCCTTGTGGGCCTGGCTCCGCCACTAATTTGCTGTGTGGCTCAGTAAATCACAGTTTCAGGGAATTCAGAGCTGGAAGGAACAACTCTCTCATCCCAAAACCCCAACTTCTAAACCACAGAATGCACGGTCTGTCTGGAAATGGCTTCCCCAGAATCAGAGCCTGAGACAGGCGTTCGGTGTCAGGAGAAAGCCGTGAGGGAGTGAGGCGAGGGGGATAGGGAAGAGCCAGTCTGAGGCATTTTTAAATCACACCACAGAGTCTTCTCACCCGAGGCCAGGAGGCTGGACTTTCAGCTCCCTGACTCAGTCAACAGCCCCCTGGGTGGGGAGGAGGGTGGAGTGGCATTAACCTCTCCAGTGTCTCTGGCGAGGTGCCCTGGAGAAGGACCCGGGGTTCGCTGTTTGTGGCAGCGCCACCGACTGCACAGCAGCTGGGAAACCAGTACGAGGGGGTAGGAGGGACCTGGCGGACGCTGGCCCTTCCCCCGGTCCTGAGAACCCCTCAAATGTGCTTCTAAACAACAGGCTCCCAAAATCACGAAAGACGGACGGTGAAGTAAGAATCACATTCCATTCTCCATTTCCAGAGACTCTTGGAATCCACACTTGGAATAAATCCTAACTGCTCCTCCTGACTTCCCCAGGTCAGTCCTGGCCACTCCCCCGTGGCCTTTCTGCCCAGCACTGGCCGCTTGGACATTATCCTCACTGTGTTCACCTGCATGCTGTCCCCCGACAAGAACGACCTCCAGAGGACAGAGCCTTGCAGGGCCTCATCACTGTCTCCAAGCCACGGGCTGGCTTGGCACACAAGAAACTATAACATCTGGGGAGCAATATCCAAGTGAAGGAGTTGGACATTCGGGCCAGATGCGCAAGTGCCAACAGAGCAGGAGAAATAGGTCAGCTAAACACTCTCCCGCTGGCAAAGCTGGAGGAAAACCACTCACAAGGCCAGGAAGGGGAAGGAACAAGCCCACCAAGACTTTCCCTGGCTTCCCGATTCCTCCCTCCTCTCTCAGGTCCCTTTCCAAGCTCCTACAGTGTGCAGCCTGAGTTAGCAACAGTCCTGGGGAGATCAATACCTTTTGGAAAGGGGCAAACGGCTCCCAACGACCAGGGGCAGCTGGGCTCCAATTCTAGCTCTAGCTCTGAGTCCCCCTTCCCCACTGGCTGGTGCCAGAGGGCAGCACCGTGGTGGCACCCGCCTGGTAGACAGCACCACTCACACACCCACCACTGCCGACTTCACCCAGGGCAGGGCAAATTCTGGCCCGCTGCGGCATTTCTGCCCCTGGCCATCCGTGTGGCTCCTCCAGCTCCAGGGAGGTCTCCACCACAGCCACACTGGCTCTGGGCACCAGTGTCATGCATTTCACACGGGCCACGCACTGTACCAGAGGCTGGCGCTCACTCCCTCCTCTGTGCAGTGAGTGACAAGGACTTAATCCATCTCTTCCTCTGTGGTCCCATTATCTCGGCTTTAACAACAGAGGAGATGGAGACAAGGCTGAAAGACTGAACCACCGGCAGAAGGTCAAAAGGCTGGGGGGGCGGGGCGTCGGTGGTCAGGGTTACAACCAGGCAGCTGGACGCTTTCATCTCATCTCTTTAAGCGACTTGTCACCTCGGCTCATTGAATACAACGGTCCTGGGAGGAAGGTTCATTACCTTCATTTCTCAGAGGGAGGCCCTCGTGGGACACACAGACTGCCCGCAGCCCGGCCCAGGCCGCCACCAGCCCCATTGAGCAGAAGAGGAGACTGAGGCCCCAGGAGGTACAAGGGCACACTGCACCCCCAGCGAGGCCTGCATCTCCCGGCAAGAGGACGCCGCACCCGCACTCCCCGTTGTGGGGAGGTTCACACCGGGCTTCCCCAGGATGGATCCGGGCTGCGGCGGTGCTCTCCTTAACCTTTACCCTTTGCCCCTCCCTCCACCCGGAAGACTGGGCCCCAAGCTGGATCTGGTCGGGAACCAGACCCAGGATGCTCTGGAAGAAACTCAGTCCGACATTCTAATCTAATTCCATGCAGGATCAGGAAAGAAAGGTTGACTTTATTTGAAAATAAGTCGTCGTAAATTCCCCATGTTAGCAAACCAAAAAAGAAAAACCTATGATTGCCTGAATAGATGCAGATTTTGTCTCCTTTGATAAAAGTTAACATCCACTCCTGATAGAAACCCTCAGCAAATTAGGAATAGAATTTCACCCTGGCTGGTGTAACTCAGTGGATTGAGCACTGGTTTGCAAACCAAAGGGTCACTGGTTCAATTCCCAGTCAGGACATGGGCCTGGGAATTGAGGGCAGGGTCCCCAGTTGGGGGATGCACGAGAGACAACCACACATTGATGTTTCTATCCCTCTCTTTCTCTAAAACTAAATAAGATATTTTTAAAATTAAAAAAAAAAAGAAGGGAATTTCCTCAACCTGGAAACAGGCATCTAGGAGAAACGTAGAACTAAACGGTGAACAACGGAATGCTCCCACTGCTAAAATTGGGAACAAGATGTGCTAATAAACAAGAGCAGCAAAGTTGCAGGACGCAAGCTTGCTCCACAAAAATCCACTGTATTCCTACTTACTAGCACCAAAAGCTGGAAACCACAAAAATGTCCACCAAGCAGGCAGTGGATTAAGGACGATGGTGGAGCCAGGCAACACAGAGCACTCCGTGATGGAAACAATGCACAACTGATAGACACGGCGCACGCACAAAGCTCCAAATAAGTGTGCAGAGTGAGAAGAACCAGGCCTCTCACGAGAAAGAGTACATGCTGTGTGATTCCATTGACATGAAACTCCAGAAAATCCAAACTGATCTGTAGGAGGAGAAAGCAGCGCTGTGGTTGGGGAGTGGGGGTGGGGGGGAATTTCCGAAGGCACCAGGGCACTTTGGGTGGTGATGAATACGGTCATGACCTGAGTCATGTGTGTGTATTCAAAACTCAGCACGTTGTGCCCTTCTGGGCAGTTTGCTGCATGTCCATTGCACCCCAAAAAACTGTTCTCTAAAAATTGTAAATGTATAAAAGTACCTAGAACAGGCAAATTCTAGAGGCCGGAAGCAGAATAGAGGTAGGGGGGTTGCTGCTCAGGGGGCACAGAGTTTCTGTCGGAGAGAAAGAAAAAGCTCTGGAAAACCAGCCGGAGCTCATGCCACAGAGCACCGCACATGTGCTTAATGTCCCGGGGCTGCGTGCTTCAACTGGCTAAACGTGGTCATTTCTGTGCTGGGTGTACTTTAGCACAACAAAAAAGTAAAACTAACTCAAAAACATTGCATGTAAGTGGACATTTGCATTTAAGGGGAAAGAAGGTTTTCTGCTTTTCTGAGCCTCCTAAGGGATGCAGGTCCTGGAAGAGGTTAGGTCGGCTGTCCTCTCACTGAACAGGACCGGATCCTCTGCTCCCAGGACCCAGGATCCCCAGGGGGTCAGGGCCACCCCAGCAGCGCCACCCGCTCATGCCCCCACCATGGCTGACTAGTCTCAATCCCTTCACACCATTTTCTGGGTGGAGTGCCCTTCCCCCTTTACTTACCCCCCTAGTGCTCCCTCTCCCTACCTCCCCTCCCCTCAGCTCCCCTACTCCACACCCCCAGACTCCCTCACAAGCTGCGCACAGAAGGCTGCGTGCCCCCTGTTTGCTCCAGCTGCCCTGCTCCAAGGAGGCTGTCCCTCTGGACCGTCTAGGTCCCTGGGGCTCCTCTTCCTTTGACCTGACCACAGTTCCGGGGTCGCTATTGTCTGTCTCCTAGTCCCTCTGTCTCCTGACTTCCCCAGCTGACCCACTGCCAGGCCTGAGGCTGAAGCAGTCCCTTTTTTACCAATTCAGGAATGTCCCTGGTGGAGAACAATGGGGAAAATGGAATTCTCGGTGAACAGAGCAAGCTTTGTGTCTAGTGCTTTGGCTCACAGAGGGTGGACTGTAGGGGCATGGGCAGGCCCACGCGGGGTGCTGGGAAACCTGCCTTTGGCTTCTCCTTACTGACCGGGGACCTAGAGAGCAAACCCGTTCCTTTCTCCAGGCCTCACTTCGCGCATCTGAAAAATGGAACTTAAGAGACTCTTCCTCAAGCTGGATGTGGAGGGACGAGGGCTGGAGGAGAAATAGGTGTTTGCAGAGGTCCTACTGTGAGGAGCACGTTGACCACACAAGGCCTGTTTTCCTGCAAAGGTCTGGCCTCACTCTGTTGAATTTGGGTTCAAGCCCTGCTCTTCCAAGCGTGCTGTTGGGGACTCGGGCCCTGGCGCAGGGGCTGTGGGTCTGGCTCACCACCAGCTTCCGTCTGTGCTTCACTGCTATAATTAAACGATCATTCCTCTCTGCCAGACCACAAGCCCCAGTGAATTCCTAGTTCAGTGCCTATTCGGAGGAGAATGCAAATGTATGCAAATATTGTGTTCACTAATGAATGCAGGGAGGCTGTGGTGGAGGGCTGGGGTTTTCTGCTGACCGCCATAGGCGTCGCAGCTCAGAGGGAATGAGGCACAGCCCCTGTCCCTGAGCCACTGGGAAAGCGAAGGTCTGCATTGTGGGGAGCCTCCAGCCTCCTCTCCAGGCCGCCCCCCCCACCCTCTATTCACACACTCCCAGTCTGACCCAGGCCNATGCAAATATTGTGTTCACTAATGAATGCAGGGAGGCTGTGGTGGAGGGCTGGGGTTTTCTGCTGACCTATGGCGTCGCAGCTCAGAGGGAATGAGGCACAGCCCCTGTCCCTGAGCCACTGGGAAAGCGAAGGTCTGCATTGTGGGGAGCCTCCAGCCTCCTCTCCAGGCCGCCCCCCCCACCCTCTATTCACACACTCCCAGTCTGACCCAGGCCCAGCCCTAGTTCCAGCACAACCCAAGCCACCTGTGTAAGAACATGACACTTCTTAGAAAGGTCACGAAGTCTCCACATCAGAGTTAAACTCTGTTCTACACGCATCTGTGACCACAGCCTCACACACAAAGATGAAAAGCTGGGAGCCCTGCCCGGAGCGGCTGAGGAGGGTGGGGGAGGCCTGCACCACCCTCCTAACAAATGAGGAAAAACAGCTCAACCTCCCTCAGGAGGTGGTCTAACCTGGGTGAGGAGGCTTGTCACAGGCCCTCCAGAGACACCTGGGTTGTTGATAACACAGGCAGTGGACCGCAAGACAGAGCTGGACCTAGGGGGGCACAAGGACCGAGGGACAATGAGGAGGACAGCAATAACAATAGCCAATGTTAGTCACTTCATGTCATTTAATCCCTGCACCCCACACACGAACACCAACAACAGTAACTCAGAAAGTTCAGCAGTTTGCCCAAGGTCACACAGCTAGCAAGTGGGAGTGTTAAATCTAAGCCCGACTGACCCCAAAGCCCTTTCTGATAACTCTATGTTAGGGGGAGGCCTGAAGGCGAAAGGAAAAGACCATGTTGCCCACTCAGCAGCTTTGTGTAGCAAGCAGAACCTGACTGTGAGGCCAGGGAGGCCTGGCCTGGAGGGTGGAGCCGGCAAGAACCTGGAGCTGGGGGAGTGACCTGAGCACCCTGCAAATTCAGGGTCAGAGCCCAGGGACTGCACACTCAGGCCTGGGCCAGTCAGGGCAGGCCACTCTGGCCACAGCTCAGGGCTTCTGGGCCTGGAGAGAAGCCATTTCTCCTCACTGTAGGTGGCTTTGCCTTCTGCGTTTCCTAAGAGGCTACAAAGTCTGTGTCCCTCGACCTTTGGTCTCCCCCAGTTCTCTCCACTACCCTGTCCCACCATCTGGGCTCAGAAAGTCGTTTGTCTTGAGCAGAGAAGTTGTGTTTGGGGTGTCTTGGAAATCAACTGGACAGGAAGAACAAGGCCAGACTACAGAGGGCCTTAAAACCCAAGCATTGCCTGATGTGATGAGCAGCAGGGAGCCAGTGCAGGTTCTTGAGCAAGGGAGTGACCTGATGACCATATTCACTTAGGGGAAAATGATGTATAGATGGGTTGGAGGCAGAAGCTAGGGGCCAGGACACCAACAACCATTCCTCCAAGCCCTGTGATGAAGGAAGGTGACCTCCAAGGGGTGTCTAGTGGAGGTTCATGTGCCAGAAGGGGCGGGGGGCATTGCTCCCAGGCAGTATGAGCCATGCCTAAATTAAAAAGAATCCCAGAC
Source organism: Sturnira hondurensis (assembly GCF_014824575.4). Lineage (NCBI taxonomy): Eukaryota > Metazoa > Chordata > Mammalia > Chiroptera > Phyllostomidae > Sturnira > Sturnira hondurensis. The sequence goes on along the minus strand of NW_028087376.1, from coordinate 2,648,167 downwards.
CTTTGAAAAAACTGTCCCTTCAGGTCCTGGGCTACCCAAGCATTCACATGGTCTATTCTGGGGAGGTACAGCTGTATAAAGAATGACCTTCTACCAAATAAATTGCCACCACTTAATAGATTCAGGGGCCGCAGACCATGTTGCTTACATCTGTACAGAATGTAAACCATCACATAAGTAGATTTTTTTCTGCCTTTATGTGTTTGGTAGGAGACACAGATGTCAGAGACATACCCATGGATAAGCTTCCTGGATCGGTCCCACCTGGCAATCTTAACAAGAACCATAAAACCGGATGAACCCCATGAGGGGGTAACTCCACTATAAGAGGTGGGCCCCTAGAAAATAATCAAGTCAGAAATGCCCCAAGGCAGTGCCACTTGGGAAGGCAGGAGCCGGAGAACTACCCAAGAGCTGAGGAGAGGGGAAGCGCTCGGCTCAGCCAGGAGGATTGGCATCAGGCACCCATCCAAGTGAGGCTTGCAGAGCTAGGGGGAAGGACCCTACTGCACGTGCCTCTTCCTGGGTGCTGGAACCCTGGGGAGGCAGTGAAGTATCATGGGCACGAGCACAGGTTTGGCTCCAGAGCCCCAGTTTTCTCATCTGTAAAATGGGAATGAAATTCGCAGTTGCCGGCCCTGGGCCTGGGCAGTGGTATCATGCCATTTGTATGATACACATAGACAATAAAGGAGTCACCCTCTTCGGAACTGGACACGAACCCTTTCAGCATGGCTGGAGATGGGTGGAGGGCAGCGCACATGTGGCTGCAGGGCGTCCACTGGCCCCAGTGTCTGAGGCAGAGGCAGACCCAGTGCCACGTCTAGGAGAGCCACCTCCAGCCTGGGCGGGTGACCCAGGAGGAGAAGCCAACTTGGCACAGACCGGCAGCTCAGACACCCAGTTCCCGGCAGCTCACTGCCTTTCCCTGGGTGTTCCCCACAGCCTGTCATAACCACGGTCCCCTCTGTGCCTCTGGGGATACCCTGGCCACTCCCCTGGTGGCGCTGCTCTCAGTGTGGATAAATCCCTTTCCTCCTGAGGTCAGACAAACAAGGCTAGACTTATCCCCAGAAGAATGTGCCTAAGGAATTAGACAGGAAACAAAACCAAGAAATTAAAATATAACTACCTTCAAATGAGAGGACTTCCAAATCACAAATTCTGATCAGAATCTGGCCCTATGCAGGGCTGGCTGCCTCCTCACCTCTTCCTCGTCTCCACCCATCCACTTGGCAAGAAATCTTCCTTCCAGAACCTGCTTCCTCTAGCCTTGAGCAACACCAGCCCTTCCCCTAGCCCCTGGCAGGACCAGCACCTCTGCTTGAGCTACTAGAAAATTCGATTGGCTCCAGAGAGTCCTCCTTTGGCCCTCAACTCTCCTATAGAGGCAGAGTTCTTGAGAGGCCAACTGCCACGAATGCGAGCTCTCTGAGAGCAAGACTTCCTTTTGTTTTTCTGCCCCGCCTTCTGTACCTGGCCTGTAGCAGATGCTCGTGATGTTTGTTGAATGCACAATAAATATGAATATAAGCTTGAGTATGGACGTATAGTCTCTAGAAGGACCCACAAGTACCTAGTATCAGTGATTGTCTTTGGATAGATGAAAATAGAAGTCTCAGGAATGAGATATGGAGAGGAAGCTCCTTTTCACTGTAAATCAATCTGTATCTTTTGAAATTTTTATATGTATTGACTGTCTGAAATTAAAAACACAATCTCATTTATAGGAGCATCAAAAAATGAAATACTTTGGTATACATCTAATGAAATATGCAGAAGAGCTCTATGAGGAAAACTATAAAACTGATCAAAGGAGTCAAGAAATGCAGTAAACAGTTAGACAGAGGCATGAGCTGAGCAGGAAGTTCGGGCCAGGTCCCTAGCAACAGGCAAGGCTACAAGCCCTCGCGGGACCACCCCCTTAAGCATTAAGGCCCGGAGGTGACAACTAGGTCTCAGCTGTGTCTCAGCTCCAGCACAGAAAAGCAGCAAATCCAGGCAGAGAGGTGCCATGGCGGACATCAGGACCAACTGCCCTGACGAATGACTCCTTCCCCCAGCACTGACCCATCAGGGGAGACCATGACCCTGAGGTGACACCCGCTTCCTCAGGTGCACTTTCCCAGACTCTTTCTCCTAAGCGCCAACGGTTCTTCTTCTGCCTCTGTGACTTGTTTCCTGATCCCATTTCTTCCACAGCTCACTTCTCCTACCTCTGTGTCTTTCTAAATAAACATTCTCTTACATTTTGAGTCTTGACACCAAATTCTTTCTTAGTACCGAAAGAGACACTCAAAAACTTCAAGTCCCGAAGTTTCTGAACCAAGGTCCAGTCCAACTCCACCAGTCTAACACCTGGTGCCGTTTTCCTGCCACCACCAGGAAGACCTAAATAAAGGGAGAGACATTCCATGTTCATGGAGAGGAAGACTCAATACTGTTAAGATGTTTGCTCTCCCCAACTTGAGCTGCACATTCAATGCCATCTCAATCCAAATCCCAGAAAGTTATTTTGCAAATGTCTACAAATGAATTTTAAAGTTTATATGGACAGGCCAAAGACCTAGAATAGCCAACGTGATACTGAAGACCTAACACTACCTGGCTTCAAGACTTGGTGTAAATATACAGTAATCAAGACAGTACGGTACTTGCAAAGAAAACAGACAAGTAGATCAAAGGAACAGAATAGAGAGCCCAGAAAAAGACCCACATATATACAGGCAACCGATCTTTGGCAAAGGAGCAAAGACAATTCAATAGAAAAGTGTAGCCTTTTCAACAAATGGCAACAGAATCAAGTGGACATTCACATGCAAAAAAAAAAGGAATCTTGACCCAGACCTTTCATAAAAATTAAATCAGAATAGATCTTACACTTAAATGTCAAATTCAAATAATAAAACATCTAGAATACAACACAAGAGAAAATGTAGGTAGTCTTGGGCTAGGTAATGAGTTTGTAGAAACAGTAAAAGCATGATCCATGGGGGAAAATGATGTTAGACCTTATTAACCTTCAAAACTTCTGCTCTGCAAAAGACACAGCTAAGAAAATGAAGAGAAAATATTTACAGAAGATATACCTTAAAAGGCTTGAATTTAAAAAAACTCTTCAAACTCAGCAATAAGAAAAAACAATTAAAAATGGACAAGATATCTGAAAGGACATCTTGCCAAAAAGATGAGTGAGTGACAAATATACCCATGAAAATGTGCTCAACATCTTATGTCATCAGGGAATTGCACATTAAAACAACAATGAGCACTTAACACCTATTACTTTTTGGCTAAAATCCAAAAGAACTGACAACACTAAATGCTAATAAGAACACAGAATCTCACTGAGTGCTGATGGGAATGGAGAACAGTACAGTCACTTGGGAAGCTCTTTTGGCAGCTTCTTATGAGCTCAACATTCCATTACCATACAACCCTGCAATCATGCTTTTTAGTGTTTATCCCATTCAGTAAATATAAACATGCACACACACGTTCATAGCAGCTTCATTCATAATCACCGAAAACCAGAAGCAGCCAAGGTGTTCCTCAATAAGTGAATGGATAAAAAAATCTATAGTATATCCGTACAGTGAGACATGATTCAGCATTGAAAAGAAATGAGCTATCAGCACATAAAGAGAAAAAGGAAGAGGGCCTAGGACAAGAAAACAAACTATCAAGCCACAAAAAGACAAGAAGGAACTGTAAATGCATATTTCTAAGTGAAAGAAACCAACATGAAAAGGCTATGTACTGCGCGATTCCAGCGATGCGGCATTTTAGGAAAGGCGAAACTACACAGATGGTATAAAGGTCAGCGGTCGCCCGGGGTTGCGGGAAGGGAGGGGGAGTAAGTGGATCACAGATGAGTTGTGGGACAGCGAAACTCTTCGGTACACCTGTAACTGTGGAAATCACAGTTGTCACAATGTCATCATGTATTTGTCAAAACCCACAGAATGCACAACGTCAAGAGTAAACCCTCTGAAGACCTGGGTGTAATTTTCTCAAGGGTGTCGGACAACCTGAAGTTGGGTGAGCCATGCGAGGGCTGGAAGCTCTTCATCAGCCACTTCCTGCTGAAGGGCACACAGGCGCCCCACCGTGCCAGGAGCCCAGCAGGGGAGGGGTGCAGTTCCCTGTGCAGACCCAGAAGCCTGCGGCTCTGCTGACTGGGGAAGCTGGGATAGCCACTGGTGTGGTCCATTGTATTCAAGATACTGTATTTTGGGATAATTTTTTGATCCAAAAAAAACCTAGAGTAAACCCTCATGGAAACTATAAATTTTAGTTAATAATAATAAGGCATCAATATCAATTCATCAACTGTGATCATTGTAACACACTAATAATGCATATTAATAACAAGGGTTACTGTGTATCCAGATGTCTACATGAAACTCTGTACTTTCTGCTCAAGTCTGTAAATCTAAACTGTCCTTTAAAAGAAAAAAAATCCAATTAATTATTTTTTAAAAGAAAGCTTACAAAGTATAAAATGAAAATTACTCAACCAATGTCAAGGGCTTTGCAGACAGACAGCCCAGAGTTGACATTTCAGATGTCCCAAATCCTGAACCAGCCTCAGCTTCCTCCAGTGGGTTAAGAGTAACGCCTTACAGGCTTGGGTTGAAGGTTCCAGAACTCTGTCACTGCAGCATGACAGTCAAAAATTACGTTGCCTACATGACTCCCATAGGCAAGGAGAGGAGTGGCTTTCTTTTTTTGGTCAGGAGGGGAACCCAGGCAGGCAGAACCAGAAGGTACCTTCTGCAGAGATGACACCCAAAGGTTTTCCAGCTGCAGGAAGACAATGGAAAGCACCTGGCCCCAGCCCAGCCTCTGTGCATTGCAGCTTCACTGGGACTTGGACAGTCCCCTCCAAGGAGGCAAACAGGGGGGCTACATAGCCTGTGACCCAGTGCGGTGAAGGTGGGAAGGGGCTTGTAAGCAAGGGGGGGCACCACCCTGCCCTGGTGTGGCCCTGCACTGTGGGGCCCTGAGGAGCCTCTAATCGCTTTCTTCATCCAGAAATATAGCATTACCAAGGCCGACTTCCAGGGTGGCCATCAGCAGTCCAGGCAGCAGTGGGAGAGAAAGCTGCAATGCACGTTATTCCAGCAGGCACCAATGTTACTGCTGTCAGACCAGCAACACAGAGCCTGAAGGACAGCAGCAGAGGAAGGGACAAGTCCAGACTTCCGAACACATCATTAACCACCCCAGGCCTCAGTATCCTCATCTGTAATATGGGAATAACAGTGCTTCACCTCCTGGGCTCTGTCTGAACTCGGTAAAATAGTACCTGCCCAGGACTGAGGACCCTACCTGGCACAGAGGTGTGCCTTCTAAGATGTGAATGCCATCCCAGCTAACTCTGCCATTGTGGACAAGTCACCGTCCCTGCCAGTGCTTCCGCTGTGATCCTGCTCAGATATGAACAAAGATGAGGCCACCGCATTTCAACCACTGAGGATGGTGTTGATTGCCTTGCGGACACTTGACTGGGGACTTGGACAAATGGAACCATGTGGGCAAGGTCCTGTCACCCAGACAGCAGAGTTGGAAAAAAACACAGTTGCAAAAAATGTAAAATGAATTTCAACAGCTTTGGGAAAGACTCTGAGGCAAGGAAGAGAGTTGTTAAAGAGAGTCCCAGGGTCCCATTTAATGAAAGGATATGGGAGGTGTTGAGTGGCAGGGAGCCTGGCTCCCAATCATAGCAAGTGTTTTCCCCACAATGTTATCCTTGAACCCTGGAGACACAAGCACAGAGAAGCCAGCCCAGAGCAAGGCGCTTGATGCTGACTCACCAGCAGGGGCGCAGGCCACAGTTAAATGGGTACCCGTGAGAGTGTCAGGAGTTGGCCAGGGGCAGGGTGGCAGGGAGTGGCCAGCTTCGGGGAGGTGGATTCTGGAGATTTACACCCCACATAAAGGGCTGGAGCCACACTGTCTGGGTTCAAATGCCAGCTCCACCACCTACTGGCGAGGCTTGCACAGACGATTTAACCCCTGCGTTGGGTTCCCAGCTGTTAAATGGGGATGATAGTAGCAACCACCACACAGGGTCGTGATGAGGATTTGAGATCAAGCTTGTGCTGCATTTAACACAGTGCTCTCCCAGAGGAAAGGAGGCCGCTATTATTATTGTCACCTAGGGCGGGGCTGGCAGCAAGCCTTCCCACCTGTCTGCTGCCTCCCTCTGACTTGGGTCTCTGCTCTACAAGGCCTGTTATATATAACTTTGCCTGGACTGGATCACATCAGAGAGGCACAGGGCCTAGGAGACTCCGGCTCCACACCCCCACGCAGGAGTCTCCTCTGCAGCTTGCCCAGCCTCTCCTTACATGCTTCGGCTAACAGGGAGCTCTTCACCTCCATGAGCAGCCTGCTCCCCATTCAGACAGCTCTCATCACAAGCTCTCTAGGCAGGGCCAAGACCTCCTCCCTGCACACTGCCCCTTAGTGGAAGCGATTTCTCTGCCAGGGACTTTCCGACGTCTGGATCCGCCCACCCCACCAACGTCAGGAATCCCTTGAACAGGGCTCCAGTTATTCCTCCAGGAAGGCTCCCCGGAACCTCACCCTGTGCATCTCATGCAGAATGGCACAGCTGTCCCCACAGGGTCACACACACCCCCTCCGGCTCCTGGGTCCAAGGGGCAGAAAGTCTCAGATGTCCCCCAGGCCTTGCACTAATCACCCTTGCCACTCGACCCTCACAGAACCCCTGTGAGGCGTGTGCCGTTTCTTCGCCCAATTGTATGAAGCATGTTCTCACTGTTGCACAACTGCCGCTCGCATCCGACTCCAAAGCCCTTTACGTCTTGCAACACTGGAACTCTATCCCCACCAAACAATCATCCCTCCGTTCCTCCCTCCTTCCAGGCCCTGGCCACCACCATTCTGCTTTCTGTTTCTACAAATTTAATGGCTCTAGGTACCTCATGTAAATAGAATCCGACAGCATTTGTCTTTCTGTGTCTGGCTTATTCCACTTAGCACCCAGCCTTACCACTCAGGGCTCATCCGTGTGGGGAGTGCGTGTCCTCTGTGAGGCCAAGTGGTGCTCTGGTGTGTGTGCACGCCACCCTGGGCTGTCCACCCGTCTGTCCGGGGGCACCTGAGCGCCCTCTACCCTTCGGCTCTTGCCAGTAATGCTGTGAGCATGAGTGTGCAAAGACCTCAAGATTCCACCTTCAGCTCTTCTGGGTCTATACTCAGAAGGGACATTGCTAGACCACGTGGTAGTTCTATGTTTTAAATCTTTTGAGGAACTGCCAAACTGTTTCCCACGGCGTCCATGTCACTTCACAACCCTGCCAACAATGCCCGAGGGTCCCAACCTCTCCTCATCCCCACCGACGCTCATTTTCTGTTTTGCTTTTGTTTTCTTATAGTAGCCACCTTAACGAGCGCAAGTTTTAATCTCCACTTCATCGCTGAGGGAAGGGGGGCTGCAGAGGCTGGCGATGTGCCCAAGGTCCCACGGGCAGCACGTGGTCCCCCTGGATTCAGTCTAGCTCAGGGCTGGCTGCCGCTGTCTGGTGTTTTCAACAGCCCCCATCCTGGCTGTCAAAACCCTGCTGTCCAACTGGTCAGTGCCCAACCTGGTGCCTCCGACATCCTCTGAGCTCCATCAGGACACAGGCTGTGACCACGAAGGAAGGAGACCCCTCCCCTGCCTGGAGAGCATGAAGAAGAACCCCAGTTCCCTGGATCTCTGCTACGCAGGTGACCCTGAAACTACGGTGTCAGCAAAGGCCTTACCCTGTGTGGCCAGCCAGGCTGTTGGCCCGGAAGCCTCCTGGGACAGGGCCTCCCTCTGGGGCAGCCAGGCTGCGGCGAGGAGTGGGGTTGGGGACGGGAGTGGGAGGCAAGGCTTGCTCCACAGCCACCAGATGAGCCGGCAGTGCCTTGCATTCTCTTGCGTGAGAGCAAGGGCAGCGCGGGCAGTAGCAGGGAGCCGGGCCAGGGGTGGTGCGAGGACTCTGGAATCCGGCAGGGCCTGGCTGGAGCCTGGAGCACAGGATTGGGCCACAGAGAAAGGCCAGGCCCAGTACACAAAGTGACCCCATCAAGGAGCTGGGGATGCAAAGCTGGAGCATTCCCCACCCCCACCCTGCTCCTGCGCCGCATCCCTCCTGCCTGACCCTGGGCAGGCTGAGTCTTCCCTGAGCCTCAGTTTCTTCATCTGTAAAATGGGGGAGACTAAGTTAAACTTTGCAGGGAGCTGTGGGCCTTAAATGAGCACCAGACACACAGTGCCAGGCTGATGGGTGGCCGCCGACTGTGCGAGGCACCCTGCCTCCTCCCGACCCCACACATATCCTCACCTGCCCTGCACCTGCCCCGCATTTATCCCACACTGTTCTGCCCCTCCCCACTGCAGAGCTGGGAGAGCCTTGAGAATAAGGGTGCAGCCTCCCAGGTAACTCTAGGGAGTAATATTTGAATGTATTAGTTCTGGTTTACTTCTCAGAAAAACAAATAAACACAGTAACAATCACCCCTTCAGGTCACAGAGCTGCTTGCCACTGCATTGCAATGATTAGGAATCGCCCTGAATTCCATTTGCAGGGATGACTTGAATGACTGTCCTGCCACGCAGTGGGATGCTCGGCGGCCACTGTGCAGGACGGAGGTCTACATTTATTGGCGTTTCCACAACATACATTTGAGTGGGGGTGAAAAACAGGGCATAAGAAAGTCACGTATCGCTCCAAGTATGGTTTCCTGGCCGGCAGCTGTCTCCTAACCTTTAACAGGGCTCCCAGGCGACCCCTGTGCAGGTTGTAGTTTGGCGAGCATGGCTTTGTCGGGAGGTTGGGGCTTGCTTTTCTTCTTGCACTTTTCAGAACTGTTGGTATGTTTTTATAAGCACATGTTATAAAAACAAAAAAAAGCTATTAAAATGTTTGCGAAGATGTAAGATCAAAAACTATCAACATTCTAAAAGAAAACATAGGTGAAAAACTTTGTCACATTGGACTTGGCAATGATTTCTTAGACACCGAAAGCTCAGGCAACGAAAGCAAAAATAGACAAATGGAACTACATCAAAACTGAAAACTTTTGCCCTGGCTGGTGTGGCTCCATGGATTGAGTGTCGGCCTGTGAACCAAAGGGTTTCCGGTTTGATTCCCAGTCCAGGCACATGCCTGGGTTGTGGGCCAGGTCCCCAGTGAGGGGCACGTGAGAGGCAACCACACATGGATGTTTCTCTCTCTCTCTTTCTCCCTTACCCTCTCTCCAAATAAATAAATGCGTAAGATATTTTTTTAATGAAAACTTTTGTGCATCAAAGGACACATGAACCAAATGAAAAGGCAACCTATGGAATAGAAGAAAGAATTTGAAAATACAATAAGCAGGGTTAGTTCTAGAGGCCTGGAATTAATTTATATATATAAAGATTTACAACTCAACAACAACAGAAAAATCAAATAACCTGACTGAAAAATGGGCAAAGGACTTGAATATACATTTCTCCAGTGTTGGTAAACAAATGACCAACAGACATTTGAAAAGATGCTCAGCATCACTAATCATCAGAGAAATGCAAGCCAGCACTGCAATGAGATATCACCTCACATCCATCAAGATGGCTACTACCAAAAGCACAGAAAATAACAAGTGCTGGCAAGGATGTGGAGAAAGCGGAGCCCTTGTGAACCGCTGACAGGATTGTTAAGTGCTGCCACCGCTATGAAAAACAGTGTGGAGGTTCCTCAAACAATTTAAAACAGCCCTGGCTGGTATAGCCCAGTGGATTGAGTACGGGCCAACTAAGGGATGGTGGTTCAATTCCCAGGCAGGGCACATGCCTGGATTGCAGGCCAGGTGCCAGAGGGGGACACACAAGAGGCAACGACACATTGATATTTCTCTCCCTCTTTTCTTCCCTTCTCCTCTAAAGGTAAATGAATAAAATCTTTTTAAAAATTTAAAACACCATTCCCATATGATCCAGCAATTCCACATCTGCGTAGAGACCCTTAAAAATTAAAAGTATGGCCTTGAAGGGATATTTGTGAACCTGTGTTCGTAGCAACACTATTCATGATAGCTACAACATGGAAACAACCCAGGCATTCATCACCAGATAGGTAGATTAAGAAAATGTGGTGTGTTTTCCTGGCTGGTGTAGCTCAGTGGATTGAGCATGGGCCTTCGAACCACATGATCGCGGTTCGATTCCCAGTCAGGGCACATGCCTGGGTTGCAGGCCAGTTCCCAGCAGGGGACACACCAGAGGCAACCATACATTGATATTTCTCTCCCTCTCTCCTTCCCTTCCCCTCTAAAGATAAATAAATAAAATCTTTTTAAAAATGTGGTGTATAAACAGTGAAATACTGGGACTGGGGCATATTTACAGTTGTTTCTATGGGACAATATACAATACAAGAATACACTGCATTTTGTGTGCTCATAACTATAAACTTACTTTTGCCCACCCCTGTATCATCCAGCTTTAAAAAGGAGGAAAATTCTGTTGCATGCTACAGCATGGATACATTTTGAGGACATTATGCTAAACAAAATAAGCCAGACACAGGAAGACAAACAGGACCCCACTTGTATGAGACGCCTGAGCAGTTAAATTCACAGAAACATTTAGTGAAACAGTCGTGGCCAGGAGCTGGGCACTGGGGGAGGTAGCGGGGGGGTCACCACTCAATGGAGACCGAGTTTCAGTTTTGCGAGATGAAAAAGTTCTGTTTCATAACAATATACATGTATGTAATACCAATGATTAAGGTAGGTGTTTTTAGAGATTTCGGTGATGTGAGAAAGTAGAAAGACAAGTACGTGCTGATTCTCAGGAGAGAGGGAAGGGGAGATGTGGCTGCAGAGAGGGGAACACGAAGGAGATGGGTAGGTGGTAAAGCCGAGGAGAGGAGCGGCCCGAACGTCGTGGGCGGGTTCTGGGCCCGAATGTAAACATTCTCCTGCCAGGACGAGCGATAGGCCCCCAGAACATTTCAGAGCAGGGACTGACCTTTCCGAACAGCTGCCAAACAAGTCCACATCTCTTTGGCCTTTCAAACCCATTACCTCAACTTTGACCTTACTAACTAGAGACACATCCCCACTCATCCACCTCCCCATCACCTGAGATGACCCCAACGGGCAAGGCCCGCCTAGGATGCACAGACAGAACTCTGCCAGCAGCCCTGGGAAGCTCAGGAGGTAGTTCCCAGGCTGACGGCAGCCCTGATCCCAGGGGACATCAACGCCCCAACTGTGGACATGGCCCTCATGCTCAAGTGTGTAGGATAGCTGGAGCCCAGAAAGCCCCAGGGATTGCCACAGGCCTGCAGGCCAAGGTTCTCAGAACTCCATGGAGTCTCTTGGGGTCAAAGGGCCAGGCTGTCCATTTCAGAGATGACTCTTCCTTCCAAGGCTGGGTCACAGATGGCTACCAGACAGGAATTGCCTGGGTGGGGTGGAAGGGTGGGGAATGGTGGGGTGTTGCAGCCTCCAGAATTTTTTGGACTCCCAGGAGATAGTTGAAAGAAGCCTACCTGCCCTGAACCCTCACCTGAGGGAGGAGACCCACCCACACTGGTGGTGGAAGAACTGGGACCAGAACCCCAGAACCCCAGGCCTCAGCTCCCAGGCCTGGCCCCTTCACACCAAGCCTGTTCTGAGAATCCTACTGTCTGCATTTATTTATTTTGGGTACCATCAAAGCCCCTGAGTTGGGGTGGAAGGCTGGGGGCACTCCAGGCCTCCAACATCATCTCCCCCCCACCCCGCTAAATCTTCCAGAACATGCATCCCCAACCTGCCTAAATGCCCATATCCTTGAGATGAAGTCCAAATTATTGGACCTTTAAGGTTCTTTAAAACTTGGTCCCCACTGATTCCTCTTTTCATCTCTTACTCTCCCATTCCCTTCACCCGGCCCTGTAGCCCTCCTGAACTTCCCAAACCTCCTTCCCCAAACTCTGCTCAGCTTTTGCACCTGCTATTCCTTCTTCCTCCTTAAGTAGGGAATTGTCCCCAAGTGACCAGGTAGCTTGGTCATAGCCCACTCTGCTCCCGCGAGATGGGCTGTATCTCTGTATCAGGAGCAGGGAGCCTTTCTTACAGGTGTCTCCCCAGTTTCCAGCACCAGGGCATGGCCAGCCAGACTGATAAATGTTGATCAAGAAAATGAACACATGCCCTGGCTGGTGTAGCTCAGTGGATTGAGAACAAGCCTGCGAACCACACGACTGTGCTTCGATTCCCAGTCAGGGCACATGCGTAGGTTGCAGGCCAGTTCCCAGTGGGGGACTCACGAGAGGCAACCATACATTGATATTTCTCTCCTCTCTCCTTCCCTTCCCCTCTAAAGATAAATAAATTTTAAAATCTTTTAAAAAAAGAAAACGAACATGTGAGTTTTCTGCCCATCTTTTGTGGCTAATTCTGGTTCTTTCCCAAAGGCTCTGGAACATGGCCTTGACCTTCCACAATGGGTCCCTAAGTGCCAGCAGCTTTACCTAAATTATCTTACATGATTCGATGGCACAGGCAGTGACATTTCCATTTCACAGATAAAGAAAATGATGAGAGGTGTAATGACTGCCCCCTGTGGGAAATTGGTGTCACCAGGACTGGAACCCGGCCCGACCAGCCTGTGCTCATTCTACAGTGGCCTCCCGGAGTCTCTGGGTCTGGAACAAAGGGTGTGCCTGCAGACTTCTGGGGAATTCTCTCCTCTGTCCAGGGACCCTTTAAACCTGTGCTTTGCAGAAGATGGTTGAAAGATGGGGGAAGAATGACAACCACTTCTGATGGCAGTAGGAGGACAACCCAGCACAGAGAGACAAAAAAAATCTTCAACAGGCGGCTGGGTGGAAGGGGTCAGAGATAGTCCAGACAACCTTCACGATTCTGCCCAGTTTATACAAAGACCCAGAGAAAGCCCCGGGCTTGAAAAAGCCTTCCAGGGCTGCTAAGTAAGTGCTTTACACTCCCTCCGCCTTTCCTGTACCCCTAGGAAGCTTTCTACTCTGTATTCTACATATGAACTCAATGAAGTTATTAGGTGAGAAGTCAAGGTCAGGCAGCTGCCTTCAAAGGTCAAGCCTTAACCACTGTTAGACAGCCTTCATCCCCTTTCCTAAAAAGTCCCCAGAGGAAACAAGTTCTTTACTCCCACACACACCATCATAGTCTTAGAAATTTGGATTTTCGTCTCATAATTCCTATGAGTGAGCCGACCCCATGCGCAACATGAGCTGAGTTACCAAAATGTTCTTGCCCTTTGCCTCAAGCATTCATTCTGGATGGGAAGTAAAACCCAAGGAAGGGGGCGGGGATCTAAAAGACTTAAAAAATGTTATTTTCTCAGAGTTGTCCATAAAAGTGAAATTATTAATGACAGAACACCTGAAAGCAATTCAACTTTACAATCAAAAGGCCATACATCCTGGGGTGGGTTTGTTAATGGGGTGGATACCACAGGGACCTCAAAAACAACAGTTAATTGAATAATTATGTTCATATAAAATAAGTGCAAAGTGTAAAAGCAGAACATTTTAATTTGATTTCAGAATGCCATCTACATGAGAAAGGCTTGCCTATGCCATTTTATTTTTTCCTTTCCTTTAAAGAATTTTAAACCAATGAACTTCGATGAGGTAATTTATGTACATGGTAATTCAGGCACACAGGATGTAAACATCTAAAAATCCAAAGCAGTATATGAAGGAGCAGCACCCAGTAACCTATGACAACCATTTAAGAATGTGGGTTCATCAACTTAGAAACTGCAGCGAGGAACACGGAGAGAAGTAACTTGCTTTATGGTTATTTGGACCTGTTATTTATTTACATTTTTCCCTGCAAGGCTGATGAAAGCAAAGGTTCAAAAAAATGAAGAAACCCAGGACAGAAAGTTCGCACCATTTCTCTAAGACATAGCTCAGAGAGAGATTCTTGGCTGGGACTATCTTTCGAGTCTAGCTCAAATCCTTCTTGCTGTGCTCTAGGAAGGAAGCAGCTAAATCAGGTGGAGGAATCGGGCAAAGAAAACCAGGAGAGAAAATCGACTGCCTTCTTACCTGTTCACATACCAGGATGCAATCTTCTAGAGCTTTGCTGATGGTTTTAAGGGGCTCCAGGGCCCAGAGCAGGCACCAAGGGGTTAGGGGCAGTGGGTGCCAGGTGGAAAAGGCTGCAGCTTCCCCAGCCCACAATCCAGGCTTTCCGTCTGATGAGAGGGCAGGGAAAGCAGGCTGAGGCAACAAGATTCAGAAACTGGAGCCAGCAAGGGCGGGGCAGGGCCACGTGTCCCCAGCCTGCTTCACAGTGGAGAGCAGGAGGGGGCCACACACCCACAGGATCAGCTTCGAACTCTTCTGACCAAAGGCCCTTGTTAAGATAATTGTGGGAGTCCCCAGTCGGGCCATTTTAAGGGATCACCCAGCTCCTTTCCAGAACATGATTACTTTCATAACAACAACAAAATCTTCTTACAAAACTTAATCAAATTGGGTGATGTGGTAGTGACCATAGTGCATGTAGGGAACAAACACTGGACAGAGTAAAGGCCTTCGATAAATATCAGCATTAGGACCAGTCAATTACCCAGTCTGTAAGAGACATGAGCCCAGAGAGCTTAAGTACGCACCCCTACATCACACAGCCAGGCTCCCCGACGTGGCTCCAGGCCTTCCCTGGTGTAACACGTGGTCTGACACACAGCACTGGTGGCAGTTCCAGAGGACACAGAAGAAAGGCCCTTTGCTCAGCCCCCGATCTCCAAGGACAAGTGAGCTCTCACTTTGCATGGGCCAGAGCAAGTGCTGGGGTGGCTTTGCCCAGAAGAATTCCGTGGGCACCGAGGAGGCTGCTCCATTGCCATCTGGTTTCATGGCAAGCTCTCCCACCTCCTCAGACTGTATTTGGGGTTCAGGGAAGGCAAACCCCCTAAGGGATCCTTTAGGTCCCCCACTAGTGGACATTACGAGTTAGGGGCAGGGGAAGGGCTATGTTCAAACTGTGCATCCTGGCTGGTGTGGCTCAGTGGATTGAGTGCCAGCCTGTGACCCAAAGGGTCGCCAGTTCAGTTCCTGGTCTAGGGCACATGCCTGGGCTGCGGGCCAGATCCCCAGTGGGGGCATGCAAGAGGCAACCACACATTGATGTTTCTCTCCCTCTCTTCCTTCCTTCTCCTCTCTAAAAATAAATAAATAAAATATTTTTCTTAAAGCATCAAACTATCCATCAAGATAGGGTACAGTGTTTCGCTGAGTATGAGCAGAAAGAACCTTTTATTAAGGGGCCCCTTATTAACATCTCGGATCTGACGGCACCTAGTTGGGAAAATGCTGAACTAGATGTCGGCATATTTTACTCCAAATATCAATGCATGGCATAAGTAGTTGATCAAGAAATGGTTTCTCAATTGGATAGACTGGATTCCTCATTTGGCCCTGAACTTCTGGCAGGACAATAATGCCCACAGTGGAATGCACTTGGCTAATTTCCCACCCCTGGCCCCGAGACAGTGGCTATACTGGCAACACCCTCTGCAAGGCCACTGAAGAGCTCTGTCAAGTTGATTCAGACCAGTCAGGCAACCAGTGGGAGGGCAAGAAGGGGTGGAGGTGAGGGGGGAACAGCCATGGGACCTCACTGGGACCTCACAGAAGCCTGAAGAAACTCTGTGCCTTTTCTGGGACCTCTGACTTGGAATGATGTCCCTTTCTTTCAAAGCATTGCATATAGGACTGCGGTGGAGGATAGAAGTGGCTCCAGGTCTCCCCAGGCTTCTGCACCCAAGTTCAGTGGCCACACCTCCTGTTACCATGACCCTGGATGTTGGTCTTACTCTTCCCATTTTACAGACAGGAAGTGGAGACCTTACTCAGAGATTGGTGAACCCAGGTCACCTGACTCTATACAGTGCTCTTTCTGTGGCCTTCCCTCCTACCTGGCATTTGGTAGATGGAATCTCGTTTCTGATTGGCCTTTCTCCAGTTGCAGCATCAGCTTCTTAAAGGTGAGATATTCCTCAGCATGCCTGGTACCAGCATGAGGCCATAAGAACGCACAGTAAACCACACTACGTCTCATGTCACTAGCTTATGCATGTCACTATCTTAATTTGATCCATTTAGTCATGGATCAAATTAACTTGGGGCCTCTTCCCAAATGGCCTACTCAAAGGCAGCTCTCATTCCCTGAGATTTTGTTTGCAATCAAAGAAAGGAGACTGTTCTGCTGGGTGGGCCCAGGCATTGAAAAAAAAATTTTAAGATATAGCATATTTTTAAAAGATTTTATTTATTTATCTTTAGAGAGGAAGGGAAGGAGAGAGGGAGAGAAATATGTATGGTTGCCTCCTGTGCCTGCCCTGCTGGGAGCTGGCCTGCAACCCAGGCTTGTGCCCTGACTGGGAACCGAACCATGATCCTTTGGTTCACAGGCCTGCGCTCAATCCACTGAGCCACACCAGCCAGGGCTGTGCATTGAAAATTTGATGACCAGGTTCAGTGAGCTGAGAGCAGCTCAGCCTGGGCTCACTTCCGTCCCGTAACGTTCCCAGAGAGCCAAAGCCCAGCACCACCAAGGCTCTCTCTGGTGCTTCTCCTACCCTAGGCCTTCTTTTGTCTCATGCTCCCAGCTTTAATAAATGTACTCTCAAAATAAAGTAAAATGAAAACAATTGATGGCCAGGTTCTAGAAGGCAGAGCCAGTGGCGAGAAACTGAGAGGGTGTGCCCCTTGGATTACAAAACTGACCGGCTACTGACAGCTGCTGAACTTGACGGGGGCGGGCAGGACAGGAGCCTTTAGCTATTTCCATTTCCAGGAGACTCTCCCAGCCTTTTGTCCCCAAACCAGAATTTTCTCAAACTGGATTTTGGGGGGCCCACATTTTGAATAAGAAGCAATATTCCCTCATTCCCTACAATATTTAATTATTTCCAGGTCTGATCATTACCAACAGATTGTGAAATAATACAGACTGAAAAATACACTGATGACCCGCAAATTCTCAAGAGGACTCTGGGGCAGAACCCAGGAATCTGACAAACTCGGATGACCCTAATGTCCAGCTGGGGTTAAAAAAAACCCATTAAACAGGTTTCCTGAGATTTTCTGCCCGAAAACCTTTGGCTGCTCACCTTCCACCTAATTTTTTATTCAGGACCTACTGACTTTTCCTGGAAGTCCCAAGGTTGTGCCTGTTTTATCTGCAGAAACCAGGGCCATGGGCCTTAGGTACTTCTGAACTTGATGCCAGTGTCTCCGACAGAATCACCCCATCATCATCCTCAGAGGAACAGAAAGTACTAGGTTATTAGAACTCTCCTCCAACTTCTGGGTGCAGGGCAGACTTGTGAGGAGGTGGCACATAGCAGGTGCTCAGTAAACACTGACGGAATAAATGAATGTGTCCTGATGTTGGCTTTCAAAGCTTCTGTAGAAACAACACTCAGCTGTGCTGGTCCAGACTGGTGGAAGAGATTCTTCTGACTGCTGTGTTATATCCATTTATTTCATTTCGGTTCACTCCAACTTCACACGAGCCCCACACGTGGGGCTATCAGATCCCCAAATGTAAATAAATCAGCAACCAACGTGGACAGGTGCACCGAGTCCCTACCGTGTAGCCCAGAGTAAGCCTCTGTCCCCTTACATTGATTTCTGCAGCAGAGATGGTTCTTCTGAGATCTGGATATAGTCCTTGAATACATTTTAAGGGTACAATAAACTTAAAATATTCACATACAATATCCCATATATAAATGAGCAAGTGGATGATTTATGCAAACACACTATTTCTATTTTGAAAAGGAACAAAATTCAGAAATTAAAAAACTAGTTGAGCTCTGGCTGGTGTGGCTCAGTGGATTGAGCACCGGTCTGCAAACCAGAGTCGCCAGTTGGGATTCCCGGTCAGGGGACAAAGCTGGGTTGCAGGCCAGGTCCCCAGTAGGGGGCGCACGAGAGGCAACCACACATTGATGTTTCCCTCTCTCCCTTCCTTCCCCTCTCTAAAAATAAATAAATAAAATCTAAAAAATAATAATAATTGAGATCCAGGCCGATCTCATCTATAGAATGCTCCCGACATTTCTGGCTTCCCGCTGAATGAGAAGCTCAAGAGCGGCCACAGTGATGGGCACACCATGCATTCTGGAGACCAGCACTTTCCCAGTGAGACAAGTGAACCCCCGGGAGCCTGTCGAGCCCTAGCAGCTGACTTGCTGGAAATACATTAAAAAAAAACCAAAAAAGCAACATTCCATCCGCAGTCCCACTTGAACCCCTATCCCCCGAAGGAATGCTGTTCTTGGCAAGAAATCCTCCAAAGGAAATAACATCTGTGGAACCCCCATCTGTGAGGTCAGGGGAAAGCTGGGGCAGCTGAAACATTTTCATTCCTTCATGAGACCCGAGTTGAAGGCACTCAATGGAGAAGCTGGATGGGAGCAGTCTGAATAATAAGCTAGCACAATTGCCACCATGCCTTGATGTTGTCCCTTCTGAGTCCCACGGCAGCTTCTGATATGTTCTCCAAGGCAGGACAGTTCCCTGTGACCTGGTTGCTCAGCTAAACCCAAGGAATGGATTAGTTCCCCTTAAAACCTACACAGACAGGATTTGTAATCTAGCCTCATCCAATCACTAAATATTTATAATGCACCTTTTGTAGGTCCTGGGGCAACAGCTATGAACTAGATAAAACTCCTGTTCTCAACCTATTCAGGCCTACTTCCTGGTACCTGTGGTGAAGAAATGCCAAGAAATGCCACTTGCCAGAGCGCTCCCTCCTGCAGAGAACAAGCAGGTTCATAGATGGGGGTGCAGAGGAAGCTCAATGGCGACAAGGCCCAGATATGATGTCTAAAGCATGTGCAACAAAATAAAAAAATAAGCAAGTGGGGCGACATCAGACTAAGAAACTTCTTTCTGCACAGCAAAAGATGCAATCAACAAGGTGAAAATGAAAAGACAACCTATGGAATAGGAAAAATTATTTGCAAGTCACATAAAAGTGGTTAATGTCCAAAATACATAATGAACCCATACAACCCAATAGCAAAATAATTAAATCCTATTAGATTTTAAAAGTCCAATTAAAAATGAGTGAAGGACTCAAACAGATACTTTTCCAAAGAAGTTATACAAATAGTCAACAAGCACATGAAAACATGCCCCGCCTCATTAGTCATTAGGAAAATAGAAATTCAAACCACAGCGAATTATCACCTTACGCCTGTGAGAACGGCCATCTCCAAAAAGATGAGATAAATGCTGATGAGGATGTGGAAAAAAGAGAAGCTTGGTGCACTCTTGTTGGGACTGTAAACCGATACAGTCACTATGGAAAACAGTACGGAGAATACTTAAAACATTAAAAATAGAACTACTATATAACTCAGCATTTCCACTTTGGGGAATATACCCAACAGAAACAAAACACTGGCTTGAAAAAGATATCTGTACCCACATGTTCAGAGCAGCCTTGTTTAGGATTGCCAAGACATGGAGACGACTGAAGTGTCCACTGACAGACGAACAGGACGAACAGATGAAGCCGTGCGTGGTACAATGGAGTATTCAGCCATGGAGTACCGTGGCTCCATTTCAGCCACGTGCAATGGAGTATTCAGCCATTTGGAAAAAAAACAAAGGGAATCCTGCCATTTGTGACAACATGAATGGAACTTGAGGGCATGTGCTAAGTGAAATAAGTCAGAAATCAAATATTGTATGATTTCACTGGAATGTGGAATCTAAACAAAACAACCCCCCCACCCCCCCAAAAGAGAAAAAACCAAATTCACAGAAGCAGAGATCAGAGTTGCAGTTATCAGAGGCTGGGGTGGGGTGGGGTGAAGCAAGGTGGCCATAAGGTACAAACTTTCACTTGTAAGATAAATAAGTACTAAGGATGTAATGTACAACATCACTATAGTTAACACTGCTGTAGAACACATATGAAAGTTATAAATAAAGTCTTTAAAAAAAGTAAGTTATTCCCAGACATGTGTCCTGACCGGGAAGTGAATGGACAAGCTTTCAGTTCGCAGGCTGGCACTCGATCCATTGAGCCACACCAGCCACAGCTGGATGTAATCATTTCACAATACTAGGTCTGTCCAGGAAGTACCCAGCCACGTACTATGAAAAATAGAGACGTTTATTGAAGATACAAGATGCAGGAAACAATGCACATAGGACAAACGCTGCCTCAGTCCCCTCCAAAGTTATGACGACCTTGAGGAAATCTGGTTCATTGGTAGAGGTTTGAATCAAGTCATTAGCAACTGCAGCACAACGTTCCTTCTGCTCTGGCAGCAGAAGCCACAGCTCAAATTTTGCCACGACACATTTCATGCCAAGATCCTGCATCAAAATCTCAGACACAAGCCCTGGCTGCTGTAGCTCAGAGGATTGAGCATGGGCCTGCGAACCACACGATCACGGTTCGATTCCCAGTCAGGGCACATGCCTGGGTTGCAGGCCAGTTCCCAGTGGGGGACTCACAAGAGGCAACCATACATTGATATTTCTCTCCTTCTCTCCTTCCCTTCCCCTCTAAAGATAAATAAAATCTTAAAAAAAAAAAAAAAACTCAGACAGTCATTTTTGGAATTCCCAGATCAGCTTCTAGTTCTCGCACTGTCAGTCGCCGATCTTTGCTGATTGCAGCCCGTACACGTTCAACATTCTCAGGTGTCCTGCTTGTTGCGGGCCTTCCAGAACGTGGATCACTTTGAACACATGCCCCACTTTGAAGCCTCACTCTTGTTTGTGCTGCACTTATTGCATCATCCCTGAAAGCTCTCTGAATCATCCAAATTGTTTCTGTGGAGGAATGTTCAAGCTTAGTGCAAAATTTGATGCAGATTCATCGCTCTACTCAGTCATTTTTTAAAACAATTTTATTTATTGATTTTTAGAGAGAGGGAGAGGGAGAAAGAGAGAAATATCAGTGTGGTTGCCTCTCGCGTGCCCCACACTGGGGACCTGGCCTGCAGCCCTGGCATGTGCCCTAGACTAGGAATCAAACTAGTGACTCTTTACTTCACAGTCCAGTGCTCAATCCACTGAGCCACACCAGCCAGGGCTCACACAGTCATTTTTAACATGATGGCCACACAGTACATGTGTTCACTCAACGGCATCTACTACCCCCACTGACTAGTACAGTGCAGATGTCACTGTTCATGCAAGTGCATTCCAGTCCACCCTCCTTGGCTGCCAGGTTCTATGTCACGTAAACCCTTCTTGTTTGTGTGACAGGTCAGTTATATCTCAATAAAACAAGGGTAAAAAGAAAAAGGAAACCTTTCCAGCTGTAAGAATTCTAGTAGAGGCAAGTCCAGAGAAGGCCCTTCAGTTATGGAGCTAAAATGTTATCTGTACATCCCTCAAAACATTCTTTTACCCAGCACCCCTGTAGTTACATCACCAGAATGTGAGGGTTAGCAGACACACGAAAAGCAAAGTGTAAGGGGGGAAAAGAGAACATCACAGGGTAGGCAGGGGGTGGGGAGGGAAGGAGACTTGGATCCATGGTTATTTGGTGACTCCTAAAGGAAAATGGAAGACTTCGTTCTGCTGACCTAAGCCCCAAATGTAAGAGCTCAGGTTGCCTCAACAAGCACCCGTAACTTGCTGGGCTGAGTGCCAGGTACTTTAGGTATATAGTACCTCTCATTTCATTCTCACATCAGCCCTGTTTACATCCACGTGATGGATGAGAAGCCACTGGCCTGACCAATGTCATGTATGTAACCAGAGGCCCAGACTTGACTGAGCTCAGGCCCTGTTAGTTTTGTCTCGACTTATTTACAAGTCCCCATTCCAGACTTAGTCTTTCAGAGTCTTCAGGGAGAGGCGCCTAAGAATCTGTATTTTTACTGGGTGGCCAAAAGCAGCAATTTTCAATCTTTTTCATCCCATGGCACACTAAACTAATTACAATTCTGCAGCATACCAAAAAATATATTTTTGCCAATCTGACCACAAAATAGTATAATTTTTATTCATTCGCATGGAATGGCTATTGTTGTGTTTTATGATTTTTTAATTTGACAATCCAAGGGAAAGAAAAGTGGTCTGTGCCCCTGACTAAATAAGTATTGCCTGTTTTAAAAATTCTTGTGGCACACAGGATGAAAAATCACTGTCCTAAAGGATGATTTTCTTTATTAGGAAAAATTTGAGGGGGGAAAAGCAAACACAAAATTTGTAATCCTAAAACACAGGGTCACTTGGATTTTTTGATTAATATGGGGATTCTTAGGAACAAAGATGCTTTTTGAAGTAAGGCTGGGCAACGTATTTAGGGACTTTATCTCTCCCTTTACTCTCGACAAACAGGAGAACCAAGGCAATATTTTTTTCTTAAGATTTTTATTTATTTTTAGAGAGGGGAAGGGAGGGAGAAAGATAAACATCAATGTGTGGTTGCCTCTCATGTGGCCCCCATTGGAGACCTGGCCTGCAACCCAGGCATGTGCCCTGACTGGGAGTCAAACCTGTGACCCTTTGGTTCGCAGCCCGTGCTCAATCCACTGAACTATGCCAGCCAGGACCCAAGGCAGTTTTAAATAGCTTGCTCACAGCCACTCAGTTGTCATCTGGCCACACCAGCATCGATTTTGCTGGCCAATTCTAATTCTCCTTCTACTATAAACACATTTTGGCTGATAAGCTTTCTCCCCTCTACTAGAATGTCAAGTTCATCTGAAAAGGCCCTGTAAATTTCTGAGCTTATTTAGCACAATGTTTGAAATATTAGTTCATAGTTTGCTGTCATCTATCAACCTTTCACAATATGGACCCATAGTTCATGATAACCCCACTGAGTTTCTATCATTTTTGCTGGGTTTTGGACTATAGAGGAACAAAAAAAGAAAAGAATCTGGTAATACATTTGGAAGCACAAGAAGACAATCCAACACAAAATTCACCTTTGCCCGGCCTATCTGTAGCTCTCCAGTAGGGCAGTAGTCAGATGACCACACATTCCCAGTTGTGGTAAAAGATCTAAAATTAAGATTCAATATTATGCCCTGGCTAGGTAGCTTAGTTGGAGCACCATCCAGCAAATCAAAAGATTGTGGGTTCGATCCCTGGTCAGGGCATGTTTGGGAGGCAAACAATCGATGTTTTTCTCTCTCCCTCAAAAAGAAAAGTAACTAAACATTTATATATAAAGATATGTATTTTATTTATTTATTCAATAAACGTATCCTCAGATGAGGATAAAAAAAATCTGTACTGTATGCCGTAAAATCAAAAGGGCTTCAGCCCTGGCTGGTGTAGCTCAGTGGACTGAGCACAGGCCTGCGAACCAGAGGATCCCAGTTCAATTCCCAGTCAGGGCACATGCCTGGGTTGCAGGCCGGTTCCCTGCAGGCCAACTCCCAGCAGGGGACGCACAAAAGGCAACCATACATTGATGTTTCTCTCCCTCTCCCCTTCCCCTCTAAAGGTAAATAAATAAATAAATAATCTTAAAAAAAAAAGTTTAAAAAAGGGCTTCAAAGGACCTAAACACAAACTCCCCTCCCCACTCTGCTCTGGTGGATATGGCTCCCTAAACAACCTTCCTTAGCAAAGAATCAGGCATAGTTCCTGCCTCAATTCCCTATCAGTCTCTGGATTTAAACAAGCCAATCACTTCCTCCTACAGGAAGCAGGGGGTGTCCATCCTCTTGATGCCACTAAGCCTGCCTCTTACAGCTCTTAAATTTTTACTGGGTTCCTAAGGACGACCCGCCGTGGGCATGCATTGCCCTCCTCCTGAGCAGTGACTATGTACCTAATAATCATTCTAAAAAAAAAAACAACCCAGCAACAACTCCTGATTCTATAGAGATCAAGTTGTCCTTCTTTACATAATCCCCCACTGCTATAGAAAGTATTTCAGGAAAGAGGGTAATAGCAAGAATCTACTGCTCAAACATCTTTGCGGAGTTTCTTGCACTATTACATGTCAGTATCATACAATCTGACAGACTAAATGACATGGGTTTTGGTGGGGACCACAGGAAAACTGGACCCTCACATTAGGCCGTGCATGTCATGTAACAGTACTGCGTACTATGCAAATCCATGAGCTAAGTGAGAAAAAAAAGTGTTATTTAGGGATTCAATTCCTAACAAACTGAGTCTCAACTGATCTAAAGTCAGGTCATGATTAAAGAGATACATAGGGCACAGGGGATAGCATCAGGAACCCTCTGCACTAGACTGCGGGTTGTTTGGAGTCTAAGATTTTGTCTAATCACCTCCATCCCTGATTCTAACCCAACACTAAGCCACAGAGAATCTACTCAACCAAAGAGGCTGTGCATGAAAACACATTTACTCTGTGAAGTATTGAGAACAGCAGTGAGTTCAGATCTCTCCAGGTTCAGTGAAATTGAGTGGACTGCCTGGAAGATTAAGGGCTCCCACACAGCCAGGCAGGAAGAAGGCTGAATTCTCAGGTGTGGTCTAGAAAACATCTGAGACTGGGTCACTTCTAAGTGACAGGAGACCAGCGCTCCTTCCTCACACCCCAAAGGACCCCCCCAGAGCCTGCCTAAGATGGCTGCGGCAGACAGGTGCCCATAGTTATCCATGTGCCTTTAATCAGGTACTTCGTCCCCAAGGGCTTTGTATTCTGGGTTAATTCTGTACTTACTAATCCCTCCTAGCGGTCATACGGCAAAAAAAATCATTGCAGGAGCTACGGAAGTAAAGGAAGCATCTGTTAAGAGACTATCCAGCTAGAATTCATGCCAAATCCTTCACTCTTAAGATTTCAAAGTTGCCCTGGCTGGGTGGCTCAATGGATTGAATGCTAGCCTGCAAATAAAAAGGTTGCCAGTTCAATTCCCAGTCAGGGCACAGGCTTGAGTTGCAGGCCAGGTCCCTAGTGGGGGGGTGTGCGGGAGGCAACCCATTATTTCTCATACATCATGGTTCTCTTCTTTCTCCTTCCTTTCCCCTTTCTAAAAATAAATAAATTAAAATCTGAAAAAAAAAAATTCAGCCACCCTCCTCTAAATATCTACTGGGAAGAGGTGTGGATGACCAGAGTTATTATTGAGCCCAAGTTCATCTGCATAACAGAAAGGACTAGAGAAAGCCACAAAACCGTAATGCTGGAAGTGGAAGGCCAAGGAGCGCCAGAAATCCCTGTACAAAGCCGGAAGGAGGAGACTCAGTTCTTCTTGATCCAAGTCAGGCTCAATTCTCCCACCTGAAGTCTCATCCCTAGAAAAGACACACTGACACCAGCTGCCTTAAAAACTAGGTTTGTATTTCTCATTAGGTTCCAGAGTGACACAAATCAAGATTCTACTATATCCAACCTGGTCTCCACCTCGGCTTGCCTCCCCCTCCCTCCCTCCCACAAAAATAACACTGTACAAAACTTATTTACAGAAAAAACTGTTAAAAACTAAAGGTGTGTATAAAAGTGGACACAAGAGCCCGAAATATCAACCCAGGGAAAGTTTGGGGAACAGGGGGCATTGTATTTCACACTGGGCCTGCGGCAATGTATTATGTACCAGGCAGGGAGCAGCACAGCGGTTTTCAGTGCCAACTTTAGGGGAAATCAGTCACTCTAGGGGGAGTCTTAATTATCCAGCCACCCTTCTCCTCCCACACAGGTTCGAAGCCAGGTAGTGAGAAAAACAAAACAGAGTCTTTGACAAGCCCCACATTAAAAAGACAGGCTCAGAAGGCATAGCGAGTCCGGATGTCCTCAAGCTTCTTGGACACCTCAGGTGGGGTTCGGTCCAGTTCTTCAGAGACATTCTTTTGTTTGTTGGGCTCCATGGAGTTGAACTGCTCACAGAGGTCTCCATCAATCACATTCTAGGGCATGGGAAAACGAGAGCAGAAGAAAAAGGTTAGATGCCCAAAGAAAATCACACACACGAAAGCAGCAGCCGCACCGAAAGCTTTTTATTCTCCGACAAGGACCTCAACCCCATGCGCAGAGCCAGGAACAGTACTGTGAGCAGACCGTCCGGAGCCAGAGTTCAGACTAACGAAACAGAGGGAGCCTTTCTCTGGCCGTCATCTGCCCAGGGAGGACCTTCTCTCCCAATACTGTTTCATTCAGTCTACTCCCTGGAGGCTCCTTCACTCAGGACTGTTCTGATGGTTTTTTTGTACTAGACATGTGACTTTTCTTCTTAAATAACCCAGTACAAAAGCATATTACAACAAAATTTATGCATAACTAAAAAGCAATACTTGAAAAAATAAAAAACTGCAGAAACTTTTTTTCGTTGTGTGTTTTTGACTCCTCTGTCAAAAATTATTTGCCCATATACATGTGGGTTTATTTGTGGGCTTTCAATTCTATTCCATCGGCTGTATGTCTATTTCTTGTTTTTCTGTCAATACCATGCTGTTTAGATTACTGTCACTTTGTAGTAGAATATGAAGTAAGGGAGTGTGATTCCTCCAGCTTTGTTTTTTTAAGATTGCTTTGGCTAATTTTTTCCAGTTCTGGCAAATCTCTATCGCTATGCAATATCATTATAGCAATTTTAAGGGAGAAATTCCTAACTTACTATAATTATTCTTCATTCCAAATAGCCATTGAACCATCCTTTTAAAAGCCTAATTTTGACCAATGTTTCATGAGAAACTCATCCGGAACCCAAAGCTTAGTCATCTTTTGTTCTGAAACCACTAACTGATCTAAACGCCAGCTCCATTCCTCTGCAACTATCTGGGTTATACTCCAACCCCCCCCAACTCTGGCCCCCAGAACAGCACCAACAATCCATGACCTCCCAGGGCCTGGCTGAGGGGTGGAGCCTACAGGCTAGTGGGTCCTGGCTGGGGAAGAACCTGGCAGCCCAAAGGACAGGCTGGGTAAGAAGCTGTCAGCCAGTGGGGACCAGGCAAGGGAGAAGGGGACTATTTTGATTTTTTAAGGGAGGGGGTGAAGCAACCAAAGAAAAGACTTTGTTGGAAGGGCTGACAATTCCCCTCTTCAACCCATATTTCCAACAAAGACCTACCTTAACAGGGAAATAATAAGAACGGAAGCTGAGGTGGTCTCTTCCACAAAGAGGAGGATGCTCAGACCGTAGGTGCATTTCTACATGCTGGAAGAAGTCATGGTCCTGGCAGAAAAAACAAAGGATCTGTCACTAAAAGAAAAAAGTGATTCCAACTACTAGTGTATGGTCTCCAGAAGCACAACGAACAGAGAAACCATTGATTTTTACCATGTAAACAGATGTTTAATATCTAAATCACTCCTCTGATGAAAACAGGTTTTCCTGCTATGACAAAACACCAAAAACCTGGGAAAAACCTCCCTGTATTTGCAGAACACAGAAGAGAGCACTGTAAGTAAAGAGTGGTTTGCAAGATCAGGTTCTTGATCCCAGCTTCCTTGGCTGGAACAACATAAACCAAATTTAGCCAATCCCAGAGTTGATTCTGAGACATAAATGCCCCAGTCCTTACCATCCCAGCATTTGTAGTCTATGGTGTTTGGTTCTGGGGCTTTGGCTTGTGCTCACCCCTATATCCATATCAGTCATATAAACAAATGGCTAGAAGAAAGAGAAATCAGGGTTCCTATCTCCCTAGGCACTTCTGTCACACTATACAATTTCCGGAACATTCCTAGTTGCAAGTGGGGACGAATGGATTTGCCCTCTTCGGCAGATTTAGCACAAAGAAACCACCTTGGGAAGGCAAAGGCCTGAGCAGTGTGGGAGAGTTCACCTCATGAGATGTGAAGGGAACAAGGATGCCAATTCCTCCTGACAAGGTAGTGTAGACAAGCGATTCAGAGCCTCCAGGGATCAGCGTGGTCTTCTGCAACGACAGCACTGTCTCTCCCACATGATAGTTCATGATCACCTCTGCCTGTAAGTCAAAAACAGATCAGTAACTGCTATGGGCTCTCAGAAGCCTGTTTTAGATTCCCAGGAGCAAGTAGTGCCTCCAAAGGGCAGCTTTCACCACCTTTCAAAACCCAGTGATCATTAAAACTTATTTTAAGATGTTCTAAACATTTAGAACATAATGCCCTCACAAACATGCTGATATTAGGTCATTTCTGATAAACAACTAAAATGGAAAGTTCTGTTAACTTATCAAGTTTGCAATTAAAAAAAAAGCGATCACAGAAATTGATTCAAAACAAAACAAAACAAACCACCAAACACTGGGCTTGCTCTCTAAAAGGAATCTCCTTTGCCCTGGCTGGTGTAGCTCAGTGGATTGAGCACGGGCCTGTGAAAGAAAGGTTCGCAGGCCAGGTCCCAAGTAGGGGACACATGAAAGGCAGCCACACATTGATGCTTCTCTCCCACTCCTTCTTCTTCTCTTCCCCCATCTCTAAAAATAAATAAATAAAATATTTAAAAAACAAAAAAAGGAATCTCCTTAGAAGTCCAGAGATGTTCTACAATAGAAGTACACTCCTATAGAAAAAGAGTAAGGCCCAGGGCACCTCAAAGAACTGGTTAATATTGAGAATTAACCCGTGCAACCATCTTTGTCAAGGAACTCACTATTCTCCAAGGAGATTTTTATGCTGTGAAAATATCTCAGAAGAATTTCTATCCTACAGAGTCACAAAAATGAGATAATGGTAGGCACAAGAGCACAGCACAGTCACATGCAATGTGAATAATTCATTAAAACAGGTTTCTTCCTTCTGAATCTTACCTTCTGAGAGGCCCCATTGAGCAAGCCCCGGTCCCACAGAGCTTTGTTTCCCGTGGGATCCTCATCAACTTCATCATTGGTGTTAGGGGGGAGCCTCACCTACAAGGAAGTGACAAATCACTGGGCTAGGTCCTGCACCCACTCACCTGAAACACCAAGCAACATGTCTGCCCCAGGTCCTTACAAACAAGCCTAGGGGCATCACCTGTGGCAGAGGCCTGAGCCCAAGTCCCTGCACCTGTTCTGGTGCCTGAGGAGTGAGGAACTCAAGACAATCAACCCAAGACCAAAGGTCTAACATAGCAAGAGCAAAAACAAAGACCACAGAATATAAACAAGAGAAGTCATACGGATCTTAATGTGAAAACAAATATTAGACATTAGCTCAAACTAAACGTATTATTAAATCATGTCCCATGGGGAGGAGGGAGATAAAAAAAAGGACAAAAAGTCTAAAAACCTGATAACGCTTAGAGAACACAAAGTTTTCTTTTTAGAGAGAGCCTTAGTAGGACTGAATGCTACACCCATTTTTACTTTCCATATTAGAAACCACAGTCCTGGGTCCTTGGCTTTACCACAGACTGAGGCAGCTTTCATACGCTTAACTAGAACCCAAGTAAATATCAACTCACCACACAAATGTTGCCAAACTTGTCTGCCCCAGCCACAGTGTCATAATCAAGAAGGCTAGCTGTAGTGACCCACCGGGGGTAGGTGTCATCGGCAAAGATGATGAGTTGGTTCTCATTACGCTTGTAGCGAACCCAGATGAAACTTTCCTGGACGTCAGACACTATTACCCTGTGCCCGATAGTCTGGATCCCAGAGATGTAATTGGCTATATGCTGGAAAAACAAGGACAACATGGATGTGACCTTGAGGTTCAGAACCCAGAGAAACTCCAGCTTTCCCTGAGTGCAACATAAATAGTCTATAAGACACCACAGAGCAAAGAACAGTAGTCATCAACGAATTCCTACAAAAATGGAGGAAAGAGCTAAATGGTTTTAATACAGTATCACGGAGTCACATCAATTTTTCCCAGTAAAAGTTATTTACATTACATGCTGTAGTCTATTAAGTGTGCAACAGCACTATGTCTAAAAAGCAATGTATATACCTTGATTTAAACATATATATTACAAAAATCTGCTAACCACCTGAGCCTTTAGCCGGTCATAATCTTTTTGTTGGTGGCGGGCCTGGCCTCGATGTGGATGGCTGCTGACCGACCAGGGTGGTGTTTGCTGAGGGCTGGGGCGGCCGTGGCCGGTCTTAAACTAAAACAAGGAAGTCTGCCACACTGACTGACTCTTCTCACCAGCCACTTCTTTGCAGCATGCGATACCGTTGGACAGCACTATGCCCACAGAAGTTCTTCAGGAATCGGAGTCAATCTTCTCAAACCCTGACACTGCTTTAACAACTAAGTTCATGCGATATTCTAAATCCCTTACTTCACAGCGTCTTCACCAAGACTAGATTCCATAGGAAAAAACCACCTTCTCTGCTGATTCATAAAGAAATGACTCCTCATCTGTTAAAGTTTTACTGAGACTCCAGCAATTCATTCGTGTCTTCAGGCTCCATTTCTAACTCTTTTGTTATGTCTACATCTGTAGTTACTTCCTCCATTGAAATCTTAACCACCTGAAAGTCATCCATAAGAGCTAAAATCAATTTCTCCTAAAATCCCATTAATGTTGCTACTCTGACCTCTTCCCATGAGTAACAAATGTTCTTAATGGCATCTATAATGGTGAATCCTTTCCAGAGGTTTTTAATTGACTTCACCCAGATCTACCAGAGAAAGCACTTCCTATGGCAATAACAGCCTTACAAAAGCTATCTCTTAAATAATACCACTTGAAATTAAAAAAAAATGTTAAAGGCGTGAAAGCTGAAATTACTCCTTGAACCAAGAGTGGCAGGGTGGACACTGTATTAGCAAGCATGAAAACATTAATCTCATCTTCCATCAGGGCTCTTGGGTCAATGAAGGGTTAATATTTTGAAAGAAGTGTTTTTTTCTGAGGAGTAGGTCTCAAGATGGGCTTAAAATATTCAGTAAACCATGTTATAAACAGATGTCCTGCCATCCAGGCTTTTTTAGTCCCATTTACAAAGAGGAGGAGCAATTTCAGAATAATCCTTAAAGGCCCCGGGGTGCGCAAGCACTGGCTTTGATTCAGTCACTGGCTGCACTAGCCCCCAACAGAAGAGCCAGCCTGCCTGTCCTTTGAGGCTAGGCACTGACTTCTATCTAGCTATGACAGCCCTAGCTGGCATCTTCTTCCAGGTATAAGGCCGTTTCACCTACAATGAAAATCTGTTGTTCAACCACCGTCAATACTCATCTTAGCTAGATCTTCTTGATAACTTGCTACAGTTTCTCCATCGGTTTTTGTTACAGGGATGACTTCCTTCCTTAAATTTCATGAACCAAACCTGTGCTAGCCTCAATTTCTTCTTTTGCAGCTTCCTTACCTCTCGGCCTTCACAGAGCTGAAGAGTTAGGGCCTCGCTCTAGATTAGGCTTTGGCTTAAGGGAAGATTATGGCTGATTTGATCTTTTATCCAGATCACTAAAACTTTCTCCTATCAGTAATAAGGCTGTTTTGCTTTCTTATCATTTGTTCACTGGAGCAGCAAATTGAATTTCCTTGAAGAACTTTTCCTTTGCATTTACAACCTAGATGTCTGGCACAAGGGGCCTAGCTTTCAATCCACCTTGGTTTTCAACATGCCTTCCTTACTAAGCTTAATCATTTCTAGGTTTTTATTCAAGTTGAGACATGTGACCCTTACTTTCACCTGAACATTTTAAGTGGCTATTGTAGAGTTATGAACTGGCCTAATTTCAATATTGTTGTCTCAGGGAACAGGGAAGCCCAATAAAAAGGAGAGAGATACAGGGGAATGGCCAGTGAGGGGAGTGCTCAGAACACAAAGGTGTCAATTAAGTTGGCTGTCTTCTATGGATGTGGTTCATGGGACCCTTAAACAATTACAACAGTAACACCAGGGCTCACTTACCACAGATTACCATAGGTAATGAACAATAATGAAAAAGTCCACAATATCGCAAGAATCACCAAAATGTGACAGAGACACAAAGTGAGTACATGCTCTTGGACAAATGGCATGGACAAACTTGCTCAACACAGGGTTACTACAAACCTTCAATTTGTAAAACATGCAATACATGCAAAAAGCCATAAAACAAGGTATGCCTATACAGGAAGTATAGGCATATACTTAGTCTCATATAGCCATACCTAAGTCTCACAAATTCCTTATAGAAGCAAGCAGGACATAAATCTGGTCTTAGTGTGAAGAAGTCAAGAAACCCATCTATTCACTCAAGTCTCAAGGGCCTAACTCTGAAATGGAATTGGATGATTACATCAAGGTCCTAATGAAGACCTGATTTTAACAGTAACAACCTGCAACCCTGCCACTGCCTCCCCCTTCCTCACTAGGTAGAGAGCCACTATATCCGGGGCGCTCTACTATATTTACCTTGTTCTCACATTTTCGGAGTAACTTCTTCTTTCCCAGGTCATAGACCCGCAAAAGCTTCCCCACACCGATCAGCACCCTACCCTGGAATGGGGCAATCGCAGCAGGGACCTCTTCCACTGGAGTCTGTGAGAGGAAAAGCGGGTAATGCAGCTATTAGAACCTGTTAGCCCCACCTCCTCCACCCAAAATGCCTTCCACAGGCATATGTCAGGAAGACAGACAGCAAGTGATCACCTTTTGCTCATCAGGGAAATAAAGCGCACATACAACACTTTCTATGAAAAAGGATGTCTGGGTAAACATATCCCATGTGCTACACTTCACCCAGCCAAGTGGATCAACATTCCAAGTTAAAAGTAGTCCTGGTGCCCCATGAACTCTGACTCAGAGCCTGTGATAATTCAACAGGCACCATTAACTAATAGTGAAGCCTCAGTATGAGAAGTAACTGCAGTTTGTGAAGGAACGGGAAAGGAGAACTAGCGACATCTTAACTGCAAGGGAGACACGATATATCCTACAACACATTCTCCCACCCTGACTGGTGTGGCTTAGTGGGCTGGGCATGGTCCCACACACAAAAGGTTGCTGGCTGACTCCTGTTAAGGGCACACATGTTGGAGCCAGGTCCCTGAGTGGGGGCCTGCAAGAGGCAGCCAACTGATGTTTCTCTAGCACATCAATGTTTCTCACCCTCTCTTTTTCCCTCTCTTCCCCTCACTCTAAAAATAAATAAAGCCTTTATAAATAGATAGATAGCATTCTCCTTGTGGGAGGATCGAAGAGCCACATTCATGTACTGTCACTGTAGAAACAACAGGAATTCTTTTTCTTTAGTTTTAAAATTGTGATGAAATATGTGTAACATAAAATTTACCATTTTAGCCATTTTGAAGTATGCAATGCAGTGACATTAAGTACATTCACAATGCAACCATCACCACCATTCAACCCCAGAGTATTTTTCCCTTTCTGAAGGAAAACTCTGTAACCGTTAAACAGTAACTCTCCAGAGAACAGTAACTCTGCAAACTGCTGAATTTTGACCACAAATTGCTGCCTGCTTAGTAAAACTAGTAAACAAGTAGCCAATTCAGTGAGCACCTACTCCCCCTTTGTGGGTGGTTAGCGCATAGGCTCACTGTGGGACTGACAGGCAGCCAAGCCTCACTGGACCGTGAGAGCCAGGGCAGCATTTTCCATGTGCTACCGTGAGATGGATCAGAATCAGTGACTTGGCTCCCAAAATGGTCAACAAAAGACCTGACCCACAACTTTAAGCAAAAGTGAGAGTCTAATAGTATCTAAGACTCAGTAGAACCACTGGCTGATTCCTACCTTGTGCAAAAACTCTAGTTTTTCCCCATTGTTCACAAGCTTGTAGGTATAAACAAAGCCCCCTGCTACAGATCGAGGGTTCAGGATCAGGTCTTTGGCCACGCCCACCAGCACATACCAATCATCACCGGTGTTGGAGAACCTGCAAACGGCCACACTGCATAAAGAAAAAGTAGTTAGGCATTAGCCACAGCTCTGAGAATTCCTGTTTCAGCCTCCCAAACCCTGGATGTTCTGAACTACTTACCTAAAAGCAGCCTCATTCTGTTCCAGCTGGACAAGGTCCAATGTGTTACCCTGAATAGGATTCATCACTCGGATCACAGAGGCCCACTGCCCATTGCCAGCCTTGGGAGCTCCAAAAATGGACTCAGGAAGGTTTTCGTTGAGAAAAGCTGCTGCCATCTCTGCAGCTAGCTCCCGCTCATCCTCCCCTGCTGCTTCCACCATTTCCTAAATCAAAACAACAACAACAACAACAAAAAAAAACCCACCTGATATCAGCTGTGGCAAACAGCTGAACAGTGGTCTGAGAAACATAAAAATGAAACTGCCATTTTTCTACCTAACCCATCTTGCTAAGTCTACCTGTCTCCTTTCTTCCAGACCAGATACAGTTTTACATGGTTGGGGACACTTGTCTTTTGCTTGGAAATGACTCTGGAAGAAGCCAGTGTTGTGGGGAATATGAAAGCTACCTCCTTCGGGACCAGATGCAGTCCAGGACACACATCACAGACTCTTTCGTTAGCTCAAGGACTGAAGAACTGTTCCAGAGGGGGGACTAAGTACTGAATAAATCCACGTCAGTGTATTAGCCCCGAGTCACAAGAAAGCCTCTAAAACCAAGGACTTTGGCAAATGGCTCTGTCAGAAGGACTCCCCAAAAGCCTGGATCTTTACATATAACAAATAATAGTGATTACAGTTGTTTAAACTTTCAACAATTTCACACTAACACCTTTTCATCAAACCCCGAAGGTCAGTCTCATTACCTCTGCCATCTGCTGCTTCCTCTGCGCTTTTGTAGCCTCAGTGTAGGCATTGTGGTCAGTCTCAATGATGATAAGGTTGTTACTCTCAGGGTGAATGACAAATTTCCTGGGTGTGTACTGCAGTGGGAAGGCTACTTGATTAAAGACAGCACCTAGCTTCTCCAACGCCAAAATCCTATGTCAAAAAAAAAGGGAGTTAATAGGCTGCTCACTCAGAACCTGGAAACTGGTGTTCAAGTGGTCCATGAATGGTAACAGCAAACATATCAATCCCTAAAATTCTAATGTTGGCATTAGGCAACATAAACAACAGACTTAATCTGGAAGATTCTGCACAGGAGACAAAGACAGGGAAGGGCTCTCCACTTTGGCAGTAGCCCACCACCATGTTTCATGACAATCTCAGTTTTCAAGTGAAACCCACATCAGAATCCTCAAAGGAAAGTTTTTTCACTCCAGTGATAATGTGATAGTGACAAGTTAAAATTTCTTCATGACTAACAAACCCTAAAATAAAGAGCACCAATTCCAACATTATTGTGAAGCACTGCAATTACCTGAAGATACGTGGTATTTGTGCTGATGGTTTTCATAAAATAAATGGCCTCCTGAAAGAACATCACCTAAGTTTTATCAAATCCATGAATCCATGGTGACCAGCCAATAGTTATAACCAGGACATCAACAATATGGGTAGGGCACTAAAAGTTAAATTAACAAAAGAACCCCCCCCCAAAACTTGAGAAAGTCAAACTAAACAGGTTATTTTCCAGCTTGCAATATGAATAGTACTCACTCCAACATCATCAGTGTAAACTATAGTCTGTCAATTTGCAAAAAAAGGCCTCAACCATTTATATTGAGTTTGAAATTTAAGACACAACACTGCAAATGACAGGGCAGAGTGAGAAAAGGTTAAGTGAGCATGCTCCAGAGCTAATCCAGGGGCACTGCACGAGAAAACAAGAACCTTAAATCACGCCCTGACTGGTGGGCCAGGTCCCCAGTTGGGGGCATGAGAGAGGCAACTGATCAATGTATTTCTTGAACACTGATGTTTCCCTCTCTCTTTCTCCCTGCCCCCTCTCTTAAAATAAATAAAATCTTAAAAAAAACACACACACACACCAAAAGAATCCTTAAATCTCAAGAATACTGAACTGTACTGTTAACTTTTAAAACTTGGCCATAAAAATCTAATCAGAAGCTAAAATGCCAAACACCGAAACTTGGCTACCAGGTACTTAAACCCTGAGCCAAAATAAAGGTTTCAATTGCAACACATTAGCCGGCTCTTTGCCATATCTTTATAACTTCTTTCAAAACTCTGGCAAAGTCCAAGCCTTGGCAGAAGGCTTCCTACTGGGCTTCAACTGTGGGACTCTCTCACCTCAGCGTGTTGGTGGAGATGGCCACAATGCCCTCAGGACACTGTTCAGAGGCGAAGCCAGATGCAAATTCCAGGGTCTCATAAGACAGGGGGGTGAGATGGAAACGAGATTGGTAAGAATAACTCAACCACGAGCGGCTTGACATGGCCAACACCTAAGGAAAGAAAAAAACACATCCAATAAGCTTGGGAAAAACACAACTGTAGTATGCTGAGTAAACACCCTACCCCCAAATTTCAGATTGCAGAATATCCCAGTAAGTTTTAGAAACCTAAAAGGTTACCTAAAGAACAAGAATCCTATAGAAGAGGCAGCATGGCTTGCTATTTGCTCCAAGTGTGTAAGCACTCAATCTCTCTGAGCCTATTTCCAAGTGTGCAAAATGGGAATACTATCACAAGGCTGGAGTGTTGCAAGGATTAAATGCAGGAACAAGTAAAGAACTAGCGGAGTACCCAGAAACACTCACATTCTTAGTCATAAAGATCCTTTCTTCATTACATATTAAAACAATGACAGTGACACAAGATCGCCCTGGATGGGAGGTATTCAACTAGCCACTCTCAGGCTGCTCCATTTGTCCAGCCTGAGGACTGAAGGGATCAATACCCCAACTTACCTATAACCAAATCATAAGAGTGCTATGGAACCCCATTTAAGAAACTCTGCACATTAAGAGACGCAAAACTTCTAACACGGAATGAAATAAAACAACCAAGGTAGAGCTAATGTCAAACTAACTACATACGAGTGAAATAAAAATAAACCTTAAGCCCTGGCTGGCGTAGCTCAGTGGATTGAGCGCGGGCCTGCGAACCTAAGTATCGAAGTTTGATTCCCAGACAGGGCACACGCTCGGGTTGCAGGCCAGTTCCCAGCAGGGGACACACAAGAGGCAACCACACACTGATATTTCTCTCCCTCTCTCTTTCCTTTCCTCTCTAAAGATAAATAAATAAAAAATCTTTAAAAAAAGTAAATAAAGCTTACACTAAGAGGATTCACCTTATCTGATATCACTAACAACCAAACCTGCTGCCTGCCCCCTTTCATTACTTACTGCCTCCTGGCCTTGCATCCGAACACGGAAGAGTTTCACGGGACGGGACCCCAGGTACCTAGTGCGAGTGTCAGACAGATCCCCAGTGACAGGGTCCAGGACAGTTCTCAGCAGCACACCGTTCTGATGGAAAAGAAGAGGCATGGGTTAAATCTACCCATGATGCAAGTTCTCTTGGCCACTTTAACTACAAAGTACAGATAGAAGAAAACGACTCAGTTTAAAGAATATCCTAATAATCAGCCAGTCATTCATTCATTCTCTCACTAAATCACTCAGTTACTGAGCATACACTAAGTGAAAAAGCACACATATTTTTCATTGTATATCTTAAAATTTTTTCCCTTCTTTTTACCATGTACGTTAAATTCTGCCCTAATAGGTATCTCAGTTGGTTGGAGCACTGTCCCACAAAGTGAAATGTCACCAGTTCAATTCCTGGTTAAGGCACATGCCTGGGTTGTGGGTTTGGTCCCTGTTCAGGGTACTTAAAAGAAGCAATTAATCAATGTTTCTCCCTGACATGTTTCTCTCCCTCTCTTTCTCCCTAACTCCCCTCCTCTACAAAAATTTTTAAACTTTTATAAATAAATAAAATTTAAAAAATAAAACACATGCATGGTTAAAAGTGGTCTCTAGCCCTGGCTGGTGGGGCTCAGTAAATTGAGTGCTGGCCTGAGAACCGAAAGGTCACCAGTTCAATTCCCAGTCAGAGCACATGCCTAAATTTCGGGCCAGGTCCCCAGATGGGGGTGCATGAGAAACTACCACATATTGATGTTTCTCTCCCTCTTTCCCCTTCCCTTCTCCCTTCTCTAAAAATAAATAAAACCTTTAAAATAAAACAAAAATGAGAATTGGGCAGTTATTAAAAGAAACAAAAAATACATCAGCAGATGCAAACTTTACACATCTTTATGTAGATCCTAAACAGAATCAAATATAAAGACATTTTGGGGGACAAAAAAATTGGAACAAGGACAAGGCAACAGATGACATTAAAGAATTATTGTTGGATTTGCTTTCAATACTCCAGGAGAAAGAGGGGGGATAAATAAAACAAGAGCCAAAGTTGGTAACTGCCAAAACTGGTGATGAGTATTAGAGACTAATTACATTGGACTTTCTAACTTTGTGCCATTTTGACAAAATTTTTGAAGATTTCATTTATTTATCTTTAGAGGGGAAGGGAAGGAGAGAGGGAGAGAGATATCAATGTATGGTTGCCTCTCGTGCATCCCCTGCTGGGAACTGGCCTGCAACCCAGGCATGTGCCCTGACTGGGAATTGAACCTCGATCCTTTGGTTCGCAGGCCCACACTCCATCCACTGAGGTACACCAGTCAGGGCGATTTTTTATAATTTCTAAATTAGGAAGTAAAGTTAAAAAGCAAAAATTACCTGGGCTAGATTATGTGTTTTGAGCAGATAATCATTAAAGAAAATAAAATGTATATAGTCAAAAACCCTGATACTATTTGATCCTTAAGTTCCTACTTTTCCTGCCACAAGGAGCTCAGTTGCTCAGATGACAGAGAACCCGAGGGGTCCTTGATTGCTAATGGAGCCCGTTAGGCACTGTGAGGTTATTAGTTACTACTTTCCAAAGCTGCATATTGTGGGAACTAAGGTAACTGCTGAGAACCTCACCTAGTCCTGACCCAGAGTAGTGAAAGCAGTCCATTTTTTATCAAAGACTCTAAAAATTAACTTTTTTCCTAATCCTTATGTGTTCTAATTAGACCTGAAAAACGAGGAACACAGAGCAGCATGAAACCTAAAGAAGACCTGACACCAATAATGTGCCTCTGTGGATTCCTTACCTGCAGCCCAATATTCAGGTACAGGAAGCCAATAGAGCCCCTCTCACCCAGCTCATCCTGCTTCTCAGTCCCACCCATTTCCACAATACACAAGGACTCAGGCTGGGCTGGGAGAGCCTGCATGCTCAGAGGTTGCAAACAGTCCTAAGGGAGAAAAGAGCAAAGAATAAAAGGTAAGAAATGCCTAATTTGGGGGAAAAACCTACCCAGAGAAATCTAATTCTAGGAGTAAAGAACAACTTTCTTGTGCACAGGGAAAACCTGAGGAGTGAATTCTAAATGAGTAGTGGGTTACTAGCTAAACTGAATCTAGAAATAAGCTCTGCAGAAGATCGTGCTTCACTTTTTTTTGTCAAAGTGGATAATGGGATAAAGTGCATAAGCAAAGGGCACTTCCTAAAAGTCATCTAAGGCCCTGGAGCCAGTCCGAGTCCTTTCCTACAAAGACAGCCTTGAGATTTTTTTAAAAAACTATTAAAGAGAATCAAGGCTTAAGCCAAGGAAGTGTTTGGAAGTCTCAGACCGGCACCTTTAAAGCATCACAGAACATTCCTGAAATGTGCTGCTACAATATCCAGAAGCAACAGGTGTAGATTTCAGGGCCCAGCCCAGCTGATCTCAGAGACAGACATCAGAAGTGGGCCAGGTACTCAAGTTCTAACAGGAAGATCTTTGAAGTGGAGGGCGACACTCACTGAGGGGTCCAGGGAGATGATTCTGACAGTGTTGTCTACCAGTCCCACAGCCAGGAAGCGAGACCGCTGCTCTCCAGGAGGCACATTGGCCAGACTCATACACACCACATCTGCTGACATCTCCTTCCGTTCTGTGTACTCGTTCAGCTGTCCTGACTACGGGAGCGAAGACGAGAGAGGTCACAAACCACTCTAACTCACATCCAAACTGTGGACCCAGGGAAAGGAGGACTTTTAAGTTCCTTTTTGCTTCCTCTCACTCTTCTTACTATAATCAATGGCCAAGAATTTCTCTATTTGAGATTCTCTACAGGCTAATGGGAAGCAAAATTATCGATAACAAGAGAACCTTGGTAAGGACAATGTGCCACAAAATTTCTAAGCCAAACCAGCTCTCAGGAAATGAAAATATAGAAAACTTTTTCTGTTTACGGGAATACTTTGGGTGAGAGAGAATTCAAATACGGAAGTTAAAAACAAAGAAATCTCAATCACAGATACAGTCAGACTCTAAACTGGCCATATCCACAAACCTCCTGAGAGAGTAATTAATTGTACCCAACATCTTCCATTTTAAAAAGCGTTAAGAAAATTTATAAAATGGATTCAGATTTCAGAAATTAATCCTATGGCAACTATTTGGTGGAAAAGTAGAGTGCGAAGGGCAGGAGATACAAGTGTTTCATTGATAAAATGGGATTTCATAACTCCGATTACAATTAAGACATTAACTAATCTACCTCTTACTCCCCCCGATCAAGTTTTAAATTGGCTTGTGGACACTTTCTCTCCTCAATACTCTTTCTTGTGAATACAATCTAGATAGCTGGACTGTAGCTCCCTTCTTGACCTCTGGACCCTACACAAGTCCCAGAGTAAATGATAAAATAACATACAGGGTCCATCTCAAAATAGACCAGCTCTCCTCCTGTCAGGGCAATCACTACTTGTCTCTGGTTCACTGCACATTTCACAATTGTTTTCTTTCCAGGGGTCTTCCATTCATTGACTCTCTTGTCTGCTCGTATGTGCCGAATGCCATCAGGATACACCTGCAGGAACACAAGGAACCCTGCCTTTAGCAATCTGACAACACTGTGCAGCACTGACCCTCACACTTATCAGATCTGTCAGTCACTGTCAGATCTGGAGCCACTGTATTTGAGGCACTAGTTGGGTCAATGACAAAAGAGTTGCTAGGCCCCAGAAACAGTCATCTTCAAAGAAGTTCAAAGCTCATTAAGGTGAACACAGAAGCCTACAAAATGAGGGCAAAGAAAGAACCAAGTGAGTTGAGTAGGTAAGCAGCTCTCTGAGGATCCTCACCTGCACCAAGGCATCATCTCCTAACAAGGAGCAGGACAAGGTTGGAGTGGTGCCCAAGAACCCGGAGTCAGTCACTTCTTCCACAGTCTCTCCAATAGACAGCACAAGCGTGGCATTCACGAAAGACACAATGATGTAGGCATCAAACTCATCTGCAAAAAGGAAAAAGAAGAGCTGGTTAGCTAGTAAGTCACTAGTTACAAAGCCAAATGAGACACACTAAGTTTTCTCTTCAGAAACCTTCTAAGGCACTTCTATGAGTGGTCATCACAGTCATGTGACGAGCAGCAGGGGATGGTCCAAAAGGTAAGTGAGGGTCATAGGCACCTACAAATA
Organism: Sturnira hondurensis; assembly: GCF_014824575.4. Lineage (NCBI taxonomy): Eukaryota > Metazoa > Chordata > Mammalia > Chiroptera > Phyllostomidae > Sturnira > Sturnira hondurensis. Next base: position 2,606,987 of record NW_028087376.1, on the reverse strand, counting down.
TACTTTGTTTCCTTAAATGCCTAAATACATTGAGTAGATATGCCCACAGCAAATGCCTCTGAAAACTAGTATTTTCTTGAGACATTAGCTGGAAGAAATGCAAGAGAACAAAGCAAGGGAATCAGAGTCATGAAGAAAATTTGAATAGTACAATATTAATATACACTGAAACTAAACTTATTTCTCCAGATGCTAATCACAAGCTTCTTCCAAATGAAGCTGATGTGGGAACGCAAGATGTAATAAATAAAACAGATTACTGAAGCCTCCATGAGACTAAGTCATTCTAAGGTTGGAAACTGAGAGTCCTCGGATGTCACAATAGAAATGACATAAGTACACTAGAAAACCAGGAAGTAGGGAGGGGAAATTGTTTATATTGTCAGTCCTTGACCTCTCCAGAACACAAGATAACTAGCAAGCAGGGAGGGGAAATTGTTTATATTGTCAGTTCTTGACCTCTGTAGTTTTTCACTATTTAAAATACAACTATTCAGTATCCATGAGCAATCCTATTAGGATTTGCTTTTTATTTAATTAAATGTAATTGGATAAACAAACACTAATGAGTTTCTCAAGGAAGTCAGAGGACCCGAGGTACACAGGCAAACTCAGAAGTTTCTCATGCAGATCCCACAGTTAAAGGCCATCCATTTCCCATACATTCCATCCTACAACATAAAACAGCTTTTGTGTCTCTTCCACATCTGGCACAATATTCGGCATAAAGTTTGGTAAATACTAAATAAAGGAACACTTACTTTAAAGATTTTCCTACTTTACGCTTGAATTTTCTGTATCGAATTCCCCCTTCTATCCCCTCACAGACACCAGGTAAACAAGGTACTAAATAGGGAGTGGCTACCTTACCCTTAAGACAGAAGCAGCTGTCTACCTGAGCCCAGCCTCTGTGAGAGCTAAAGGACTGAAGGCTGATCTACCCCACCCACAATCAAGGACACAGTTTGGGTTATGAACAATCTCAAAGTGGTTCAGCTGAATGAAGGTTACTGAATTAACCCTGGGTGGTCTTGCTCAATGGACAGAGCACCTGCCTGTAAAACAAAGGGTCAACAGTTTGATACCCAGTCAGTGCACACGCCTGAGCTGTGGACCAGGTCCCTAGTTGGGGGTGCGCCAGAGGCAACTACACAGTGATGTTTCTCTATCTATAAATAAATAAAATCTTAAATACAATTACTGGATTAGTTCAGCAGAATCAGTGTTCTTTATTTAAAAAGAGAGGACCCAGTGAAGATGTATTATTGCTGTAGCCTACAGTAGTTGTGCCCTGACCCATTAGCAGGACATAAAATCAATTTGGTGAATTGCAGTCAGTACTTTTAAAGAGATATATAGAAACAAATGTGATTTATGAGACTGCTTCACACAGATAAGTACTGTTTGGTTTGTTATGCGTACTGACGAGGTGGCTGAAAGGTAAGGATCAGAGATCTTTCCCAATGGGTGTAATCTAACAGCCATACAATGACTCCAGAGTGAAAATTCAATGTCCAAATCATAAGGAGTAACAGTGGACAAGCAAATACCTCACTTTAGATTACTTTATTTTAAACCTGTATCAAATGCTGTAAGGACACCTTACAAAATGGAGCTGTGAGACAGCACTGTTCGCACTCAGTCTAAGCATAACATAGCTGTCCCCAAACAGCCGCCTGTATAGTGCACAACACGACCACGGCCCTTCTCCATGGGACACCAGACCTGGAAGCTTTACACCAGCTCTCGCTTTTTGAACTGGATACTTCTGGTGTGTAAAAATAATAGGAATTGCTTAATTTTAACATTATATGAATATTGTATACTTTCCCATGTTCTCATTAATGAAACCTAATACCTTAAAAGTTCTGCCAGAGCAAATTAAAGCCCAACCAAAAAGGGTTATAACTAGCAGGATTTCCTGTGTCTTCCTTTGGTCATGAGGAAAAGGGGACTTCCAGAGAACAGACAACTTTTAACTTACACACAAGAGAATGGGGTAGGGGGAGGGAGGACTAGCTGGGTCCTTTATCTTCCTTTGACTCAAGGCCCCACTGCTCAGATACAAATAAAGAGTTGTTCAGTGGACTTAAACAGGGCAATTCAACATTTGCTGGGCAATCCAACAAGTGGTAGAGCAAGGACTAATACCTGAAAGCTGCATAACATCACAGATTTTCTCAAAATATCCACTACCATGTGAATACTAAGCACACTGCAACCTGTACCTTTTCTATTATATGGCAAGGAGGACCTGCAGCAGATTAGTAGCTCTTGTGTCTTAAGGAGGTTAGAAGTTAAAAGTTGGAGTTCGGAACAAAATCAAGCTCCAGTCAAGTAAATGACTACAAACTATAAATATCAGATTGACTTTATCCTGGGGGCCACAGCTTCATATGAAATATCAGTTCATACCTCAGTGAAGACTCCGTTAGGGTATGAGCATGCATCTTTGCTCAGTGAAACGGGACTTCTACCTGTCTGAGCACTGCTGATGCCCCCCAACAGAGAGGATGGATACCTTCTTCTTCCTCAGCTTTAGCGTCTGAGGCTCAATAAGCAGCCCACTCAAAGGTCAAAATCAGTGACCATCCACATGATTTAAGCCATTATTCTCATTTTATACCCAGACTCCTCAGTGCTTGTCTTGCCTAATATTACACTCAAAAAAGGGGTGGGGGTTTTCTTTAGGGTCCAATCTTTAAGTTAGTATACCTGGAACGCACAAAACTCCAAGGGAGAGGGCCCTGGCTGATGTGGCTCAGTGAATTCGGCGCCAGTCGGTGAACAAAAGGGTCACCAGTTCAATTCCCAGTCAGGACACATGCCTGGGTTGGGGGCCAGGTCCCCAGCAGGGGTGCTTGAAAGGCAACCACACACTGATATTTCTCTCCCTCCCTTCCCCTCTTTCTAAAAAAGAATAAATAAAACCTTAAAAAGAAAAAAAAACCTCCAAGGGAGAATATGAAGGGAAGGTTTCTAGCTACAGGCTCTTTCAGCTTAAAGACAAATCAGTCATATTTTCCACATTCTGTAAGGGAAATAAGACAAGTTGATTCCTGCCTCAGACCACTTAACATACAGGCAGACGGGTGTGCATTATTATAATGAACAAGGCCATCCAACTGCAAAGTTACCCTCTGAAAGACGCCATCAGGGAAGCCTCAATATTTTGTGTGGATCCCTCTCCTTGTGTAAACTCTAAGACCCCACGGTAGACCCTAGCAGTAAGTACACACCTGTGGTGATCAGCACCTTCACCAGCCACCTGTGGAAGAGAAAAAAAGGCTTGGTATTGGTAGTGTGCAGCACCAAGTACCAGCCAAGGTTAGTAATTGCCTGGAAGCCTGTAGCATGTGGGGACATGTGGGTTGTTCACTCAGAAGTAATTTGGGGTATGGAAAGAGAATGAACAGACAGAACCTGATCTGTTTTTGTGGATAATAGCCCAAATTATGGTTTCTACAAAATAAAATGTATCAGTATGTAGACTGTGCCTAGTCTTTGGTGTTTAGAGGAGAAAATTTTTCAGCTGTAAGTTCCATCATGCACTATACTGCTTATCACTAACTTATCAAACATCAAAAAAAAAAAAGCCTTCCCTGCTTCTCAAACACATGCCCATTCCCTCCCTCCTTGGCAACATGCTTGTGCTTTTCATCACATCAAAACATGGAACAGTATGGTATACTTTAGACAGCAAGTGCTCTGAAAGTAGGGACCTTTCTTAATTACTCTGTGCACACAGTGGGCACTCAGAAGACTGCAGATGAGCCCTGACTGGTACAGCTCAGTGGATTGAGCACAGGCCTGTGAAGCAGGGGGTTGCCGGTTCGATTCCCAGTCAGGGCACATGCCTAGGTTGCAGGCCAGGTCCCCAGTGGGGGACACACGAGAGGCAACCATACATTGATGTTTCACCCCCACTCTTTCTCCTTCCCTTCTTCTTTCTCTAAAAATAATTTTAAAAAAAAGACTGCAGATGAGAGTACAGAACTCATCCTAACAAATCGACAAGAACCAGACTCCCACTGCAGGCTCAGTCAAGCAAACACTGGGTTGGAATTCAGAGCTTTCAATTTCTATAACCGTGGTGAACTATCATGATTCAGCTGACCTATGATTTACTGCCTTAATAAAAATGGCAGCGACTTTCCTGCAAATCTAAACCTATTTTAAAACAATTTAAGTAAAACAAACACACAAACAAATAAGGGGGGGGTACACAGTGGTTTTTATCTCAAAGGATCTCTTTAATTCAAATAGTCTAGGCAATGTTTTCAAGAGCCATTAAGTCAAAGACCCACCAAGCTAAAGGTGAATATCAACACTCACCAGTTTATGATAGTACATATAGTGGAGAAATCTTTCAAAATCAATTGTTTAAATATCCTCTCAGCTAAAATTAATCTAATTTCCTATTTATCACTTTTTTTTCTTAACTCAGACTTGATTCCTGTGCCTACTTGAAAACAAAATCCACCAAAATGTGTTTGCTAATAGAAAGAGGTCTCCTCCTACACATTTCCCAGCTCCCTTAAATTTGTTCCACACGACAACATCTAAATAACAGGAATAAATCCAGCTGTTTTCTTGGAAAAGCTTTGTATGCTGGCCAGGGTGATCTTACTCACCAGTCCTACATTTCTAAAGGAAGAAGAGGAAAATGAGGTCTTGGAATAGAAATGACCTACAGCCCCAAGTAAATCAAAGGGAAAATGGGAAGTGAGTTTTGTTTGCAAGGGACTGAAATTCAGTTGTCACAAGACTCTCCTGCTGTTACACTACTATGCATGTTCATAATCGTAGGATGAGATGACCATTTCTATGCAGGAGCTCAGACTCTCTCTCTTCACTCCACCCCTTTCCCACTCACTCTAAAATTCTGATTCCATTCCATCTCTACTTTCCTTAAACACAACTACACCCATCAAGCAGGACTAATTAACGAGCTTTACCAAATCTCCTAAACACATAGAATAACCACCAATTTCACTGTGGTTTCAGCACAATAGGAGAGAAGGATTGAAGAAAAATGAAGCAAAACTTTCCCTCACACCATACATCTCTTACACAGATGGAACCAGTGTCTTACAGGTGAATACAGTCAAAGAACATTACACATGAAAGCTCAATGATACCAAAGTGTGTATGTACTAAATATTACCCATTTGTACAAAAAGTAGTAGGTGAATGCACCAGATTGGGAGCACCTCTCAAAACATCGAATCCGGCCAGAAAAAGTTTCTAGTATACGAAGCTAGATGAAATGATACAGCAATATTATGAATGTGGCCTCTTAAGCCTTCTATTATTAACGGCACCCAGACCCTCCTTTCGACTGTTGGAAAAAGCTTCCTTACCTTCAATGTGCCGGCGCACTGTCCAGACAGCATTGGGGTTACCGGGTAGTTCAGAGACAGCCATTTCCGACACCTGACAGAAGAGGAGATAAACCACAGATCCAGTGAGCATGGAACCAAGCTCTCTGACAATAAGGTCCCAAAGGCAGTGCTCACACTGTATGCTGGATTAAAAGAATGTAACCATCTAGTCAAAAAAAGAACATAAGAACCAAAAAGGCTAGGAGCATTGGCAATATCCATGACAGACTTTAGCAAGAAACGACGAAACAGGCCCTGGCTGGTGTAGCTCAGTAGATTGAGCACAGGCCTGCGAACCAAACAACCGCGGTTCGATTCCCAGACAGGGCACATGCCTGGGTTTGCAGGCCAGTTCCCAACAGGGGATACACAAGAGGCAACCATACATTGATATTTCTCTTCCTTTCTCCTTCCCTTCCCCTCTAAAGATAAATAAATAAATAAATATTTTTAAAAATTTACTCTAGGGGAAAAAAAAAGAAACGACGAACCACCTGGGAAGGTCGTATTGCAGTCAAAACTACATGCATCCTCTGGGTATGCCATGCTTGCATCCTCTCAAAGAGAGCATGTGGAAATGAATGAGACCATCTGAGCTAGCATTCCATTTCTTTCTAGCTCCCCAAAGCCAAGTCTCATCTCTCTTTATGGACCATTTCAAATACTACATCCTTTAGAAAAAAAATCTTTCCTCACCTCTTGGCCAAATGTAATTTCAGCTCCTTAATAGTTAAGGAGTAGTTACATTTATACAATTCTAAAATTATTTTGGCCCTTTGAAGACAACCATGAGTCTGAGGTGGCCTCTGGTGAAAATGAGTTTGACACCCCTGCTCTACACATACTATCCTTGGAATTTTTCTGTACATCCAAAACTGTTCTACAATAAAAAATTTAATATTTCAAATGACCTAGAGATGATAAATTAGACTGCTTTTAATATATTTGTACTTCATAACTACATTTTGTAGAAAGAACTCAAGTATATCATGAAAGACATTACCCTTCTCTTAGTTCGCTAATGCAGTAACAGCAGGAATACCTGACCATGGTACAGGAGAGTCCTGGAAGATTTCATCATCAATAAAATGTACATATCAGATATGCTCCATTCTGTATCAAATGTAGTATCTGATACTGACCCTATTTAACTGAGACCATACTCTAGCCAGACAAGGTTCAAATACACATAAGAAACAAAGGAATATTCAACAATATAACAAGAATTTTTTAATTTTATTTTTCAATTACAGTTTAGTCAGTATTATTTGTATTAGTTTAAGGTGTACAGTGTAAGAAAACAATTCTTTGTAGATTTGGAAAAAAGTGGTAGGAACAGGGGACTAAAGATAATTGTTTTTTTCTTCTTCCCTTGTCCCACCCACTGACTGAAGCAGAACAACTCGACATGCTGCCACTTCCCCCAGACGCGGGGTTTTCACTTTGCCCTTTCCAGATGGCTCTGTGGGTCATTAGCAAAAGGCCCAACAAGTGCTTTTCAAAGGGGTAAAAATAATTCTTAATTGGGTCCTTTATTTCTTATACTGTACACAAAATTTTCTGTAAGTGCATACATGCATTTTTGGAGGAATGCCAGCTTTCACCAGAAGCTCAATAGAAACCATCCAATGAATAACAACTAATCAAGAATTATTGGTCCAAACTGGGTTTGGATCATTAAGAATTTGGTGAACTAATGAATGTTTTTATTTTTAATTTTTTAAAGATTCATTTATTTTTAGAGAGGAGAGAGGAAAACATCAATGTGTGGTTGCCTCTCATGCACCCCCTACTGGGGACCTGGCCTGTGCCCCAGACTGGCCTGCCCTGACTGGGAATCAAATCAGGGACCCTTTGGTTCCCAGGCTGACACCAATCCACTGAGCCACACCAACCAGGGTAAATTAATGAATGTCTTGACAGTCAAAAATTTATTGACACATGCAAAAAGAAATGTCAAATTCCCTGAAAAGCAATATTAATAGCAAACATTTACTGAACAATTATATGCCAGACCTTAAGCTAAGTGCCTTATATGCATTATCTTAGGTAATTCACATTTCAATTATTTAAGGCAGGTGCCATTAGGCCCATTTGTACAGAACTTAAGTTTAGTTAAGCTATTACCTAAAAAGGTTTAGCTATTAACTGGTAGAGCCAGAATTCAAAACCAAGGTCATCTTGGCTGTGTTCCAATAAAAATCTACAAAAACAGGCAATGAAGCCAATAGTTTGCCAACCCCAAGCTCTGAAAGCAAAATGCACAGAAATTTTTTCATTGCTTTCTCCTGGAGCAGTTCATGAAAATGCCCACAGGGGGCACCCTGCACAGCTAGCAAAGGAGGATTTCCTGGGTGGGGTCTGACTCTCAGGCGGAGACTGAGTCCTGCAGTGCATGTCTCTCTTTTTCCCAGGTGGTGACATTAAGTGTTCCCTTTATGTGGCTTATGGACACAGCTTTCTCCAGACCCCTTCAAGTGGTGCATATTCTAAAAACCTTTTCTCTACAATGCCATAACCTTGCTCTAGTCAGTGAATGTTCCTAATGCTGCTCTTTCAACATCTGAATTTTTACGTTTATGAAACATGCAACATTTTTTTTAAAACAGACATGCACATAGATACATGCTTTGCTCTGTGGCTTCCAAGGTTCAAATTTTGAAAAAAAATTAAATCTTAAAAAAAACAAAGCACTTGCTAAAAGTTCAACACTAGCATCAAGATGATAAGGTGTGATTTGAAAAGATAATTTTTTAATGTCCATCATAAAGGGTTCATTAAATAAATTCTGATCCGTCCACTTTAGTGGAAGAGGGGAAAAAAAACTAAGGATGATGTGATTTAAGAGCACATCATCCAGCCAACACAGAGGCGTATATAGACACACTGTGCCTCCTCGCACAACCAAAATAAGGGCAGCAAAAATTCAGAAACAAAAATAACAATCAGAACTGACAGAAAACTGAACTGTATGGAAGTCAGACAGCCAAGGAGCTGAAATAGACACATTCATCCAGACTGGTAGTTGGGGCGGAGTTGGGCAGCTGGGTATAGAGGGGTCCCAGCACAAGAAGCAGTGACACCGGGTGCTCAAGACAGCAGTGAGTGGACCCTGGGTGCCCAGGCAGCAGTTGGAAGACCCCAGGCCTGGGGTGGCAATGGGCAGACCCAGCAAGGGGGCAAGTATGAAGTGAGGCACTGTGCATGCAAGGCGGCTGGCTGACTGGGCAGCAATCCTACATTTTCATAAATATAACTGGGGAGCAAGATGAATCACACAACCCAGGGTGCCAGCACAGGCAAATAAAACCTCAAAACACCGACTGAAAACACCTGTGGGGGTTGACAACAAGGAGAACTCCCAGCCTCACAGGAGAGTTCTTTGGAGAGACCCACAGGGTCCTAGAACGTGAACAAACCGACCCACCCAGGAACCAGCACCAGAAGGGCCCAGTTTGCTTGGGGGAAGAGGAAGAAGGGACTTATCAGAGAGCGGAGCAAGCACCACTGTTCCCTCTCAGACTCCACCCCCATATAAAGCATCACAACCCAGCCACTGGGTTGCCCTGCCCTGGTGAACACCTAAGGCTCCACCCCTCATATATAACAGGCGCAAAAAGACAAAAAAAAAAAAAAAAAGGCTGGAACAGATCAAAGCTCCAGAAATAATACAACTAAGCGACCAAGAGATAGACAATCTATCAGATGCACAGTTCAAAGCACTGGTGATCAGGATGCTCACAGAATTGGTTGAATTTGGTTGCAAATTAGATGAAAAAATGAAGGCTACACTAAGTGAAATAAAGAAAATATACAGGGAAATATAGGAAAAAATAGCGATGGAAAGGATACTAGGACTCAAATCAATGGAATGGATCAGAAGGAAGAAACATCCAATCAGAAAAGAATGAGGAGCCCTGGCTGGTGTAGCTCAGTGGACTGAGCGCAGGCCTGCAAACCACACGATCATGGTTCAATTCCCAGTCAGGGCACATGCCTAGGTTGCAGGCCAGTTCCTCATGAGAGGCAACCATACACTGATATTTCTCTCCCTCTCTCCTTCCCTTCCCTTCTAAGCATAAATAAACAAAATCTTGAAGAAAAAAAAAAGAAAGAAAAGAATGAGGAAACAAGAATTTTAAAAAATGAGGAGAGGATTAGGAACCTCCAGAACATCTTTAAATGTCCCAACGCCTGAATTATAGGGATACCAGAATGGAGAAGAGGAAGAGCAATAAGTGGAAAAGATATGTGAACAAATAATAAAGGAGAACTTCCCCAATCTGGCAAAAGAAATAGACTTCCAGGAAGTCCAGGAAGCTCAGAGAGTCCCAAAGAAGTTGGACACAAGGAGGAACACACCAAGGCACATCATAATTACATTAGCCAAGATTAAAATGAAGGAGAGAATCCTAGAAGCAGCAAGAGATAAGGGGACAGTCACCTACAAAGGAGTACCCATCAGACTGTCAGCAGATTTCTCAGAAAGACCTTACAGGCAAGAAGGGGCCAGAAAGAAGTATTCCAAGTCATGAAGTCCAAAGACCTACATCCATGATTGCTCTATCCAGTAAAGCTTTCATTTTGAATGGAAAGGCAGATAAAGTGCTTCTCAGATAAGGTCAAGTTAAATGAGTTCATCATCACCAAGCCCTTATTATATGAAATGTTAAAGGGACTTATCTAAGAAAAAGAAGATAAAAAAATAAGAACAGTGAAAGGACAGCAAACTCACAGTTATTAACAACCACACCTAAAACAAAAGCAAACTAAGAAAATAGCTAGATCAGGAGCGGAACCACAGAAATGGAGATCACATGGAGGGTTAGCAACAGGGGAGTGGGAGGAGAAGTGGGGGGGAGAAGGTACAGAGAATAAGTAGCACAGACGGTAGGTAGAAAATAGACAGGGAGCAGGGCAAGAATAGTATGGGAAATACAGAATCTAAAGAACTTATGACACGTGGACATAAACTAAAGGGGGGAAAATGGTGGGGGAGGGGGTGTGGAGGGGAATGAAGGGGGGAAATGGGACAACTGTAATAGCATAATCAATAAAACATTTTAAAAAAGAGCACATTGTAATAAGGAATAAATTTATAAGATATAAAAATACATACACAGAATATATAGTAGTTAAAAATGTTAAGAGTATGAAAACTTAATTTTGAAGTTAAGGCTAGTGAGCCTGGAACCAATAGAGATGTTTTTTGCCTTTTATCTCCATTTGCCAATTTTGTGTTTTTTTGGTAAAGATTTAAATTTTTTTTTAAAGAGAGGAGAAAGGAGGAAGAAAGGGAGAAATATGTGGGAGAGAAACATAGATCAGTTGCCTCTCATACGCCCCCGACTAGGAACCTGGCCCACAACCCAGGCATGTGCCCAGACCAGGAATCAAACTGGTGACCTTTCACTGAACCACACCAGCCAGGGCCCCATTTGCCAGTTTTTAAAAAATACACTTGTGCTAACATGTTAAGGAATAGGACATTTAAACTTAAAACTTCATGGAAATAGGTGAGAAAGAAAATATTTTTCTTTCATAGAAACATTAAATTTCTCCTAGATCTCATCAGAGTAAAGCCACAGGCTGTTTGATCAATGCTTCCCTCCAAACTGCAGATGATCTAGAAATTCCAATCTTACCTCAAGTCCATGCCTTAACACTCGCAGAGATGATCGGGGCCCCCTACCACAGGCCACATACAGCTGTGGAGTGTCTTCATTTGCAAGATCAGCTATCTGAAGGAAAATAAAGTAAGTCTACTTGTGCTAAGTTTTCACACTGATCCCTGATTATTGTCAGGGAGCAAACCATGTTTTAGTTTATAAAGCTTATTACATATTGGCTACTGATATTGAGAGTATGAAGGAAAAAGCCTGACTGTTCCCAAAAGCAAACCAGTTGGAAGATGGGTTTTATCAACAAAAGGCTGTACAAGTTAGCAAAGAATTTTTTTCCAGTTAGTGACAGAAGCATTTTATAATCTCCAACTGAAATTTAGCATTTCCTCCCAAATAAAATACAACCTATAATCTTCTCAGTCTCTGTGACTTTCTCACCAGTAAAATCTCACTTATTTAACTCCAAAGTTCATAAATACTTCCAATTACTTCCCTCATTACCACTTTAAAACTGTATTATTAAATCTACTATAACACTGTACATGTGTACAGATGCCCTGTCTACAGATGCTCCCATGACATCACCAACCAACTAATGAGTAACTCTGCACTTGGTCGCCATCCACTGGGGAAGCCACGCTCTCTTGCTGGAATCCTAGACATCTCGCTGCTGGTTTCCAGAACAATTATTTGTTGGTCGACATGTGAAAAGAGGTCAGTCATCTGATTTGCAGTTTCTCAAACAGGACGGTTAACTGAGAACTCTCGGCGGCCTAGGAAGCACTGCACCCCACTCTAACGTGGACGAGCCTGTCAGCTGAGCACGGCCTTCACACGGATCTCTTAATATTTATTTTCTATTGCCCTGAGGACTGACCCTTTCTCAGAAATAAACAAAAGGAGTTAATTTTATAATGATCCATTTTTATCAGGAAGAGTGCTTGAATGCTGATTTGCTTCCCCAGCACCCAACAAGCAAACCGCTCTCCCACTAGAAGTGTGACCAACTCGACAGGGGAGGAGACCCCTAATGGCCACTCAACCCCAGGGAATTCAGGACACAGAGCCCGGCAGAATCCCTGCTCAGCTCAGTGTCAGTGGTAGGGGACACAATCCCCATCCAGAGTCACCTCAGGTTCCTCCTGGAGGATGTGACTAAAAAGTGCCTGTTCCTGACTAATCCCAGGTATCTCTGGGGAATTTTGAGGAGGAAATAAGTGTTAAAAATGAGATAAATGTAGGTTTTCATACACTCCACTAAAAAGGTAGATTTAAGAATGCTATGAAGTACCTGAGCCCGTACACTAAAAAGAAAAATACAACACACATTTGTTGTGTGTGTGTGTGTGTGCTTATAGATGCAGAGACAATGCCTGGAGGCAATCACAAGTTGTCAATAGCAGCAGCCTCAGTGGAGTGGGGGTTGAAATGATTGGGGATAAGACTTTTACTTTTAACCTACTATTATATGGTTTGAATTTTTATACTGAACATGAGTTTTTATAATTAAACAAACAAGCTCAAGAATTTATATAATGGTTTTTAGTCCCCCAACTTCTACCTTAAGCTGCTTATCTTTACAATTCTGGTGATTCCAAAGACATGCTGACAAACCTGATGCTTGGACTAAACCTTAATTCAACTGGAATTGAAACTCTAAATTCATTCAGATTCAAAAACAACTGGCTGGCACTGTTCACTGTGGAGGCGACTGGAAAGACTCACCTGGCAAAACAAAATGGGAGAGAGGCTGTCCAACTCATCAACAAGCACGAGGTTTTTGAGTGGTCTTGGCTGAAAGAAGAATGTGTCTCCTTCTTCCAGAGGCATGGCAGATGAAAACTCAGGTTCTTCATCATCATCTCCAAGATGTGCAATTTGATATAAGTAACTGGAGAGAAGCAAACAAGACTTTTTGGTTAAAAGTATTTTCTGTCTGAATATACTGTTTGACATCAACATTAACGCTCATGAAAGTACTTTATAAATATCTAATCCAAATTACAACATGCATTTCTGAGTCAGGATTAGTAGTTTGAAATCTCTGCTTACCTGAGTTTTCTCTTTCTTAAATAGAAAAGGGATGAAAAAAAATTAAGACTACTGTATTCAAACCAGTACAATGAAGAACCTCAGCATCACAGTGCTTATAAACACTGGGCTTCCACTAGACCACTCTGGAGCACCACCACCCTGGCCCTGCACAGCTGATCCACAGAGGGCATAGGCTGGTGGTAAGTGGTCACAGCCAATCCTTGCAGCTGACTGGCCTGAGTAAATCCCTCTCACTGATCTGCCAACAGCAACCAAGGCTCTCAATTGGAAGTGGAGGGTGTACTCAACTCACACAAAGAGCGCACCTTGACTACCCAGCTTGGGTTAAAGGGGAGGCTGTGCCACTGGGCCCTACAGGACACCTTCTACATTGAGCCACACTACCAAGACACAAAGTCATAGGAGCTCCACCTAATACACAGAAACAAACACAGGGAGGCTGCCAAAATGAGGAGACAAAGAACATGGCCCAAATGAAAGACCAGATCAAAACTCCAAAAAAAAGACCTAAACAAATGGAGATAAGCCATCTGCCAGATGCAGAGTTCAAAACACTTGTTTTAAAGATGCTCAAGGAACTTAGTGAGGACCTCAACAACATAAAAAACCCAGTCATAAAAGAAGAATACACTAATTGAAATAAGGAAATTTACAGGAAAACAACAGTAGAGTGGATGAAGCTGAAAATCAAAGCAATGATTTGGAACATACGAAAGCAAAAACCAGAAAACAGAATTTTTAAAAAATGCGGATAGTGTAATCAACCTGTAGGACAACTTTAAACAATCTAACATTTGCTTCAAGGGAGGCCAAAAGAGAGAGAGCAAGAAATTGGAAATCTATTTGAAAAAATGAGAAAAAAAACCCCACTTCCCTAATTTGGTGAAATAAATAGTCATGCAAGTACAGGAAGCACAGAGTTCGAAACAAGATGATGCAAAGAAGCCTGCTTCTAGACACATCATAATTAGAATGCCAGAGGTTAAAGATAAAAAGATGGGAAGGGGTGTGTGGAGAATGGGTTGAAGGGGTGAGAGGATTAAGAATTAAAAATAGGTAGTTACAGAATAGCCAGGGGGATGTAAAGTACAGTACAGGAAATGGAGTAGCTAAAGAACTTACCCACATGACTGGTGGACATGAACAATGATGGGGGGGATTGCCTGAGGGAGTGGGAGGTGCTGGGAGGAGGAGGGCAAAGGGGGAAAAATCAGGACAATTCTAACAGCATAATCAATAAAATATAATTTAAAAATAATATAGAACACCAAACTACTGGTCATATTTATTCTTTAAGTAATATGCCAGCCCTTAAGTACAGAGCACTTTGAACAATATCCAATACAGCTTCGTAGAAGCAAACTGACTAAATATACAAGATACTCAATAAACCTCAGCATTTAACACTTTTGGTAAACACATCACAGTCTATGCTAAACTATGAAAAAGCAAAAAGGGTTATTATCCTAGAACAATTTACAAAAAGCACTGAGAAGACAACAGACACATAAAAAATACGAACTCCTTATTCAGGCAAGATGCCTATGTGCAGATGATAGAGACCACCTATCAAAGGTACTTTTAGTGTCTAATAAATGAAGAATATGGGCTATCATCAAGATCACAGGAAAGGCTGCTTTGGCTGAATCCCACTGTAAACAATTTCTGAGATTAAAGTGTTGTGCTTAAAAGCAGAGACTCTGGAACCAGGTTGTCTGGGTTTGACTCTGATTTAGTTGTGCGACAAAGTTTCTTAAATTCTCTGTAATCTGGTTCTCTAAACTATAAATGGGATATATGTATAATGGTACCGTATCACTGGGGATCTATGCATTAATATTTGTAAAGTGCTTAAAACAGTGCTTGGAATTTAGCAAACGGTAAATTAGTGTTTGACTGATAAATAGGTCATTGTACAGATTAAATGAGCTAACACCACAGCATGTTTCTACTGCAGCACAATGAGTAACTTCTCACAAAAATCAAACCCGTCTCACTCATCAGGATCCCATCTGTATGCAGTAGTCTGTCCTTCTACTCTGTCCTAAGAACTTCTACCCCGTGGGAGGTTGCCTGACACAGAGTTCACGGCCCCAGGGGAGCCTTGACCCCGAGAGAGAGGAGCTGGTGATGTTAACCTTCAGACAGGCAATCTGAGAGGCACTCTGCTTCATGCTCAACAGGTCCTCCTGGAAGTGAGTCCCCACGGCCCACAGCAGGAACCTCAATAACACATTCTCGTACTGTGTTACGTTTTTTCTTCTCTTTAGATTTGTACAAGCAACGTGCTTTGTGGAACATCTGTTTAATACTAAGGAGTTCAATATTTATCCAATAAAATATCCTGCAAAAAGCTCAGAAGATAACTTCTAAAGCTGTGCAGCCACCCACAGGTATAGATCAAAGTCCCCGAAGTAGAAATTAATCAAGAGAAAAAATGTAAAAGGGAAAGGCAAAACTTTTGTTTTAAAGAAACTAAAACATTTGTAAAAATCTTTACCCAAAGATATGTTTATTGATTTGAGAGAGAGAGAAGAGCGGAGCACAGAAACACTGATGTGAGAAACATCCATCAGGTGCCTCCTGTACCCACGCCAACCCCAGGAGTTGAATGAACCCACAACCTAGGTATACGCCCTGACCAGGACCCAAACCTGCAACCTTTCGGTGTACATATGGGACGACACTGCAACCACCTGAACCAATCAGCCGGGGTAAAACATTCTTTAAAAAGCTCCCTGGCCTTGCAGCCGCTCTCCCTCTTGCAACTGTTACCTTAACCAGGGTGAACTAAAGTAATAAAAGGGTTACTCACTGGTTTCCAAATTCTGATGCTACAAAAAGGAAGCCTGTTTTAAGTACACACATTGCAGCAGCAACAGGCACAGTATCAAAATACTTGAGCCGAATCTCAGTAACCTGGAATGAAAAGAAAAAAAAATTCCAGTGTGTAGGCATAAAGCAAAGCTAGGCCATGGACGCATTAAGCAGAGTAACAAATAAAATACCACATTTGGTCTTTACCCGCCTCTGAACTGGGTCTGCTTACCATATCTTCATCTGTCTCCAAAGTGATCTTAAAGATATCACCCTGCTCAGTTTGGGCCAAAAAGAAGAACATCGATTTTGTCTTATGGGTGGCAGAGCAGACAAAAATCATTCCTCTTTCAGGATCATCCAGGTCATTCTAGAAAAATCAAATATACAACCAACATCTTAGAAAGGAGCGCTTACACTGGAATTTGGCACCTGTCCAACAAGGGCCACACAAGCTACCCCGGCCTCTGGCGCCTGGAGCCCCTCTGTATAAGCTTTGATCTAGAGCACCCTGCTAGCCATGGAAATAAAAACCTAAGAATTCTGGTCTGCTATGAATGTAACAAAGCCTGGGTTCCAGAAAACAGTACCATAATTCCACTCTATAGCCTAATCAGGTCAGTAAGGCAAAAACTATCTCCAGAAAAAAATGTCAGAAAGGGGACACAAACTTAAAACCTGATCATTTCAGGCTGTGGATAAAACTCGTCCACAGCCCCAACACTACCTCCCAAACCTACCTCCCAAACCAACCATTATCAGCCCTATGCTGCATCAACTTCCTTGATTCCTAACAGGCATTTCCGTGGCTAAGATTTTTGGATTTTTTGTCTTCAACATTTTGTATTTCTCTCTTTGAACAAGCTTTTCAAGGGCAAAACATGTTTTAAACTTCTTTGTAGCCCCAAAGCCAAGTATGATGCCTGGCTGTTAGATGTTCAATAAATGCCATATCAACCAAACTAAATTACTTTCTACCCGTTACCAAGAATTTAATTTGCTAAATTTCTCCTCAGGTTTTCTAAAACTGATGGAATCATACACACCAGGTACTACAAAAAGTAACTCCTAAAAAGTTTAATTCCAGGACCTATAAATCAATATTAAGAGACCTAATCTGAGGCTGAGAGGAGAGATGCAGGAAGCCAATCGGAACAAGATGTGTTGGTAACTACTGAAGCTGTGCAGACAGAGGCTAATTATATTTCACTTTTGTGTATGCTTAACCATTTCCATAGTAAACTGTTAAAATTAAAAACAATAAAACACCATTTCCAACCATCCAAATAGTAGCTAATTAAGGGGGAAACCACTGGCTAAAGAGATGTTGAAGAAAAGTTTCAAACGTTTCATTTTTTTTTAAAGATTTTATTTATTTATCTTTAGAGGTGAAGGGAAGGAGAGAAGGAGAGAAGTATCAATGTATGGTTGCTTCTCGTGAGTCTCCTGCCAGGAACTGGCCTGCAACCCAGGCATGTGCCCTGACTGGGAATCGAACCGCGATCGTGTGGTTCGCAGGCCCGCGCTCAATCCACTGAGCTACACCAGCCAGGGCTCAAATGTTTCATTTACACAGTTTCACAGTTCACCACTAGATTCTCACAATGAAGAGCAGAGCCACCCCAATGTAACAAAACGATTTAGCATCACCAATAAATAAACATCGTGTACCCCTAACATGATCTAGTGGGAAATATGTATCACTACCTCCATAACAGTTCTATCAAAACTATTAACCTGGATATTGTCACAAGGAAGATTATGGGACAGAGTATAAGAAAACTAGCCCAGCCTTTAAAAAAATGTCAGCTAACGTAAGACCAAAACAAACCAAAATGACAAGAAAATATTCTCAACTAAAGGATACTAAAAGTAGATTATAAAGAAATTTTGGGGAACAATGAGAAATTAAAATATAAATAAAATAATTGCATTACCCAAACTGGTAAGTTTTATGGGCATGATATTGGTAGTTGGGTTATATACAAAAGTGTCCTCATTCTTAGGAGCCAAGATCTTAGATTCTCAAAGTGTCACGATGCCTACAACTTATTTTCAAATGGTCTGGCCTCAAAAAGTTTATACACATTCATGCGCGCGCGCACACACACACACACACACACACAAACACACTGTAAGAAAAGGGGAAATGCTGTAAAATATTAGTAATTGGTAAATCAATGTGAAAGGCACACTGAAATCCACTGTCCTAGTGTTTCAAAATTTCCTGTATGTTGGAGTGGGGGGAAAAAGAAACAGAATGGAACAAGCGTGTCCAACCCACAGCCCAAGGGCTGCAGGAGGCCCAGGACGGTGATGAATGCCACCCAATACAAAATTGTAAATTTACTTAAAATATCATGAGTTCTTCTGTGATTACATGTCACGATATATTTAACATGTGGCCCAGAGACGCCAAAATGTTGAACACCCCTGATTGAAAGATAATTTATCCCCAACAAATATGCCTGGCTTCTTCAAACTAGAAACCTCCAGGAATTTTAAATTGATTGTGTCCACAAGTTCCTCTGAAATGGAAATTGTGCTAGTTTTTAATCCCCTTTCCCCGGAAATTTATTTTGTTTTTACTAACATTGTACCAGCTTTATTAAAGATAACATTTACAAAAAAACTAAAACTTGATAACAAATAAACTAAGCGATTACACACACTGTGATTACAAAAACTAAGTTCATTTCACAAACACAAATATCTCTTATAGCAAACAAAGACCTTACTCGTCTCCTGGGAATTGGACAGCGGATATCCGGTTGGTCACCGAAGTTTTTGTAGGTGATATAGTTTTCAGAGCAGATTAGCACTCCACTTGGACCATCTGACCCACCCGGAACTGTCAATGAAAATAAAACTTAGCAATGATTTGACATAACCATGAATTGCAATTTAGCTTTCAATTCTTTCTTTCCTTAGCACAACCTGATGAAGATACAGTATGCCTAAAGCTGAGAAACAATTCAAGTGCTGCTTTTCCCTGAAAGTTATGCTAGACAACAAAAGGGTGCCAGTCTGGGTGATCAGCC
This sequence comes from Sturnira hondurensis, assembly GCF_014824575.4. Lineage (NCBI taxonomy): Eukaryota > Metazoa > Chordata > Mammalia > Chiroptera > Phyllostomidae > Sturnira > Sturnira hondurensis. Next base: position 2,588,066 of record NW_028087376.1, on the reverse strand, counting down.
TGTCCAGATATCTGATAATAAATCTAAATTTTTAGCTCCAAATCTAGAACTCAGTTCTCAGCTTCAGAACTATAATCCAATCACATGGATATTCCACCATGTGATTGGATTCTAGCACCTTCAAAATGCAATGTGTTCACAACCTCAAGTTCCTTCCCAAACCTATCTACCTCCTGGATTCCGTACCTTGGACAATACCACCAATAAAAAGACCAAGCCCAATCTCTCCCCTCACAAAGCCCTATTTATTCTACCTCATCAGCAGCATGCATGTTATCAATCTCTGAATTTAGTGAAATAGCCTTCCTGACCAGTCTCAATATCCCTTATTCCATTAGCTAAAATTTAAGCAAGTACAGGCATACTTCATTTTATTGCACTTTGCAGATACTGCGTTTTCAACAACATAAAGCAATACCCTCCCCGCAAAAAGATTACAACTTGTCAGAAGGCTCAGATGATGGTCATTTTGTAACAATAAAGGTTTTTTTTGAGCAATAAAGTATTTTTTAATTATGTACACTGCTTAGACATGCCATGCACTTAGTAAACTAAAATATAGTATAAACAAGACTTTTGTATGTACGGAAAAAATACATTTATATGACTCACTTTATTGCTTATCTGCTTTATTGCAGTGGTCTGGGCCTGACCCTGCACTATCTCTGAGGTATACCTTCAGAGATAACCTATAATCTACAGGTTTATATAATCTATAGGTATATCTGGTTATATAACCTATAACCAGAGATAACCTATAATCTTCAGGTTATTACTCCCCTGCTTAGAACCCTTCATTAGCTACCACTCCACCACTTCCTCTACCCCAGACTTCAGCATAACGATCCAATCACAATGAGCTTTCAGTTCTTTGAATGAATTCTGTTCTTTCTTTCGTTCGGGCCTTTCCTGTGCTATTTCCTTTGTCCATAACAGAAAATCCTCCTTCACCCCCACAACACCTCGCTAATTACTAACTAGTCCTCAGATCTCAGCTTACAGAACACTTCTCCAAAGTTTCTCCAACAAATTCCTTTCTTTTCCGTGGGTAAGAGACCCCTTCTCTGCACTGACACAGCACTTGGCAAATGACATTTTTTGTGTTATTTATACATATTCACCACTAACTTCAATCTTGCAATAAAGGAAGACAGCGTATCTAATTTTTCACAACTATAGTCCCCGGACCCAGTAGACTGACATTGCACATACTGACTGTAGAGACTCAAGAAACATTTGTTGAAAGACTAAAGCCTTCCTCATAAATGAAAAGTATGGTAGTATGTCCAAGGTTCTTCTGCATAATACAGTATTCCTAAGATTCAATGCTCAAAGACAAATGCTGTCATATTCTCCAAAATCCTCTATCAACAGACGTATTTCATGTCAGACATCAATCCCAGTACAAATGGCTCAGAACAGAAAGGACTGATTACTGTCTTCCCCAAGTCTGCCAAAATTCAGATGACCACAAATACAGCTGTCCTCATTTAGTGTTTTAATTTAATGAATTAAACTGATGCTGATTTTCTAATGATAAACATTTCTGAGCTCCTACAAAAATCTTACTTAGCTTTGATGCATTTTAAATGCTGTTGTGCCCTGACTGGTGTGGCTCAGTTGGTTGAGCATCATCCTGCAAATCAAAAGGTCACTGGTTCAATCCCCAGCCAGGGCACATGCCTGGGTTGCAGGTTCAGTACCTGGTAGGTGTGTATACGAGCAGCAACCAACCAATATCTCCTTTCACATCCATGTTTCTCTCCTTTACTTTCTCCCTCCCTGCTCTCCTCTCTAAAAATATTCTTTAAAATTTTTTTTAAAAAACCACTGTTCAATTTGATTTGATAAACTTATCAATTTTTGTATCTATAATCACATGTATACTTTTGTAAACAGGTAAACTTTTATTACTTTCCTTCCCCAGTTTTGACACTGAAGTTATAATAAGTTCATAAAGTGGTACATTAGTTTTAATTCTTTTTCTAGTCTCTGGAGAAATTTAAAGTCCCTGAAAATGCTGGACCTTAAGTCTTTTGGAGGAAAGAGATTTTTGACTACTATTCCGATTTCTTAGGTCTACATAGGCTCTTAATTTCCTCTTGGATCAAGTAAGTTTTCAAAAGCATTTCTAATTCATCTAAGTTTTTAAATTTAGTTTATCTTGCTGGGTTTGTCTTTTCAAAAACCTAGGTTTTGATTTTCTCAATGAGAATTAAAGACTAACTACAGTCAAAATATCAGTGACCAACAGCGATTAATATACCAAGTTGAGCCCTGGCTGGTGTGGCTCAGTGGACTGAGTGCTTGCCAGTACACTGAAAATTCACTGGTTTGATTCCCAGTCAGAGCACATGGTTAGGTTGTGGGCCAGGTTCCCAAATGGGAGCGTGCGAATCAATGTATCTCATGCACATTTATGTTTCTCTCCCTCTTTCTCTCTCCCTACTCCTCTCTCTAAAAATAATTAAATACTTATTAAATAAATAAACCCTAGCCAAATACTCTCATTCTTTCTTCTCTGCCCCCATTAGAAGGTAAGTTAACCATCACATGAACTTCTAACCTCGACAAAATACAGAAAAGGTACTCAGGTTTACTATAAACAAATTAGCTTCCAGGCCCTATTAAGTACACCCTCCCAAGTTCGGGCATAAAATAAACCAGACAAAATGGTACAGAGCAAATCTGAGTGAAATGTACCTGTAATAAGGAAATTGCCATGTTCCTCCAAAGGTTCACTGTATTTTCGCACCACATGATTTAAACCAAGGTCTAATTCATAGAAAGTAAGCGTCTGCTGGGTATTAGCTGCTGCTTCCCCTGTTGGGTCGTTGTCTGCTTCCTACAGAGTAGTACAATGGCACAAAGACTAATCAGTAGCATAAAAATCAAACTTTTAGAACTGGAAAGGACATCAAGATTCATCCACTTTACAAATGAAGCAGCAGAGGTCCACAGACGCCAAATGGTTTGCCAAAGTTCACACTACTAGGTGATGTTAAAGCTAGAATGAGAACCCAGGTCTCCTACTTCTGGAATCAAGGTTCTCTCATCTTTTCCTTCCACTCAAGGAAAAGAATGGTATGCTCCACCTTTTATCTCCCTGTGAAAAAAATATCCTAAATACAGTTTTACCTCCTTTATTTACCTCAGGCAGCTTTTCTCAATAAATACCCTGTTTCCACAGGGAGATTGTTTAAATTAGATAAAAGTACTATTATATAGTCAGATAAGCTCTGAAACTAAAATTCCAAATTTTAGTAAGGCACTTAGAATATGGAAAAGACTTGTTAGCAGCACATATGTGAGATTCAAACAACGAAGAAAATAACCTTAGGAAAGCTCTGAGATAGACTAGAAAAGTAAAAAGGTGAGAAAGAAACAGACACCCCCCCCATATACTCCCCATTACCTCGTAATCCATTTCTAGACAAGCAAACATCGGATTTTCAAATCCCACGTCTACACCGACCACATGGTATACTAAAGTGTTTGCTTTGTGGGCCTCCAGGGGAGATGAGATGGTAAGCCGGGCAGCAGCATCTCTGTTCAAGATATACACCAATTTCTGCTTCTCAATGGCACCTGAGTTGAAGAAGGCAAAACACACAAGATTTCTAGACAATGAATAGAGGGGCTTAAAGAGCAACTAGATTCTCATCACAATTGTTTTTGAAAACCGTTAAGAACCAGCCCAAACTCTACAAGTATATTTAGATTTTCTTTCTATCATTAAAATAGACAACAGCATCATTTCACCCACTCTTTCCTGGAAAGATCACACTATCTCAATAACTTCAAAATTTTTTAGTGTGCCCTAGATTTAATGATACTGGGAAACTAAACAGTAATTCATAAAATTGCCAGCTTTCTTTCAATTACATCTAGTGATTTTGTGACTGGTCAAAGAGGGCTGCCCTCTAGAGGCCTGATCAGATACACAAAATTTTCTTCAAGAGCTTTGTCAGAGAAGAGACATGAATGTGAATCATCACTTCAGGCTGATGAAAGCAACCACATTGTCTAACAACCTAAAATTATCCCATTGCAATCTTTTTGCTTAAAGAAACAGAAAAAAATCTACTTCCAAGTAGACAAGAAGTAGATAATATATGTTAAGACTTTCCATTGTTTTAAAAGGAAAAACAACTTTAATAATCTATACGTTCCAAACTTTACCCAGTCATGATTTGTTAGCACACTTCCCAGATCATAGTATTATTACCCTAAACTGAGCATCTACAATAGTCAGAGAAGCACTCACTAATCATAACCGCACGCCCTTTGGGGTCCACAGCTAGGAACTGGCCGGGAACAATACGGCGGCATCCACTCTTGCCAAAGGTTTCCTGGTGAATTTTCTCAAACATATTCTTAGATGGCTGGTATTCCAGGATAACAATTCGACCCGAATCACTGCCAACCACAATGTAGTCTTTGGTGCCACCTGTCAGCCTAAAGGCCATGAGAGACCGAATAACACCAAATACTTCCACAGTTAGCAGAGTGTGTACTTTGCCAGTATTGGGATCCGGGCGAAGGAGCTCCAAGATCTTCCCACGAGAAACAACAATTTCCTGTTGTTTGGTTCCTAGATTACCAAAAAACAAAGATTATGAGAAATCAGAACTAATCCAAAAAGTAACCTGGATAAGTCATTCCACTAAAAGACAGAGGTAATTAAATGGGTTGGGGGCTCATTATTTTAAGGTAATTTATTCTATTTGAAAAGGCACTGAACTAAAATGATCTAACAAAAATGGTATCAAATAAGTTTTTAAAAAACTGGCTATACACCCTGGCTGATATGACTCAATGGACTGAGTGCTGGCCTGTGAACCAGGGGGTCACGGGTTTGATTCCCAGTCAGGGCACGTGTCTGGGTTGAGGGACATGTCAGGTTCCCAGCTGGGGATGTGAGAGAGGCAACCACACACTGATGTTTATCTTGTTCTCTCCCCTCATTCCCCTCTAAAAATGAATAAATAAATCTTTTTTAGATATTGGTTATACAAGTTACTTTCTTAGAAACTTTTTATTTTGCCAACATTTGCCATCAGTCTATTAATTGGGTATTGTCCATAAATAGTATTAATGCATGCTTAGTGTCATAAGATTAAAAATCTCCAAGGGTTCTTCCTAATCTATTTTTAAGGCTATTGTTGTTAAGAAATCATATTAACATTTTGTGCAGTTTGATGGAGTGTCTCAAAGAACTTTTAAAGCTATTTGAAATACACTGTTTATTTCTAAACTGACACCTGAAAAAATTTACTTGCTTTCAACTGTGAACTTGCTTTCAAAAGTTCAACTGCAATTGATACCTCCAAATGCATAATAATCAACTTGTCCCCATCTACGTAATTCTACCTGAGTAAGTTGTCATCAACTTTAAAATAAATGTTTAAAACAATTAAGTTTCTCCCTGCTCCAAATCCCACTCTGATCTCAACTAGCCTGCCATCAATATTACTATCATTTTCTTTGCCACCTAGGTTGGAAACTCACACCCTTCACTCTCTGTTTTACCCCTACTGTCCAGTCTTCACTGTCTTAATGGTTTCCTACCCTACCTTATATTCCACTCTCACCCATCTCAACCCAGGCTAATTTGCTCAATGCCACCACTTACCAGGCCACCTTATTTTTCAAAGGTCATTTGGGTATTAGATAAAACCAACTGCTCCAAAGTGCTTTGGAAACTTTATAAAGCATTATAGAAATTAGTGTTCTCTAATGATTAAAATTCTTCTGTAAGTTTCAATTTTTTTATTTTGAAAAATATGAAGCATAAAACCAGTAATATTAAAAATGTTATATTCAGCCCTGACCCATGTGGTCTTTGGTGCCACCTGTCAGCCTTGAACCTATCAACCCATGTGGTTGAGCAACGTCCTGCAAAGTGAAGGGTCACTGGTTCAATTCCCAGTCAGGGCACATGCCTAAGCTGCCAGTTCAGTCCCCGGTCAGGGTGCATACAAGGAGCAACCGATAGATGTTTCTCTCTCTCATCAATTTTTCTCTCCCTTTTTCCCTCCCTGCCCCTCTCTCTAAAAGTAAATAATAAAATCTTTTTTTAAAGTTATATTCAGCCCTGGCTGGTGTAGCTCAGTGGATTGAGCGTGGGCCTGCGAACCAGACTATCGCGGTTCGATTCCCAGTCAGGGCACATGCTTGGGTTGCAGGCCAGTTTCCGGCAGGGGCCAGTTCCCTGCAGGGGATGCACGAGAAGCAACCATACATTGATGTTTCCTTCCTCTCTCCTTCCCTTCCCCTCTAAAGATAAATAAAAAAAATAAAAAATAAAGTTATATTCAGAAAAGATAGTAACTGGACAACTTACCAGAGAAGTTGCCATGAATGGCGAAGCTGATACCCGTGGCTCGCTGCAAGGTCAAATTGTACAGGAACATTGTGGCAACACTAAGCCACCCACCACTCCACAATCCAAGCACTGATTATACCAAATCAAAGCAAGCTAAGAACACATAAAAGCAGAAAAATATCATATGGAAAACTGTTGTTCAAATAGACACTTCTGTATAGGAATTTCTAGCTTAAGGCAGCAGAAACAGAGTAAGGCCTTTGAGGTATAACACGTTTAGAGTGACTTCTACATGCCAGGCACCACATACATTTTGGCTCTAATCTAACAAGAAACCTACAGCTAATACTAAAACTCGCTTTATAAATGAGGAAATTAAGGCTAAAAAATTAAATCATGTGTCTGAGGTCACAACAGCAGGTGGTAAAAATGCTGGGAGCTAGGATCTGGACCATTAATGCAACACCGTATTTGCTTTGACATGTAAGCTAAGTAGGTCTACTTGTACTTGTATTTGCATAGGCTATGTGTTCCCAAGGTTCAGAATTCAAAGGCAAAGCAAAAAACTCTATCTATCCGGTCCTTCCAGATATTTTCCATCTGGACAAGCAAAAATGTACAATACTGTATTTTATCTCCCTTTTGAAAAGTAAAGGTTAGATCCTATGCATTGTATACTCACATTATACTGCAATTTATTTTTTTATTTTGTCTAGCTTGGAGATAGCAATAAAGGGCTTTCTCATTTTTATTTTATACCCACAGAGCACTCCACTAAATGAATATATCAGAATTCATTTTGCCAACACTCTACTGATGAACATTTGGGTTGTTCCCAACCTCTTTATTATGAACCCTGCTGCAAAGAAAATCACTCATATATAGGTCATGCATACATGCATGACTATAGCTCTATAATTCATAAAAGTGTAATTACGGATTAAGGGGTTCATACAACTGAAATTCTGATAAGTAGTTCCAACTTACCTTTCAAAGAAACTCATCAACTTACACCCCCAACAATGTAAGAGTCCCTATTTCACCACAACCAGACCTCTGCTCTTCTAACAGATAAAAATTGATAACTTGGTATAGTTCTCATTTGCATCTCTTCCACACTTGATCTTAGCCAAAAGGCCAAAAAGTGATCATTTGCATCTCTTCTGTAGCTCTGTATCTGAATGATTAGAATTTAAAATTTATACCTACTCACCATTAAAAATGAAAACAAAACTGAATTCCTGCCACTTCAGAAAGCCCCCAAAAAGAGTAGTCACAGAAAATGGTTCTTTTCATCATAAAAGGACTTAAGACCACAAACTTTCCTAAAAGAATTACCCCAAACTACACCTATATATAGTTACTGCTGGGAAATAAACTGAGATATTTTACCTCAATTATTTAGAGATGAAAGCAAGAGAACCCGAAAAATCCAAGCAATCGCTGTGTGATTAACATACAAATTTGGTTTTAAGTCAAGAAAAGTAAATGTTCTATACATAATAATCATTTCTGGGCAGGATGAAGGAGAAAAAGACCAATCTTCTAGGTTGGAAATGGATATGAACCTTCCTGCTTGAAACTAAGGAACATGTTTAATGTTCTTCTTGGATGACAGGGAAAGAGGAGGTCTGAGGTGAAACAAAGGAGAGAGGGAAATGACCTACAAGAGAAAACACACATAGAGAGGGTTTAGACACCGGGAAAGGTCCATGGAAAGCTGTGCTCAGCTCCAAGTCGGGGCGGGGGGGGGCTGGGCAAAAACAGAGTGTGTTGTAACTGTTCTCAATCAAAAAACATAACACTGAAACATCTATACCCTGACATCTTGCTCTGGTTTAAAATTTCAAACATAATTTCAAAGTTGCAGGTATCAACAATACAATCTATAATGAAACCCCTTATCCTGTTGTTAACCTGATCCATGTTGTAAGATTAACTATTGAGCTAGGCAGAGTCCATACAGTTCTTTTCCCATAAAAGACACATTTTTCATTTTCACCAGTAACTTTATGGATTAAGATGTCTGGAGTAGTGTTGGCTGCCTCCTGCTTTTAGCTTCTAGTGGTGGAGGCCAGGGGTGCTGCTAAACATCTTCCAGTACATTAGACAGCCCCAAAGCAAAGAATTATTTGGCCAAAATATCAATAGTACAAGAAACTTGCAAACCACTTTTGACACGTGATTAGTCACAGCACCTTCACACACTGTACAAATCTTTTTGCATTTCTACCTTTAACATAATAAAGCATAGCACACAAAATGTTGTATATTTCTCATCTTCAATATTAAAATACCTGCACAAAAATTCAGATTGTTTTTTTAATGCATACTGATATGACAGCTGTCCTAATACCATCTAACAAAACTGTTTCGAATGAAGTTAAAGACAACTAAGTATTACAAGAGCCATCTTACAGAAAAAACATATCGGACTTTTTGGGCAACCTAATATATTAATATATCAAAGGTAAAAAATGTGGGGGGTTGTTTGCTTTATAAAGGCAGAGGAAACAAACCACTGGCCACTTGTAAATGCCAGAAAAACTCTCTCCAGACTTTCATTCTTTATAGCTGAAGAACTCAGCCTACTTTTAAGTTCTTTTCCTAACTGACGCCATCCATTCCCATCCTTGGAATTCATTTCCCCCAAACCTGGCTGGATCCAAATTCTCCAGGTATTCTTTTATCTTGGGGAGTGGAGGAAGATACATTCCAGATCAGCCTAGGACTACAAGAACTATGCACCGGGAACCATCAACTGCCAAAACCTAGTAAATTTTGTCTCTTCCCCATCTCTCTCCCCTGTGACTACTATAAAAATAGCCTGGGATTGTTCACCCCCGCCATTCCTCCTCCTGTGCCAAATGAAGATAATCTCACTTAAACTCTGCGAAGTCCTCAAGGCAGTATTGCCCATTTTGCAAATGATAAAACTGAAAAGGAGAAAAACTAACATAACGCAAACTCAAAACAGGGTCTTAGCTTCAAAGACTTTCCGTTATTTACGCTTTTAACACGCTGCGGGTTTGTTTTTTTTAACCTTCGCGTCCGTGTGTTGTTCGCTATCTCCAAACCTCCCCCAGGTCCGTAGAGGCGCCAGGGCCTAAAAACTAGGCAGTCCCTAAAGGCTTTTTTAAAAGACAGGTCTCCTTCCCACCTTGCAGGCAGAAAACAGGGAATAATTCCTGGTACCCGTTTTCACTCCCCAAACGTCCTCGTCGACCCCTTCGTTTCTTAGCCAGACCTCTCGGGCCTAGGTTGCTTCAGAGACCCCGCCAGCAAAGACCCCTTGCTCACTCCTATATGGCCGTTCTACGCCACTACAGGCCGGGGGAAATCGGAAGGTCCGCTTGTTTACCCTGCAGCCAGGAGGATGGTGTAGATATCCAACGGATGCAGAGATCATGCAAGGTCTAAAGCACCGCCAACCCCAAACCGCAGGTATTAGCCATCAGATCGCAAGATGGGGACTTTCCGGTTGGCGCGCGGCGAAAAAGGCCCCAACCGGCGCCCAAAGAGTGTATATAAAATTTTTTAATGTGTCAGTCTTACCGCCACCTCGCACTGGAAATTATTTAAACATACCTAATGATCGTCACTTTTTCTACAAGACCAGGAAATGAGTAGACTTTTTAAAGTAGATATTTAAAAATTTAGTTCATCTGGCACTTTCGTGGGCAGCCCTACAGGCCCGCATGCCACCGAGGAGGGGGCCTCACGGGGCCGGAAACAGAATGGGAACCAACATGGCGGATCCCAATTCCCCTCAAAAGCTGTTAGGGGTGCCTCCGCCGCCGGAGGGAACGGGGGGAGGCCGGTGCTCCGAAATCTCCACCGAGCTCATTCGCTCCCTGACGGAGCTGCAGGAGCTGGAGGCTGTGTACGAACGGCTCTGCGGCGAGGAGGTGGGAGGGCTGAGCCTTTTTTTTTTTCTCCCGAAGCATCCAGGGGGCAGTGGGCGTAGGAGCCGCCAGCAAGGAAATCTGGGCTGTGGGAATCTCTCTGCCAGCCACGGGAAATAAAAAGCACCTACTCGAGAAGCCAGAGTGTAGTTGAGTGTGGTTTGGGAGACCTGCCAACTCCCTTTACCCTATATGATGCTCCCAAGCTGGTCTTCCCTGTTACCCACCTGGTTGATGCGCTCCCCGACCCCGTTAATCTCGCTTGCTCTTAATGATTTGGTATCTCCCACTCTCAGCGGGAGTAAAGGTAAATTGAGAGTATAAACCAATTCTCCTGGTTCTTAAATTAAGAATAAAGGCTCTCTTGCGTTGGCTTAGTTTAAAAACTGAAATGCTTTCACCCTGTTATCTCATTTAATCAACTGTCATTGCAAATAAAGGTGAAGCGGTTTAAAACTTCCTCTTGTAGGGAATGACGTGGGGGTATAATTTTAGGTTAAGTGCAGAGTTTTGTAGAAGCTTGAGGTTTTAAGACTCAGGCACAACTGCATAATCTTGGACAAGTCACTTCTTGGACCCCTGCCATTGTGTCAGCTGAGGGGTGTGGACTTTGTTCTCGCCAGGATTCCTTTCAGCATCCAACGTTTTATTTCCTTTCTGCCTCCTTCACTTTTCTGTGGCAACCCGATTGTGTCAATACATTTTTTAATGTCATCTCTGCCAGTCAAAAGAAAGAGCTAATCCCTGATCTAGAAATTTAGTATCTGTTTCCTAAAACCAAACATTTAAGGAAGGTTAAGCACAAAAGGCCTTTTTAGCCTGGGGAAGGGGATTATTGACATCTTTGAATATTTTCAAGTATTAACTTGCACTAGCTCTAGCAGTTTCTGATGTTTGTCAGCAAGATGTGCTTTATAAAATTCAGTACTCTTGACTGAACATTCCTAAGCTTGCATTCATTGGGTCTGTTGATACTTTGGAGGGAAATTAAGTCAATCTTACAGACAGAGCAATGTTAGTTCTGTATTTGTAGTTGATAACTGTCAAGTGAAGTTTCCGTCTGGATCCTACGGGACTATTTTAGTAAAAATGTAGAGCTAATATTAGTGGCTGTTATTGAACCATAAGTCACATACTATATTAAGCACTTTCTTATCTTGTTTGGCTCATACAACAGTCCTAAGGGGACAGTCCTAGTATCTGTTACTATCCCTACTCTACAGGTGAAAAAACGCAAGCATAAGAAGGTTACGTTAATTGAGGTCATGCAGTAAGTGGCCTGGCTCAGAGAGAATTATATACTATGGAGAAACTTTTTGTAACTGCCACTTTGGAGGTTTCCTTTGTTTAGCCTTTATATTATAAAGGCATTCCTGTGTTAGGCACTATGCTAATGATATTGAATGAAGGTTTGTTTTCTTTGTGGTGTTCTGCTAGATGAAATAAGATACACATCATTATATCGTCTGATAAGTGCAGAAATTAAGTGTTGTTTGTTGATGTTCTGAGGGGACTTGGTGGAAGGAAGACATTTGAAATAGCATTCGCCCTTCAGCTAAGTGATTGGGTTAGATAACTCTTAAGACTTCCTCTGAGCATTCTGATGACGGGATGTTTCTTTGTGTTTCAGAAAGTGGTGGAGAGAGAGCTGGATGCACTTTTGGAACAGCAAAACACCATTGAAAGTAAAATGGTCACTCTGCATCGAATGGGGTGAGTTTGTTCATCTCAGCAAGAGCTATTGGGACTTGCAACGCTGTCTGTCCACTGGATAAGTTATTTTCCCTTACCTTCTTTTACAAAATGCCAGTTGAGTGTGAAACGTAGAGGAGCATTACCTCAAGGTAAAGTGGATACTTAAGGGAACAGTTTAGTAGTTTTCGAAGTAACCTTGACTAGCAGTATCAGCATTACCCACACTACCTGGAAACTTGTTAAAATGCGAATTCTAGGGCCACGCCCAAACCTACCAAAGCAGAAACTCTGGGGATGGTTCTTAGGAATCTGTATTTTAACAAGCATACCAAGAGGTCTGGTGCGTGGCTGAAGTTTGAGAACCACTGTTTTTACAAATTGTGTGTATTTGCCAATCATAAAAATTGCTCTATGTTCTCATCATCCTCTCAGATTGTTGGTAAGTGCATTTTTTGCTCACTTAACAATTGGGAGGGAAACAAACAATTTGGAGAATCTGTTCTCTAATTCTTTGGCAGTACCTATTTAGCAGTGTCGTTAGAACTTATAGCAATTAATTTTTTATTAAGCATAGGCCTGAGTTTACAGTATAATACTCTTAGGGAAGGAAAGTTGTTAATAGGGTGATTTAAGCTAAGAATTTGAGTAAGTACAAAAGAAGTAGAAGACATAGTCTCCATCTGCAAAAACACTTCCATCTCTTAGTCCTACCCTCTGCTGCTATGGACATATGTGTGCTGACAATGTGTATCTCTAGTCCCAACCTGCAGTTGATTGAAGGTGATGCCAAGCAGTTAGCTGGAATGATCACCTTTACCTGCAGCCTGGCTGAGAATGTCTCCAGCAAAGTTCGTCAGCTTGACCTGGCCAAGGTAATCCCATTGTGATGTTGATGTTTGAGTTAAGAGGGCAGTGGAAAAGCCACCACATTAGAAAATAGAGCAGCAACATCCAATAGAAATCTAACACAAGATACCAAAACCAGACAAAGACATCATGAGAAAACTCTAGACCAACTGCTGTTATGAATATAGACATAGAAATTTTCCACAACACTAACAAACCAAATCTAGCAGCACATAAAAAGGACTATACTATGAGCAAGTGGGATTTATCCCAGAAATGCAGAGTTGGTTTCACATATGAAAATTAAGGTACCATATTAGTAGAATAAAGGACAGAAACCATATGATCATCTCAGACTTAAAAAAGTAATTTACAAAATTTAATGCCATTTATAAAAACACTTAGCAAACTTGAAATAGAAAGGAATTTCCTCAACCTGATAAAGGGCATCTATGAAAAACCCACAGAAAACATCATATTTACTGGTAAAATACTGGTTGATTTCCCACTGAGATTAGGAACAAAACAAGGATGTCAGTTCTTGCTGCTTCTCTTCATCATCTCATTGGAGGTTCCAGCCAGGGCTATTAGGCAAGAAAATGAAATAAAAATCATTTGGATTGGAAGATGTTTAATACCAACAACAAATATACTTTGAAATTTTCTAGTAGACATTTTTTAAAAAGTTAAATGCATGAAAATAATTTTTAAATATGCTTTATTTACCTCATTGTCTACAAGATCATTTAAATATGTAGTTACTATAAAATAATGTTATTGAGATATTTTATATTCATTTTTGTACTAAATCTTTGAAAGCCCATGTGTATTTTATGCATACACACCTTAATTTGGACTAGCCACATTTCAAGTTCTGAGTAGCCACATGTGGTTAGTGGCTACCATACCAAACAGGATAGCACAAAGTTTGGACTCAAAGAAGTCAGTCCCCACCTTCATTTGCCCTGTGAAATAGCATAACTTTTCCTGATCTATTTTTTCAGATTCTACAAAAATAACCACAAAACTAAGCAATGCAGCCATCAACTCACATATTAAAGGTTACTTTGAAACATTCTTGCCCATTATAAAAGAAAAATACTTTTCACACATTTCATTTGTCTTATAACTTGGTTTACAATGTCACATTTCCAAAATGTCAAATACAGGAGCTCTCCCTCTAGAGAGCCAGCCCAGGCCTTTTCCATCCCTCTCTTTAACAACGGTTTTGTGAGTGGTGGTGTTTCTTAGTTCACCATTGAGGGCTGCAAAGGACATGTGGTTAACCTTAATCTCCCTACCTTCTGAAGAGATGTTTTTTAAAGAACAGAACATTGTTTCTGAGCACCAAGTCTTTTTGCAGAACCGCCTCTATCAAGCTATTCAAAGAGCTGATGATATCTTGGACCTGAAGTTCTGCATGGATGGCGTTCAGACTGCTCTGAGGAATGAAGATTACGAGCAGGCTGCAGCCCACATTCATCGCTACTTGTGCCTGGACAAGTCAGTCATCGAGCTCAGCCGACAGGGCAAAGAAGGTCAGCATCCCAAACTGTTGATTTCTAGTTAAGTTACAAGCATCTGTAATCTGAAATAGACACACTCAAGCAGGAGAAGGGCATTTGTGGGGAGGGTTTTGTTTGTTTCTTAATAAAAATTTTCTTTATTTATTTTTAGAGAGAGGGGAAGGAAGGGAGAAAGAGAGGGAAAGAAATATCAGTCTGTTTCTTCTCATGTGTACCCTGACCAAGGACCAGAGCCATAATCCAGGCATGTGCCCTGGCCAGGAATCAAACCGACAACGTTTTGCTTTGCTGGACAATGCCCAACCAACTGAGGCACACCAGTCATGGCGAGAAGGGCATTTGTTGGCAGGAAATGTCCTTATCTGGCATTAGACCCTATATGGGGCCTAGACCATCCCAGGGCAGTGTTCTCATTCCTATTTTATGGAGAAGGAAACTGATTCCAGAAATACTGTTTTCTGGCTAGTAGGTTCTTTCCACTTGCCCATATTGCCTACTTAAAAAATTAACTTCACCCCCCTGGCTGGTGTAGCTCAGTGGATTGAGCACAGGCCTGCGAACCAGAGGATCACGGTTCAGTTCCCAGTCAGGGCACATGCCTGGGTTGCAGGCCGGTTCCCTGCAGGCCAACTCCCAGCAGGGGACACACCAAAGGCAACCATACATTGATGTTTCTCTCCCTCTCTCCTTTCCCCTCTAAAGATAAATAAATAAATAAAATCTTTTTAAAAAAAAGAATAAAACAATTACATTTTAAAAAAATTAACTTCTTAACCTTGTAATCTGGGCCTTCCATAAGCTCAACTCACCCTTTCTAGCCTTGTTTATTTAGAGCCTTATTTCATGCTGTTCACTCATATACCCATTCATTGTGCAAATATTTATTGAGCTCCAAATGCCAGGGCATATATGGTGAACCCTTGAACAATATGGAGGTTAGGGGCGCCAACCTCCCACAGAGTTGAAAATCCTCACATAGCTATAGTACTACTTGCAATGCTATGCAAATACTCGTTTTATCTTTCTCTTTGTATTCCTTTGCTTATTTCATTCCCTTTGCCTGAAATGTATATTCTTCCTGTTCAGGTGTCAAAATCCTGCCCATCATTTTTTTTTAATTTTTAAAAAATATTTTATTTATTTTTAGAGATAAGGGAAGGGAAGGAGAAAGAGGGAGAGAAACATCAATATGCAAGAGAAACATTGATCAGTTGCTTCTCATATGCCCCCAACTGGGAACCTGGCCGGCAACCCAGGCATGTGCCCTGACAGGGAATTAAACCAGCAACCTTTTAGTTTGCAGGCCAGTGCTCAATCCACTGAGCTACACCAGCCAGGCCCCAAAATCCTGCCCATCTTTGAAAAATGGGATGTCACCTTCTTTAAGAAGGCTTTTGACATTAGTTCAACCAGAAATATAACTTGTAGACACCTTTATTATGATATCTATCATATACTGAATTTTATTATAGTTATTTGTGTATAAAGTTTATCTCTTTTATCGCTCAATTATAACTTCTGTGATGATAGGATTATGGCTATTTAGCTTTTAATCATCCATATTGCTAGTTCAGTATCTTACACACAGTAAATGCTTAACACATATTTTTTTTAATGAAAACTGACATTAATTTTCACTTCCTCCCATTGCACAGGAAGCATGATTGATGCCAACCTGAAATTGCTGCAAGAAGCTGAACAGCGTCTCAAAGCCATTGTAACAGAGAAGTTTGCTATTGCCACTAAGGAAGGGGATCTGCCCCAGGTGGAGCGCTTCTTCAAGATCTTTCCACTACTGGGTTTGCATGAGGATGGATTAAGCAAGTTCTCAGAATACCTTTGCAAGCAGGTATGGCCCCTGATTGCTTGACAGGATCATGGTATGGTTCTCTGCCTACAGATTGGAGAACTGAGTAGATCCAGTGTCTGTGGATACATTCTCGCCTCTGGATTTGACTCCCCTTTCCTGCTCTTGCTATAGCTTGGCAGGACTGGATGCATGCATTCGTTCAACACTTGTCTGTTGCCAGTCTACTGTGTACGAGGCATGGCCTAGACACTTGCTGGTGCACATTTATTTCCAACAGATCAAGTGAACGTAAAGGAAAATTAAAATGCAGATTCTCTGACAAGTTGGCTTAACCTTTTCAAGTGTCAGCCAGGAACTGGCCTCTTTTAAAAGCATTTGAAGTCGTCGGTTAGTGGTTTTAAGACTTTGTAACCAGGATTGAGTCTCAAAATAAGCCACAGTGACATAAAGCAAGTTAGGTCACTTGAGGTTAAATTCTGAAAAAGAAGCAAGCTCCAGTTAAAGTCTCAGCCCTCTTCCCCCACCCTAGATAGAGAGAAGCAAATCCTAGCAGGCATGTGAGCAGAAAATTACCGTTTTTTTAAACTCTGTAGGAGTGCATCCTGCCCCTTCCCCCAAAAGTCTCTAATGGAACACTAATCTGCCATTAAGAAAAGTAAGACAGTTCCATATGTGCTGACAGATTTCACTCTCTAATGTATGTGTTTATTAAATCAACAGTATGCTACCATTCTGTTTAAAATGAGGGGCATGGCAATAAAGATGTATGCTTGTATAGGCATGGGGTATTTTTGGAAGGGTTAACAGTAATCACCTCTAAAAATGGGAATTAGGAGACCAAGAGACACAGGTAGAAGGAAGAACTTCTCACCAAACACTCCTTTGTTCCTTTTGAACATTTAAGTGTTTGTGTTTTACCCATTCTAAAAATATAATTAATTAAACATAAAATACATGTTTAATTACATGCTGCTCTATGGTACTTTTTAAAATCATTACTTTGCCATCTGGGACCTTGAAATGGCTTCAACTTTTAATCCTTTACAAGCCCCATCAGCAGTGCCCACATTCCTTGTACTGCTCAACAAAACACCATTAATGATAACTCTGAACTACACCTTAACATGATTATTGAAATGGCGGGCTCTCTCCCTCGACTGGTGGCAGTACATATTTCCAAAGAGAAGAAAAGCAGTATTTATGCCTCTAAGTGGAAGAAGAGCTGCTACCACTGTGTTCGAGTTTCTCGTCTTGCCTGAGGTTAGACAACCCAGAACTTTCAAGGGAAGTTCCTCTGTGCTGCCGAAGCTGCCAGGGCATCAGGGAAATGTGGGGACAGAAAGGCAGTGGGAAATCTTTTTGCAAGACTGAGGCTAGCCTTTGGTCTGAGAAATATGTGTGGTTTGCTTCTTTCTTCAGGTGGCCAGTAAAGCTGAGGAGAATCTGCTGCTGGTACTCGGGACGGATATGAGCGATCGAAGAGCTGCAATCATCTTTGCAGACACACTCACTCTCCTGTTTGAAGGCAGGCTGCTTTCTCCACTCCAGGGAGACTTCAGACGTTATCCTAGCTAACCACTGCTTCCTAGCTTTTCTTCTCTCCCCACTGGCCAGATGCCTTTAATTTAATCCTGTAATCTGCTGTGTACTGGTTTGTTAGAGAATTAACTTCCCAGTTCAGTATCAGATTAGCAGAGATTAGTCTGATCTTCCCTAGCTCTGAAGACCAAACTCTAAGAATAAATTTAAGCATTAAAATACATTCCTGGGAAGAGAATGATGCTGGTTTTTAAAGATGTTCTGATAGAAACCATCAATATAACTTAGGAAAGGCTTTCTGGCATACCAAGCACAGAACATATTTAACACACAGTTCTGCTTAGTGACTTCCAGCACTGACAAGAACCATTTGTACTGATTTGGGGAGGTAAAACAACCAAAAGGGGTTGAGTTAGACCCTGGATCAGCCTTGGCTGGAAAAAAGGAGTGTATTTTATGGGAAGAATATTTGGAATTCAACACTCTTACTTTCTTCTTTCTAGGGATTGCCCGCATTGTGGAAACTCACCAACCAATAGTGGAGACATATTATGGACCAGGAAGACTTTATACCCTGATAAAGTACCTGCAAGTGGAATGTGACAGACAGGTGGAGAAGGTGGTAGAGAAGTTCATCAAGCAGAGGAACTACCACCAGCAGGTGAGCGGGGGAAGCTGTAGGTGGTTTAGAAGCAGCATTAACCAGCGACACCGAATGGAACAAACTGGAGGGGAAAGCGAAAAGATGCAGACAGAAGAAAATTAAATGCCAAATGCACACCGGTCTGCATCTTGCCCATCAGGACTTGAGGTGTTCTCAAGACAGTGATGGCCTCGGTACAAGGTTGAGAAGGAACTGGAAAGGGCCTCCTGAAAGGAGCACCACAGAAACATTAAACCAGTCCTTTATCACAGAATGTGCAACTGTGCTTTCCAGGGGTATAATAAGAATTTTATTTGTGAAGACCTTTTAAGTGTCAAGTAATACAGCTCACATTTCTCTTTAGTTCCCTTAAGTGCTAAAGGTAACATTTGCTTTTTCAGAACTTTATTTCTCCATTCCTTTGAGTAGAGAAAGTAAAGAGCAGGACTTAGAAATAGTAGCCCCATAGAATCTAGACAGTAGTCCATTGGATCACCTTTAGCATAACTGTATGGATTTAATTTATTTACTTTTGCATAAAGGGAAGGGAGGGAGAAAGAGGGAAAGAAACATCAATATGCAGAGAGACATCCATCAGTTGCCTCTTGCACACCCCCAACTGGGGATCTGGCCTGCAACCCAGGCATGTACCCAGTCACAAACAAACTGTGACTTTTAGTGGTGCTCAATCCACTGAGCCACACCAGCTGGGGCACCAATTGCATCACTTTAAATGCAATAATAGAGGTGAGCATTACCATCTAAATCAAGTAAACCTTTGGCTCATCATCCGGAAAGCCTACTTTTGATCTGCCTGTTAAGCAGACTAAACCTGAACATTCTTGTATGCCAGAAGTTTGGGTGTCACCAGCTAAAGGCAGATAGAGGAGGGTGAGGAAAACCATTCTCATTTTTGGTGTTTTGCAGTTTCGGCATGTCCAGAACAACTTGAGAAATTCTGCCACAGAAAAAATAGAACCAAGGTAATAATCCTCTTTTCTTCGGCCCATAGATGTTTGAGTTAGCAATCATATATCATCCAGAAACTAGTGTTAAAGTGTAGTCTGTGTTTTAAAAATATCTTATCTATGGCTATTGGTTTTCTTTAATGGATTATGTCATACAAACAAAAACATTTGTATATAGCATGTGGTCCGTAAAGAATGATAGATGGTTACCAATACCTTGAAGTCCCCAAAGTGACTCTTCTCCTCTCCCTCCCGCAGAGGTGACTAGTATCCTAAAATTTTAAACTTTTAAGTTTTCTAATAAAAATCATACATGCTTGTTAAAAGAAAACCCAAACATTATAAAAATGTATTCATTCAATCAGCAAGTTTTTACTGAGCATACATTGCAGGGCAGTCATCGGCCCTTTCCACTGGGAATATGGCAGCAGAGTGAGCAGAACAAACCTAATTATTTGTGGCATCCCTGTCTGTGGTATTTACTTTATGCCAGACATTGTTCTAAGCACTTGAATATTAAATCATTTAGTCCAGGCTTTCTCAGCCTCTGCACTGTTGGCAGTTGAGCTGGTAATTCCCTGTTGTGGAGGACTGTGCTGTGCCTTGTGGGATATTTAGCATCCCTGACCTTTTCTAACTAGATGAGGATAACACCCTCTAGTCATGACAACCAAAAAATGTCTCCACATGCTGCCAGATTTTCCCTGAGGGACAGAGTCACTCTCAGCTGAGGACTACTGATTTAATCCATATGTATTTTTTACTAATGAGGAAGCCAAAGCCTAGAGAGGTTGAGTGACTCGCCCAAAGTCATACAGCTAGACAGTGGCAGAGCCAAGAACGGCATCCAGGCCGTCTGACTCGGGTTCATGCTGGTAACCACTATGACATACTAGGGCAGGGTGCAGGAGAACATGTTAGTGAAGATATATAATCTAAGCTGATGAAGTTCAAGGAAAAATTCCTGAGGAAATGACCTTAGATCTGAGACCTTAAGAGTAGTAAGTAGGAATAAGAGGTAAACAGTGTTCCAGGTAGAACAGGGAAAGTGTGTGCAAAAACACACTTCATTTTTTGAAAAAACGAAAGAAGGCCAGTGTTGTTGAAGTGCAGAGAGTTGGGGAGAACATGGTAGGAGATGAATCTGAAGAAGGTTTTACAGTTAGGCCATTCCAGGTCTGGTGTTTTAAGAGCTGTGGAAATCTTGGTTATGATATGACCACCAGACTTATGTTTTGAAAAGGTCTTTTGGACTGAAGTGTGGAAAAAGAGTCAATTTGTTTATATAAACTGAAATAGAGGTTCAGCCTCTTCACTTTTTACATATACATACCACCAGTTAACCTAGCACAAGTTGTTGAAAGTGCTATTCTTTTCTAACTGAATTGTCTTAACACCCTCCCTGGAGATCAGTTGACCGTGAGTGTGAAGGTTCTGGACTCAGTCAGCCTGTAGATCTGCCTTCCTGTCTTGATTGCTATAGTAAGTCTGAAGTTGGGGAGGTGTGTTTTCTTTCTCATGAGGCATAGATAATTTTTTCTCAAACTTCTAACAAAAACACATCTCCAATCTCTTATTTAGCCCCGGCAGGATGGTAGGGGTGAGTGATTTGGGTGAAACGTGTGAGTGAAACATGCGGTTGACAGCTGCCTCTGATTATAATTGGGTCAGCAGAGCCGGGATGACCATCTGGCAGAGCCGGGTCCCAGTGGGGCGGGGGGTGTTTGGGACTTTGCTTTTGTCTGAGGGAATCCAGGGTCCTCCTGCTTATTTCTTCTGCCCCATGTGTCTCAGGGAACTGGACCCCATCTTGACTGAGGTCACCCTGATGAATGCCCGCAGTGAGTTGTACTTAAGCTTCCTCAGGAAGAGGATCAGCTCTGATTTTGAGGTGGGAGACTCCATGGCCTCAGAAGAAGTAAAGCAAGGTAAAAAGCATTTCCTGTACTCCCTGGGAGGGCTGGGGTATGGTTGGCTGCTGTTGTTTCATAGTTAAACCGCAGATCTCTTAATAAGGAAATAACTGGGGCTTGTCAGCATCTGGGGGTGGGGGTACCTATGGGAAAATCGACTCCCAGTAGAAAATCTAGACATAACTGAATTTAGGGATTGGACTGGGCTTTTGAAACCATCTAATCACTTTACAGAGGAGGAAGGCTAATGCCCACAATGATCAGATTATTTTCCTCCGCTCTTCTCCTTAACAGCTTTGTTTTAGGGACTGGTATTTAAGTGTGTGATAATGTGGGAGGGGTGGGGGGAGGGGGGAGGAAAGAAGGAAGGGAGGGAGGAAAGAAATATATAACTTCATGAGGGGNAAGAGGATCAGCTCTGATTTTGAGGTGGGAGACTCCATGGCCTCAGAAGAAGTAAAGCAAGGTAAAAAGCATTTCCCGTACTCCCTGGGAGGGCTGGGGTATGGTTGGCTGCTGTTGTTTCATAGTTAAACCGCAGATCTCTTAATAAGGAAATAACTGGGGCTTGTCAGCATTTGGGGGTGGGGGTACCTATGGGAAAATCGACTCCCAGTAGAAAATCTAGACATAACTGAATTTAGGGATTGGACTGGGCCTTTGAAACCATCTAATCACTTTACAGAGGAGGAAGGCTAATGCCCACAATGATCAGATTATTTTCCTTCTGCTCTTCTCCTTAACAGCTTTGTTTTAGGGACTGGTATTTAAGTGTGTGATAATGTGGGAGGGGTGGGGGGAGGGGGGAGGAAAGAAGGAAGGGAGGGAGGAAAGAAATATATAACTTCATGAGGGGACTTTTAGGAGTGAGGAATATTCCAAACTGGTTTGTAGCAATTGTTGCAAAACTGTATAGTTTCTAAAAAAATCATTGAACTGAATATATTCAATGGGTTAATTTTATGGTACATAAATTATACCTCAATGTAGTATAGATCATATTGAGAAAAGAATATATAGCGTAAAGAAAGGGCACAGAAAAAGAGTATATCGTGTAAAAAGGCTTTCACCCTCTCCCTTAGTTTCTCAGTGCTCTCAGTCACAATTTTTAAAGAGATAAATACATTTTTAAAAAGTGTAACACGGTTCTTTTTTTTTTTTAGACTATTTATTTATTTTTAGAGAGGGGGGAGAGAAAGAGAAAGAGAGAAAAAGAAACATTAGTGTGTGGTTGCCTTTCACATGCCCCGTACTAGGGACCTGGCCCGCAACCCAGGCATGTGCCCTAACTGGGAATCGAACCAGCGACCCTTTGTTCACAGGTCTGTATTCAGTCCACTGAGCTACACCAGCCAGGGCCATGCACAGTTCTATTTTATTTATAAATTTACTCTCTGGGTTTTTAAGAATATTTAATTCCTGCTGGGCAACTATTATAAAATTCCCCAAATTGGAGACTTGAGACCAACTATAACTCACTACTTAGAGCTGTGTTGTCCAATATAGTAGTCATAGCCACATGTTAACAATTTAAATTTAATTAAAATGAAATAATGTTAAAAATCCAGTGGATAGGCCCTGGCTGATGTAGCTCAGTGAATTGAGTGCAGGCCTGTGAACCAAAGCATCTCCAGTTCGATTCCCAGTCAGGGCACATGCCTGGATTGCAGGCCATATCCCCAGTATGGGGTGTGCTAGAGGCAACCATACATTTATGTTTCGCTCCTTCTTTTTTTCCCTCCATTCCCCATCCCTCTAAAAATAAATAAATAAATAAATTTAAAAAAATTATTTATGTATTTATCTTCAGAGGGGAAGGAGAGGGAGAGAAATGTCAATGTATGGTTGCCTTTCGTGTGTCCCCTGCTGGGAGTTGGCCTGCAGGGAACTGGCCTGCAACCCAGGCATGTGCCCTGACTGGGAATCAAACTGCGATCCTCTGGTTCAGGCCCATGCTCAATCCACTGAGCTACACCAGCCAGGGCAATAAATAAAAATTTTTTTAAATTTCAGTGGATAGAGTGCAGGCCAGTGAACCAAAGGATTGCCAGTTCCATTTCCAGGTATGGCACATGCCTGGGTGGCAAGCCAGGTCCCAAGTAGGGGCCACTTGAGAGGCAACCACACACTGATGTTTCTCTCCCTCTCTCCTTCCCTTTCCCTCTGTCTAAAAATAAATTAATTAATTAATTTCAGATCCTCAGTCACATTACCACATTTCGGTTGTTCAATAGTAGTTGCTATATTAGATAACACAGATATAGAACATTTCCATCATCACAGGAAATTTTCTGATTTAGAGAATGAAATGTATTATACCAAATATGTTTTCTTCTTTGCCTAGAACTTACATCTTTTGAGTCTTACTAATTAATTCTAAGGAAATAATGAAAAAGAAGTTAAAAGTTCTTTGTAAGAAAATGTTCACTGTATGCCCTGGCTGGTGTGGCTCAGTGTATTGAGAGCTGGTCTGTGAACCAAAGGGTCACCAGTTCAATTCCTAGTCAGGACATATGCCTGGGTTGCAGGCCAGGTCCCCAGTAGGGGTCACTCAAGAGGCAACTACACCTGGATGTTTATCTTCCTCTCTTTCTCCCTCCCTTTCCTTCTCTCTAAAAATAAAAAAATAAAACCTTTATTAAAAAAAGTTCACTAAACTGGAAAGCATTATGCTGAGTGAAATGAGTCAGGCAGTGAAAGACAAATACCATATGATCTCACCTTTAACAGGAACCTAAACAACAAAAGAAACAAGCAGTCAAAATATAACCAAATACACTGAAACAGAACAGGCTGACAGTGACCAGAAGGTAGAGGGGAGGGAATTTCAGGGGAAAAGGGGAAAGATTTACAGGAACTAGTATAAAGGACACATGGACAAAAACTAAGGGGGGTGGAAATGCGAGGGAGGTGGGGAGCACTGGGGTGGTGGGCTGGGATGGGAGTATAAGACAGAAAACTGTACTTGAACAACAATTTTAAAAAATTAAAAAAGTTCACTATAATTTCTAAATACTCTGATTTCCAATTATCTCTAATAATGGCAAAATACTTTAAAATGACCAGGTGTCTTAATATATGAGAATAGTTTTTAAAAATATAGACTCTACCTGATAAAAATATCATAGTAATTAAAAATAAATAAACCAAGCCCTGGCTGGCGTAGCTCAGTAGATTGAGCACAGGCCTTCGAACCAAAGAATCGTGGTTCGATTCCCAGTCAGGACATATGCCTGGGTTGCAGGCCAGTTCTCAGCTGGGGACACATGAGAGGCAACCATACATTTATGTTTCTCTCCCTCTCTTTTTCCTTTTCCCTCTAAAGATAAATAAATAAAATATTTTAAAAAAATAAGCTAGCCCTGGCTGGTGTAGCTCAGTGTATTGAGCACAGGCCTGTGAACCAGATGATCGCGGTTCAATTCCCAGTCAGGGCAAATGCCTGGGTTGCAGGCCAGTTTCCAGCAGGGGATGCACAAGAGGCAACCATACATTGATATATCTCTCCCACTCTCCTTCCCTTCCCCTCTAAAGACAAGTAAACAAAATCTTTAAAAAAGTAAGCTAAAAGAAGTAAAAGGCTATGTATAAACACTGAAAATATTTACAATATAATTTTTAGAGTACAATACAAAATTATACCTATACTGTGATTATAACCATGTAAATTATGTACAAATTTGAAATACAGATTAGAAAGGAACGTGAAAAAATGAAGAAGGTTGATCTGTTTCCCTTGAGGAACAAAAGTGACTCTTCTTTTCTTGTCCCCTAGAGCACCAGAAGTGTCTGGACAAACTCCTCAACAATTGCCTATTGAGCTGCACCATGCAGGAGCTGATTGGTGTATATATTACCATGGAGGAGTACTTCATGAGGGAGACTGTGAATAAGGTAGGACAGAGGACACGTCCCTTGGAAATGGGGCCTTTCTGTCCAAGAAGCCAGGCTGAAGGAAATGGCCAGGCATGTCATACTTCTTGGTCCTGCTTTGATAATACACGCAGACTGAGTGGCACCACTTTGTATGGTTAGAACACCTCAGCCCTGCAGGGAGTCTCCTTGTTCCTGCCTCCCTAGAGGTATGCAGGTGAGGAGCCTTGGGGAAGAAGGTCCTCTCTGACGCCTTACATCCCAGGTAGTCGTTGTCCTCAAGGCAAAGGTCCTGAATGCTTAATTTCTTAACATAGTGATCAATAGGGAGGTGAGGTATTTTGATAAGGAGGATCCACCCCCAGCTGTGAGCGGAATAAACCATGTGGGGAAAAACATGGAAAAGGTATAGAAAAGAAAGCAGGGCCTGTTCCAGAACCAGCTTTAACAGTGACATGCAGAACCGGGGCCCTTACCGGGTGCGTTGCCTTTTGGGTAGGCTGTGGCCCTGGACACCTATGAGAAGGGCCAGCTGACATCCAGTATGGTGGACGACGTCTTCTACATTGTTAAGAAGTGCATCGGGCGGGCTCTGTCTAGCTCCAGCATCGACTGTCTCTGTGCCATGATCAACCTCGCCACCACAGAACTGGAGTCTGACTTCAGGTGTGCTTGCTGCTCTTTCCTGTTTCCAGGAGGCACAAGGGTCCTAATTGTGATTGCTTCCTGAGGCGCATTTGTTTCTTCCTTTTTTTTCCTTTTGATAATAGTTCAGTTGTATACAGGATATAACCTCTTATCCATAGCACAACATCCTCGGCTCCAGGCAGCTACACAGCAGCCACATAGCTCATGGGCCAAGTCTCTGTTCCGTTCCCTGGACTGGATTGGAGGGGTCATGGCCCTCAGATCGATACTAACAACTACAGTTACTGTTGCCACAGGCTAGGCACTATGCTGATTGCCTTTTCTGATTCAGTCCTAATAACAACCCTGTGAGGTAGCAACTATTAGCTCCATTTTATAGATGAGGAGACTTGGGGCTTAAGGAGATTCTACCCCGTGTCAAAGATACCATGTCTTACACGTGGTGGAATATGGACTAGAGTCCGGAACTGATGTCTCAAAACCTGTACTCCAGCTCTTCCTCAGCGCTCCCTTTCATTAAGCTGGACTGCTGACATTGTTGAAGTTCAGTGATAATAACTGAAAGCCTCGCAGGAAGACGAGAATTAGCTAGTCTTCTCTGCTCCTCATCAGTGCCCTCCAGGGTGTTGGTCTCTCTTGTACCCTGGCTTCTCAGGGTCTTCTACAGTTGCCTCAAGGATTGGTTATGCCCTGCAAAAAGCAACTTGTGCTTCTGGCTCAGGGTAGGGGGCCCTCTGGAGCAATGTCAATCCCCATCCATCCCCATATGCCATTCTGCCCCCTAGGGACGTTCTGTGTAACAAGCTGCGGATGGGCTTCCCAGCCACCACCTTCCAGGACATCCAGCGTGGGGTGACGAGCGCCGTGAACATCATGCACAGCAGTCTCCAGCAGGGCAAATTTGACACAAAAGGCATTGAGAGTACTGACGAGGCCAAGCTGTCCTTCCTGGTAGGTAGCCCCACTGGCCAGGAGCTGGGTTGGTTAATTTCAAGAGGTTAAGCTATGATCTGTAAGCTACAATATAGCCTTCGACTGGAGCCTTTTCTTCTAGTGTCTGTGTAGAAGGAAAGCTCCTTCTAGAAGGTTCTGAAACCATTTCTTATCCAGGGAGGTATTTCTGAGGAGCCTGAGCCAGGACAGACACTGTTCCTTGCCTGGAAATCTGGGTGTTTCAGTTTCTGGAGTGCTCATTCCTAACAGCACTACCCAGCTATTCAAGGGCTCTACCCAGTATCAAACTTGGCTTGCAACTGCCACAGAACCAGCTGGAATGTCTGGGCCCAGTATCCAGAATGCTCGCTCCTCCGAGGACAGTCCCCCGTGAGGGTTGGGTGCTACTCCTTTAAGCCTCCCAGGACTGCTTCTCTAGCATACTTCTTAGGCTTTCAGCTTTCTCAGAACAGTGAGCTTATTAAAGCCTTTAACTACCCAGAATGACGGATGGGGTGAAGCCGTGAGTCTTCCCAGTTGTGTGATAGGTGGCATGGGAGAAGCATGGAAGGGTGAGAGGATTTACAAAAGGTAACAAGTAGTTTGTGATGAGCTAGGAAGAACACAGGAGTCCTGAGCTCACATTCGGGCCTCCCTGTCACTTGCTGTCTTGGCACAAATGGGAATAGCACTGCCAGAGGTCGTTCTGCTTCAAGCTTATGTTGGCCAGACTCTGGTCTTCTTGGCTCCTGAAGGTCAGAGACTGAGGAGACGCAATAACAGAGCTCTCAGTCAGTACACAGATGGGGTCTCTGAATGCCCTGGGGTTGGATGCAAAAGTAGGGTATACATGTATTTTTTTTCTGGAAGCAGGGTCCTTAGCATTTCAGATTCTTAACTCTCAAAAGAGTTCAGAGCAGTTACTTTCTCGGACAGAAACTTGAACATGCTACCATCTACCCCGTCTCTAAAAGGAAACCCACAGTAACTAGTCCTCAGCCAGAGCCAGGATCAGGCTCTTTAGGCAGCGCCCTCTCTTCTCGTCATTGAGAGTATTTTCCCTGGGCATGGGTTCTATCGATCTGGAATGTCATGGTTGTTGCCAAAAAAGTATCAGCTCCTAGAAACTGTTGCTTCTGAGTGTGGTGCTTTGGGAGAACTTTGCCAGAATGCCTGGCAGCCAGCTTCATATGATCATGGATTGACTTACATTTTTCATTTTGTTTACATCCCATTCCATTTTTTACAGAACTTATTTTATTCTTTCATTTCTCTGCTCAGAAATGACTTCTTGTGACCTCCCACAACAGAGCTAGGTGTCTTTGCCTGGTGGTTTGTTCAGGGCCCCCTGATCCATCCTCTCCTCGTCCTCTTTTCCACTTGGCCCCACAATTCCCCATTAGGCTAATGCCTGTGCGTTCATGCATTGACTGTTCCCATTCAGTTTCACTGTTCGAGGGCCCAGAAGATAAGGCAAATGAGAGAGGTGATGCTGCCCTGGCCGGTGTGGCTCAGTTGGTTGGAGCGTCATTAGTATACCCAAGGGTCACCGGTTTGATTCCCTGTCAGGGCACATACTCAGGTTGCGGGTTCAAATTGGGACATGTACGAGAAGGCAACCAGTTGACATCTCTCTCTCACATTGATGTTTCTCCCTCTCTCCCTCCCTTCCTTTCTAAAAGCAATGAAAAAATGTCCTTGGCTGAGAGTGAAAAAAAAAAAGGTGATGCTGAATGCTTAATGACAAGTTTCTAGTTTTTCTGACGCCAAGTACTTAAAATGTCATCGCTCCCACCACAGGGCCCATTTCTTATGTTACCTTGATTCATTGGTTGTCAAGATGAACTCCCTACCGGCGCTGACATATCGTTCACTGTGAGCTGGGATAAGCCCATTGAGTCCTTGCTTACGAGGGCTGACAGTACAAGGAAATTTTGAAATCAATACCATTTGAACCCAAATCCATTTTCCTCTCATGACATTATTCTTGGTGACCTTCAGTGCCTTAGAAACATTTATATTATCATCTTCATCCTTGAGTTGTCCTGACAGTGCAGTTAATTCCCAAAAGCAGCTGTTCACAGCTGTTCTCAGCCTGGCATTGAGGCACACTAACAA
The DNA here is from genome assembly GCF_014824575.4 of Sturnira hondurensis. Lineage (NCBI taxonomy): Eukaryota > Metazoa > Chordata > Mammalia > Chiroptera > Phyllostomidae > Sturnira > Sturnira hondurensis. The sequence continues at coordinate 2,559,321 of NW_028087376.1, read as the reverse complement.
AAGGCCTTGAACCTTACCCATCCTCAACAGCACAGCCTTAGCGAGGTCAGCAGCATGACCTTTCAGTATCAGCTGCTGGACACTGATAAGGAAAGCATTCTCAGGAGATGAGGGATGTCCTGACCTCACCCCCACACCCCGCCCCCGCTGCCAGGGTTCTGGGGTTCTTCTCTTACCCTGAAATCCTGAAACTCCTAACTCATCTCTTGAAAACTGGCTCCTTCCTACATCACCTCTGCCTCCCTGGTCATGCCACCAGCCTTCCAATTCAGAGGCTGGGTGATCCTCTCCAACTTCAGTTCCTTCCCCACACAGCCTCTAGGTTAGTACTCCCAACCCACAGCTGTGCTCATGGGGCAGTCACTTGCTTCAAATAATCCTCAGTGTCACCTCATTGTCCACAGGCCAGCAAGGCACCCAAATTCCGTTATGATCTCACCCACCTCTGCAGCTGTACCTCTTACCATCCTCCTATACTTGTCTGCGCACTGCCTCTGTTGATCCCTGAACACCTGCAGTTTTCTGCCACTCTGCATTTGGTTATGTTCTTCTCTGTAACACATTCATTCACTCATTCATTCATTTGACAAATATTTATTGTGAAACGTCAGGCACTGCTCTTGGTTCTAGAGCTACACTGTTCAGTATGATAGCTACTAGCCACAAGTGGCTAAGTTTAAATTTTAAAATCTATTTCTGTATTGCACTAGCCACATTTCTAGGCTCAGTAGCCAAACATGGCTAGAGACTACCGTGCTAGACAGTTCAGATTTAGAATATTTTCATCATCAAGAAAGTTCTGTTGGACAATGCTCTCAATGTTCTGCTGAGACACAGCAATAAAGAAGACAGACTAGATCCTTGCCTTCAGGAACTGTCATTCCAGTGAGAAAGGCAGGCAAAAAACAAATAATATCAGATCATCCTGAGTATCATTAAGAAAATATAGAACTGAACAGTGGGCCTGAAAGAGGCTGGTGGGGGTAGAGAAAGGTACTCACTGTCATCTCCTGTCAGCCATGTTTCGGCCTTTTAATTTTTTAGTTGATTTGAGAGAAAGGAACATCAGTTTGTTGTTCCACTTATTTATGCATTCATTGGTTGATTGCCCTGACCAGGAATTGAACCCACAACCTTGGCATATCAGGACAATGCTCTAACCAACTAAGCTATCCAATCAGGGCTGTTCCAACCTTTCAAATTCAACTCAGTTAACAATTCTGCCATGGAGCTTTCCTTGAAATGCCTCAGACCAAATGTTGTTTCTTTCCTCAAAATGTCCATAGCAATTTATGCCTTAATTATCACTTTATCGCATGCTGCTTTTTATGATTGGTATTTCTGCACCTAGCTTAAAAGTCCACTGAATCATGAGAGAAGGAGCCCTTGGCCTAGAGTGAGAAGACCTGAATTCTAAACCTGACTCTAGCTCTGTGGCCTGTCGCTGTCTGAGTGGCTATCTTGTTACCATACTTTATTTTTCATCATGATGTTTATCACTGGCTGGCACTATAAAATACATGTATTTATTATCAGACTTCCCTTCTGGAACATAAAGTCTGTGAGGGGGTGAATTTTGTCTGTTTTATTAACTGCTTTCTCTCTGGTGCCTAGAATAGTGCCTGGCAAGTAGCAGGTGCTAGGTAAATACTTGCTGAATGAATTCTTGACTGACCTTGGTGAATCATTCCACCTTCTGAGAAGTTTTGTTCCTATCTATGAGCTGGCTTGATAGTACTTGTTTTGCAGAGAGTATTTGGATGAGAAAAATGCTCCCTGGCTGCCAGGCTTTCAGGAAGGATTTCTTTAACGTGTGTCAGCCTTTGCATCACTGACCTGGACGTGGAGGTTTGGAGCCTCAGGGTTTCTCCCAGACCTGTGTGCCAAAACTTGGAGGAAAAAGTCCTGAAACCTTGGGTCATTACTCCAGAGGGCAGGTTGGCTTTGCTGCCTTGGTGTCAGGCACAGGAGAAAGGGTGAGCCTGGTTCGCTGTTCTGCCCACACCAAGACCTGAGGGCCCTGCCTGATGACAGTGCCGTGGGCCGTCTTTAGCCTCCTCTGGGCCTCAGGAGAGCTGCTACCAGCCATTCTGGCACAGGGCTGGGCACAAACACCGATGAGCGAGAAATCACATTCTTTTGTCCTCATCTCCCAGGTGACTCTGAACAACGTGGAAATCTGCAGTGAAAATATCTCTACTCTGAAGAAGACCCTGGAGGTACAGAGGAAACTGCCCATCAGCTTTTAGCCACTGCCACCTTCCCTGGCCTCTCACTTCAAGAGGGAGCCTGTGCACTCCCTGGCGGGAACTGTGCATGCCCCAGCATTGAGCCAGCTCTGCTTCAGAGCACTCAAGGGGGTTCACTAGTGTTTGACTAATGAGTCAAGGGGTGACAAGGCATCTCGACCAGTATGAAGAGCTCCTGCCCAGGATTTGAAAGATCAGAGTTCAGATTAGGTCTTCCAGCACATTTAGCACATGACCTTAGGCAAGTCCTTTAACTCTCAAAGCTTTAGTTCTCGCATCTGTTAAGTGAGGTACATATCTCTACCCTACTTTGGGTTTGCTGGGTGGCATAATAAAAAGACAGGTTGAAAACTGTAAAAATTATAAAGCCCTGTATAATCATAAGAGATTAAGATGAGATAGGATCACCAAATATTGTACAAAGCTGGTTGCTGTTGCCAGTTTTTAAAAGCAAGGCTGCATATTAGAGTGAAAATCATTTGCACTTGGAAATCAGATAACCCTGAGTTCAAATCTCACTTAACCCTGAGTTCAAATCTCCACTTGACCACAGACCAGTTGGATAGCCTGAGGTAGCCTGAGGCAACTTAACATCCCTGAGCCTCATTTTTCTCATTTGTAAAACAGGCAGGAGGATCTCTACCCCACAGGGCAATTGTGAGACTTGAACAAGATAATATAAAGCACCTGGTACATGAGCAGGATGCAGTGGTAATAAATTGTATTAATAGTTACAAATAACATCATGGAGCAATCACTTAAGTCTGCCTCTGGGAAAGGAGGGAGGCCAAGGTCCTACCTCCCTTGTGACACTTTGTACTGAGAAGGCTGCTTTGCTGCAGAAGCACAGGGCTCGACGTGCAGACTGTGGTGAGCGTCGGCTTTGGGGCTGCGGAGGCTGGGGGCCAGCACACAGGGAAGAGGGCCCCGGAGCTGATCTGGTTTCTGGGGGCTCGGAGAGAACAGTCAGGTGGGAGGTGACAATGGTACTGTGAACTGAATTAGAACTAGATTGGGGATTCACGCCAAAAGGGCCTTAGAATGCAATAACATGAGAGTGCTACAAAGTACCAATAGCATGGCGTCTGTCATACTCTATGTACTCAACAGGGTGACTGTCACTGTTTTTAAGTCATGGCTTTTTAGATTATACTCCTGACTTCATCTTTAACTTAGTCTGTTGGATTTTGAAGTAAAATTTTAGGAAATATTGGGAATTCAGAACTGAGCTGGTAGAATTAGCCAAGTGAAAGAAAAAGGGATAGTGATGAGCTAAAAACAGTTCCCATAAATCCTATGAGGTAGGGTTTATTTAAGGTCAGGCCTACCCCATTTAGATTCGCATTTCACATGTGTTCTTAATCCATGAGCAACCCATGAGGTCAGCTGGCATGATGTCCATTTTACAGATGAGGTTAAACAGCTAAAGATAATCAAGACTAGAGCTGCTGTAGGACTGGAGGCCCTCTGCCTGCTAGATCAGCCCTTTGCACCTCTGCTACAACGCTACTCCTGCTGCAGCCAAAAGCACAGACTTTCTAAGGAGGCTCCAAGAAATGTGGGCAGCTAGCAGCCCAAACATGGCGAGCTTCGTGCAGCTCCTCCCCCTGCAGAGTTCTGTACAGCTGGTTGTAGTGTGGGGATTAGGAACAGGCACTCTGGAGCCGGAATTCCCACCTTGAATCCCAGTTCTACAACTTCCTGCTCTGTGGCTTTAGGGTATTAACTTCTCTGTGTCCAGTTTCCTCATCTGTAGAAGAAGAAGAATAATTTTACCTACTTCATAAGATAGGTACTTCAGTTAATGAAAATAAAATGCTTAGCCCTGGTTGATATGGCTCAATGGATTGAGTGCCAGCCTGTGAACCAAAGGGTGACCCGTTCATTCCCAGTCAGGGCACATGCCTGGGTTGCAGGCCCCCAGTAGGGGGTGCACAAGCAGCAACCACACACTGATGTTTCTCTTCCTCTCACTCTCCTTCCCTTCCCTGTCTCTAAAAATAAATAAATAAAATCTTTTTAAAAGAGAGAAAGAAAATGCTGAGAACAGGGTCTGGCACACAAGCAGTTAAATTTTACCTGTGATCATGATGAGCTCCCTTGGGCTGCCAGGTGACAGTATTTAAAACAAGAAATTACAATAACAGCTAGCATGTCCTTAGTGCCTACTATGTGCCAGGCAATGGACCAAGTAAGCACTTTGTGCATCATTTCATCCAACCACCATGGAATCAGAAATTTGTAGACAGTGAAATTGAAGTTCAGAAACTTGAAATCGCTTGACCAAGGTCACTCAACTAATAGGTGGCTGAGCCAGGATTTAACCTAGCAGTAGCTCTAAAGCAGGGGCATCAAACTCATTTTTACTGGGGGCCACATCAGCCTCTCAGTTGCCCTCAAAGGGCCAAAATAATTTTAGAACTATATAAATGTAACTACTTTTTAACTGTTAAGGACTTGAAGTTACATTCAGCCCTTTGAATTTAAATTGGTACCTCCAGATTACAAAGAGGGAAGTGGGAGCCAGGTAGTTAGCCACCAAGACAGAATCCAGGTTTCTGAAACTCACCCAGGGCTCTTGCCTAGGATCAGCCTTAGCTGTGACCAGAGAAGGCCAGAGTAGGAGAAATGGCTGGTTACATGTTGCTGCCCTCTCCACTGCCCTGTGGTCCATGCTCAGAAGCCTGAAAACTGGTGTTCTCCCCTAGAGCGACTGTACCAAGCTGTTCAGCCAGGGCATTGGAGGGGAGCAGGCCCAGGCCAAGTTTGACAGCTGCCTTTCTGACCTGGCTGCCGTGTCCAACAAATTTCGAGACCTCTTGCAGGTAAACCCAGATTCAACAACTGGCTGAATCCTGTGTCTGTGTGTTGCTCTGAGAAGAGTGTTACTGGCTTATTGTGGGCTATGTGTATAAGGAAACGGAGGAGGGTTGAGGGGGTAGCATGCAAGCCACTGAAATTGTGCAAGTCCCTTGAGACTAAAGGCCCCGTTGGTTTTTCAGCAGTGCAGTTATCACATTGACAGACCAGCATTCTGGTTTTTAGAATCTCCACGTGGCCCCACTGTGTCAAGAGCCCTCAGAAAGATGCTCTGAGGGAATGGAACCACGTGGTGTCACAGACCTGCTGCTTGGCCTTAGGCACAGGTGCTGCCCCTATGGGCACTAAGCAGCCTCCTTTTTGGAGAGTGTACACACCAACCTCTAGGTCTTATCTCTGACCTGGACCTCAATTGGCATAGATCTGGAAAGGACTAGTTGTTCTTGGCCTCTCATCAGCATTTTCTGTTTCACTTCAGACAGCCTGCAGATAGTCTCAGATCTGGAAGAATGCCCTGGCAGTCGGGATGGAGTAGGAGAGGAAGGGGATGGAGAGCTGTGCTTTGTGGGTCTGATGTGTCTTCACCTTGTCCTTTGCAGGAAGGGCTGATGGAGCTAAACAACACAGCAGTCAAGCCGCAGGTGCAGCCTTGGATCAACACCTTTCTCTCTGTTTCCCACAACATCGAGGAGGTCAGCCTGACCACCAGCAGCCGTCAAGCACGGGATTACTCTCATGTTCCCCTAGCCCCCAGCTGGAGGGCAATGGAACTGTCTAAACCAGTGATTTCAACCAGTGTGCCGCAACAATTTTTTAAACATACAATACCTGACTATTTAGTCAGGGGCACTGACCTCTTTTCCCTTAGACTGTCAAATAAAAAAATGACAACAGCTAACATAGCAATTGATGTCTAGTATAAATGAATTAAAATTTTACCTAATTTTTTGTCAGATCAGCAAAAAAATAAATTTTTTGATGTGCTGTAGAATTTTAGTAGTTTATGGGTGACATGTGATGAAAAAAGTTGAAACTTGCTGGTCTAAACAGACTTGTCCTTAAGGGCTTTGAAGGCCTGTTTCCCTCACACCCTCGAAGCCTACGTTCCTCCCAGGAAACAGGTTGTTCCGACAGAAGGGTCAGAAAGATATTTAGAGGGAGTTTGCCTTGAATGGATACATCCTCTTATTGAGGCTCTTTTTTGCCTTAACTATCATCAACTTAGCCTTTTTTTTTCTTACCTAAGGATTTTATTCTTACAGAACATGAGATGCTAGCATAAGTAGAGGCCAGGATCTTTCCCATATTGTGTGGGCCATGGCCACAGCCCAGGGCTGTTTGCCAGTGGGAAGTGCGCTGCAGAAGCAGCAGTGGTCACTGCCAGCTGGGGTGTCCGAGCTGGTTTTAAGGTTGATGAGTCAGAAGCTACAGGGGAAGAAGAACCTCTTCTGTTAGAGGGGTGGAAGTGGAGTGAGGATGAATAGTTCTTGGAAAAGCCCTGTGACCCATCTTGCTTCCTAACAACAGGAAGAATTCAACGACTATGAGGCCAATGACCCTTGGGTGCAGCAGTTCATCCTTAACCTGGAACAGCAAATGGCGGAGTTCAAGGTGAGCAGGGGCTCTGGGGACCAGCTTATGGAATTACCCACTTCTGCCAAAACCAGCAGCCTACAGCTCCTCATCACACTCCTGCTGGGAACCCTGAAAGCCCTTCTAAGTCCCAGTCTGTAGAAACACTCCCCAGTGGCTTCATGTAACCATCCCTATCCCCCAAAGGCTCCACTGTGTAGGCAGGGGCGTGGGTAGGATCCCACTGATGTCTAGCCTCTGTTTGTAGGCCAGCCTGTCTCCAGTCATCTATGACAATCTGACCAGCCTCATGACCAGCTTTGTGGCAGCAGAACTGGAGAGAGTGGTGCTGAAGTCCACCTTTAACCGGGTAAGGTCAAAGGAGCACAGGTCCCCAGGTGTGTCGTTTCTCCTCTGCGGCAGTTGAGTCCTGTCACTTGCATGCCCTATTTGCTACTCCCAGGCCCTGCATATCTAGACCCAGTTCTTCCATGGCTTCTGAGGCCTTAGAGCTGATTGCAACCACCTAAAGCTCTGATGGCCTTGCAGCCCAGCACTAACGGAAATTGGGGGCCAGTTCTGATGGGCCAGAGGGCCAGCCTCGAACAGTGATGATGCTTGTGTTTCCCTCAGCTGGGCGGTCTGCAGTTTGACAAGGAGCTGAGGTCACTCATTGCCTACCTTACCACGGTGACCACGTGGACCATCCGAGACAAGTTTGCCCGACTCTCCCAGATGGCTACAATCCTCAATCTGGAGCGGGTATGCAGAAGCCCCCATTGCCTAGCCAGGAAAAGGTGTCTGGGCAGAGAGGCAAGGGGCATAAACCAAATTTGGATCCCAGCCACTGTCTCAAAATGCCAGCAGCCCACCTCTGCTGGAACCTTCTTCCTAGGCACCACAACTCTGAATTTGGTGGAGCCCCAGGCCTTCTCTCACGATAGTCCCCTCCTTATTGACTGTCTCTGTTCTTCCCACAGGTGACTGAGATTCTGGATTACTGGGGTGCCAACTCTGGCCCATTGACGTGGCGTCTCACCCCTGCTGAAGTACGCCAGGTGCTGGCTCTACGCATAGACTTCCGCAGCGAGGACATCAAGAGGTTGCGCCTATAGCTACCAGGGTGAGCCTGCCCAGCCCATTACACTTCAGGGCTCATTCCCTAAGTGGCCACAGCCAAGGAATGAGCAAGGCCCTCTGGCACCAGGAGAGGTCTAACAGCCCAGACTGTTCCACCACTGGCAACGGAAATAAGGCATTGACTAACTCCACTCTCTGCACTCAGACCTAGCTGAGTGGTGCTCTGGGAGCACTCAGCCCCACCAAGAGGTGGGTCCCCCGGACTCCTAATGAGGTGGGAAAGTCAACTCAGGCCAGCCTTGTCCATGGTGGTCATGCTCTCATCCCTGGACACTGCAGCCAACAGACTGCCTCCCTGCGGGCCCTAAAGGATTTGGGTGCATCTGGGAACCTAGGGAATCAGGTTTACTCTGAGAGGAGGATGTGATATTTATGACCACCCTGATTAAAGGAGACTCTTTGGAGAGATGCCAGTGTGCTGTTTTCAGGGAGGCCTGGGTACTACGAGGAAGGCAGGTCTACCGGTTGCACTGAAATGTGAAAGCTAACACCTAAAGCCTCAGCCTCCTCCCACACCCAGAGCAGCACACAGCTACTGCCAGGACCCACATGATAGATTGTGACTCATCTGATCCCAGAGCCTACCCCTGCTCTGGGGTCCTCAGCACCAGAATCTGCGTCATCCCCAGGGCAGTGTACCACAGTGCCAGGGAGGTGAGAATTCCTCCTGGCAGAAACAGAACAGCTTTATGAGGACAACCTTGAAGGGCAGATTGACTTTATTCAACAAGATCATGGTCCTGAAAACCTACTGCCCGCAGGCACAGTCCACATTACTGGGTAAGGTCTGGGTTGGCAGGTTGTCATCCCCTTCTTCCAGGGCCCTCGTGGAGAGGGAAACAGTCAAGGCTCCAGCTGGGCCATGGCATTTGTAAAAGCCACAAGGGACACTGAGCGTAGGACCTTCTGTCCAGATCGAGCAGAGGTCAGGCCTAGGCCACTGTCAACCAGGAGGTTACAGCCCTGTTCCCAGGCACAGTCTCCATTTCACCAGGCTTCAGAAGGGGCTGGGCCCAAACTCAGGTCAGCTTCCTGTGAAAGCAGATTCATAAAGAGATGGGGAGTAGGAGGATGAGTGCTCTGAAATGGGGTGCGAGGGCATTGCTGTAGCTCCACATTTTCTCTTGCAGAGGGACAGGCTTCATGGGAAGGGGTATCAGGTTGAGGTCTCACTCCCCAACAGCTGCAGGCTCAAGCCCTGCATGTCCACTTCTACCAAGTGGATGCTGTAGTTCCCGAGGCCCTGGGAGCAAAGGACAAGAAGTGTTTAGAGGACTCTGGGCAAATCTCTGGCCTTCCAGAGGCTGCAGCTATAGCCCTTGGTTAGCCAGTAGGCCACAGTGAAGGCTCCCACCCCTCACCAATTCTCATACCCAACACCATCAGGTACTTCAGTCTTGGCCAGCACAGCCTCCAAAGCCTCCTTTTGCCTTGGCTCCTTGGTCAACAGGTAGAGAAAGCCCCCACCACCTGCCCCTGCCAGGCTCTGGCCATGCACGTAGGGGGCCAGGACATCTGTCATTCTTCGCACAACCAGGGGCTCACAGCCTGGAGCCATGAGCTTCTTTTGCTCCCAGTACAAGGTCAGGCACTGGCCCAGCAGAGGCCTTCCTTCCTGGGGTGGGGGCAGAGAGGGGAGTGATGGGCCCGAGCCGGAATATTTTGTCAGTGCTTGTTTGTTGATGACAAAGTGCCAAGAGGTACTGCTTAACCAGGGGCTGGAAACAGGAGTAATGCAGACCACCTCACAGGGTTGTCCGAGGGCTAATGTGCACAGAGCAGCCGACGAGGTGCTCAGTAAACTGCAGCCACTCGCCTGGAACCCTGCTTAGCTCCGACTGGCACTTGGTTGTGGGGCCAGACCTCTTCCTGCTTCTTGATAGGTAGAGCTCGAGGCCTCCCCCATGATGCAAGTATTGTCCTGAGATAGGGCTCCCACCTAAGTGAGACCCTAGGGAAGACAGATGGTAGGCTTCTGTCCCCGGGGGCCTGACACCTAGGGCCTGGGCCAAACCTGCAAAGCCCCCTGGTCCCAAACCCATGAGTGACAAGGCACTCACTCCTGGTGCCCTGCCCTCGGGAAAGGAGCCACTCACTGGTGGAAGAAGCATCTCACCTTGGTGGAAGGCTTCCACGCACTCCTCCGAGTGCTGCACTAGGCTGTGAGCGTTCTGCACAATGGCGGGCAGCCGGGCATACCAGCTCCTCAGCACATCCTGCAGACGGGGGAGTAGGGGTGCAATGAGCATCTGGGCTCTGCTGAGCCTTCTCCCTCCCTTCCTCCTCCTGGGGCTGGGGCTCACCTGCAGCAGGTTGTGAGCTAGGTGGGTCTTGCCAGTGTACACCAGGAACAAGTGGTCATTGAGCGTCTGGACAAAGCCCTGAGGCACAGTGATCTCTTCCACCTCAACCTTCAATGGCAGCTGAGCCCGGGAGCGCCCCACCTTGATGCCAGGCATTAGGCCACCCACTTGGTCCTGCCAGCCACCTCCTGTGAGCCCAGGGTCCATCACTATTGAAGCCTGTCTGACCCAACTTCCTTCTCCCAGCCCAGGTTCCTGGCCCCCTGCCTCCCTGGCAGGGACCAGTGTGGAAAGACAATTTCCCCCAACTCGAGCTGGGCCAAGTGAGCTCTCTCAACTTTTGTCCTCATCCTTGAGAGCAGGATGAGCGCGGCAAGAGAAAGGATTTCATTCCAGAACCAATCTTGGGTTGCACAAGGCCAAGTTTTACTGCAGACCTCATGCGTAGTTGGAGCTGAGGTAAACCACATTGAAGGGCAAGACCTTGCACTCACCTCTCTCCCAAGGAGAGGTGATAGAGGACTTTTTCTGCAGCCTAACTGACCCCTGCACCCTATCATTTCTGAAAATAAGCTTTCAGCCTCGCTTTTCAAATGAAAGAGCTTGTTCATATCTTGCTTTAGTAATGAAAGGTATGGGTCTATTTTTCTCTTGCAGCTCTGTAAAAAATAAAACTTGAGATCATTTCGAGACAGACCCTTAATATCTGGGGAAAGGCCTACAGGGGTTTAAAGCAGGCGTGTCAAACTCATTTTCACTGGGGGCCACATCAGCCTCACGGTTGCCTTCAAAGGGCCGAATGTAACTTTAGGACTGTATAAGTGTAACTACTCCTTAACTAGGGGCAAGGAGCTCGGCGCTGCCACCAGGTAGAAACAAGGTGCTGGGCTGGATAAAACACGGTGTAGGGCTGGATTCGGCCCGCGGGCCTTGTGTTTGCCACCTGTGGTTTAAAGTATATATAAAATGCAATATAAAATATAAATGGCAGGAGGCATCTGGAACTTTACAGCCAAAACATGGTGTTTAATGGCCCCAAATGTCAGCTCCCTGATTGCACCCCTCTCCTTCAAAGCACCAAGCACAGCTTGTAATTCTGCATTCAATTGGTTATTGAGTAATGTCTGTCCCCAATGGACCATACTACTTTTGAGAGCAAGGGCCCTATTTTTGCTCATTTTATCCCCAGCTCCCAATGCTGAGTGGATACTCAATAGCTGTCAATTGACCAAATGAAGAATTTGAACGGTACGTACATCTCAGAAGAAAACTGGAAAGGCCTCCCTATCTGCCCCTCTTGCTAATAACTACCTATTTAGGGGTGTGAGTCATTACAATAAAAGGAGGAGGAGGGTGGGCTGTAAAGTGACCAGAAAAGATAGCCCAATCAGCACCTGCACATCTTTGTGACAGTGTCCTGCCCAGAATGACAATGGGGATGAAGCCTGTCATCCTGGGAGACCACAGCATCCTAGGATCAGACAAAACTGGCTGCTCCCCATTGTGCACAGGGTGCAAGGGGCCGTGGTGGTGAGAGGAGGGTAAAGCCAGGTTCCAGTAACACCCCCACTGTGAGCACAGCCATGTTCTGGGCCCGCAGTGCCCCTGCATGTAGCCGGTGGGTAGGGGAGGTGGGCACAGATGACCATAGCCCAAGGAAGGGGCAAGTTGGCTGGAAAGGTAGACTGAAGGTCCTGTCCCCTAGTCCAGACCCCAGTTCTCCCCAGCTCCACCCTAAGAGACAGTCCTGGATGGCAACAAAGTCATGAGGAGTAAACATGTAAATACAGATACCTAACACACATGAAAAGTACAGCACACAATCTGACACTTAGTAGGTGCTGCTAAAATGTCAGTTTCTTTGCAGTAGAAACATTTCAAACTGAAAACCACCAGAAAAGTTAATAAGGAAGCTCTGACCATCTGAAGGAGCAGCACAGTTACATGGCTGTCTGCAAGCCCAAGGAGCTCCTGGAAGCTCTTGGGAGAGTGCCAGTGACCACGGTCCCACCAGGGACAGCCCATGCGCATCTGCTCCAGGTGCAGCACCTTATGGATCAGGGCCTCCCTGCTCACCATTCAGCCTGCTGCCTGCTGCAAGGCAGCCAGGGTGGTGCCCACCAAGATACTGCTGGTGCTGCCTGCACTGCAGGGAGGAGAGGGGTCAGGCATGAAACAGCCCCGGCCTGCCCCACCCACGCCCTCTGGAGCAGAGGCAGTGTGGAAGGTGCAAGGTGAGGCTAGAGGGTGGGAATGGAGTCAGAGGCAACAGGGGTACAGGGCCTACTCACCAAGGCCAGAGCCACGGGGCAACTCAGACCAGGTGTGCACCTCAAAGCCACTCCCAAAGGTGCGCAGTGACTGCTCACTCAACGAGAGCTTGGAGCAGACATGCACGATCCCCGCACAGATATAGGCTGCCTTCAGCAGGGCCCCTGAAGAAGGATCAGCACCCAGCAAGGAGTTTGGTTTTTAAAGACAGAAGGAGACATACCACCTCACCTCCACTATTTCCCAGCCCAACATGGGGCTCATCTGGGGGACAAAAGCCCAGCAGCAGTGCAGACCCCACCCCCAAGCCACAAAAAGACCTCTGGGCTCCCCAACATGGGCAAATGTGCCAGTTCTACCTCCTGCACCTGCATGCACCTGGGCAACTCCTCAACCAGACTGACTATAGCCCTCCGGCCAGGACCCCATGGCCAGCAGGATCTCCAGGGTTCTTCCCCCACCCCCCAGCTAGCTGCGTGTGCCCTCCCTACTGGCAGATGTCCTGGATACCTGACCTGGAGCATGGGGCTGGCAGGAGTCCTGCAGGTCCTCCAGGCTCTGGCACACAACCTTCATGGTCATCTCATCCTGCCGAGGCCCTGCTGCCAGCCACAGCTCAGGCTCTGAGATGCAGTGAGCCCTGGCACCAATGGGCCTGCGGCCGTCCACTCGCACAGCCAGGCCCAGCATTGCCTCACCAAGCTCATAGGCGAGGGGTGGCGTGTCGCTGCATCCTCCTGTAGCAGTTGACAAGACCAAGTTGGTCATGAGGCTAAGAGCACAGCTCCAGGCTGGCTACCCTCACCCCGCTCCAGGGGGCTCACCAGAGAAATCCACGCGAGCCGGACACTCAGCCACCACCCACTCATGCCCAGGTGCCAGCAGCTCCACCGGCTGTGTGGAGACAAAGTGCTGGGCTGACATCACAGCCTGGGGGATCAAGATCTGCTGGGCCCCCTCGTAGTGGCGAGCAGCTTGCACTAGCAAGGCTGGTCTGCCAAGAGGGAAGGGAGAGGTATCCGAAGGAAGCCCCGGGCCGGAGGCAGACAACCTGAGTTTGGGGACTTGCCTGCCTTGGGTGACCCGAGGTCACCCCACCCCACCTCTCTCTGGGTTTCCACCTACAAGAATTACCACGGGCTTCTCCAGGAGCTCTGACATCATTAGCACCCACCTGCTCAGCCACTTGTCCCACTCCTGGGCAAGTGCCTTCACACCCTCAGCCAGGTCTCCACACTCCAGGTACCAGAGGGGCCTAATCCACTCAAGATTGGCAGCAGGCCCACTCTGTAAGCCACCTGGGCCTTCTGCCATGCAGCCCAGTACATCTGCCACACAGGCCAGCGCTCAGGCCACCATGCCTGGGTCTCCTGCACCAGCTGCAACTGAGGTACCAGAAGCCAGGGGTGGTTGGGGATGGGATCTGCCCCCAATGCCCTGTTCCCCGAGAGACTATGGAGCAGTCCCCAGACACTCCAGATTCTCACATGTCTTCACTTTTGCCCAAGATGTATCCTTACCTGCGAATGCACGCCCCACTTCTCTGCTCCCCCTGCCAGCCCCAGCCCAGCCCAGCTGTGCCTCTTCACTGCCACCCAGGATGCCCAGAGAGGTTAAGATCTCAGACTCAGGGGTCAAACTGCCTGGGTTCAGTCTGAGCCCCAGCCAGCTGCATGGCTACAGGAGAACAACTTCAATAGGGATGATTTTCCAGTAACTGGGACCATTAATGAGGTGCTGCCTGAGCCCCAGCCAGTGTGCCTGAGCCCTCGGGTGGAGCCGGCCACATCCCCCTGGGGCTCTGACACCTACGTCTCGGCACCCAGTACTGCTGGTGCTCATAGGACTCAGAGGCTCAGGACCAGGCCTCGGCCTTTCACCAAAAACTCTCTACTGATAAGGATGAAGCTTCCCAGAAACCTAAAAGCAAGCTCCAGTGTCTCTTCCGTGCTTTGAAGGTTCATGGCTCCCTAGGACCCTCAGGTCATCAATCCAGAGAGCAGGTGGTGCTGGGTCTGACTTCCCAGCACAGAGATCCAGAGTACTCACCCTGGTCCAGCATGGCCAGCAGGGGCTCAGGACAGCCCTCATGGACAGCAGCCCAGATCAGCGGGCACAGGCTGAGGTCCTGCTGGGCCTCTAGCACGTTGCATGCCTTATGCAGGGCCTGGTGGAAGAACAGGTCCCGGTGGGAGGCCAGTGTGGCATCCGGGTCCAGACACAGCCGCAGCTGCTCCCAGGACAGGCGCCAGGAGGCCCTCCAGGCCCACAGGGCCTCACCCCCATCCTCCTGGGGGTCTAACATCCACAGCATGTCCCGGGGCCCCAGGGCCCTTGATGGGTGGAGCACAGGAAAGAGGCGGGCACTGGGAAGGCAACGCTCTGTGTGGGGCGTGTCTGGGTCCCACAGGTCCCAGTTTCTGGCATGGGGAGAAGGCTCATTAGCAGGATGGAAGCAGGACTCCTGCTTCCTCACCAAGCCCTAACTGCCTGTCAACTGGGGGCTGGCTAATTCACCAAGGGCAGGACAAATTCTTCGAGGTGGCACAAGCAGGCAGTTTAGGGAGGGAGGCAAACCACCCTGCCTCCTTTCCCAGGCCTCTGAACAAAATCACAAAACCTGAGCACAGCCAGGGATTAGGAGTTGTCCAGGGGGAAGGTGCTGGGGAGGATCAGGCTGCCCAAAACTACCCCAGTTTCCTGGGCTGCTGGGAGGGTAGGTGCTGCTCTGGGGCAGAGGCAGGGAGGAGCCTCGAAGAAGCAGCCGTCCTGGCTGCCGAGGCCCCCGGAGCCCATGGAGGCCATCCATTTCACCGAATGCCTGTCTTCCGGAAGAATTCACTCCAGGACATGTTGAGATACGTCCCTGTCCCCTGCCTCTGGGGAAAGAAGATGAAGCAGTCAGGGCTTCAGAGGCCATAGGAAGAGGTTAGGGACACTAAGGCCATTGGGCTGGGCGGGAGCTGCTCAAGAAGAGACAGGAAGAGAGACCTGCACACATGAGAGCAAGTTCTGAAACACTGTGGCACACCCTGGAGCCTCAGCACTCCAAGCCAGGTGCCTGGAACCTGGCGCAGAATCCCAGGTCTAGGCCCAATCCACTGTAACTGGCTCTGCTGCCCAAGGCTGCTCACCTCCCTCTCTGAACCTCAGTCTCCGGCCTGTAAAGTGGAGTTAAAAATTCCCAGTCAGACTGCCTGCCAGAGCAGATGAGGAGGCAGATAAAGACACGCTGACACACAATTGGATACAGCCTATTCCTCGGGCCAGTGTTCAGCGAGCCCTGCTGTGGAATGGGAGCTGAGCTGGGACCCCAGGGCTCCTTAAAGCCTGAAGTTGGGGTGGGGGAACACAGGGGTTGGCACCTACTTCCCAGCTGTCCAGACAGCCAACGAGGGTGAAGGCATGGACAGGGGTGCCATGCAGCTGCAAGTGGTGCCCCTGCAGGACAAGATCATGCAGCTCCACGCCATGTAGTGCCTCAGACTGAGCCGTGTCCGGGCCACTCAGGAAGCAACCGGTGCCGATGTAAATGGGACCCTGGCAGGAGAGAGGGCAGGCATCCTGAGTGGGTGGTACAGCTCCAGGCAGCCCCCAACACACACAGGACCTGGCCCCCCACAGCCTTGCCCTCCCTCTGCCCCTGCTCTTAGGCCTTACCCGGAGATGGCAGTGCTGCAGGATGCTCCCAGGGCCCAGATGGACAGGGCCCTCCAGCAGACAGCTGATCATGGAGCTCCCAGACCCCAGGAGCTGTGGCTACTGTGAAGCCAGGGAGAAGCTCGTGAGGGCCCAGGGCCAGGGGCTGCCCCAACCTCCCCCATAGCCAAGGTCCCAGCCCACACCCATCAGGAGCCAGATCCCTTTCTACACATGCCCTGGCCCCAGCCTCGGGCTGGTTCCCATCTTGTCCTGTTCACACTGTTCCCCCACAGGCCCCCTCTCCACTCTCCCTGCAATCTTCTACAGCGGGGGTGCCAAACTCATTTTCACTGGGGGCCACATCAACTTCAAGGTTGCCTTCAAAGGGCCAAATGTAATTTCAACTCCTTAACAGTTAAGGAGTAGTTACATCTATAAGGAGTAGTTACATTTATACAGTCCTAAAATTATTTTGGCCCTTTGAAGGCAATCAGGAGGCTAATGTGGCCCCCAGTAAAAATGAGTTTGACACCCCTGCTCTAGAGCAAATCTGAACTCAGTAATGGAGGTCCCACCAGATGATAGTTCCCCCAGGAAACCTCTGCCCCCAGTCCAGAACCCCCACCACTCTGAGGGCCACCTCTGAACTCTATCTGCCCCCTTCCTCAGCACCATGGCACTGACCCAGGCCCATCACCTCAAATGTGTGTGTTTCCCCAACAGACCCCAAGGAAATGGTGTAGGGTCTTCTCTAGCTTCTCAGAGGCAGGGAGGAACCTCGGATGTAGAATCCTGACTTGACCACTTACTGGCTCTGTGGCCTAAGGCAAGTTACTTAACTTATCTGAGCCACCACTGCCTCAGGAAAGTCCTCCAAATCTAGACTGTACCAGAAAGTCCAGGTCAAGAGGCTGCCCGGAGCACATGACCTAGAGGCCACGGCAGGCCAGCTCAGTTGCCCGCTCCCCCGCCCCAGGGGTGCTAGCTACCTGGGGGTCAGTGAGGTAGATGCCGTGGTTCCGGGCATAGGCCATGCTCCCTGGAAAGGCAATCACTCTGGCTCCCGGGAAGCCATCCCAGCTGATCGCTGTGGGTGGGACAGTTGGGATTCTCCCTGGAGCCCAACCCTAAGGCAGGGAGTCCCCAGCCAGATAAAAACAAGAGCTCATGGGAGGGGCATCTGGGCACCTTTAGAAGGAAAATGTGGTTTCCAAGCCAGGAGGACATTCCTCTGGGAGAATGACAATGCCTCCCCTCCCAAAGTTCTGCCCCAGCCCTTTGGGGGCAAAAGGGGCAGGAGTGGTTTCTCCATTCTCAGTCTCAGAGACGGAGGCCCAGCAAGGGAAGCCCCGCCTCCAGGTCTGGACTTCACCCTCCACACCCTACAGCTTCCCTTCTGAACGTGGCAGTGGGCCAGGCCCAGAAATGGTGAGCCATGAAAAGCATAGCCCACCTCGGGCTGTGGCCAGGGAGCTGGTACTAAGCCTTCTCAGGCTCACCTGGGTTGGGAGGAACAGACAGCAGCATGTCCGAGCTGCAGACCCACACACCTGGAGGGGAGCCCGGGCCCAGCTGTGGGAGAGAGAGTGCAGCTGGTGGCCTGGTCCAGCCCTTCCTCTGGGGCCACACAGCCCAGCCTCAAGAGCCTGTCCCCGTGCTCTAGGGAGACTCTGGCTGCTGAAGTAACAGGGATCTCCCCCGACCCTCCTGCCTACCTCCTAGGGCCACACCTCCCCCAGTTTTGCCAACACTAATTTCCTGAAGCTCTAACTCTAGGCACACCCCGAAGCTGTTCTTCCTGGCATCCCGTCTGAGCCAGGACAGACTACAGCTGGCAGTGAGGTGAGAGAGGGACAAGGCCCCAAGGCACTGCTGGCCTCACCTGACAGCTCATGATGTCCAGCAAGCAGTCCAGGTTGCAGACCACAGCCTCCATGGGGGCCTGCGAGTTCTCCACAGGGAGGCAGGTGAAGGCCCAGCCGCAGTCATCGAAGGGGAAGTCTTGGCCCTTGGGGGGAAGCAGGGACAGGTGAAAGAGCCCTTGGGACAGAGAGCCTGGGGACACCCCATGGGCTGTGCAAGGTGGAAGTCATCAGGCTAGAGGACTTTTAAAAAGTGTTTTCTTGTGTAATTTTTTTCAATTACATGATTATAGTAAATAGTTAGAAAATGCAGACAGGCAAAAAGAACAACAACCCCTCAGGAATAATAACCATTCCCCTCATTTTGAGATGTATCCTTTCAGATTTGTATTCATAGATTCTTTAATTTTAAAAAAAAATTTTTAAATTAAAAAAATTAAAAAAATAAAAATGAGATTCTGCCCTGGCTGGTATAGCTCAGTGGATTGAGTGCGGGGCTGTGAACCAAAGGGTCACAGGTTTGATTCCCAGTCAGGGCACATGCCTGAGTTGCAGGCCAGGTCCCCAGTAGGGGGCACTCAAGTGGCAAGCACACATTGATGTGTCTCTCCTTCTCTTTCTCCCTCCTCCATCTCTTTCTAAAAATTAACAAATAAAATGTTTTTTAAAAATGAGATTCTGAAAAGGTAGATACAAGGGAAGTTAACACACACATGCAGGTAAAATTGGGAACTACATAAAGCCAGGCCCTGTCTTAAGCATTTAATGGAGCATCTCGGCACATCTACCGGCAGTAGGCGCTGTGTGTTGTCATCATCCTCACTTTACAGATGCGGAAACTGAGGCCTAGAAAGGGTCAGGCGACTTGCCTGTCACAGAGCTGCTAAGTCTCTTTCCAGGCAACCCACAGAATTAGATGGGCCTATTAATCACTCTCTAATATTCTGCCAGGAGGATATGCTGCTTATATTTAGCCAGTTCCCTATTTTGGGCAACTGGATCAATTCTGATTCCGATTCTTCTGGATTTGCACAACGAACACCTTGCAAACAGCCCCCATTAGTGCTGTCCAGCCCTGAGGATCGATGGTGCCGGCCTTCTGCACGGCACCTTGCCCAGCGTTTTACTCTGTGTGCAGGATGAGGATCCAGGCCGAGTGTAGGACATCAGACGTGACCACCTGTCAAGAGTGAAAAAGCCCTGTTGACAGAGGCCTGGGCAGAAGGCGCCCAAGGATGGTACCCTCTTGCCTGGGGAGAGACCCCAACACAAATCCACTCAGGTGCCAAAGGAACAATATGAGCAGTCACAGTGAAGCCTGCCCCGGCACTCAGGTGCTCAGCAGCCACCAGCAGGGCATTGAGGGTAGCTCCTCCACTGCCCGCACGAGTCTCGGGGCCCTCCACGGCCAGCACCAATGTTCCGGCAGGGAACTGCTCTCGTTTCTGGCACACTTCCAGCTCTGTGGTCAGAACATGGCTGGGACCTGCCCCCGGCCTCCCAGCCTTGGTCCCAAGCACCTAAAGCCAACCTACTGATCATTATTATTTTATATTCTTTGACTCAGTAACTTTTCATATAGTAGTTCATTAGAGCTTTACCCAGCTCCGTGAGGTAAACACAATTATTTCCATTTTACAGATGAGAAAACCAAGTCTCAATGAAGTGACATGATATGTCTGTATGCTAAGGGTCACATGGCTAGGAAGAAGCATCCCCTGGGTTTGAACCCAGGACTGCCCAACTCCTGCAGCTATAGGGGTATGGTGGGAGTTAGGGCCGAGTGGGGAGAGAGGACCCCCTACCTCTCTGGAAGGCCTTGACACTGCCCTTGTACTGGCACATAAGGAGGATAACCGTCCAGTCAACCCCTTTGGGCTGCTCCATTCTGGACAAAACTGAAGGGCTTCCTGAGGCAGAGACGGGGTGTACATGAATTATCATACCCTAAAATTGATTTTTTGGTGTACAGTTTTTTAAAATATTTTATTTATTTATCTTTAGAGGGGAAGGGAAGGAGAGAGGAAGGAAACATCAATGTATGGTTGCTTCTTGTGCATCCCCTGCAGAGAACTGGCCCCTGCCGGAAACTGGCCTGCAACCCAAGCATGTGCCCTGACTGGGAATCGAACCGCGATCGTCTGGTTTGCAGGCCCGTGCTCAATCCACTGAGCTACACCAGCCAGAGCTGGTGTACAGTTTTATGAAATTTAACACATGCATAGATTCCCATGGTCACCATCATCTGTACCAAAAAAACCCTCCCGTATGCTACCCCTTTACAGTCACACCTACAGTCACCCCATCAGCATCCCTCACCCCTGACAACCACTGATCAGCCCTTCACAGCTGGAGTAGGGCTGTAATCTTCTGAGATTGGCTTCTTTCACTCCACATAATGCCCCTAAGATTCATCCAAGTTGGCTGTGCATATCAGTAGTTCTTTCTTTTCTTTTTCTTTTTCTTTGGCCAAGCAGTATTCCATTGCATGGACCTTCCACAGTCTGTTTCTCCAACCACGCACTGAGGGACACTGGACTGTTTCCAGGCTTTGACAGCCAAGAATAGAGCTGCTTAACATTGCAGGGTGAACGAAAGACTTCATCTCTCCTGGTGGGTACCTCGCTGTGGGATTGCTGTGTCATGTGATGAACATATCTTTGACTTTCTCATCTGGGTGCATATGGTTTCCTCAGGAAAGGAAGTAAAAGGAGCAGAGTGGGGTCATCAGTGGGTCCCACCTTAAAGCAAGGGGCTGCCCCTCATCACTCAGTTCATTGGTTGTGACCTGGGAGGAGGGAAGGCCTAACCTCCCAGGCTCCTGAGGTGGAAGGGAATTCCCTGGAGAAGGGGGCAGTTGTGGGAGGGGTGTACCAGCCTGTTCGAGGGATCCAGCCAGGGTGCCAACAGCACCCACTCCAGGGACCTCAGAGGGGATCTCCCCTCACCGAGGCTCCAAGCCTAAAAGAGGCTGCAGCCCCACCTGCCAGCCACCTTCCTCCAGGGCACTCTGAGTAAGCGAGGGGAAGAGGAGGCCAAAGCTACCCCTCCCCAACACTTCTCTCCTGCCAGACAGAAAACCAACCTGACTCCAGGGCATTCCCGCCCAACACCTCACAGACAAGTCCCCAGGAGTGCCCTGACTTCTACCTCTGGCAGAGTCCCACCTGCTGTCCTACAAAGTGGCCCACCCCCACCTCTTCCCTCCAGCTCCCAAAGCTCAGTGTCAGAGAGATGGAGGAGCTGGCTGCCTGCCTTCCTAGAGGTGCCCAGAACACACATCCTGCCCAAGCCCCAGCCAAAGCCATCAGGAAACCTGAACCACAGCAAGTTTCTTCTTGGGCCAGACGCCTCTGCCACCAGTCCTGTGGTTAAGGTTGACAGGCAACACCTACGCTGCCAGGAGCTTTCAGGGAAAGCCTCCACCACTAACAGAAACTGCTCTGTTCCCTGCTCAGCCCAGGAGGGAAATCCAGAGGGGAAATCTGAGCTAGAGATCTTGGCCAGACATCTGAAGACAAGGGCCTTCCCAGTAAACAGGCCTCGAGGGAGTCCAGCCTGGCCACCACCTTACTGTGTGACCTTTGTCACCCCTAACCCTCTCGGGCCTCCTGAGCCAGGAAATATGATTGACCAATGCTCCCAGCTTGTTCACAGGGAGGCCATGCTTCCCACCAACTACTGTCAATCAATGACTCAGCACAGCAGGGACACGAAGACAGAGCCATTCCAGCAATTTGGGGATCCTCTGCCAGGCAATCCTGGCTCCAGGACTCCCCACGCACCTACAGCAACTGTCTCACAACCTCACTGCAGTCTGAGACCCTCCCTACCCATCCCCCCCCATTCCTTCACGGGGAGCAGACTGACAGCTTTCCCTGCTTCCTCCAGCTCCCTCCTCTTTTTCCCTCCCCCAGTAAATCGAATCCTATCTTGGTTTCAGCTTCTCCAAGAACCTGAACCAACACAGAGAAGGGGCCCCTTTGGCACCTTCAAAAGAAAAATCACCGTATGAATTTTTAAGTTACTGTGTGAGAAGTATTATCTTTATTCTAAAGAATACATGATGAAGAAACTGAGGCACAGCCCTGGCCAGGTGGCTCAGTTGGTTGGAACCACATCCCATACACCGAAAGTTTGCAAGTTAGATTCCCTGTCAGGGCACATACCTAAGTTGTGGGTTCGATCTCTAGTTGGGGTGCAAATAAGAGGCAACCGATCAATGTTTCTTCTCTCATCAGTGTTTCTTTCTCTCCCTCTCTTTCCCTTTCTCCCTCCCTCCCATTCCCCCTCCCCTGTTGTTCTCTGTCTAAAATCAATAAATATATCCTTGGGTGAAAATTTTTTAGTTTTTTTAAATGAAACTGAGGCATAGAGAGATTAAGTCACATGTCCAAGGTCACACAGCTATCAAGTGGCAGAGCCAAATGTGAACCCAGACACTTTTGTTCCAGAGGCCAATCTTTTAATCACTAGTCTGAGCCTACTGCGTAGGACTGAAAAAAAAGAATGAAAGGAGTAAATATATGTAAAAGGCCCCATACAGGTGGCAATGAAGTGGGATGGCATTAATAATAACAACCATATCTACCTATGAAAATCTGTTTTGGGTGGTATCCTTTCTCCTTAATCAACTTGTCAGCTCTGCCAACTTACTTTCAGTAAGTGGCCTGGTGTCAGTTTTCAGGGGACCCCTTGCTGAAGTCTTCATATAGGCTCAATGCTTTCTGGCTGAACACGTAGCCATCAGTCAGAACGCATTTTCTGTTTGTACCTTCTGCCCACACTTAACGCATTTTCCGTCTTAACCAAGCCCTTACCACTCCTCATGCGCTGTGGCTGTAACTTCTGCAGTTTAAAGCGCAACAGCAAAACCAGCACGGATTTTTTTCCTTTTTCACAATTTCACCGATAGATTTGTTCTTACCACAGATGTTAGCAGCCTCAGCATATGATTTTTTTTCTCTTTCCTTATTAAATCCAGAACTTTCATCTCCTCACTTAAAGGAAGCACTTTATGGCTACCCTCTGCCATGTGTGAATCCCGAGCACCACTTTGTGTTGGGGGGGGCCATTATCAAGTAAAACAAGGGCTACTTGAACTGAGATACCTGACAGTGGGTCTGATAACCGAGAAGGCTACTAAGTGACAAATCAGCTGGTAACATATACAGCCTGGGTAAGTGGGACAAGAGGATGATTTCCGCCCCAGGCAAGAGGAAGCAGGTCCGGGGAGATTTCACCAGGCTACTCAGAACTTCAAACAATTTTAAACCACGCACTGTTTACTTCTGAAATTTCCATTTCATATTTCAGACGGAAGACCTCAAGTAATTGAAAACGTGGAAAGGGAAAGCGCGGATAAAGGTGGGGCGACTAGTGTAACTGTGACTTCAGCATAGCGACAAGACCCCCATAGGCACATTGGGGCAGGAAAATCGGCCTCAAAGCAAAATCCTCAGCGCCGGTATTCAGCACCCCACCTGCCTCCGGGGTGAGGAGACCCTGGAGCCCGTATTCCCTGCCTGTCCCCAGCGCTCCCAGGTTCCGAACTCCCACTGAAAGACCCAGGCAAGAGGGTAGAACTGGAGACTCCTCCGTCCTACAGCCGGTGGGCACCCAAGAGCTCCAACAGAGTTCTCGGAAACTCTCTGCCTCGGTCCTGCCCCTGGGAAAGGATCGGTCAGGAATCGCCGACTGGGTACTGAGATGAGGAAAGTGAACACTCGCGGGGACCCACGTACCCGCCTCCGCCAGCACAAGGCTCAACGAGCCCTTGAAAGCGGGTCTGCGCGGCCCGCTGCGGCGCACCCTGGGAAATGTAGTTCCACCCCTCCGCCGGCCCTGGCTTGTCCTCTCCCGAAAAAAACAGCTCCCGGCTAGAGCATGGGCAGACGGATATAGTCAGGACTGCGCTTTCTGAAAGAGCGATCAGTCTTCAGTTCCCGAAAGGCGGTGAAGCGAGAAGGCAACTCCGTTGGCCAGCAAAACTACAACTCCCAGAGGAACGAGTGCGTCTCAAAGACGTGGGCTTGTTTTCTGGGACGCTAGGTTACCCGTTTTGGGTTAGTTTAACCCCCCTGCCGGGTACCTGAAGCACTTGCTTTAATCCGGAGGGGAAAAATCCTGGGAGGGAGGTGGGGGAAAGGAGAATCCTAGATGTTGGCCGAAAGTAAGCGGCTACCATTGGATTAACAGTTGGTGGTGTTTGGGGGGTTTTCAGCACAGGATCCTTCCAGGAGAAACTTTCCGACTCTGCAGTGGAAAGAGGATTTACGGAGCTTTTTGAGAAGTTTTGAACGTGAGCATTGTTTGTAATAGCGGGAAATTGGGAACACTCTGTCTTTAGGGTACTGGAGAAATAAACTAGGCACATCCACATCATGGAATACTGTGCAGCAGTTAGAACCAGGTAGAACTTTATGTACAACAGGAAACACATGTTAAGGGAGAAGATGCATGCTATAGAACCCTATGTATGGGAAGCCACTCGTCAAAAATAACGTACATGGACACAGTATGTGTAGGAACAGGACTGGAAGGGGACACACCCTGAGGCAGAGACTGCTAGGAATGGGGCGAGGCAAGGAGAACCTAAGCATTATCTGTATGTTTGAATTTTTCTTACAAGAACAAACTTTCCAAGTCTGTCATTAAAAGGGGAGCCTAAGAGGTTGCCTTCAATCTCAAAGGAGACTGGGGACCCTACTCTAATCCTGTGTGACTTTGGCCAGTCACTTGGTTACTCTTGAGTCTCCTCGTTGCCATCTGTAAAAATGGGTTAATAATAATATCAAATGCTGAGATTGTGGTGAGGGTAAAGTACATGCTTGACACCATAGTAAATGCTGAACATATTAACCATTTGACAAGAGAAAATGCAGAGTTATCCTGAATTAATTTACAGCAGGCCAGAGGGTGGGAGGAGAGAGGTAAGAGGTTAGTCAGTTAACTGAGCCACAGGCCAAAACCGACAAAAGAATGTGCACATTCCTGAATGTGTGTTACAACTTGCAGTGAACTTCGGGGGCTATCAAAAAGAATAATGAACCACAGCCTGCCACCCCATCCAGTTTACGCATGAGCTCTCTGGCTTGTTGCCTCAAACCAACCCAGAACACCTCTTTAAATATAGCCAGAGTAAGTTCTTTCAAAACAACTCATATCTTTCTTCCCCAAACCCGTTGTATAAAAAGGATCCTCCACCCCCAGCTCAGGACAGAGGGCACGTTCTCCATCTAGCCCTGCTACTGCTGGTTTAGACTGTGGATGTTCCAGGATGTGGTCCTTTTAATGGCTAGCATGTGGCTCAATAAACCCTTTCTTTCAGGAAAGCTTCTGACCACAAAGGTTTTTTGTTCAACATATTATGATTCTGTTTATTGTTGATATTTCCATGCTGCCATATTAAAGCAGGGTCTTTGTTCTGTCTACTAGAACAGTGCCTAGGACATTATAGGTGGTTAAAACAGTTTGTTAAATGAATGAATGAATGAGCAGTCCTCTCCTCTGCTTCTACTACCTCACTACCTCCCTCCAATTTCTCTCCTTCCCCCAGTCTTCTCCCACTGGATTCATTCCCCTTCATTTGGCTCAGTCTCATCTTCCTTCCCACACTTCAGTGCTTGTGCTTTCTTCTGGGCTCTGTGAGCCCAGGAGGCCTCCAGGGAAGTGAGGAGCTAGCTGCCTCCCACTGCTGCTACTCTCATCAATGCAGATCCCCTCTCTGCAGTGGAGTGAGAAGCCGGGATGCCTGCAGCCACAGCTTTGGTGGAGGCTCAAGGAAAATAACATGCCCCAAGGAGCTCAGAGTAAAGGGCTTCACCCCTCCTCCTCGGGAAGACACGCTGGAGGGTTAAGGGGTGGTTCCAAGGCCACCTGGACTTCTCAGGCTGAGAGGCAAAGATACTTGGGGGTTTTTGATGAGAGGAAGGGCTCAGTGCAATCTGTCAGCAGCAGACACAAAAAACACCAAGCTTTTGGCTCTGTGTTTAGTCCTACTGTCTCAGGCAGGGTAGACAGAGCCATAAAAAATGTTCTAAAGTTGTCTGTGGTATAGAGTAGAATCTAGTGGCTAAATACAAGGGTTTAAAACCAGTTCCCATTACTTTCTTACTGTGTGAGCAAGCCACTGTACCTCTTTGAGCCTCAGTTTCTCCATCTATAAGAATAGAATAGTATTTGCCTAATTGGGTTGTTGGAAGGATTCAGCGAGCTAATGCACATAAAGGGGTTAGCACAGTGCCTGGCCAGAGTAAGCATCCAACTTCCTTATTATTAAACAAACATGCTGCCAGTGAGTGAGGGCCCAGGAAGGCTTCTTGGAGAAGGTCCAATCTGCAGGGCCCTGGATGAGATGTGCAGCTGCTGCTGGTAGCAGGAAATCCCCTTGGGAGCCAGGACTACTGCCCACAGGGATATCTTAGACTGAGTTCCCTAGACACAGAGCCTGAGACAGGGATTCCAGTGCAAAAGATTTAGAGCAGAGGGAAGCAGGATAGAGCAGGGGAAGAAGCCAAGCAAAGATGTGGCTTTATCTAAGTCACGGGTGGCAAACACAAGGCCCGTGGACTAAATCCGGCCCTCCCTCCACCTTGTTTTATCCAGCCCAGCACCTTGTTTCTACCCTGTGGCAGCGCTGAGCTAATTCTGCTTAACTGTTAAGGAGCGGTCGCATTTATACAGTCCTCAAATTACATTCGGCCCTCTGAAGGCAACCTCAAGGCGGATGTGGCCCCAGGTGAAAATGAGTTTGACACCCCTGCTCTAAGCATTGCCTTAGTCTGATCCTACAGTGAGCTCTGGAACATACAATGCACCATAAGGTTTATCCCCCTCAAAAGCAAAGGAGATTTATGGGCTGTAGGCCACTGGGAGGTGGGAAACAGAGCAGCATAATTTGCTAGGCGTTTCTGAGTGAAACGGGCTATGTGGACTGAAGACCATTTTCTGGAGAAGGGTGAAGCTGTGAGCCATTAGCAACCAACATAAGGAAAACAGGGTGCCGACCCTGTAAAGGGAGGTCACCAACAGCATTTACCACAGGAGGACTGGCAAAGACACAGAACCTGGGTAAAGAAAATGGGAAGAGGATATTAAACTCTCCTGTTGAGTCTTCCAAGGAGAAAATGAAACAGCTGGTATGGTTTTTATTTTATTTTATTTCTTTTATTTATCTTTTTAGAGGGGAATGGAAGGAGAGAGGAAGAGAAACATCAATGTATGGTTGCTTCTCGTGCATCTCCTGCTGGGAGCTGGCCCCTGCTGGGAACTGGCCCGCAACCCAGGCATGTGCCCTGACTGGGAATCAAACCGCGATCGTCTGGTTCGCAGGCCCGTGCTCAATCCACTGAGCTACACCAGCCAGGGCTGGTTTTTAAAAATTAAAGCACAGACCTGGCTGGTGTGGCTCAGCGGATTGAGCGCCAGCCTGTGAACCAAAGGGTCACAGTTCCGATCCCCCACTTGGGTTTCGGGCCACGTCCCCAGTAGGAGATGCATGAGTAAGGTTGTATGAAAGGCAACCACACATCGATGTTTTCCTCTCTTTCTCCCTCCCTTTCCCTCAGCCCAAAAATAAATAAAATCTTAAAAACAAAATTAAAGCACAGACTTGAAAGAATAAGCAAACAGTGAGCCCCCTCTGGAGAGCTATTACACACATTTACCATTACGTGGCCCCTCTTCCCTTAAGCCTGACCGTCGTGACTGTGAGACAATTCCTGCAGTATTTCCCAGAGAGTTCTTCTGTAAGAAGGTAGATAGGTCTCTTTTCTTCTTACAACTTTTAAAAATCAATATAGTCAATAAACAAAATGTAGAGAATCCATACAATGGAATGTTATTCAGCCATAAAAAGAAAGAAATAGCCCTGGCTCAGTAACTCTGTTGGTTAGAGCATTGTCCCGAAACGTCGCAATAGTGAGTTCGGTCTCCAGTCAGGGCACATACGAGAAACAAACAATGGATGCATAAATAAGTGGGACAACAAACTGATGTTTTTTCTCTTTCTCTCTCCCTTCTCTCTCTCTAAAATAAACAACAAATTTTTAAAAATTTAAGAATGAAATATGAATACATGCTACCACACGAATGAACCTTGAAAACATTATGCTAAGTGAAAGCAGTCAGACACAAATGACCATAGATTGTATGACTCCATTTATATAAAATATCTGAAATGGCCCTGGCTGGTGTAGCTCAGTGGATTGAGCACGGACCTGGGAATGAAAGGATTGCGGTTCGATTCCCAGTCAGGTCATGTGCCTGGGTTGCAGTCCAGTTCCCAGCAGGGGACGCATGAGAGGCAACCATACATTGATATTTCTTTCCCTCTCTCCTTCCCTTCCCCTCTAAAGATAAATAAATAAAATCTTTAAAATTTTTTCTATAACTAACTAACTAACTAAATAAATAATACCTGGAATGGATAAATCCTCAGGGGCAGAAAACATGTAAGTGGTTGTCAGGGACTGGGGTGGGGAAAGGGGGAGTGACCACTGAATGGACACAGACTTTTCTTCTGGTAAGAATGTTTTAGAAGTAGAGATATTGGTCACAAAATATTGTGAATATACTAAATATGCTGAATTGTGTGCTTTAAAATGTTGATTTTTATGTTACGTGAACAGCACCTCATTTTTTTAAAAAAGCTCAGTGTGCTTGTTGCTAATGGGGTATCACTGCTCTCAGGCCTTCTCAGTGGACAAAGCCAAGGGAAAAAATACCTATATGCCTGGAGAACCGTAGGCTAACGCAGGAAGCATTCGGCAAGCATGCTAGGTTAGGGAGTCCTTTTGTAGAAGAGCATCTCTCAGGATCTGTAACGTAGCACAGCTTGGAGAAGGCTGATCCAGGGTATGGGACACAGGCAGGAACTGGGACCTCTGAGATGAGTCTTCCTGGGCACTAAGGATGGAGCACAAATGGAAGGATGACTTCTGCTTCAGTTAGCACCTGTCTTCTGTCATTTTGTGTGTCCTTTGAGAAACTGCTTCTCTGATCCATGTATAAATTTATCCACCAGAACAAGGGTCTCCATCAGGTATTTTTAATGTTTTGCTAGATCTCAAGCTCTCATAAAGTAGGGTCCAATTCTTTTATTTCTGTATATTTCATGGTGCCTACTATGAGGTAGTACATATTATACAAATGACCTTGGACAAGCCACTTAAAATTTCTGAGCTGCCTGACAATTTTCCATTCAATGGGAGCTCCTGCCAGAGGCCAAGTGACGTTTCATTTATGTATATATATATATATATATATATATATATATATTCAATATATAAATATATGTTTAAATAGTTTATATAAAAATATATTTAGATATGCATTTATATTTATATATTTGACT
This sequence comes from Sturnira hondurensis, assembly GCF_014824575.4. NCBI lineage: Eukaryota > Metazoa > Chordata > Mammalia > Chiroptera > Phyllostomidae > Sturnira > Sturnira hondurensis. The sequence goes on along the minus strand of NW_028087376.1, from coordinate 2,530,106 downwards.
TCATTTATATAACATATAGTTGATATTTAAATATTATTTATTAAGTATATTAATATATACTTATATATATATTAGAGAGAGGAAAAGGGATGGAGAAAAACACTGACCAGTTTTCTCTCTCACAATCCCAACCAGGGAGCTGGCTTTCAACCCATGCCCTGACAGGGAGTCGAACCACAGTTGTTTGGTTCACAGGTCCGCGCTCAACCCACTGAACTACACCAGCCAGGGCTAATCAATATATTCTTAAAGGTCTCTTTGGACCTACAAAAGCCAGTCCTCCGCTTTCCAATAGTTTACTATCCGATGAAATAATAAAAAAAGACACCATTAATTGAAGCTTCCCCAATTCCATTCATTTAATCTTTAATTGGGATCATCGATGTTCAGATAAATTTTTAAAAGATTTTATGTATTTATTTTTAGAGAGAGGGGAAGGAGGGGAGAGAGAGAAAAACATTGGTGTGAGAGAGAAACATTAGTCGGTTGCCTTTTGTACACACCCCAACTGGGGACTGAGCCCAAAACCCAGGCATGTGTGCTGACCAGGAATCCAACCTGCAACCTTTAGCTTTGTTGGACGATGCCCAACCGACTGAGCCAGACCAGCTAGGGCCAACATTTAAATCATTTTTATTTTTCTTCTTGTAATGATGTTCCAATTATGTATGTCTATATGCAACTAAGAACATGTACAAAAAGGATACTTTCTTATAAACTATTACATCAAATGGTGTGTACATGTGTAATTTGAAGATATTAGCAAGTTGTTCTTCACAGAGGCTGTGCAATTTCAGTCACACTGGCAGTGTACAAGAATCCTTGTTCCCCACGCTCTTGCCAAGATAATTATCAAGCCTTTTGATTTCTGCCAATCTGATAGGTGAAAATGATATCTCGGTGCGGTTTTAATTTACATTTCTTTTATTAAGAGTGCAGCTCTGAGAAAACAAGTGTTGGAGGGGTTGTAGAGAAATTGGAACACTTGTGCACAGTTGGTGGGAATGTAAAATGGTACAGCCACAATGGAAAACATTATGGTGGTTCCTCAACATATTAAAAGCAGAATCATCATATGATCCGGCAATCTTACTTCTGGGCATATAACTAAAAGAACTGAAAGAGAGTTGAACAGATAGTTGTGTGCCTGTGTTCATAGCAGGATTTGGCTATTGTGTTCACAATGACCAAAAGATGAAGCAACCTAAGTGTCCATCAATGAATGAATGGGTAAAATGTGGTATACACAAACAATGGAATATTATTCAGCCTAAAAAAGGAAGGAAATCCGGACACATGCCACAGCATGGATGAACATTGAGGACATTATAATAAGTGACACAAAGCCAGACACAAAAGGACAAATGCTGTATTCATACTTGTATGATAGCATAGTCAAACAGAGACAGAAGTAGATTGGTGGTTGTCAGGAACAGAGAGGGGAGAGAATGTGAGGAGTTACTGTCTAACGGGCTCTGAATTGGAAGATGAAAAACGTTCTGTGGATAGACCATGTTGATGGTAACACAGCAATGTGAGTGTACTTAATGCCACTAAACCATATGCTCAAAATTGGTTAAGATGGTAAATTTTATGTTGTATGTATTTTACGGTTTTTTAAAAATGAAGCTCTGCATCTTCTCATGTAAGAACCATTGTGTTTCCTTTTCTGTGAACTGCCTGTTCTATCCTTTTCAATCTCCTTGGCTTCTTGGTCATCTTACTGATTTGCAAATCACGTTGTGTTAGCCTTTTACTTCTGACATAAACTGCATAAATGTCTTCCATTTTTCTACTGACTTAGTTTTTGTTGGCTGTTGTTGGTTTTGGTTTTTAGCTAGGTTTGAGGCAGAGCTCTTGTTACCATGGCTCAGGGCCAGCCTGTAGTGTGCGGGTCAGACTTCGTGTAGGAAAGATTTCACAACATGGCTACAGGTGATTTTGAGAGGACTTTTATTAAAGCTGGGACAGGGAACCGAGGCAGTGCTTCTGACAGAAGTAACAGGAGAGCCGGGCCGTGCTCTGCTTCGGCTCCCTAGAAACATTACAGGAAAGGAGTGAGCCGAGGCAGGGCTGCTGTTAGCTGGCTGGGAAGTGAAGGTCATAGTGACTGAAGCGAGCCAGAGTGGGGCTGTTTTTAGCTCACTGGGAAGTCAGAGAAAAGGGGGCCTTGGAGACTGGATGGGAATGAGCGGGATAAGCCTGGGGCCAGCTGCTGCTGCCCGGTGCTCCCTCACTTGCATTGTTCTGGGGCCCTTAGAGTCTAGAAGGAAGTAAAAAGTTGGTGCTGGGGAAAGGGCAGAGACCGCCCCCAGTCTTTGTCCTGAGGGTTTTTATCTCTCTTCTGCAGATCAGAATCTTAGGGGAGGGTTTCAGCAGAATATTCATCAGCTTTCCAGGTGCATTTTGAATATGCTGGTGTATCAAGATGAGAGTAGCAGCTGGGGGGTGGGGCGTCGGGATTTTTCTTTGGTCTGCTTTACCGTTTTACTTTTATCTCGTGTCTGTCTGGCTCTAATGGGGTTTTTGTTATTTGTTCCCCTGATTTCATCTGTCCTTGGGTTTAGCTGGCACAAATGGCATTAATTGGGTCTCTGTTCTCTATTCCGCCCCCCCTCCCCTCCCCATACACAGACACACAGACACACACACACACACACACACATCAGGGTGATTTAAGCTGTTTATTCTCTGGCTAGGAGGGGAGGTATAAACCATTTGTTCCCAAGTGTCATAGGTTAGGGAGATAAGCTGGCTGGCAAATTGTTCAAACCTTTTGGCCTTGTTTAATTTTCTTATCTCAGTTTCTCTATTCCAGGTACCCAGGAATCTTCCTAGTTTCTTAACTATCCTGTCACACTCTGACTGAAAAAATTTTAAAACCATTTTATTATAGAAGACTTCAATACATGCAAAAGCAGAAAAAATGTTACAATGAACTCCAAGCAATCATCTCCCAGATCCACCAATTATCAGTTAAGCCAACCTTTTATCTATACCGTCACCCCAACCCTGGATTATGGTTATTTTTCTAATCCTCACCCAAGGACTTTTTTTTGTCATTTTTAAAGAGAGAGAAGGGGGAGAAAGAGAGAGAGAGAATTAGAGAGAGAAAGAAACATCAATCCGTTGCCTCCAGTACGCACCCCAATGGGTGATTTAACTGCAACCTAGGTATCTGCCCTGACCAGTGATCAAACCTTTCATTTTATGGGGAGCTTTATGGGATTACACTCCCACAAACGGAGCCACATCTACCAGGGCCCATCCCTGGAGCATTTTGAAGCAAACTCCAATACTTTATCATTCTATAAATATGATGTCAGTATATTCCACTAAGGTAGGTCTCTTTAAAAACAAAACAAAACAAGACACATGCCCTGGCTAGTGTGGCTCAGTGGATTGAATGCTGGCCTATGAACCCAAGAGTCGCTGGTTTGATTCCCAGTCAGGGCACATGCCTGAGTTGCGGGCCAGGTCCCCAGTAGGAGGTGTGCAACAGGCAACCACACATTGATGTTTCTCTTCCTCTCTTTCTCCTTCTCTTCCCCCCTCTCTAAAAATGAATAAACAAAATCTTTTAAAAAAAATTGTATTGTATTAATTGAAGAAACTGGGCCATTTGTCCTATACAGTTTCTCACTGATTTTGTTGACTGCATCTCCATGGTTTCAGATGGTGCCTTCCTCTGACACCCGTATACTCTGTACACTGGTATTGTCAGATTTGGGGTGATTTCTTTTCTGACAGTACTTTTAGAGCATCATACTGCCATCAGGGTTAGTTGTCTGTCTTCAGATAAATCTAGTTGTCTTCATTTTTCATGAAATTAGTGGCCATTGGTGATTTTTGTCTAGATCCATCAATTTATTCAGAGTTGAACTATTTTTTTTAGCAAATGATTTCCCAATTGTCCCTTTACTATGTGTAGAATAATTCACCTTCTCCCCCACTTATTTGAAATTCACCTTTACCACATGCCAATTTTCCATGCACATTTACTTCTGGACCTGCAGGTCTCTGTGATAGACCCAAGGATCTATCACACTACTTTACCTGTTCCTTTATAATATGTTCAGTACCTGAGAAAGCTCACACCCTTCACTGCTGTTTGTTTTTCAAAAATTCCCTTGCTGTTGCAGGCCGGTTCCTTGCAGGCTAACTCCCAGCAGGGGACGCACGAAAGGCAACCATACATTGATGTTTCTCTCCCTCTCTCCTTCCCCTCTAAAGATAAATAAATAAATAAAATCTTTAAAAAAAAAATTCCCTTGCTTGTTATTTTTCCAAATAAACTTTTTTAAAAGACTTTTATTTATTTATGTATTTATTTATTTTCAGACCAAGAGGAAGGGTGAGAGAAAGAGGGGGAGAGATGTGTGTGGTCACCTCTCCCACACGCCCCACCAGAGACCTGGTCTGCAACCCAGGCATGTACCCTGACCAGGAACCGAACCAGCAGCCCCCTGCTTCACAGGCTGGCATGCAATCCACAGGTATCTGCCCTGACCAGTGATCAAAGCTTTCATTTTATGGGGAGCTTTATGGGATTACACTCCCACAAACGGAGCCACATCTACCAGGGTCCATCCCTGGAGCATTATTATTATGATTATTCCCATTTTACAGATGAAAGAATTGTGTTACCTGCTCTGGGTCACATATACCATTAGGTGTGGGAGCTGCCAGATTAGTCTAACTTTCTTTCTGTCTGCAGAAAGAAACCCGAGGATGGAGAGAGCCAGCTCCTCTTGCATCTTGCTACTCAGTAACTGTCAGCCTCCAAAGCCCTGTGATGTCATCCACCACATCCCACTGCCTGTTCCACTGTCTCGCATTGGACAGCTCACCAGAAAACCTAGGCTTTTAAATAAATGATGCAAATTCGAGTGCTACACATGGAGCTGAGACTGCTGGGAAGAGCCTTCTGGAGGCAGGAAAACTCAAGGTAGACTTTGGATAGTCAAGCAGAATTTGGATGGGTGGAGAGGATAGGAAAGCACAACCAGCAAGGAGAAATGGGTGAACCAATTTGACATCTTATTGGGAGGTAGTTGTGGTAATGGTGGTGGTTCCTCTTAGAGCTGAGGGATACAGAGGGTCTCTCTGTTCTGCCCATGTAAAGGCATTTTAATTCTCCTTGACTAATCTGCCTAACAGAGATTTGGGAGATGGATGTAAACTCGGAAAAGCTCATTTACTTTCTACCTGTGAAGAAGTGTCGCCACTGCAGGGGACTCAAGTTCAGAAGCAAAGCCCTTGTAAGAAGGGGCCAGGTGGCTGGTTTCATGGACACGGAGTGGGGTTAAGTGTGGATCATTAGCCTCCCCACAGCCTGTGATGGGAACACAAATCAAAAAGAAACAGAAAAGCATTCCAGAGTCAACTTTAGTCAAAGTGCAGTGCCTCTGGTGGCCACGTGGCTTTTTGCCCAGGGATGTAGGGATAACTTACCCATCCTTCTGGCACTTGGTGGATAGGCAGAAGGCTAGAGCCTGGGTTCCCAAGACCCAGAGCAGATATCCCTTTGTCGAAGATGAAGCAGACACTAGTGAAAGTGGTAAGGACTGGTTTTAACCAGTAATAACTATTGCAATAAGGAAGACAGTCCAGAGTGAACTCAATCAACTTGGATTTGTCCAGAGGTGAGGGAGCATTTTGAGAGGAGAATGAGGGAGTAAAAGGAGGTGAGCAGGGGCTCAGTAAGGTCCGGGAAGTGAAAAATTACAAAGGGTCATTGTAAATGCTGATTAGTCTAATCGTGTTTGCTTGCTGGAAATTATTGAGGTTAGGATTCTAACCTCCCACAGAGATGGGAGACAGAGGCCCTGTGCTTTCTGAGATTACATTTCAAGGGGATGGCTTTCAGGTCCTTGGGAGAGACACTCCTGAATTGTAGGAGGTACATATATATCTCAAAGGGACAAAGGAAGGAGTCACGACTGTAAACCCTTTTTAGTAAATGCTCTAAGAAAGAAAGAGGTGGTCAGGAGCCTATTATCCAGCATTGGCTAAAACAAATGGTAAATTCTTTTGGCAGTCTTGAGCTTTATCAGGCAGGGGCTTTAAAGGGGACTGGGGTCATCCCAGGAATGTGGTCTTGCCCTGTTAGTTTAAGTCTTTTAATGTAGGGGGAGGAGGGTGGATGAAATAATTTGCATTGAGGGTAAAATTTTGAGGCGTATGGAAGATGTCTGTCTCAGAGGAGCCTGGTTAAAGTGTCTGGGATTGTAGCTGAAGGTGATGGTCACCAAGCTTCCCCTTCAGAGGTCTGTAGCTTCCAGAACATCAGCAGAGCAGATGGTAAGGAAGGTCTACCTGGCTAAGTGTGAGAGTCACTCTGATACTTCTCAAATCAGGAATCCACCTCCTTACCTCTCACTCTCAACCCCTCACCCCTGTTTTAGGTCAGAACTCACCCAGAAGTAGCAGATTCCACTGAGCTGAATGTCAGAACTCTACCCAACCAACACCAACAGAAACAGTTGTCCAAGTGGTTCCTCAGCCCAGCAGTGTCAGCAGCACCTGGGAACTTGCTAGGAATGCAACTTCTCAGGCCCATTCTAGAGCTGATGGAACAGAAGTTGGGGACGGAATTGGGGAGACTGTCCAGCAACCTGTGTTTGAACAAGATCTCCAGGACAATCTGACACACGCCAAAGTTTGAGAACCACTGACTTACAGGCCTTCCCTCTGCTGGAGGGGATGAAACGGTGGAGGTTAAAACTGAGGTTGGCCTGGAATTTCATAAAGGATTTTTTTTTAGAACTTTTCTTTTTTTTTTAAGAGATTTTATTCATTTATTTTTAGAGGGGACGGGAAGGAAAGAGGGAGAGAAAGAGGGAGAGAGAGAATTGTAGGAGAAACCTCCTACAATTCAATTTTTGGCTGCATCTCATGTGTCCCTTGCTGGGAACTGGCCCGCAACCCAGGCATGTGCCCTGACTGGGAATCGAACCCGATAGTCTGGTTCACAGGCCCGTGCTCATAAAGGATTTGAACTAGAATTGAAACGGCGAAAGGAGAAAACATAGAAAAATATTGAAAATGTGTGCACTTTACCCTAAACGGTAGGGAAATGATGGCATCTAACAGCAAAAGAGATGAGAATAGAATAAGAAAGTGCCCTAGAGGGTGAGTGCCCCAGCAAACCCACGCCCTCGGACCCCGTTCCCAGATGGGTAAAACCCCACGCCCACGCAGCCCCTGAATCGCTCTCTCCTCAGGCCTACACTTAGCAGTCCAATCGCAGCTCTGGCTGGCAGAGCCCGGGAATGAAGCCACGCTAGCCTCAAGTCATAGCTCTTCGCGAGCGCGGGTGGAAACGGTGCTCGGAGTGCGGTTCCAAGGGTGGAGGCTTCTCCTCCAGCCGGACTCGGCCGCAGCTGGCTACAGCTGCAGCTGGCCACAGCCGCGTCTGAGAGGCATCCCGGGCTAGTTCACACCTCCTGGGAATCTAGATATTCAACCCGGCACGGGGTCCCAAACATTCCACATCCTGTGCTGGGAGCCCAGCCTTCTGGGAACCGATGATTTCCCATGCTCCCATCCCCTCATCCCCTAATATCCTCTAATGAGCAGTAGACCCCCAGAACCCGAGCAAAACTACAAAGCCCATAATCCCCGGGGCGCAGGCGCATTGTCTTTTGGGAGTAGTAGTTCTGGATGCGAGGCACCCCTAGTGACCTAGCGGCAGCTGAACTCCACATCCCAGCATGCCCGTGCGCGCGCGGGAGGAGAAGGGAGGGGAGAGACCAGAGGATATGACCGGGGAGGGGGCAGTCGCCCCCCTTTCCCCCACCCTTCCATTCGAGCCGGGCTGGGGTGGGGGGAGGGGCAGGGCTGAGGCAGCCGCGGCTGCTCGCTTCTGTAGGGCAGGGCCGGCAAGGGCGGGACTGGCCCGTTGCGGGCGAACCAAGCAGCGGCGGAGCTAACGGGTCCGGGCGTCGGTGGTGGCAGTGGCGGCAGGCAGCGGTGGCTTTCTGCCTGGGCGGAGGCGGCGGCAGGAGCGGCGAGCATGGCCCGCGCGGCGCCCCGCGCCGACTGAGGTGCGCGGGCGGGATGAGGGCGGGCGTGATGTGGGATGTGGGATGCCCGGGGCCCCTAGTTGCTCCGAACCTCTCTGCGCGGGCAGCTGGCTCGGCCCAGGGGCCCAGACCGGCCCGGTCCACCCTGGCAACTTCCCCGGGGTTGGGGCGCTGGGCTCCCCCATGCAGGCGCGGGTCCGCGTGCGTTGGCCTCAATCCCCATCCCAGCCTTCTGCTTCTGCACATCAAGCCGCTCCCAGCCCTCCAGGCGCAAGTGTTTCACTCCTTGGTGGCCGCTCCCAGCTCCAGCTCCAGCCCCAGCCCTGAGAGGCACTCTCTGCCCCAGTCCCGATTTCCAGTCCACTGCCTAGTTCTACCCCAACTCCGTCATTCCTGGCTTCTGCCCTATCTGGAGACCCCTGCCCCGCTTTTTCTGGCGAGAGGCTGTCTTTCACCATCAGCACCTCTCCTCTTTCCCCTTCCTGGCAATACCCATTGTTCGGGGACCCCCAAGAGCCCAGTTCTCTTTGACGAGACCTAAGGAGCTTGACTGCCTTCCTGCTTTGGAGAAATTGAGGCACAGCACAAGCCGGGAACTTGGCCAAGGCCATGCCCCATTCCTGTGGAGGCTGGCCGGGACCCATCCCTCAGAATGGAAGAGTATTTCTTCCTTCCAATCATTCTTCTGTGACTGGACCAAACTTCCTGGCCCCATGTTGCAGCTCTGGGCTGATCTCACTTTAGTCTCCTCTTTAGCTTTCTACCACTTCTGTTCCCCTGCTCCCCATCCTTCTCCATAGCCCACCTCTGGCCCTCTCTGCCTGCAGTCACCCACCCATTGTTTGTTTGCTCAAGTTAGCCTTTCCATTTCAATCTTGCTAACTGCATCCATCTCTCATTTTGCCTCTTGCTTTAGAGCTGCGTAAGACACTGTAGAACAGTCTAAGGTGGTGTTAGGGGAAAGGGGAGAGAAGTGCTGGTGTTAAAAAGGAATTGGCAGCCTCTTTTGGCCAAAGCTGCTGAGAGGGGTTCAGGGAAACAGTTCTTCCTAATCAGTAACTGACACTTCCTTCTTGTCTTTGAGATACTTGTTTGGAAGCTGGTTGGTGATCCCTGTCCCTTCCTCTGATTATGCCTGGTGGGCTGTAAAGTCCCTCTGAGATGGAGGGAACCACCTATGTTGGAGATGGCATTGGTGGCGATGGTGGCATAAGAGGAGTCTGGGAGACCACACCCTTAGGCCTCATCTTGCTTCAGCTGCTAACTTTGGAGGGGATTGTCAGTTCAGGGAAGGATGCCTGCCAGGTGCCCTGAGCTCTTTGTGGACCAAGACAGAGTGTCTGTAGGTGTAGGTGGTGATTTCAAGTTTAGTTGTCGTGTTTAGGATTTGAGGAACAGAGGGAACCAGGGCTCAGAGAAGTGGCACAGACTTGTCTGTACAGTTAGTTTTTTGTTTTCTCGTCTTCCTTCAGCAGATTTGCCTTTGGATTATCCCTTTCTGGCCCAGTGCTCAGTTTCCCAGTGGGAAGTGGAGGGAGAAAGGGAAATCTCTGAGACATCAGGAGGCTCTGGGAGTGTGTTGGGGTCCTGAACGGGCAATCTTGATCCAAACCAGATGGTTCCCTGCTCCAGTATCCCCTCTCATCCCTCCCTCTTGGCTGAGAATAGAATGCCTTTAACCCTGTAACTTGAGAATGGAGGAAGGGAGGCCAGGGGGCCGATTGTCTCTGTGTATGTTTACGTCTGCATCTACACACTTGTGTGCAAGCTTGCCAGGGGCCCATGGGAGTGACTGCGTCTGGGATTGTATTGCTGTGATGTGTTGTGGCATGCTCACAGCCCTCTATGAACTTTCTGAGCGCAAACCCCAAATAGGGCCAATTTCCAAGCCCCTAGGATCATGGGGTGTGGCCACATGGGAGCATTTCCACATGCCAAGCCTTTGGACCCAAGATACACCTCAGGGCAAGGATCACTCTTAAGAAATCTATCTACCTGTGGTTGAGGAGTCCAAGAGAACAGCATTGGGGGTGTTCCCTTTTCCCCAGCCGTGGCAAGAGAACATCTGATGGGTAGGGGTGTAGGAAGACTGGTGGGAAACTGATTCCTTTGCCTTGTTCTATACTGCATCCTGCCTTGTGTATTGTGTACTTGATTTTGGCCTCTATTAGACTGTGGAGGTTCTTCAAATGTATCCTCATTTCCGCACTAACACAACCTTGCTTGGTCCTTAGCACTAACACAACCTTGCTTGGTCCTTATCACATGGTAGGTGTTCAGGAAATGTTTGGGGGCCTTCTGATTAAAAGTTTAGGTCAGGGTTCCTTGTGGTCAACCAAGTGTCAGCATCCCCTAGAACGCTATTTAAGGCACAGATTTCTGGGCCCCACTCCAGTGGTTTTCCGATTCAGTCACTCTGGGTGGGGCCTAGAATTTGCACTTAAGCCCAGCTCCTTGGAGAGAACGCTTTGAGAATCCCTGGTTTGGGGCCATCAGTAGTTGCTTGGGATTAATCCACATTACTACCTTCCAGCTGTGTCCCCACCCGGTTTTATTCTTGCAGCAGTACTGGGTTGGCTTTTTTCCTCTTACTCTCATGTTGCCCAGTGCTGGCTAGGTGAATGGTAGGGGTGACTTATGGTACCTGAGCTCCGAGTCCCACTGTAACCACACAGCAGACACTGCCCCGTGGTTATTTGAAGGAAGGCCCCATGAAAGCAGGACACTTAAGATTTGGGGCTTTGGAAAAGGGGTGTAGGCGTGGGGAAGCAGACACTGAACCAGGCCCTCATCTGCCCTGTCCTTGCCTCTCAGACCAAGCAATTTGGGGTTCCCGCAAGGCCAAGCCCTGCCATGACTGCACATTGACAGGAGGCCTAAGAATCTCTGAAATTTAGAAAAGTGGAAGAAATTTCGTACATTGTGCTTTTAATTTGTGGAGCATTTCCTACCTGTTATTTTTCAGGGGGCTTATAAGACAGGTAGACATAGACTCAGGTGGGTTACTGAGGAGCAGAGAGATGTACTCTGGGTCACACAGCAGCCCCAGGACTCCTGATTTGAACCTTTTGATGGAGCAGCTGCTAAACCAGTAGCTAGAGTAGCTGGAATAATGGCTGCTGTTCACTGAGAACTTACTACTAGCCAGGCAGCATGCTGGATGCTCTCCATGCTAGTTCATCGGATCCTTGTAGCAGAAACATTGTCAGGCTGGCATTATTGTCCCTATTTTGTAGACAAAGAGCTGACACTTAGAGAACTTTGGAAACTTGCCCAAACTCAGACAGCTAGTAAGGGGAGGACCTGGAATTCAAACTCAGTTCCTTCTGATGGCATACCCCGTGCTCTTGGCCATTCACGGTTTGCCTTAGCCAGCAAACCTGCCATTGTCTTTTGGGTTGTCTGCCCCCAGAGCCTAGAGTACTTACTGAGCTTGGATCTGTGCTGGGTAGTGTGGGAGAGACAATGACCAAGTCACTGTCTTCTGGGAGGGAGTTGAGACAAGTACACCAGTGTCTATAGGGGAAGGCAGAAGTGGTGGCCAGTGGCTTATAGGTTTGAAGGAGGTGGACGTCATCTCCACAGAGGGTTCAGAAGAGGCCTCTAGGCTGGCCCTCGAGGGGCAGGCGGAATTCGGTAGTGTCTGTGGGCTGGAGAGGTGTGCAGGCCAACAGGTACAGAGAGTGGCCATCACGGCACTTCTAGGGTGTCTTCCCTGTTGGTTGGAGTGTAGGAGATGTATTTCAAAAAGCAATGAGAAGGTTCCGATTGGTTACAAGCAACAACTTGGCCGACTTTGGCAGGACAGGACTTTCTTGGAAGGCTATGGGAACTCCCGGAATCACTGAGATGACTTAGGACCCAGGCCCCTTTAGGGTCTTAAGTTGGGAACATAGGGACCAAAGGCCAGCCTCTTCATGACACCACTGTCACCAGCATAAATATGCTCCATCTGTGCTCAGTAATTTTGTTACCACCACTTCGGATTCACCTTCAAGGGAGGAAATGCCCGGTTGGCCCAGCCTGGGCATGCTCCCTTTCTTGGTCAGGGAAGGGCTGGTGGTGTAGTAAGCAGTCCCCCCAGGCTGTATCTGTAAACTAAAGTTTGCAGGAGAAAAAATAGACACTGCAAAAGATCAGTCCAGAAATGTGCTCGGTGATGACTCGAACTGGCTGGCGAGAAAGGCAGTGCTTAGGTCTGGCAAGTTTCTGGGCAGGCAGAGGGCAGACTGGCATCAGGGGATGGCCGGGTCAGAAGGGGATGACTAAAAAAGAAGGGAGGGAGGCATCGGAAAACTGTAGATAGCGTCCAGGTGAGACCTAATGAAAGCTGGAACTTGGCAGTAGAAATGGAAAAGAAGGAACTGATTCTAGAGAGATTGCGAAAGTAGCTATCATCTTCTGGAACAGATACGTAATTGGCTGGGGTTTGACATTTCAGTGTCTGAGTGGGGAGGTTGGCTCCTTTAGCTGAAAAGGGGTGGTCAGGGGAGGGAGAGTTTGCAGGAGAAGATCTGCGCTTCCGAGGAGCCTAGTGCAGGGTGCCCACAGCACACCTGGAACCCTGATGAGTTCCTTCCTTCTCACTCCAGGCTGCCTGATGTGGAGCCCTCAGCCCTGAGGAGGTGGCACCCAAAGCCTCCGGGGCCCTTTACTTCCAGAAAGCAGCTGGGGCTTTGCGGGGAGGCTCAGCACATCTGAATATCTTATCACACCTCAGCCTGGGGTGGGCTTCCCCTTCCCTGCTCTCAGTTCCCATGTCCCAACTTCTCCCACCCCAAGTTCTGCAAACCCAAGCCCTTGCCAACTAAAGGGCCTGGCCCAGCTCAGCGGGGACCTTAGTTTTCAGGCTTTCCTCTTTCTCTTCTCAGAATGCTTGTTGACAGTAAGTCCTTACCTACTATCAGGGCAAACATCTCCAAGTGACATTTCCCACAGAGACGGCCTGAACTCTGCTTGCTGTGTGGGCAAACCAGGCTTTACCTCCAGTCTCGCCACGCACATCGGGGGTGACTGTGTATGTCCCTAACCAGCCACTCTAGAATACTTGGTATTTATTTATAACTCATTATTGTAATTACAACACATTGTCTGTTGAGCTTTCGTGTTGTCATTGCAGATCTATCCTAAAGCTCCAGGGTGTAGGCTGGCCTTCAAGACACCCCGACTTTCTAGCTGAGAACCAGGGAAGTTTCTTCTGACAGGAGTTGGGAGGAAGGGACAACGTCCTCTCTGGGGTAGGAGAAGGAGGAGCTATGCTGAAGGGAAATTTATCCCCACAGGTTCTCAGAGGGAAGGTCATCTTTCTGGGGTGAGGAGGACTGTTCCCTTCAGTTCTAGCGCTTGGCATCCAAGCATGCGTGCTGTTTTGCCAGTTATGAATGCAGAGCATACCACCATGTGCAATAAGGTGAACTGGGGATGAAGGAAGTCTGGAGAAAAATGCAGTTTTTTCATTGTTATATCAGTGCTAAATTGGTATTTGTATAATAATAACATTAAAACAAAAGAAATGCCAAAGACCAGCCTATTAAGTATCCGTTCTGGGATGGGATGTAGATAAACATCCTCAACCCTGCTGCTTCCTTCAGGGGGATGGGGCCCTGCACGTGAGGAATCCCAGAAAGGGTGCTGCTGAGGTGGGAGGGGAACCCGCTGCACAGGGCGGGGCGGGGTCTCCTGCCTGGAGGGCATTATTCCCTGTCCTGTAGTCCTGTGTCTCTTCTCTTCTTGGATTATGATCTTTGTTCGTTAGCTTCCTTTTCCCTTTTCTTCCTCTGTAGGATCAGGGCAGGAAGCATGGCAGAGGGACCAGAAATCAGCCCCACCTCTGCATGGTTAGGGCACAAGGGCCCTCAAAAGGGCCAAGTTGCACGGCTCCAGAGAAAGCAGGGGGCCCTGTGGTGTCAGGGCCTGACCCAGGGACCCCAGAGAGCTGTCCTCCCCCTGCTCCAGCCATTGTCCACGGAGCCTCTCACCTGGAAAGTCCGAGCACCGCAGCCTGAGCATGTCTGCAGCCTGAGCAGGTCTGCAGCCTCTGAGGAAGAAAATCAGCAACACATGTAAATAGCTAATAGGTCTAGAGGGAACTGCTTTGGGGAGGAAAAATCAACAAGTTATTCATTTGTGTGGCCACAGGGAATTTGGAGGGGTAGTGAAGAGGGGAAGCTGAGAGGTGATTACCGGAAGAGGCACAGGTGAGGGAATTAGGGGGTGGAGTAGGGCACCTCCCCCCGCCCGCCCCCCCCCCCCNTGTTGGCCCCCCCCCCCCCCCCCCCCCCCCCCCCCCCCCCCCCCCGTGTATCCCCCACAGCTTTTCTCGCCTCCACTCCCACTCACTCCTTCCTTTGCAGAGTCCCTTTGGGTTTCAAAGGGACATTAGTAGAAACTGGAATCTCTCCTCTCTGTATGTAAGTGGAGCTCCCCACAACTCTTCGTTGCCACTCAAGTTTAGTTACAGACAAGATACCAGTCATTGGATACTGTGGCAAACTGCAGCCAGTGTCAGGAGGAAGTGAAAGTCTCTGCAGGCCTGTGCCGAGTGCTGGGAGTGCTTTGGCCGTGCAGGTGGAAGAGACAGAGAGACAGTAGCCAAAGGGAATGAGGCTGTGTGGACAAGGCAAGAGTCGGGAGAGAGCCCCTGAGCTCCTCCTTGCTCCTGTCTCCCTTGGGNAGACAAGATACCAGTCATTGGATACTGTGGCAAACTGCAGCCAGTGTCAGGAGGAAGTGAAAGTCTCTGCAGGCCTGTGCCGAGTGCTGGGAGTGCTTTGGCCATGCAGGTGGAAGAGACAGAGAGACAGTAGCCAAAGGGAATGAGGCTGTGTGGACAAGGCAAGAGTCGGGAGAGAGCCCCTGAGCTCCTCCTTGCTCCTGTCTCCCTTGGGTTCTCTGGGGGAGGCATGTGAGCCTGGGGATGCTGGGCCACAAGGGAGTTTCCAGGGGTCGGCCTTTTCTCTGTTCCGCCCTGTTTCTCTGTTCCGAACCCAGAAGGTTTGGTATTTCCCTGGACCTGCGCCTGTCAAGGGTTGGACTGCTTCCGGGGGCCTCCAGCATAGCTCAGTAGGAGACCCCAGTTACCACAGGTAGCGGGGACAGGAAAGCCTGAAGGGGGTGAGGAGAAGAATGAGGACCTGTTCAGGCTCTTGCAGTGCTGGGGAGCCAACATTGACACTTCCTTGGATAGGAAAGTGCTGTGAAATGGGGAGTAGGGTGAACAATTTTATTTGAAGCCTGTTTAGCCACAGGACAAAGTGGCAACTGTTTGGTGAAGGAATTTCCTTAGTCCTGAAAAGCAACTCACAGCTTGACCCTAAAGCAAACTTCTAGGATGAATGTGAGTTCTAGTCTCTCAAGTAGCATTTCCAGTACTTAACACGGAAGATACCTCACCTCCCTTCAGGCTGGGTGATGTGTTTTAGAGGGTGTCTTCTTTCACTCAGGCTGCCCGTCCTAGCAATTCCTGCCCGTCCTGGACCAGATCTGTGGGTGTGCCCTGCCATTCGTGCTGTGCAAAAAAGGAGAGAAGCCAGCAGGTCCTGTATTGGCAGTGAGTGAGGCCAAGGTGAGGCCTGGGTTGGCAGAGGGCCCAAGAAACTCTGGGTGGGGCTGTTTGGCTCTTCCGAAGGGGAAGCAGCTTGTTTGATCAGGTGTCCCCTCAATGGTTTTCATAGTCTAGGGCGCAGTCTGCTCAGATGCATGCAGAGTTCTCGCTGCCCTAGCTACCCACAGAGGGGCTGGTGCTGTGTGACTCAGGGCAAATTGCTGCCCTTCTCTGGGCCTCAGAGTCTTCATCTGTAAATACAGAATTTGAAGACCTGCTCAGGGATTTGTTCTCAAACCATGGTAGACCCAGCAGAGGAACACCATAATCCGAGAGGGGAGGTAGTGCCGGGGCCACAGGATTCCACAGTGTGGTCCAGACGTCCATGGGAATCACTTTGACCATTCTCCTAACCTGCTTGGAAGCGCTGATCAGCAGCCATCCTGCTCTGCTATCTCTCTGGAGAACTTGGGCTCCCCGCTGGCAACATAGCTGTTCACTCAGCTCCCATTGTCTTCATGCCCTCAGCCAGCCCTTGCTCTGGCTGTGTGCTGGGTTCAGGCAGAAAAGCCCATCCGGTCGCTCATTATATTCCTCTCTTTCCACACGCCACCAGTTAGGCCCTGGGGTGATTGTTTACAGGGTTCCCATTCCTTTTATGCTCCCAGTCTCCCCACCCCACCCCCTGTGCCCTGGGCTCTGCTCTAGCCAGGGTTTTTTTCCCAAAGCCAAGGCTGATCTCAGGAGGGAGGGCCCAGGTCCTTAGCACAGGCATGTGGCAGGTCGGCTAAGAGTTGAAAACAGAGTTGGAAGGGGATACAGAGGCCTGAACCGAAAGGGCAGGGGATGAACTAGGGACCTCGAGGAGACTAGTTTGGGTAGAGTATAAGGTTTCTTGGATCATTGCCAAAGAAGAAAGGGCAAGATGGGGTAGTCTGATCTAGAGACGGGCCTTGAGACTCAACCTGGCAGGGAGGAAGGCACAGGATTTCCGCCCTGGCTGGACTGGTCACACAGGATTGTGCTCACAAGAAGTGTTGTTAATGACTGTCCTCTACAGGCTGCAGGCTGTCAAGGGTCAGTCTGATAAGAGGGAAGAGATAGACTCCTTGAGCTTTATCCTCCTGACAGCTGCCTTCTCTCTGCCGGCCACACAGGCACTGACAGTCTATTGTGCTGCTCTCGCTGTATCTCCTCTCCTTCCTAAAATGCACAGGCCCTGGCTTCAGCCCAGCTGGGTTTCCCCTGCTTGCCAGCCAGCTCCCTTCCCATCTGTGGTCAGATGAGGTCCGCACTGGGGGAGAGTCAGTCTGAGCCAATTCTGCACCTGACCTTGGGTGGGAAGCCATCTAGGGTGGGGCCAGGGCCCTGGGCAGAGTAACGACTCCCAGACCTAGTCGGTTCATTTTGGTCTCAGGGTCACCCTGCTGCTCAGCCAGCCAGACCTGGGGGCATGAGGCTTTGGGGGACTTCCACCTTTGCCACAGAGCGTTGGGCGCTCCAGCTGTTTTGCTAGGAGTGGGGTTGGGGATCTGATGGAGTTTGTGCCGGTAGCTTTGGCCTCCCTGAGTAGAATGAGTTGGAGGGGTCTCTGTAGTAGATCCAGGGCTACTGTAGTGAAGGATGACAGTTCCTTGGATAATGTGGTGATGGTAGATGTGGAGAGAAGTAGAAAGACGAACAATTTAGGTGGTAAAAGTCAGGTGGGTGGACTTCGTAAGAGGTTGCCTGAAGAGGAGGCCGGAGGAAGGAGGAGCCAAAAATGACTCTCACGTTTCAGATTTGGATGGATGAGTTTGGTTTGGGGCAGGTTGAGTTTGAGGTATTTTGGGGGTACCTCTAAGATATGTCATCTGGGGGCAGCATCCAGAAATGAGTGGGATAGATGGGTCTGGAGGGCAGGGGGGTGTGTGTCAGGCAGTTTTTGAAGAGCCAGGCACCATTCTTAAGAGGATGAGAAACAGGTTTGGAAAGGGTTCCTCCCAAAATTCATTGCCAGATGAAATGTGACCTGGGGTCCTGACTTTCCATTGAATTCCTTGTCCAGGGTCATCTCCTCTTCCCTGGCCACTTCAGCTGGCTCAAGGCCTGGCCAGGCAGAGACAGACCCTGCCCTGCGTCGTCTTCCCTGTGGTTGGGGCACTCTGATGGTGGGCGCTGCTGACCCCAGGCCTCCCAGGAAGGCAGAGCTGAGCATGTTGGAGGGTCCCCCCCACCCGACCACCAGTCTGCATACCTGGGTAGTGTCCTGGCTGAAGAAGGATTTGGGTCCTGGCCAGATCTCAGCCGCTGCTGGGAATCCCAGAGCTGTTTCGGTTCCTGTGGGCTTGTGGGCCTCTCAGCTGGGCTGACCTATCAAGGATGGGGTTTTTAGGGACAAGTTCAGGGCAGCCTTTCTGCATCAGATGGCAAGCGATACTGTCTTAAGTGGCTTTTAAAAATTCTTCTAAATGAAGTGGAAAATGGTTGTATATGTGTACAAGATTGTATCAGTTGGACTTCTTCAGTTACAAAGGCCAAAAATCTAGAGTGCCCTTTGATAAAAGGGAACCTGTTGACTTGTGCCTGAGAGAATTGCTGGCTGTTTACAGGGACGATGAGGGGCTCAAACAACACCCCATCACTCTGCCCTTCTCCATGGCGATGCCATTCAGTTCCCTGTGGTAGAAGGTGCCTGCCACCTGTGCCAGCCCCAGTCCCCTCAGCACCCTGCACCAGGATTCCCGCAGGAGTCGTGGGATCACTTGGAATTGGGTCCCCTGCCTAACTTTGAACCAAGCACGGTGGTGGGGTGTGTTCAGTGCTCTGGTTGGCCAGGCCTGCGTTTCATGGCACAGACATGGTTCCCAAAAGGAAAACAGGGTGTCATCTAGTCTAAAGACGCCATGTATTGGAGCAGCAGGCAGTGGATTTGG
Source organism: Sturnira hondurensis (assembly GCF_014824575.4). NCBI lineage: Eukaryota > Metazoa > Chordata > Mammalia > Chiroptera > Phyllostomidae > Sturnira > Sturnira hondurensis. The sequence continues at coordinate 2,511,621 of NW_028087376.1, read as the reverse complement.
GCCCTTGGAGGCTTTTCGGTGACTCCCAGCCTGACACATCAGAAACACACTATAGACACACTAGTAAGGATTTATTGCCATTTATTAATTTACCTTGTTAAAAACTAAATGCTAGAATGTAGAATGGAACTTAGAATCACTGAGTCATTCCATTTACAGATCAGGAAGTGGCGGCGAAGTTTGCCTTTTACTCTGAGAACAGAAGCCAGGTCATCTGACTTGCAGGCCGAGGGCTCTCTCCAGAATGATGTGTAGCATCTTGTAGGGAGGAGCCCCTTAGGTACCAGGGCTGCCACCCTCACGAAGTCATTTGTCCCCTGCACTTCAGGACAGAGAGCTGACATAGGCAGGCTATTGCAAGTGTCACTTCTTCATGGTGGCCCCAGGCCATTTGCATGTTGGTTGTTGTTAGGCAGGGATCTGTCTGAGATGGGGGAGATGCTCACCGTGGCTTAACCTGTCCCTGTAGAAAGAAGAGGCACTGGCCGTCTTCTGGCTGGCTTCTGCCTCATGCTGCCTCCGTGCCCTCTCAGGCTCTTCTGTCGTCTTGGCTTCTGGAATGCTTACTGCTCTGGGTTGTTTTCTGCTGGCACCTGGGTGAGGATGTGGCTCCAGGGCTGCTGTGCTTTCTGGATTGTGTTGGAATGTTTCCTGTGGGGCAGAGGTGTGCTGCCCTGTCTTCTCCCTTGGAAGAGAATGCCCAGCACAGTGGTGCTAGTTTCGGGTACAGACAGAGCATGATTTTGGCCTCAGCTCCCATCACCCCCAGTCTGTGAGGGTCCAGATATTTGAGCCAGTTTGGCAGAGCCAGGAATGGGGTGCGGTAGAAAGACCGTTGGGCTTCAAGCCTGCAGTTTAGCCAGAGGAGACCTCATGTTCAATCTGACACATGCTTGTTGCCATGGGTGGGTCACTCCCCTGGGCCTGCAGGCTGACGAGGGAATGCTGTCCCTGTGAGGGGCTTTGGGCTACTGAGGATCTGAGTTACATATAAACAAAATGCTGGAGGTCCTGGAAGCTGGCAGGCAGTTCTCATCAGCTCCTAGGTGCCCAGGGAGTGAGGTGGGCTCTTCCGAGTTTGGGGCTGGGGTCCTCTTTCACTCCAGCCATTTATCTCCTCAGGCACATTTCTTCCTGCCCTTCAGATATGTGCTGACAGCCAGTTCTCTCCGGAACCGTCTGCCAGCCCAGACTGACCAGTGTGCTCTGTCTGCCTTTCTTGCTCAGCTCCCAGAGGTCCTCTGCTCTGCCTCCTTCTGTCTGGGGCTGTGTTCTGAGCCTGGGCCAGACCTCCCTGTTCCCTTGGGCTTAGCCACATTGTCTGCTCTTGTCCCTGCCTCCTTCCTCTCCGTGGGGCTGCAGCTCGGTAGGACCTCGGGTACATAGTGTTTTGCAGCTTACAGTCATTGCTTATTTCATCTTGGCAGCGACTGCGGGATAAATAGGGCAGGCATTATGCTCATTTTACAGATGGAGGGCCTGAGGCCCAAAGAGGTATGATTTGCCCACAGACACAACTGTCAAATAGCAGAGCAAGTCCTACAGTTGAGGTCCTCTGGGTTTAGTCCAGGGCATGCGGTAAAATGTTAACTCATAGCGACATATTGGGTTGGGGTGCTCCAGTCTCACCAAGGAGGGCCAGGGGCGGGAAAGCGGGCCCTGGCCCCACCCCTTCACAGCCCTAGGTCGCCCCTGTTCAGCCTGTGTCCCAAACAAGCGCCATCAAGTGGGCCATCCCCGTGTAACTGAAGGTACATAATAGAGCCGGACAACAGAGACTGCTCCCTGGGGACCATCATAATGGACCCTGGTCTCTGTATTTTTTCCCCTCCCTGTTTCCCTAGAGTTGACAATAATGCACATCATGTCGGATCATCTTTGCAGGGAGCAAATATAACTCAGGCCAGTTCCGGGAGGAGGAATGGCTGAGGGGACTGGGAAGGGTTCCTCTCGCTCACACATGCCCCATACTCTTTCCCTCTCCCCTCTCCCTTCCTCCTGGGGGAGTGGGTCGGAGGCAGTGCAAGGGGAAGGCTGCCTTCGTGCCTACTCATAGCAGCTGATACTGCCGCTTTCCAGAGGTGGTAAAGCAGATTACCTAGCAACCTTGGGGATGGTTGTTCCTCCCAGGGGCCCTGCCAGAGACAGTCCTGGCGTATGATCAGCTCCTCAATGAAGAGGACGGGTGCTCAGCCAGAGCAAGGGAAAAATGGAAGCAGGTGTGTGTTGGCCATGACCCAGCCTGCAGCTGTGTTCTTCAGTACAGCAGCTACCTGCTTTCTGCGTCCTGGAGACAAACATTAGTGACAGAAGGAAGAGTGGGCACAGGGCAGGAGCTGGAGCTGTAAGTTACCGAGCACCAGGCTGGGCAGGGGCAGGGCCTCTAACTGGAACTTCCAAGGTCTTTGTTGGAAAACTGACGTCCAGAGGACGCAGCAGTGGAGCAGAGGGCTGACTCTGAGCTCCTCCCTCTTTTTACTTCCCTTCTCTCTACCTCAACTCCCTGGGAGAGAGGGGACATTGCTTCCTTTTAATTTCCTGGTCCAAGTGTGGATGCAGACACCTTTGGGTTTCCATTAGCATCGCTGCCACAGGCTGACCTTTTCAAAAGACATGACTAAAGATAAAAGAGGAACAAAAGAAAGCTAAAGACAGTGTGTGCAGAATAAAAACAGTCTGGCTCACAATATATAGGTGACTGGTTTGTCTCCAAAATACCCTGCCCCACTAGAGACACCTGCCTTTGGGGCCAGCAGACCTCTGCACCTAGAGTCCCTGGCCTCCCAGCACTGACCTGTCTCCCTGTCTGAGGCACCCCCCGGGACACATTCCACCATGAATCCTCTCCAGGACAGCCTGTCCCATCCTCCTCTCTGCGCAGGGCTCATTGGTTGGAGGGGCAGTGTGGCTCCTTCCTTAGGCCACATAGGGGATTGGTACCTACATGACTGTGCCTTGTAGGAGTGCCATTTATTCTTAGTGATCCGTGTTCTGGGACCCATCTCTTGACACAGTGCTCAGCCCCAGTGTTTAGACCACAAGGTGCCATAAAAGGACTGGTAGTTCCCCAACATTTGATTTTGGCAGGAACTGTACAAGTCTCCCCACCTGGTCCCTTCCTCCTGCTGGCCACGAGAACAGAAACTAATAAGCTGGCCTGGTTGATGGGAGTCTGGAGCTGAGTTATCGGAAAGATTGTTCTGTTTCTTTAAAAAAACAAGAAGAGCACTTTGAAGTCACCTAGTCTAGATGAAGGAAGTAGATAAGAACCTGACCACAAAACTGAGTTTCCAGCCTCCCGCCCGCCTATGCATCCTGTCTGGCGTGTGAATGGTGCTCAGGAGTCAGGAGCCAGGTCTCCACATTCCAAATCGCTGCCCTCCAGCACACACAATGCTCCCATTTGATAACAAATGTTCAGTCACCAAAAAAAATCAGAAGAACCACTGCCTCACATGGGATTGTGGGGAATAGAAGGTGGGAGGTTGTTGTCAGTCACAGTCCACTGCCCCTACGCTGCTGCAGCTAAAGCCCTGCTGAGAAATTTGCCCTGTGCAAAGCAGGCCACTGCCTACAGCCCTCGTTGTCCCTTTCACAGCATCGTGTGGTGCCAGAGGCTTTGGCAGACATTCCACCTGAGTTGGTTGGCCACGAGGACTGAAAGGGTCAGGCAGGGGTCTTACCAGCCCAGTGGGGCATTGCTGGGGCTGACGACAGACAGGCTTGTTCTCACCTGCCCCTGCAGGTGAGCACTGGCCCTCGCTGAAGGAGCCACACTGCTCCTGACTACCAGCCACGGGGCTGGGAGAGGGGCGATCCGGAACCAGGGCTGGTGCACTCCGGGGAGGGGCGCTTTTGGACTCTCATGTCCCAGAGGCTCCGTCAGCACTCTTGGGGCTGGAGCTCATCCTGTGTGTCACAGCTTCAGGCCAAGCCCATCCTAGAATGTGTCCCCCAGGAAGAGGTGGGGCCTGCCGCCGGGACTCCTGTTGAGCTGTGTGCGAAGACTGCACAGACCCCAGCCCTGCAGCCTCCCTGCCGGTGAGGCCATCTGGTCACCTTTCTTCCAGGGCCTCTTTCTTGCACATCACAGTTCTGGGGGTTGGGTTATGACCTCTCCCCCGACATTCCCTCCCCCCTCCCACAGAGGATAGATGCTAGAGTTTTAGGTTGAGTCCTACTCCAGGCCTGGGCTAAGGCCTGGCTAGGGTTTTGAGTCACAGAGACTGTGGTCTGTAATCTAGAAGCATAGCCTCTCCCTTCCCTAAGTGTTTGTTGGCAGGACTTGCATGCGCCCTAGCTCAGACCTTCTCTGTCAGCCCCTGCTGGGACCTAGCAGGCCCTAGCCTCCTTCAGGGTGGCCAGACTTCCAGTGCTGACAGGTGGAGGGGAGTCCAGAACAGATCCCCTTGACATGGTCCAGGCTTGAAAGGGGCAAGAGAGGGCAGTGGGGGAAAGCAGAAACACCTGTCCTGTTCCTTTCCCCCCGGCTGAAGGCAGGAGTGATCAGATTTGGGAATTCTGGTGTTGCTCTCCAAGGGCTGGGAGAAAGAGGGCTGTTGGGAGTTGGGGGGAAGGGGAAAGCCCTGCCCCTCTCTGCTGTCTTGTATGTATGACTCACCGCTTTTTTAGGAGAGCATTCGCCCTTTGCCTCCACCCCCTGGTGCCTCCTCCTCAGTCTGCGTTCCTTGCCCTTTGTGTTCCAGGGAGCTGTCTGGGTGTGCTGGGCTGTGTTTTCACGGGCTGAGTCCCTGTCACATGGGTGCACGTGTTGGGGGTGAGAGGGCTGAAGGTTACCTGGAGAAACCATTTACTTCTCTACCCCCCTTCCAACCAGGGTGACGGAGTGCAGTTACACTCTTTCTAGACATTCTCTTAGACTCACCCTGGTCTTCCCACCCCAGGGGAGGGGTGTGTGTGTGTGTGTGTGTTTGGGGGGCAGCGTTGGGGAGGTTTGGATTAACCCACGGATTAACTCTGCTCTGAGAAGAGTTACAAAGGAGACTTCCCTTTGGTAGGAGTGAGTTTGACAGGGACCATGATCCTTTTTCCCAAGGGGGGCTGTAAGTCGAGGATTGACTCCCTTCTTCTTGAATCCCTGGACTTTGCCCTTCACTAGTGCTCCAGTCAGCTCTGCCCGTCTGCAGGCCTCTGGGATAGGCTATGGAATCCTGTCACCAGCTCCCATCTCTTTAGAAGGCCAGGCCCACAGATGGGACCTGGGATGCCCATCTCTGATGTTAGCTGCCCCCTGATACCCTTGGAAGGGCAGCCCTCCTAGGGGACCCCTGGGTGGTGGGAAGCCTGGAGGGGCTGCGGAGGGTCTCAAAACAGAGCAGGAGCTTCAAAGCCCTGGAAAGAAGGGCTCTGCTCTAGGGCAGTGATGCAGTGACATACAAGGAGGGAGAGGGCTGGGGCTCCCCCCGTGCTGTCTGCCACTCCTAGGCAGCGATGAATAGTTGCCGAATGAATGCCTTCTCCTTCTCTTGAGGTTCAGCTCATAGCCCAGACATCTAGACAAGGGCAGAGGAAAAGGAGGGCTGGGCATCTCTACCTGCAGTAAGAGTGCGATCTAAGATCTAAATCGTAAAGGTGATGAATAGCCGAGCCACCTGGTGCTCTAACCTTATCTTTCAAGGGAATTAGAGCAGACTGAGCAGCCTAGGTCCCTGACCCTGGGAGGTAGAGCTGGGTGGTAAAGTCTAAACCCCTAGCTCTCCAGACTCCCTTCTGGCTTGCCCTGGGCCACCACTCACTTATCCCACTCCTTTAAAAGTCCCCAGAGAGCCCTGGCTGGTGGAGCTCAGTGGATTGGGTGCTGGCCTGTGAACCAGAAGGTCACTGGTTCGATTCCCAGTCAGGGCACAAGCCTGGGCTGTGGGCCAGGACCCCAGTTGGGGGCGCACAGGAGGCAACTGAACATTGATGTTTCTCTCCCTCTGTTTATCCCTCCTTTCCCCTCTCTCTGGAAATAAATAAATTAAATAAATAAATGTCCCCAAAGAAATTTAGATTTGTTTCCCAGTCTCCTACCTTCAGGGCCTTCCACCTGTCTCCTGCTTCTCTTAATGTCTGAGGCTTTCAACCCTGTGCAGAAACCCCTTATTAACTCTTTTCTAGACGCTTGCTGCCAAACTGGCACACAAACTCTGTGTAGTCTGATGAGGTGACAGGCTCTGTGACCCACAAGTCCTGCCACATGATGGACGTGGCACTCCTTTCTGTGCAGCCTCGGGGTGAGGGTCACTGGGGCAGAGCTGATGCTGAAACCTCAGGTCTGTGCTGTCCGCCACACCTCCCTGGAAGCTGCTGTCTGCTGCTGCGGAGAAGGGAGAGGCTCTGCGTGTGGTTAGCCGGGAAATGGGGCTCTGCAGCAAGACCCTGGCGGCGCTGTCCTGGGGGAGGCTGGGGTGGGGCTACGGGTGCCGAGGAACCCGTGATGCCTATTCAAGGTCATGGGACTCCAGCCCACAAGAGTCACCAAAACTGGAGCTGGGGCTAACAAACCTGTGGTTCTTTTAAAAATATATTTATTTATTTTTAGAGGGAAAGGGAGGGAGAAGGAGAGGGAGAGCAACATTATTGTGCTGTTGCCTTTCATGCACCCCTACTGGGGACCTGGCCCACGACCCAGGGATGTGCCCTGACTGGGGATTGAACCAGTGACCCTTTGGTTCATAGGCCAGCACTCAATCCACTGAGCCACACCAGCCAGGGCAAAAGTGTAGTTCTCAACATGTGAAAACCTGGAGCACAGGCACTGAGCTAGGAGCTTTATGCTTCTCATCCTTACAGAAATCCTCCGAGACGGGTGACATTCCCATTTCACAGATCAGAGAGGTCAAATGATTAACAGCTGGCAAGTGGCAGTGCCATTATGGGAATTCAGGTTTTTCTAGGTGCTTTCTCCTTTGGGAAGGCTTGGCTGGAAGGGGGCTGTGAGTTGGGTGAACAGATGTGAGAACTGACAAGTACTGACCAGGGAGGACGTGCAGCCAGCAGCCGGCAGTGCCTGGGGGACCGCCCAAAGGGAGTTCCGCGTAAGCAGCCCCGGGGAGGCCCTGCTGACAGAGTATTAAGAGTGGGCACTTCCATCGCTTTTACACACAAGCCTTTCCCACTGCCTCCAGGTTGTTAAATGGGGTTTGTACCTGGGGCCTCGTGTTTCTTGGCGGTCCACGAGAACTTAGAGAAAGCTTTCACTTACAGAACGTCAGAGCTGGAAGAGTGGGGGCAAAATGTAATGATCACTTTCATCTGCACACTTACATAATGATTTATAAAAATGGCTTCAAAGCATTTTTTCATTGCCATTATTTTTGTTCTTATAACCCTGGGGTTATAGAGAGAGACGAGAGAGGGACAAATCCGTGTTGGTGCTCACTGTGTATAGGCCAGTGCTAGGTCCTGCAGTGATAAGAGATGATGAATTACAAATAACATGATCTCTGCACTTAGTCTGTATTTTTTTTCTTAGTTTGTATTTTAAGGGAAGGAGATAGACACATCTTTTTAGGTTCCAAGTAGGGCCATAATACAGGTTCTGGTGCAAATAATGCCACTAATTTTTATTACAAAATCACAAGCATATAATTCTGTAAAATAACAATGTCACACTCAAGCACGCCATATGACATTTGAGGTGAAATATTCAAATCAAAACTACAGTATTACACCCATATTGTTACCCCACCAACCACACTCAAGTGGGTGTTACTTCTGCCGGACCCCATATGAATGGGCCAGATTTAGCCCATGGTCCAAACTAGTTTATAACCCTTAGAGGGTAGGGTGTCGTGAGAGATGAGGCTTAGGAGGGTGGCCTGATTTGGGGATCTCTGGATGCAAGTGTTAAGGAGCCTGACCTTGGTCCCGTGAGTAAGGGTTCCCCTCCCATCTGGTATGCTTACGAATGCAGGGAGGTGGCGAGTACATTCCTGAAGTGCCTATGGACGTGCTGAAGAGGCAGTTGAGAATGTGGCTCTAGAACCCAGGGTAGAAGGGCAGGCTGTTAGATTTGAAAGGGGATGGTGTGTAGTAGAGAAGCAAAGAAAAGGGGGCTGAGGGCAGAACCTTTAGGGTGCCTTAGCATCTCCAACGGGGAAGGTCTGAGTCCAGAAGGTAGATGGCAGAGGCCTGGAAGTTGGAGTGCTGGCCAGCAGGAGCAGGTGGGAGATGATCAGAGAGGAAGAGGGCGGAGATTTCCTAATAGTTCAAGAATCCTGGCCTGGGAGGAAAAACGGCTTGTCTCCCCGTGGCAGCCTGGACTAGAATTTGGCTCCTAATTCCATTCCTCTTCTGACGTGAGGGAAGATCTAAAGGCTGGGCCTGCTGCAGGCAGGTTGGGGACTGGAAGAGAGTCAGCTGGGCCTTCCATCAGGGCATCCACGTGGCCCAGACGCCTTTCTCCCTGTGAAGTGGTGAAGTGGCGTGGAAGAGGGGCCGAAGGCTGCTCAGACCACATCTGCCCACCGCCGCCCTCACCCCACTGTGGACTGAAATGAAGAGGGGTGGGGGAGGAAGAGCCATTTTAATTGAGGCTTTTGATCAGCTTACCCCAGGCTATCCTCGGTCTGCTTCCTTCAGTGTGCTGGCTGGAGTCCTGTGAATCTCACTGGAGAGGGTTTGATATGCCTTCCCTGGAGACGGTACTGGCAGGGATCCCTCGTTCCCCAGTAGGAATGGTTTAATCTGACTCATCCTGTCAAGATGGCACTGTAAATTTATACTTTAAATACATAGCAGTCATAAGTAAAGAAGTAAAATTCTAAACACATGGTCATGCATCCCCCCTCCCCCCACACAACATGATAAACGTCTCGGTGGTGAAAAATGGGACAGGAACACAAAGAAGAGGGCAGGGCTGGAGCTGCAGGCCCACTGGTCTGAGTCTGCAAGCAGGCAGGAGTAGCTGGAAATCCGGGGTAACAGCTATAAGGTGCTGCACATGAAGCATGGACCTAGAGCTAGTTCACTGCTGGACCCGGGGCTGGGAAAAGAGGCTGAGAAAAGGTGCTTTCGCCCCTTCCCTGGGGTCCTCACAGCCTGGATGCAAGCCGAGTTGGTCCTGTAAGATTTTATTCTGGATTGGGAGACCCGAAGGCCCTGGGGAAGCAAAGTGAGAGCCCTTTGACGGGGAGAGGAAAGTAAAATATTAGAGAAAAGATGAGCTTGCATACTGAAATACAGAAACACATGAGAAACACTAATGTGGAAAAAAATAGAACAAAATAAAAAATGTCCCCCAGAAGAAATGAAAATAGCCATCGGAAAAGTCTTTCATATAAATTAGGTTTAGGTCCTCAGAAAGATAAGGAGACATGCAGTTCATTAAAGAAAGAAATTATGAAAGAAAAAACCCAAGAATATATGAATATAAAACTTTTAAATAAAAAATTCTAGCAGTGAGGCATAGTGTCATTTGAATTTGGAAGAACAGCTAGGACTCCAGCCTGGACACGGAGAAGTCGTGAGTTGGGAGCCGATGCTAGGGATTCATCTAGAATGCAGCGCAGACGTGGAGCACAGATTGACGGGCCTCAGCCTGTGCCCAGTAGGAGTTCCAGACCTGAAGAAACAGCATGACTGCCAAACAGAATAGATGCCTAGACATAAAATAGTGAAACTGCAGATAAAAATAAAGAAAAAATACTAAAAACTACCAGAGAAGAAAATTCAACTAGCTGACAATTAGGCTGACAGGATGCCCCCAGAGATGATGGAGTATCAGGGAAGCTAGAACTCTCTATCCAGCTTCAAGAATGAGGTAAAAGAAAGATGTTTCTTGACATACTAAGATAGATTTTTCACCCACAAACCCTTGCCTAAAGAATTACTAAAGGTATACTTTAGTAGGAAGGAAAATGAGTCAGGGAGAAGGAACAGGTTCCTAGCACTAATATTGGGCACAGAAACTGACACATTGGCACATTTAATTCACTATGGATAGTATATCGGGATGCTTTCTGCTACAAGTAGTAGAATAACCCACAGTGACTTAAACTCTAAAAGATATTTAACCAGCTTATAATGAGAAATTCCAGGGCTGGGGCAGTGGTCAGTATTAGCATGAAGGACTCCAAATCACTCTACCTTCTGATCTGTCATCCTCAGGGTGTGAGATCTGCCTCCTCATGGTTGTGAAATGGCTGCTGCTGCTCCAGGCATCATATCATCACCTCACAGCCCCCCAAGCAGGGAGATGCTAAAAGAAAGGAAGCTATCTAAGGTGCCTCTTTTTCTAGGAGAATCTAAGAAGGCCCCAGCAGACATCTTATGTCTCATTGGCCTGAGCTGGTCCACCCTTAGAGCAATTCCTGATAAAAGGGAACAGGCTTACTGTGGTTTGCTTTGAGCCAGCTTGCCCCATCCCCTGGGACTGAGTTCTTTGCTGTCTGAACAAAATCAGGATTCTGTAGACAGGAAAGAAGGGGGAGTGGCTGGTGGTAGGCAACCAACAGCATCTGCCACAGATGGCAAAACACACAGACAAAAATCCAGTGTCTAACTTGGTTTTTAATTTGTAAAGGAAAACTCAAAGTGTTGACCACATTGTCAAGGAAGAGTAAGGTAGAATAAAGTAGAGAATTTTATTATTAAGTCACACCAAATTCCTGCCTGGTTAAGAGAACAGTACTGCTGAAAATTAGTCTTCATTAAAAAAATGTACAAATGTGTGTGCTAACAATTTAAGATAATCACTAAAAGAAGAAGAATATCATTTCCAAGACAGGAAGGGGGAAAAGTGGCAGGAGGGGGGAGAGTATTAGATTGCCAGGGGGAAAAAGTCCGAAAGAAAAATTAATGAAGAGAAAACACAAAGACAGTAACATAAGTCCAAATATATACTATGTGTAATGGCTTACATGCACATTTTAGAAAAACCAGATTGCGTAAAAAGCAAGTAAGAAATTGTCTGTCGCCGAGACACCCAGTTAGCAGGACACAGAGACTCAACAAGAGCCTCCCTGTCCTTCATCACAGGTGGTGCTGTTCTGTAACTTTCTGTTCTTTGCCCCATTTTTTCCTCTCTTCCCTGACTGTTTTTGCCTGGCCTTGTCTGCCTAACACGTACCTGGACACAAACCAACCGCACTGGGACTCCGTGAGGGAGCCGCTGTGGAGGAATGGCGACCCCACGTCTTAGTTCTTCCCTTGGGTCCACCCCCGCTAATGCCCCAGAGCCCAGCGTTCCTCTCCTTACAGCCTATTTCTTAGGCTGCACCACTGATTTTCTGGCAATGCTTATTTCTCTAGGACTTCATTGACAGTTAGCCAGAGTGACCATCATAGATTTGAAAAACTTTGTTAGCTCTTGCTTTCTGGTTTCCTGGCTGGTGAATGGGCAGCATCAGAAGTACGAGGGCTGAGATCTCAGACTGGATGGCAGGTCAAGGCGAGGTCTCCTGCAGAAAGGCAGGGGCTCAAGAGGCAGAGGCTGCCAGAGGGGGTTTAACTGGGAGACAGGGAGGCCTGGTCACTGGGATAACTGTGAGGGTCTGTGCTGGAGGCCGCTGCCAGGACGTTGCTGAGCCATGACTTCAGTTAGCTGAGCACATGGAGGGGGTGCAGCCGGTTCTCAGCCACTTGAAGGACATGCCTCACTGGGTTTGAGATGCATGAGGGAGGGGCTGTCAGGTTTTTCCCTCAAGATAATGACCGACACTGCCCCTTTCCCCAGGGCAACTTCTGCCCTCTGCTTTTGGCTCACCCAGGAGGCTGGGAGTTGCTAGGCTGGTAGGGATCTGGGGCACAGGAAACCCTTCTGGAAGGCAGTAGACGCTTATGGAAGGAGCACAGGCCTTGGAACCATCAGACCTGGAGTGGTGTTAAAGCTACGTCACTTCCTGCCTGGCTGACGTTGTTCAGCTTCACCTTATTCAGTCGACTTCGTTCAGCTTGTCTTGGGACTTTCGTGAATACCAAATCATGCAATGGGAGCAATTCTATGGTTTGATGGCTTTATGTTGTAGCTCTGGGACATGGCCTCAGGCTCCATTGTCAGTGGGAAGAAAGAGGGTGGCCTTCATCAGTATCTTGGACTGGGTTTTTTTTCTTCTCCCCATCCCTTTCAGATTTAAGCAGCCTCCTTCCTCCCATCCTCTGCGCCTTATTTTGACATTTCTTTTCTCTGCCAAGAAGATTGTGTTCAGCTGCACTGGTCTGAGGCTGTGCTATCATCCTGTGCTCCATTAGGTTAATTTGATGGCCTGTCTCCTGGGGACTGACCGGAGAATGGCTCTAAAACCGCCCTCGCCTCTCCTTTTGGGGGGCGGCCTTTGCTGCTCAGTCCCATAGGCCTGCCTCTCCTCTCCTTTATCTGTGACCTGGCTAGGGCTCTTCACTTCCATTGGGTCCTGTGTCTGCTCGGGCATGCATCCGTGATTGGCAGAAGGCCCTAGGAGGAGGGAAATGATCCATTCTTCAGAGCCTTTGCTGCCCCTGACCTTCTGGATTCTGGTCATTGATTACTCTCTTCTGTCTCAGTATTTCAAGCTTGTACAGCCATTCAAGGGACATTTATGATTAAAATGGCCTCACCAGATTTGCTTAACCTGTGACCACAAACCTACAAAGACGGTAGCATTGCCTTGCCACCCACTACCTTTTCCTTGTTACCCTTCTGTCTGAGAGAACTGTTTCTCAGCGGATCTCTGTAAATATGCATCCTCAACAATAAAAAGACCCTTCTCGTTTTTCTGCCACCAAATGCATCACCCGCCCTGTGTTGGTGCCGTGCTCTGCTGTGTTTCCTGTCTCACAGGTGGGCCCTGTCCCTGTAGGCACTGGCTCCTGCCCCTTTGCTGCTCAAGGCCTTTGCTTCTCAATTGTTGTTTCCTTCTCCCTTGGCGTTCACTTTCCCCTCTCCCAGCATTCTGCAGTATCTCCCAGCTGAACCTCTGTTCCACTTTATCCTGCTCCCTGTCCTTCGGGAACATCTTGATTGAAGTAGAATTCACATATCATGCAGTTCACCCATGTCAAGTGTACAATGCAGTGGTTTTTAGTCTATTCACATGCTTATGCAACCTTCACCGCAAACGATTTTAAAACATTGCATCACCCCAGAAGGAAGCTCCCTGCCTGTTTGCAAACACTCTCCACTTCCCCCAACCCCCCAGCGCTAGGCAACCAGTAATCTTCTTTAGAGATTTGTCTCTTCTGAACATTTCCTACAAATGGAACCATATCATGTATTCTTTTATGATTATCTTCTTTTACTTAGCACAGTGTTTTCAAGGTTCATTCGTGTGATCGTGTGTCCTTCCTCGTTACGGGTGAGTAAGTTTCCGTCCTGTGGGTAGAGCTCACTTTGTTAGTTCACCAGTTGATGGAACTTTGGGTTGTTTCCACATTGGAGCTAATACAATGTTTATAACCATTTGTGTACGAGTTTTTCATGGGCACGTGTTTTCATTTTTCTTGGGTATATACCTAGGAGCAGAATTGCTGACTTATATGGTAACTACTCTGTGTTTAACCTTTTTTAAAAAAGATTTTACTTATTTATTTTTAGAGAGAGGGAAAGGAAAGAGAAAGAGAGGGAGAGAAACATCAATGTGTGGTTGCCTCTCACGCACCCGCTGCTGGGGACCTGGCCCCACAACCCAGGCATGGGCCCCGATTGGGAATCGAACCAGGACACTTTGGTTCTCAGGCCTGTGCTCAATCCACTGAGCTACACCAGCCAGGACTATGTTTAACCTTTTGAGGAACTGCCAGACTGTTTGCCAAAGTGGCTGCACCATTTTATAATCCCACCAGCATTGTCTGAGCACTCCTCACTAACACTTGTTAATACCCGTTTTCATTATAGCCATCCTAGTGGCTGGGAGATGATATCTGGTTGTGGTCTTAATTTGCATTTCCCTGATAGCTAATGATGTTGCATTTCTTTTCATCTACTTTTGGCCATTTCACAGCCAGCCAGGTTTCCACTCCTACCATGCTCTGGGTCAGCCATTGTGAAGGTCACTGCTGACCTCTGTCTGACAACAGAATGGTCAGTTCTCAGTCATGTTGTACTCAGTTTTTCAAAAAAATTTGACGCAGTGAATTCTTCTTTGTTCTTGAAACACTTCCCTCTCTTGACTTATTAGATACAGGGCCGATTTCACTCTGCTCCCCTGGCCATTTATTTCCTGACTCTCTTCTGGCCTCTTCTAGTCCTTGGAGTGCCCCAGGGCTCTCTCCTGGGCCACCTTCACTTATCTATGTCAGACCCTCCCTAGATAGTTCCTCCTGGTCCTGTGCTTTTAAAAATAAACTCTCATGACCCTCAAATGCATCCCTCCAGCTCTGGCCTCATCTTGAGCTTCATATATGTGTGTTCAACTTCCTCTTGCCGTTTACACACAGATGTCTAAAGAGCATTGCAAATTTAATAAGCCACAAACAGAACTCTTGCTTATTCTCATTCAGACTTAATTCCTTTCCTGTCTTTTCTGTATCAGTGGATGCCACCCCTATTACCAGGTTGCTCAGGTCACAAGCCTCTGTGTCACCCTGGTTTGGGTCTTCCTGTCCCACCTCCGCCCCATTCCAGCCCATCAATTAAATCCTTCTGAATACATCTAGCCACTTCTTACCACCTGCACTGCCCAGGACATTACAGGCGCTCCTGTCTGGTCTCTGCTGGGCTCCCACAGCAGCCACAGTTGATCTTTTAGTAAAAATTGTTTTAATATTAAAAAATTAGATTTTATTATGAAATACACATTCAACATGTTACATATTACATATATGCTCTTGTTTTGATTGACTGATTGTCTAGAGAAAGGGGGAGAGGGAGAGATCATTTTGTTGTTCCACTTATTTCTACACTCACTGGTTGATTCTCATATGTGCCCTGATCAGGGATTGAACCAGCAACCTTGGAGTATAGGGACGATGCTCTAACCAACTCAGCTACCTGGCCAGGGGTATATACTCTTTAAAGAATAAAAATTACTCTGTACCCACCATGCAGATTAAGAGTAATACCTTACCCAATATTTTTCGAAGCCTCTGTGGGCCCCTCCTTGATTTTATCTTCCTTCCCCTTCGGAGGAACTTCTTAAAATTGGCTTGATTTCCTTGATTTTATCTGTTTTTTTATCATCTACATGTAGAAGTCTAAACAGTTTCTTACTTGGCTTTGGGTACTTTTGAACTTTTCATGAACTTGTATTTTAGGCATTTATCCATGAGTTATTCTTTTTGCTCAACATGGTAGTTTTTTGGTCATATTCATCCCTGTTGATGTCTAAAACTGGACTTCATTCATTTTTACTGTGTGACAGGAACACACTACAATTTACCCATTCCATCCTGGTGGACATTTTGCTTGTTTGTGGTTTCAGGTGTTGCCCAGTACTGTTGTGAGCATTCTTTTGCATCTCTGTGCATGGTTGCCCGGGGTTACCATATACCCACCAGGATGCCTAAGATTTTTTTTTAATATTTTATTTTTATTTATCTTTAGAGGGGAAGGGAAGGAGAGAGGGAGAGAAACATCAATGTGTGGTTGCCTCTCATGTGTCCCCTACTATGGACCTGGCCTGCAACCCAGGCATGTGCCCTGACTGGGAATCGAACCACGATTGTCTGATTCGCAGGCCCACACTCAATCCACTGAGCCATCCAGCCAGGGCAGGATGCCTAAGATTAAAAAGAGAAAATATCGAGGCATAGAACAAATGGAACTCTCGTGCAATACTAATGCAAATGTAAAATGCTACAACCACCTTAGAAACTAGATAGTAATTTCTAGTAAATGTAAAACATACATTTACCCTATGATTTCCACTCCCAGATATTTGCTCACGAGCCATGAGAGGGAGTGTCCACAAATGGACTTGTGCGAGAAGCTTATGGCAGTTTTATTTCTCACAACCATAGACTGGAAACAGTGACGTGTCCAGACATGGAGGAGGACAAACTCTGACACACACACTAGTGGAGGAATCTCTAAAGCACTGAGCTGGGCAGAAGAGGCCAGATACGAGAATACACAGCGTGTGTTTATGTGAGGTTCAAGAGCAAGTGAGTTTAGTCTATGGGGACAGCACTCAGACAAGTGGTGGAGAGTGGGTTGACCGGAGAGGAGCACAGCGAACTTTCTGGGGTGATGAAAGTGCTCTGCGTGTTACACAGATGTGCACGTAGGTGAAAATTCATCAGGCTTTACACGGAGAGATTTCTGCATCTTCTTCTATACTAATTAACCGTTACTGGAAAAATAACGTTTTTGGAAAATAACAATATTAGAAAAATATACTAATTAAACATTATTGGGAAATATTGTCCCATGGGGGGTAAAATTTGGAGGGGAATGAACCAGTATGTTAAACCTGTTGTCAGGGTTCAACTTGAGCTTTAAGCCTGCTTAGTATGACAGGCAAGCTGAACTCACAGGCTGTCACAGAATCATAACTCAGCAATTCTCACTGTTCAGCCTTTGGGTGAGATACCATTTGTTTCCACCCAGACCTTCAGAGAATTACAATGTGAGGAAGTTTATACACATGGGAAGTCTTAAAATAAATTAATCTAGGATGACGCAGAGAACTTTCCAGTCACCACACAAAATGTCGCTACATTTTCTGTGAGAAAGATGATTTTTAATTTCTCTTAAAAAACACTGTTGGGATATACTCATGGCCATCTTTATTAAGTAATGCCATATTATCTCCCAAAGCATTGTGTTAACTTATTTCCCCACCACTGGTAAGTATATGAGTGTTCTTAATACTACACATCCTTTCCAAACTCTTGGCACTTGGTTTTAAAACATTTGTTCCGAGGGTGCATTTTAAATTATGCATCCGGCGATGACACCCCTCTCCTCAGAAAACCCTCCCGTCAGATTCATCACACATCCCAGCCCTTTGGAAGCCCTCTGTGGCCCGGCCGCTTCCTCTCGGGCGGGTGCTGCCCTGCTTGCTCTTCTCAGCAGGTCAGGCTTGTCCCTGCTGACCTCCTTTGCACTCAGTGTTCGCACTCACAGCTCCCTGCAGTGTCCCTGCCCTGGAGCTTTTGTAGTCACCTTAGATAAACCAGTCGGGTGTTTAAAACAAAAATGTCTTTGCATTACAGAACAGAATATATAAAAACATGTTAACTGTGAACAGGTATTTTCACAGTTTTGACTCGTTTCTTGCTAGAGTTGTTAAGACATTTAGGAAGAGGTACACTTGATACGAGTGGGTGGAGTAAACTGAATGAGACCTAAAAATGGGCTTTTGGTTTTAAATATTTCATTTGTTCCTGTAAATTTTGTCAATAAAAATAATAAACAATGGAAAACATAAGAAAAGACTAGAGGTGCCTACCGTGTGGGGAGAACGGGTGTGTCCTCTTCCCCACCATCCTGTGGTCCCCTTAAGTGCCTGTTGAACGCATGAAGGAGCCTTACCAGCCAGGCAGCCCCAGGTAGCCTCAGAAGGCTGGCCTGCTTTCCTTTTCAGGCAGCAGAGGTGGGGACTGATGCCGAAATGTGCCCTCCCCCATCCCGACTCTTTTATATTGTGGTTTATGCATGCACTTAACATGAATGGCCAGAGCAGCTGTGAAGGGGAGAAACCAGTAGGTGGAGGGCACCCGGAGGGATGGGGCTTTCCCGGAGGAAAGAAGACCTGTGAAAACACTTAGTAAGGGCCAGCAGTGGACAACCTCTGCTGTTTTTTATGCGTGTCTGGGAACCTTTGATCTTTTCTAGTCCCAGTTAGCAACAACCCTATGCCTCCAGCTGCACTCAGTGCAAGCCGAGCAGCTCAAGCTCCCAGGAACAGCCCAGCCGTGGGGTTCCCAAAACCAGGGCTTTTGCCGGCTACTCTGCTTCTGTGCTCTTTCCAAACACATTGTTGAAAGTAGGGCTTTTCCTGTCCCCAACAAGGCAGTCGGTTGCCTCAGGTGCTGCCTGTGACATCCCTGATGAGGGACATTTCCTTTGGAGCCTCCTGGGCCAGCTCCTGCCCAGCTCCAGCCGTGGCCGCTGTGGCTGCCTACCAGAAACCAGGTCACCCCAGCGAGGCCCCTCGCTCCCATTCTTTGTTCAGCCTGGAATGCCACTGCCCCTTAGGAACACTTATCTCACAGCTGGCCCTCCTCAGGCCATGGGATGCTGGGAGCAGGGCCCTGCAGGACCAAGTGCTCTTCCTTAGATGTTGGGTGTAGGACTAGGCAGAGGGACACTGGAAGAGGCAATGACCTGGCTTCCTGTCTATAGACCATTCAGCCAGACGTCCTGCCTGGAGTCTGGCCTGTCAAATGGCAGTGTAGAGTAGGAAGGAGCACACCACGGCCAGGGCTGCTGGAGCCCCTGCAGTTGAGAGAGCCAGGGGCCCTGGGGGAGGCGTGTGCGTGAAGCTTCACCCTTGACCCTGGGAAGCCAGCTTCTGTGTCTCCTTGTCTCTTACCCTTGAGCTTCTGGGTAGTTCGGAGAGGCTCTCAGGCCTCTTTCTGTGCCCTGGCCAATCACAGGCTTTGAACCAGATAGATCTGAACTCAAATCCCGCCTCCATTCTTGATATCATGGCCATTACTTCTGTCAGCATAGTCTTCCCCTCCCCCCGAATGATGCCGTCGTTACTGGAACACACTGGTTCCATTCCCTGATGGCTTTGTGGTTTGGCTTGACCGCAGAAATGTGAACTGCCATGAAGGGTCAGCTAAGGTTCTTGAACACAAGAGTTAGAGAGGCCTCTGGAGCTGCAGGCAGCAGCCAGAGGACCCTGGAAGAGCTGGCTGGAACCTTAAGTGAGGGGCATGAGGCCCAGGGCTTAGGCCACAACTGGGCCAGCCCTGGGCTAGGACAGGAGCTAGTGGGGAGAGGCAGGCAGCCAGGAATAAGTAACCCTCATGGTGTTGGGGCCAGCGCCACAGGGCTGCACTCTCAGTGTTGTCCTTGACCCTGGCTCCTTTCCTCACCACTGAGCCCCAGACCACTATTAAGTAGCTGTTTTTGCCTGCTCTCATCAGTCGGGGCAGAACAGGGCCTCAGGCTGTCAGTGCCCTCAGGGACCCTGGCATTCATTTAATACATAGAGACGGAGACTAAGCCTTGAGGGTGCACTGGGTGGGGTTGGTGCTGGCATCCCTGGGTCCAGACAGTCAAATTCTCTCCCTGACACCACAGCTGGAAGGATTAACAGTTCACTGAGCCAACCCAGGAATGCCTCATCTATGATCCGCCCTTGAGAGGGAAGAGGGCAGACCTCAGGGCCAGGGCCAGCCCCCACTTTCACTGAAAGGGCCTTCTCACGGCCGTCAGGGGTACCAGAGCACCCGGATGGGAGCCACGGCCTCAGTTCCCAGAGATCTTCTCCGGGATAGTTTTCAATTAAGTTTCACCTGAAAGTACCTCACATACCTGAACTTTCCTTTTTGTTTTTTAAAAAATATTCTATTAAGAGCTTATTATAAATTTGTTCCACAAGCCACAAGGAAACAAAAGGATCGTTTCCTTACAGCAAACAGGGAGCTGAGGAGGCTCAGACAAGTGTAATGCCCTGGCAGGCGCTCTCCTGGGGCCAGCAGGGGCCTGTGAGGGAAACTGAGATAGGAATTTGCTGAACCTGGTTCTTGCAGTGATTTGCTAAGTGACTCGAGTGAAATCACCTTCTGTTCTTTTTATTTTTTTAATTTTTATTTATTTATTTTTAGAGGGGCAGGGGTGGAGAAAGAGGAGAGAAACATCAATGTGTGGTTGCCTCTCCTGTGCCCTCAACTGGGGCCCTGGCCTGCAACCCAGTCTTGTGCCCTGACTGGGAATTGAACTGGAAACCCTTTGGGTCACAGGCCAGCACTCAGTCTGATGAGCCACACCAGCCAGGGTCTGTTCTTATTTATTAAGATTCTAGAGAAATTTCTTTTATTTCTCTGATTCTAGAGAAATCACTTCCTGTTCTTACCTTCTGGCTAAGAAGTGAGAATGGTGGGCTGATCTCATCCTCTGAGGCCCCACGTTAGAACAGTGCTGTCTGTGGAGAGAGGCAAGAGCCCTTTCTCTTGTCCACCGTGTGGTTGTGTGGGCATTACCTACTGCCAGCTCTGTCCCCTCTGGGACTTGGGGGCAGACTTGGAGAATGTGTGTGCCTGTGTGCAATTTTATCTGCATATTATTTTTCCTCTTTGCAATTTCAGGGTCATGCTGAGGCAGCCTGGAGCCTGACAAGTGAGGGGAACCTGCCAGGGGATTGCTGCTAGCAGGAGCTAACAGCAAGACGTCAGGACGGCTGGCCCTTGGGGAGCAGGGATGGGCAGAGCGGCCTCCGAGTCCAGGCCAGCAGCACCAGGAAGGAAGCCTGGGCCCCGGTTGTGAGCTTGGTACATGCTCTGCTGACCCAGACTGCGTTCAAAGCAGCCCCATGCTGAGCAGCAGCTGTGTCCAGGCCCCAGAGGACTCCATTGCAGCAGAAGCTCTACCAACCCTTACGGAACTGCAGCTGGGGGTGTGCCCGTCGGGAGAAGGGACCTGTACCCGGATGGGAAGCAGAAGAGCAAGTAGGATCTTGGTCTCTACAGCAGTTTTGTAACACCCACAGAGCATCCTGGTTTCTTCCCTCAGGGTGGGGCCCAGTTCCCCTCCCCTGGCAGAGGGGTTGGGCTGGGAGGACCACCTGAGGGGTGGGTGCCTCCTGCATGGAATCAAGACTGCTTGAAGCCCACATGTTCGCTGTTGTGATTGGTGTTCAAAGGCTTCCCTGCTGCAGGGGACGAGGGGCTGCCTCAGCGTCTGCTCATGAACCACAAGGGCCCCGACTACTCCAGACTGGACTGTTTCAAGCCGCCAAAGAAGGGGGCCCCCGGAGCTGGCAGCCAGCTATCCCAATGGAGTAGAAGGCTGCAATGGACTGACCTCCCCCTTGCCAGGGCAGCAGGAGAGGCAGAGCATCTGTGGCCTAGCTAGTGACGGAGAGACCCAATGAGGCCATAATCAGGGGCCCAGGTGGCTCAGGGACAGGGGAGCCACTCCTGCCCACGTGCTTTCTCCTTACCTTGAGAGAAGGAGTGGCTTGGGACTCCTGCTGTTGTCCCCTCTGCAGTGCACACCCTTATGCCCTAGAACAGGCAGGCTACGGCTGTGGCTGGCTTGCTAGTGGGCTGGGAAAGGAGGGGCCACAGTGACACCCGGCTGCCCGCCGGGCTGGTGGTCCAGCCCCCAGGGGCTTCGCACCATGAAGTGCTCCCTGCGGGTGTGGTTCCTTTCTGTGGCCTTCCTGCTGGTATTCATCATGTCGCTGCTCTTCACCTACTCCCACCACAGTATGGCCACCCTGCCCTACCTGGACTCGGGGACCCTGGGTGGCACCCACCGGGTGAAGCTGGTGCCCGGCTATGCTGGTCTGCAGCGCCTCAGCAAGGAGGGGCTCACTGGCAAGAGCTGTGCCTGCCGCCGCTGCATGGGCGACGCTGGTGCCTCCGACTGGTTCGACAGCCACTTCGACAGCAACATTTCTCCTGTCTGGACACGAGAAAACATGGATCTGCCCCCTGATGTCCAGAGGTGGTGGATGGTGAGAGCCATGGTCTCTCCTGCCTACCTTTACTGCTCCTCTCCAGGCATCTGCCCCCCACCCCATTTGGGAGTCACTCTTAGAGCCCCCTCTTGGATTTGGGCTGTTCATTTTCTGGCCCCCAGAGCCTTGACAAAGCAGGAGGCCCATTTAACCAGAGCCATCTCCTGGGACCACAGATTCTGAAGGACAGGGTGAGCTTTGGCTTGGAAGGAGAGAGAACTAATATTCCCTAGTGCCTATAGGGGCTGAGCTTAGACCAGAAATGCCTACTAGATTGAGCAGGTGCCACAGACGAGAGAAGAGGTCCAAGTGAGAACAGGGTGAGGAGTGAGGAGCACGACGACAGGGAGGCCTGCTGTTTACAAGGAGGCAGCCACTCTCAGCTTCGGGATTGTCACAGTGCAGAGATGCGACTCCTCACTGCCGAACCCTCTGACCCTTGAGAAAGCCTGTCAGTCCAGCTTCCCCCACCCCCCTCACATTCAGGGAAGCTGTGAGGATGAGCCCAAGTGAGCAAGCTTATCAGAACAACTTAGAGATCCTGCTTCCTGGCCCAGACTGTCAGATCTTAAGGACGGGCAGGGGTCTGCAGCAGAGCTCCACAGGCCTTTCCTATGGCAGCCTAGAGCCCTTGAAGGGTCTTCCTGCTGCTCATGGTCACAGCCTTCCTTTTATGGGCAAAATCAAAATTCGGAGAGAGCACAGGGCTGGTCCAAGGCCCAGGTCCCAGTGGTAGCCACTTAAAGCCAGAACAGGACTCTGGACAGGGGTAGCCCTGTGGGCCTGCCAGGCCTCCTGCCTACCAGGATGGGCTTTTTAGGTACCAGGTGGCGTATTCCTCGGCTGAGGCGCATCAGAAGCTGCTTCTCCCCTGCCCCACACAGTCACCCCCTTTAACCATCGTGAACTTGGGAATTCTCATCTCAGAGCTAAACTCCCTCTCTACACTAGGTTTACGTCCTTGTTCTTAGGGGTCCGTCCTGTGCTCAGAGGAGGCAGAGAAGCAGGCCCACCCCACCCCTCCATGTATTCTGTGCCCTGAGCACCTGCTGCACCACAAAGCTGAGGGATTATGGCTCAGACCACGGGGCACTTTAAGGCCCTAGTTTTGATCTTACCAGTTGGGGGCCCATAGACCAAGCCCAGCCCACTCAGTGTTTTTAAAATGCTTGCATTAGTTATCAGCATTTATGAATTAGGGTATTTCACATGAAGTCCACATTTTCAGCTTCTCTTGAAAAACTAGAACTTTTGATCCTTCTGGGCTCACAGTCCCACATGGCAACAACTGACTGAACTTACCCTTTGTTGACAAGTGGGTCCTCCTCCTGTTTGCCTTAGGTCCCACCTGTCACTTCATTCCTGTGTGTTGTCACCTGCCTGGCCCTGTAGGCATGGTGACTGGTGGGGGACATGCAGGGGACATGCGGTTTCATACCAGCTATCCTGGCACTGAAAGAATTTCTGTACCTCTCTGCCTCCTCCAGAGGGTTCAGGGAGCAGCTTCACACATGCCGTGAACTTTGCCCCACACGGCTTCTGTCACCCCCAGCCTGCAGGCTCAGTTCCTGGGGCACCCCCTGTAGGCTGATTGTGAGTGAGCCCCTGGAGCTCAGCTGGGCTTTCCACATAACCTGCACCTGGAAATGACCTCTTTGTGTGACCCAGAACTGCCCCGAGGAAACAGAGTCAGGGGCTCAGAGTCAGGGGAACCCACCCAAGAGGTTTCTCTGCCCCTGGCACATGCCTGCAGGTCCCTGGAGAATGTGGTTTGACTCTTGAACCCCCTCCAGTGCCTCAGAGCAAAGGGAGACTTGACTTGTTGAGGGGAGGGTCCTCACTGCTCAGAAAATTCCTGCTTGCTGACAGCCTGGTTAGGAGTCCTGTGTGGCTGAGACCCTGGAGGGGGAGGGGAGGGGAGGCAGGCAGGAGTCCTTCCCTGCACACACCTTCTCCCTTCCCCTCCCCTCTGCAGATGTTGCAGCCCCAGTTCAAGTCACACAACACCAACGAGGTGCTGGAGAAGCTGTTCCAGATAGTACCAGGCGAGAACCCCTACCGTTTCCGGGACCCCCAGCAGTGTCGGCGCTGTGCTGTGGTGGGGAACTCTGGCAACTTGCGGGGCTCTGGCTATGGGCCGGATGTGGATGGGCACAACTTCATCATGAGGTGAGCCACGGGGAGCCGGAGGGTAGGCCCGGGACAGGCCTTCTGGAGGGAGACTGGACTCCTCGGGCTTCCCGGGCAGTAGAGGAGCTGCTGGGGTTGCTGTAGGTCTCTAACACCCAGAACCACCTGTGAGAGGTTCTCAGCTTCATTGAGGGAGAGGGGGAGGCAGAATTCCCGTTCTAGACTTGCTCTACATCCGCACTTAGTCTCTGACTCTGAAGTACCCTGAAAAGAGCTGAAACTAGACTCTTGGCTGACCGCTGGTGAAAACCCCCACCAGAGGCCCTTCTAACTGCCTGGTTCCCCCTCAGTAGTTGTACCAGGGGTGAGGCCCCCAAACTGAACCAGCATCTTGCTTAACAGTCATGGGCGATTCCTCCTGGAAGACTCACCAAAGACTATGTTCTGGGCAGAAGAGGCTATCTGGTGCTTGCCCTGAGTTTCTGTTCCTTATGTGTCAAGGTGTGGGTTATGTGGAGTCTCACTCATTCAGTAAGATATCGGTGTATCGCCTTGAGGACAGAGACACAGGGCAAGAAGTCTGGGGGTGAACAGGGACTAAGAGTGCACTTGTGAGCTGAGCATTGGCTGCTGCCTCTGCTCTGAACCTGTGTTCTGACTTCCCTAGAATTGGAGACAGGAAATGCTGCCCCACTCCTTGGAGGAAGAGCCTGAAGAATCAGATACTGAAATTGCCCAGTTTCCACAGAGCATCTCTTAGGATGAGCATCACAGAAAGACCAGGTTTCCCAGGAGGAGGAAGAAAGGGCTTAGAAACTGTTGCTATCTCCATAGCAACACCAAGGCAGCAATGTCTCTGAGGTTTTTAACATTCCTTGTAAAACTTTTCTTATGTTGAGAATGGTGGAGAGTATTCTCAACATAAGAAAGGAGAGGGTGGGGGATGCTAGGCCCCCTTCAGGAACTCAGAGCCACCTGAGATTCTCATCATCCAATTGCTGGCACCCAGAATGCAAGGGAGGCAAGCTGGGAGCTAAAGAGGGGCCTCTCTACTCAGAGACAGTTGCTAGGTAGGGGAGTCGCTCCAGTGCAGCTCTGGAACACTTGGGAAGCCCAGGAACATGCTCCACATTACCCAGAGTCCCGCCTCCCTTGCCTTGCTGTCTGCACCTCAGTGATGATTGGGAAGCTCCAGGGTAGGAGCACAACAGACAAGCAAAAAAGGCTTGGCTGCTATGACACCTGGGTGGCACCTGCTCAGGCCAGGCTGCAGAGGAATTCACAGCTGTTCCCTCACAGGGACCAGGCTACATGTGGTATGTTGCAATGGGTCCCAGAATCAATTTGTGGAAGGGGTGATCCAGATGGTAATTGGCTGTCTGCTGACCTATAAGGGGCCAGTTAGCAGGGCTAGGAGGAGACTCTTTGCTTATAGGTATATCTTGGTTTGGAACTGGTGGGGAGGCCTTCCTACCTGCGAACAGGAGAAAATATAAGACCCCACTGGGAGGGTCAAGCTGAGTTATGATGATGTGATAGCTCAACTGCCCCCACCCCCAGCGGCCTCCTCCTCCAAAATGTCCTCTGAGCCCTGCTGCCCTCTCCAGAAGGGGTTGAGCTGATCCTGCCGTAGCTGTGCAGCAGATAGGTCCACAAGGAGAGCAGTGCCTGGCATATCATAGCCTTGCCAGAAATACATGAATGAATGGAAGGGACTAGGCAACCAGAGATCAAACCTTAAGCACGAATGCCTGTCTACCCGGGCCCTGCCCCTACGTGCTGCTTTGGCAGCTGAAGGCAGCCAGGGGCAGGTAGAATTCTAGAATGCTTTGCCCTCAAGATCCAAGGATACAGCTCATTCTCTTTGTCCTGCTCTGGCCCCTATCCAGGGCCTGGCTTCTCCAGATTGAAGCAGAGCCTCAAAGCAAAATTCTGTCTCCAAATGCACGCATGTCCCCCTGTCTTGGAGACTGTAAAATAGCTTTTGGACTTCTTACTTAGTTCATTCCCAAACTTCTGAAAGTTGGTGCCTGCCCAGCAAGTGGAAGGCACCTGAGAGAGGTAGAGGCTCTGCAGCAGGGCCCACTGAGGGGCGGGAAGCACAGTGGTGCTGGCAGACAGGCCTGTGAAGGGACTTGGTGAGAGCTCTGGCTGCCAATTGGGTGGGAAAGGCAGTGGGGGATTGTCTTCCGAAGCCATCCTGGGGCAGGGGCATCTGGGGCCCTTTGATGTGCAGGGTCAGCTTAGTCTCTTCATTTCTGGTGACATGAGATTTGTTTCTTGAGTCCTCAGAAGATGCAGACTTGACCCCAGCTCCTGATGAGCCCAAGGCCCAGCCTACAACTAAGGGTCACCAACCAAGACTTCCCACTGCCTGCTACCCTTTCCTGTATCCCAGCAGCTGAGAAGCCATCCCTTTTAAGCCTTCTTCTCCACCCTGCTCTATTCCTTACAGAAGTGAGACATTACTGGAAAAAAACAATAGATGTACACAATAAAAAATGAATTATCTCTTCTCCAACCCCTGTCACTTCATTTTCTGAGAGTAAGAATTGTTAACAATTTTAATACCATTCTAGATTTTTCTACTCATATTCAAAAGTATTTTTCTTTAATGAAAAATGGTATACTATTTAGCTATAAATTTCCCTTTTCTGGGTTGCAATTCCCTCTTCCTGCACATGGTAGATATTCAAGAGATATATATAGTATAAGAAAAGAAGTGGGTTACCTCACACTACTTGTTTTTTTCATTGATTAGCTCTTGGACTTCTTTCTTACCAGTACATCTACTTCATTCATTCTGATGGCCGTATTCCAGTATTTGAATGGCCAAAATGTATTAACTGGTTCTTTATTGTTTGATTGATTCTACTTTTCACTGTTGTAAGTGATATTCCAGTGACTATCCTTGTACACGTGTCTTTGCACACTTACGCACCCATTTTTATAGGTTGGATTTCTGGAAATGGAATTGCTGGATCAAAGTGTACACCCATTTGTATTTTTGATGACTATCACCAAGCTGTCCTCTAAAAATCTTGTACCGTTTCTATGGTAGTTTCATGTCAACCTCTCGTTCCTGCAGAATGAATCAGGCGCCAACCGTGGGCTTTGAGCAGGACGTTGGCAGCCGCACCACCCACCACTTCATGTACCCTGAGAGTGCCAAGAACCTGCCCACCAACGTCAGCTTTGTGTTGGTGCCCTTCAAGGCCCTAGACCTGCTGTGGATCACCAGCGCCCTGTCCACGGGGCAGATCCGATTGTGAGCCACCCCGCTGACTGGAAGCGCAGTATGGGTGACAGGGCCACCTTGGGAGGAGTCTTCCTGGGGACTGGGTCTTTGAATCCCTGTAACAGAATATTTTGGCCAAGGTGGGCTGGTGAGGAGGGAGGCAGTTAAGTAGGGAGGGCCCCAGGTGGGGCATTAGCTGAGGCCCGAGCCTCTTCTGTGCCAGTTGCTGCGTGGCGACAGCCAGCATATTGGTGGTAGAAAGGTGAGGAAAAAACAATCTAGTTTTAGTCTCCTTCCCAGGGGTGGCTCCTGACTGTGGGAGCTCTGCCTTCCGAGAACTTTCTTCTGGGCCTGTTGCCCAGTCAGAGTCAAGAATCTCAGAAAATTCAATCAAACCAAGTATTTTTTAAATAGCTTTATTGCGATGTAACCCACATACCACACAATTGACACATTTAAAGTGTACAATTTGATGGCTTTTAGTCTATTTAGAGTTGTATGACTATCACCACAATTAATTTTAGAACACTTTCATATTCTAAAGATGAAAACCTTTAATCTAAAAATCTAAAGACCTAAAGATACCCCTGTACACCATAGTCATCACCCCCACTACCTATACTGCCCCAAGGCAGCGACTAATCAGCCCTCTCTCACCCTGTGTTTTATGGGTATGCAGCAAAATGTTTGTAACTTAAAAGTTTATAATTTTAACCATACAGTTCAGTAGCATTAAGTATATTTCCATTGTTATGCAAACATCACCCCTCCCCATCTTCAGAACTTTTTCATCATCTCAAATGGAAGGTCTGTAGCCATTAGTAATAACCTTCCATACCTTCTTCTCCCAGCCCCGAATAACCACTATTCTTTCTCTCTGTAATTTGACTATTCTAGGTACTTCATGTAAGTGGAATTATACAGTTTTGTCCTTTTTTTAAAAAAAAACACTATACTCATCAGGATTTTTTAAAAGATTTTATTTACTCATTTTCAGAGGGAGGAGAAGAGAAGAAGAGAGGAGGAGAGAAATATCAATGTATGGTTGCCTCTTTTGTGCCCCCTGCTGGGAACTGGCCTGCAACCCAGGCATGTGCCCTGATTGGGAATGGAACCACGGTTGTTTGGTTCACAGGCCCGCACTCAATCCACTGAGCTACACCAGCCAGGGCTAGTGTTGTCCTTTTATATTTGACATTTCACTTAGCGTAATGTTTTTTGTTTCATCCACATTGTAGCATGTATCAGGATTTCATTCATTCTAAAGGCTAAATAGTATTCCCTTGAATGGATATGTCATATTTTGTTAATCCACTCATCTGATGATGGACAATAGGGTTTCCACTTTTTGCCTGTGGTCATCATGTATTTTTAAACACAGAAGTATAAGTTCCAGTGTCCTGACTTTATGTTTAGGAGACATAAAAGCTGGAATAAGTGCTGTCAAGTTTAAATCCCACATATTCTTAGAAAAGGGAGGGTAGGTTATGAGTGCCAAGGCTGGCTCGTAGGGAGGAGGAAGAGGGTCAGTGTGGGCACCAGTAAGAACACACACATAGTGGGTTTGAGGTGATAGTCTAATTCAAGCGGAGAGTTGCCAGCAGAGAGTTACGGTAGGAAGGGTGGGGGGTGGATTATGGAAGGCCCCAGTGCATGTCTAAAACATCTTTATTTTATCTGGAAGGGCAGAGTTTCCGAGTGAGGTGCTGCAGTGGTGTGTGGGAGAGCAGTCTGGAAGCAGGGGGCCTGTTGTGAGGGTGTCAGCACTTGGGCCTGAGTGGGAGGAAAGGCATCGCTGGGCCCCAAAGGACCATCTAACTTTTTTTTAATTTGCTTGCTTGCAGCACCTATGCCCCAGTGAAGTCCTTCCTTCGAGTAGACAAAGAAAAGGTGAGCTCCCTCCTCTGCCCCCTTCTTTATTCCCACCTCAATGGAAACAGTGCAGGCTTGACTACTGGTGTGCCTGGTCCTGTGGCTCAGGTGTCTCCTAGCGCCCTTCCAGAACCTGCAGGGTCCCCATCTGTTGGTATGCCTGACCTCCGCAGCAGATGCAAGGAACCAGGGAACACAGATGAACAGCTCCATGGGCAGGCGTGGAGGAACTGGCAGAGGCTGCTCAGAGCCCAGCCGGAG
Organism: Sturnira hondurensis; assembly: GCF_014824575.4. Lineage (NCBI taxonomy): Eukaryota > Metazoa > Chordata > Mammalia > Chiroptera > Phyllostomidae > Sturnira > Sturnira hondurensis. The sequence continues at coordinate 2,482,620 of NW_028087376.1, read as the reverse complement.
TCTTTGGACCCCCAAACACCTCATGTGCCTGTCATATTGTCTCCATCCAGGTCCAGATCTACAACCCAGCCTTCTTCAAATACATCCACGACAGGTGGACAGAGCATCACGGGCGGTACCCTTCTACAGGGATGCTGGTGCTCTTCTTTGCCCTGCATGTGTGCGATGAGGTGGGTCTGGGGATAAAATAGTGGGGCCCGTGGCACAGGAGGAAAGCAGCCCCTTGTCAGAGCTTAGCAGTGCCTCAGGAGGAATGTGCTTTTGTGGGCAGAACCCAAGTGGCTTTGATTTCCCCCATTTTTAGGCAGTATAGATCTGCATTTCCCAGACTTACTACTTTAATGATTTTACCAAATCTGAAATCACTTCATTTAAAAGTTAAATTTATTTACAAAGGAAACGGAATACTACCATAGTTGATATTACTCGCCCTAAAGTAACTAAAAACATGGAGGTAGTGTGATTGGCACCCATAGCTGTAGGGCCCAAGCCTACCATCTTAAACATGGAAATCTCTTACCACCAGTGGTCGTTCAAGGAGCCATTCAAGGAGCCGAATCTTGCTAGTGGGCAGGACTACTACTGTGCTATGCACTTCAGTGCTCACGCCCAGCCCACCCACTATTTTTGCCAGTAAATTCTTCAGTGTATGGTATTGGGTACTTGACCAACTTTCAGATAAAAGTACTTAAAAAAAAAGAATAAGAAGTTAGGGTTGAACTAGTTCTGAGCTGAGACGTTGTTTTTGAAGCAATCGGATGGGTGCAAGGAGAGCTGAGAGGGACCAGCAGTCCCCCTTTTCCAGTGTCCTTAGCCCAGACCTGGCTGTCCCCTCTTCCCGTGCTTCCCACACTCTGGGAATGGATTAGCTGCCCGCTGCCTTCCGCTTGTCGGGTCGCTGCGGCTTCTTTCTCCTCCATTACCAACCGAGCCTCTCCCGTGTCTGGTCCAACACGGGCCCCAATGTGGGATGACTTGCACCAACCTCCCTTACAGGTGAACGTGTACGGGTTCGGGGCCGACAGCCGGGGTAACTGGCACCACTACTGGGAGAATAACCGGTATGCGGGCGAGTTCCGGAAGACCGGTGTGCACGACGCCGACTTCGAGGCCCACATCATCGATATGCTGGCCAAGGCCAGCAAGATCGAGGTCTATCGAGGCAATTGAGAAAGGCCTGGCCACGACTTTTCGGCCCGCCGCCAGGTGCCCGTGCACACTCCGGGTCGGAACTAGAGGCCAGCCCCTGGGCGGCAGCCTTGGCCTGGCGAGGTGCCGGGCGTGGGGCATCTCCAAGCAGTCCGGAGCAAAGCGGGGCACCGTCTGGACCAAACAGCGCGCGCTGGCTCTTCCCTGTCAATCACAAGACTTTGGGGGCCTAGTACCAATCAAGGCTGCAGTCAGGCGGAGCCTATGTTTATCTCAACCAATCATGTGACTCAACTCGAGTCAATTTCCGGCGCTGGGCCCCATCTCCAATCAATGGCCTTTGGAGGCGAACCGGTGGCCTCAATCTCCACTCACCTATGCTTTTGGGTACGATTTTGTTTCACGCTCTTTAAGGAGTAGAGGTGGCTTCTGATTTAGACGAAGTACTTTCTTCAGGCTCGGTAAGAGCTGTTAAGTCTCTTGCGGGCCTGGCCCCCGCCAGGGATGCGGAGAAGAAAACCGAGGGGAGGGCTGCGGCCGCTCAGCTTCCCCCTCCCCAGGGGTCCCTCGTGGCCTTAGGGTGGTCGAGGAGCGGTCCAGGTGGTTCCCAGAAAGCGTTCTTTAACCTCCCCCAAAAGCCAGAGCCCTCCCAAACTGTTCCAGGCATCCGGGAGAATTTTAGAGCCTAAATTTCTTTTATCTGTTAGGCCAAGATGGATGAGTGTCAACCCACCAAAGAAATGCAATGAAAATCCAGAGGGCGCGTGGGTACCCTCAGCCTCCCTTCTCCCCCTCCTCGCCTTTGGCCACCCTATGGAATGGCCTTTCTGACCAGGGCATTTAGTGTCCCACAGGAAAACAAATTGTGTCCACCCCTTGCTTGGGGGCGGAATTCGCCTAGGGCCTGACTCCAGAGCGTAGGTGACAAGGCAGCCCCCTCACGTCAAATGTAAGGTGCTTCTCACTCACGTATATCCTTGGCTACAATCTTTAATGTCTCTCCTTAGGCACTGGGGCTCCTCACTAGCCTACTTGCTCTGGAAAAAAAAAATCAAAACTTGCCCTGGGATAGATTGGGGCACTGCTGCGTTTCTCATTCAGTCCTCTCCCTGTCCCTCTCCCCTCCTCTCCCCACTCCCACCCCCGTCTTCTCTCTCTCTCTCTCTCTCTCTCTCACACACACACACGCACGCACGCACAAACACACATGGCTGGCTCAAAAGAGAGGGAGCATACATGTGGGAAAGAAGGCTGGAGATGAGGAGCCTCTTAGCTGCCTGGTGCATGCACCTTCTTCACCCACCACCCCAAAGAGGAGTAGGAAGCCTCTTGCTTGGGGGTGGAATTTGCTTTGGGCTCATAATTTAGTTAATATGAAATTACTAGATATGGCTGTCCAACAAAGATTCTTTCAAAATTCCCAAGCTGGCCGTGGAAGTGGCCAGGAGTCTCACTGGGGAGGAGTAGATCTGCCCCTCTGCATGCCACCTCCCCTGCCCGTGGGTCCCCTGCTCACGCTCAGCTCCTGCCTTTTCGCTCTAACTCACTCCATCTCCAGCTCTGGAGTGGGCTGGGAAGCTAACAACCAGGGACTACAACTGGAAGCTGCTTGCATGACTGAACCCAGCTTAAGTCCCTAGAGGAAGCTGCTGATGGTGTTCTCAACCTTCAAGATTAGGGAAGTGTAGGAGGGGTAAAAGCTTCTGTGAAGCTTCCAAACCACTAAAAGGACCCCCTTTCCCACCAGTGACAACCCAGATACAACCCTTTTTCTTAGTGAGTTGGTGCCACCAAGCAGCCTCCTGGCCACTGGAGTGGGTCCTGCAGCAGGCTGGGAACAGTAACAAGGAGGGTTGGGGAGGAGCAGTGGGCACCCCTGAAAGTTAGTATATTGAGAATTGAGTTTGAATCTGTACCTTCCTAATTCCAAAAGTAAGTAGAGTAAAGAATGGGGTTGGGTTTGGGGGCGCCTTAGGCAGAATGCTGCTCAGGGCTGCCCCTCCTCAGTGGAGGAGAGCCAAGGCACCAGCCTTCCTGCCTGTCTCGTCTCAGTGCGCCCGGAAGAGGCTGTTGTGAGTGTTTAGAAGATGAAAAAACAATGGAATTATGCCAAACAGTATTGAGCAGAATAATTTATTTTTCTGTTCCTTTTTGTTTTGTGTAAAACATTAATAAATCCCCATTCGGGAAGAGATAGGTCCCAGCATCCAGCCCAGGTCTCCTTTTCTGCCATAGTTATTTAAACAAATATTTGTTTTTTTAAAATTTCCTTTCTCTCTCTTTCTGAATTAAAAAGAACAAAAACACTGTGTAGTCATTTGTTTTGAAATGTGTCAGTGGGGAGCTGTAACCAAGTAATGGCTAAGAATGTTGGGGGGATAATGTATGAAGGGGGGAGGGATTGACTCTTCAGCACCCTCTCCTTATACATGAGGCATCCCAACCCCAGGCCACCAGCTATGCCCTTTGGGAGGGTGGTCCACCACGACTCTCCAGGTGCCCAAGTGAACCAGCAGGAAAGAGACTCTCCACTGCCAGGGGTCAACACAGCATGCAGACCCAGCAGGCACCAGGATGGGGATGTTTCCCTTCTGTTTCCAGGGTCTGTGGAACTCCCCACGATGCCATAGGTGTGGGTTGGCTGGAAGTCAGCAATGTGGTAGGAGCAGGTGCCACAGGCTTCGGAGGCACCTGTCCATGCCATTTTCGTGGGCCACCTGGCCCCACTTGAGCCTACTTCCATCATGCTTTGGAATGCCACTGAACTGATTTTATAGTTTGGCAGGTCAGATAACATGGGTCTTATGATGGACCACTTAGGATCTATAGTCACTTGGTGTCCCACAGTTCAGTTTCTGCCAATGCCCAGAGAGTTGCTTTTCAAAAGAAGACCTTTTTTGGAGGAGGGCACTGGTCTTTAAAACCCTAGTACTCTCTGAGCTATAATTCAGTTTGGAGTTGTCAGAGACACTCCAGTAGCATTTGGTCGGCTGAGTCATAAGGCCTGGGTGGCAGGACGGGGCGGGTGCAGCCTGGACCTCCAAGAACCTTTTCTTGTCCAGGCTCCCCACTCAAAGCTGGCTGCCTTGTGAATATAATTGGCTGCAGCAGCGCTCCCTGATCTATCTGTTGCCTCTGGAATCAAGAGTTCCACCAAATCATTCTTTTGTTTTTCTCCTTTATGTTGGCCAAGGACTGTGTTGCCTTGATCCAGCAAAGATATCACATCTGGGAACACAGGTTGGCATTACCAGCTTGATCACATTTGCAATAGACTAGCATCATTCTCCATGACTCAGATGGTGAGTAGATGGGACTAGGAAGAAAGCACCCATCCCTGCATAATTCAGGTTTGATGGCAGCACCGGTCTCTGCAGACCCTGCGAGATGCGGTATTGGCTTCAGACTTACTGTCTTGGAGATGGTTGCAGCGACTCCTCTGGCCCATCCGGTCACCACTGCCCTCACTCCATGGGTCAGGATGCCAGTACGGGGATTTTGCCAGGTAGTAAATACCTCTCTTCCTTTTTGGGGACTGAGGAAATTACCTTTAAGTAGGTCTGTGGGCTCATCAGACCTGCCGCTGGTTGAACTTAGACTGGAGCTCCAGCTGTCACTTGCCATAATGAGCTCTGACTCCAACGGGGGGCCACACTGACATCTGGCTCTGAGAGCCACTATCTGATGACTCCTTAAGGTCTTGGTATTTCCCTTTTCTCCAGTGCTCTGTCACTTTGGGAAATAGGTTCTTCTGGAAAGGCTTGGGGGAAGATTCACATCTGAGCTACGCCAGAGGGTCATTCCTTGAGGACCTTGGAATTCCCTTGAAAAACAGGCTTCAGATGTGTGACCTGATTTAGGTCTGGGAACTGGGTAAGAAGCTGTGAATCCCCATTATTGTGACTCAGGTTGCGTAGCACCACTAACGTTTTCCCTCCTACATACATTAGGTACCTTAGTAGGCTGCCCGGCATCATTCAGTGTTTCATTTCTAAGGACTCTCACGGTCAATTAAGTACTGTCCCAAGTCCACATAAGTCAAAACTCTAATCACCATCCTGTGGTTGCGGTAAATGTGCCTGCCTGTGTCAGGCACTTAGGCATGTCTCTCTGCCTTTGTTTTGCTGGGATCCCATTATTCCCTGACTTAGAGATGACAGGCACTACCGAGGTGCTCGACAATATTGGTGCCCTGGTCACGAGTGCATTGTTAAAATGAAATTTTAAGATACAAAATACAAAAACATATAGCTTAGCCCTGCCCCGTATGGCTTGGTTGGAGTGTCACCCATAACCAAAAGATTGTGGGTCCGACGCTCAGTCAGGGCACATGCCTATGTTGCAGGTTTGATCCCTGATCTGGGTGCAAATGGGAGGTAACCAACCGCTGCTTCCCTCTCACATCAGTGTTTCTCTCCCTCCCTCTAAAAACAATTTAAAAAATGTCCTTGGGTGAGGATAAGTAAAAACATAGCTTAATGAATTATTATTTTTTAGAAATTTATTCAGCAAAGATAGAATGTACATAATATAGACAGGAGTAAATATATATATATATATATATACACATATATATATGTATATATGTATATAAATAAAATTTCTGTGGTAAAGGAAAACAGTGAACAGTTTCCACTGCCATTTGGACACCAAAATGGACTGAAGAAAATGAAAAAAGAGGTGGTTGCATATGTTATGTGGGAGAATTAGAAAACCTGGAATTTTATTTATTTTTTCATCTTTGTTGAAATATAATTGACATGTAACATTGTGTAAGTGTGTAAGGTATACTATGTAGTGATCTTATATGAGTATATACTACAAAATAGTTACTATAATGTTAGTTAACACTCCCATCACCTCATATAGTTAAATTTTTGTGTGTAGTGAGAACTTTTAAAATCTACTCTCAAACAGCCAATTAAAAAATGGACAAAGGACCTAAATAAACATTTCTTCAAAGAGGACACACTGATGACTCATGGACATATGAAAAGATGCATCACTAGCCATCAGAGAAGTGCAAATTAAAACTGCTATGAGCTATCAACTTACACCTGCCAAACGGCTACCATCAATAAATCAACAAGCAACAAGTGCTGTTGAGGTTGTGGAGAAAAGGGAACCCTAGTGCACTGTTGGTGGGAATGCAGACTGGTACAGCCACCGTGGAAAACAGTATGGAGTTTCCTTGAAAAACTAAAAATGGAACTGCCTTATGACCCAGCAATCCCACTTTTGGGAATTTACCCTAGAATCCTGAAATACCAATTCAAATGAACTTATGCACCCCTATGTTCATAGCAGTGCTATTTACAATAGCCAAGCGTTGAAAACAGCCCAAGTGCCCATCAGTAGATGAGTGGATTAAAAAACTGGTACATTTACATAATGGAATACTATGCAGCAGAAACGAAGAAGAAATTCCTACCTTTTGCAACATCATGGATGGAACTGGAGACTACTATGCTAAGTGAAATAAGCTAGTCGGCGAAAGACAAATACCACATGATCTCACTTATAACTGGAATCTAATGAACAAAATAAACCAACAAGAAAAATAAAACTAGAGACATGGAAACAAGGAACACACTGATAGCCATAGAAGGAAAGGAGTGGGGCGGGGAATGGAGGAAGGAAGGGAAAGGGATTAGTCAAAGAACAGGTATGAATGGCCCTGGCTAGTGTGGCTCAGTGGGGTCAAGTGCCAGCCTGTGAACCAAAGAGTTACCGGTTCGATTTCTGGTCAGGACACATGCCTGGCTTGTGGACCAGGTTCCCCAGTAGGAGGCGCTCAAGAGTCAACCACACACTGATGTTTCTCTTTCTCCTTCCCTTGCCCTCTGTCTAAAAAGAAATAAATAAAATCTTTAAAAGAAAATAACACATATGAATAATTCACGGATGTGGATAATCAAGAGGGGACTGCCTATGGGGGAGAGGGGTGGGTGGGTGGAGGGGGGCAAAAGGGAAACAATTGGGGACAACTGCAATAGAATAAACAATAAAAAATAAAATGTCTCTGAGCAACGTTCAATTATAGGATACAACATTGTTAACTGCGGTCATTTATCTTATAATTGGAAGTTGTGCCTTTTGATCACCTTCACTCCCTCCCCACATCCCCTGCAGTCAGTCTGCCTCTGGCCAGCCCAGTCAGCTCTATGAGTTGGTTTGTTTTTTTAGATTCCACATGTAAGTGAGATCATACAGTGTTTGTCTTTCTCTGTGTGATTTACTTCACTTAGCATAATGCCCTTAAGGTCAATCCAAATGACAGGATTTCCTTCTTTTTTGTTGAACTATATATACGTGTGTGTGTGTGTGTCGCCACATTTTCTTGATTTATTCATTGGTGGACACTTAGGTTGTTTCCGCGTCTTATCATATTTGTTATGATGTTGTAATGAACACGGGTGTGCAAATATCTCTTTCAGACAGTGATTCCATTTCTTTCGGACATGTACCAGGAGTGAAATTGTTGGATCATATGGTGATTCTAAATCAACATGCAAAAGAATGAAGCTGGACCCCATCTTACATCACTCACAAAAATTAACTCCAAATGGATTAAAGATGTAAATGTAAGACCTGAGACCACAAAACTCCTAGAAGAAAAGACAGAGAAAAAGCCCCTTGGCATTGATCTGCAATGACTTTATGGATATGATATGTAAAGCACAAGCAAAAATAAACAAGTGGGACTATCAAACTAAAAAGCACAGCAAAAGAAACAATCAACAAAATGAAAAGGCAACATACAAAATGAGAGAAAATATTTGCAAATCACATCTGATAAAGGGTTAATATCTAAAATATGTAAGAAGGAACTCCTACAACTCAAGAGCAAAAAAAAAAATCTATTTTAAAATGGCAGAGGATCTGATTTCTCCAGAGAAGATATTCAGATGGCCAGCAAGTATGTGAAAAGGTGTTCAGCATCACTAATCATGAGGGAAATGCAACTAAAAAACCTAATCAGGTATAATCTCACGCCTGTTAGGATGGTTATCATCCAAAAGATGAAAAACATAAGTGCTGGCAAGAGTGTGGAGAAAGGGGAACACTTGTGCATTATTAGTGGGAAAGCAAATTGATGGAGCCCCATGGAAACAGCACGAAGATTCCTTAATGAATTATTTTAGTATGAGCACTCGTGTACCAACACTCAGGTTGTATGAGCAGCCCAGAGGCCTCCCCACCGCATCTTCCTTGCCAGGCACAACCCCTTCCTCCCCCTGGACACAACCACTACCCTGACAGTCCATATTCACCTGAGTCTATTTCTGGATACTCGGTTATGCTTCATTAGTCTGATTGCCCAGACCCAAGTCCTAATGGAAATTTGGTTTACAATGAAGATGGCCTCTTGCATCACTTAAGAAAAGACAGATGTTTAAATAAATTTTATTGAAATAAGTAGATAACCATTTGGAAAAAGGCAGGTGCCTACCTTAAACCGTTCACTAAAAAGAACTAAATGCAAAAAAGGAAATCCTAAAAATGGTAGATCTTTGACACATTCAAACAGATCAAATATATACTCATGTCAGCTTTGTACTTGTTTTTTGGATTTGTGGTTTTTTCGTGCTCAAAAGTTCCCCATATACCCTGGCTGGTGTAGCTCAGTGGATTGAGTGTGGGCCTGTGAAACAGATGATCGCGGTTCGATTCCCAGTCAGGGCACATTCCTGGGTTGCAGGTCAGTTTCCGGCAGGGGCCAGTTCCCTGCAGGGGATGCACAAGAAGCAACCATACATTGATGTTCCTCTCTCCTTCCCTTCCCCTCTAAAGATAAATAAATAAAATATTTTTTAAAAAAAGTTCCCCATATGGCTAAAAATGGGAGCCTTTTCACCCTTTTTTGTTTCAAAAATTTTGGTATATTTCCCCTTCTAATGTAATTGCTCCCATTTTATGTGTCCAGATGAGTTTATACCTTTTTTATTCCTTCCCTATAACTTTAGTGAGGTCATGAGAAGGAACGTTAAGCGTGTGACATGAAAGCATCTGGTGAACAGACATTTTCTGCTTTGATTTCCTTCTGTCTCTCTTCACACATCATGGAACTTTGTGGAGAGAGCCACAAAATGGCTGTGGTCGCTTACTTCATACCGCTGTCATGAGGAAGCTTTTTAAATCTCTGAGAATTGAAGACCGCTCTCTCTTCTGAAACAGGGAATTGGGAAGCTGCCTGGAAATCTTGTGTACATGTATGGGACATGGCTTACCTACCATCTGGGTTGGCATTCGGGTTCCTGGGCAGGAAACCGGCCATTCCATGGTCTGTGTGGTGGGGTAGGGTAACGATAAGCTAGGTTATATTGCAGTAATAAATGCCCCTCAAGCTCCCTGGGGCATAAAACAACAAAGTTTATTTTCTCACTCATGCCATATTTTTGTCAAGGGGCTGTGCTCATCGTGGTTACTCAGGGACCCAGGTGGACAGAAGCACCATCTCTGGGGGATCTGTGGTCTTGGGGGCAGGGAAGGAGAATCTGGTGAACCACAGGTTGGCTCGTAAAGCTTGTCAAGAAGTGAATGAACATTTCTTGATGCCAAGGAAGTCCCATGGCCACACCTTAGGCTGGCACCATAGTGGGTGATACAGTCTACAGTAATACAGTCTGCAACAGAGGGCTCCTTGGCAGGGGTGGGAGAAGGCACACTGGGTGGGCACGCTGGCTGGAGGCCAGGGGAAGGGAAGGAAGGAAGGGAGTATTTTACCCATCACAGAACAGCTGCAGGCTTCCTGTGACATGTTTGGCAAGGTAAGAAAACATCATTCATTGCTAGGTGAAGGGAAGGGTAAAATCCTAAAGCTACTATATTTTTTTAAGAATCAAATTACTGCCTTCTGAGTGTGAGTTAGGAATCAATGTTCCTTCCTACTACCCTTTCCAGAAAAATCACAGCTTCTGCAGCAAGTTTTGTGTAGGTGCCGACTAACCCACATAAAATGCGAGAAAACGCTGCCTCCCCCACTAGTGCTGAACCGTGGGTATTAGGACCAGCTTGGTCCTCTGAGAGCACACAACTCACAGTTTTCATCTGACAACGCTCTTTGCTCTTGAGAATAACACAGACTCGTTCTGGCGGCATGGCTGCTTCCCTCCAGGGAGGCTTGGTGAGGGAGGAAGAACGTATGGTGTCTGCCTGCACTCAAATGGATCTGAGTTCAGTCCTCCCTATACTGTAACTTTGCCTTCCCTTCTTTTAATCAAAACGAATATAACTCCTGGCGATGTAGCTCAGTGGATTGAGCGCGGGCCTGCGAACCAAAAGATCGCAGCTCGATTCCCAGTCAGGGCACATGCCTGGGTTGCAGGCCAGTTTCCGGCAGAGGACACATGAGAGGCAACCATACATTGTTATTTCTCTCCCTGTCTCCTTCCCTTCTCCTCTAAAGATAAATTTTTAAAAATCGTTAAAAAATGAAAGAATATATATTGATTACAAAAATAATTCAAACAATTCATTATAATGTAAAGTCATGGAAGGCCTTTGTGCAATAATTCTTTTTTATCTATAATTTGCCATAAAATTGGTAAAGGGGCCCCACAAAAGGGAAAGGGAGCCAGCTCCCCATGAACTGATGCTCCTGTCTCCCAGGCTGTGTCTCCGTAGCTCTTCCTGTGAAACCTGTCTCTATGAAACACCACGCTAAAGGCTACTTAAGGGAATGGTCTGTAATCTTCCTTTCTTTGCTATAAATGAAGTAACTAAATTTTAAAAGTTGGCCATACTTAAAATGTTTTTTAAAATACCAGTCACCTTGACCAAATGATTAAGGTTAACATCACCCGTCCATACTTATGAGACCAGTTTTCCATGCAGAATTCCCAATACCAGCTACTCCACCATGAAGGACAAGGAACAGTGCCACGAGCCTTAGACGTGCACTGTGCGCAGTGCCTTCCCTCTGAAGAGTAAAGTACGAGAGGGGGGAAGAAAGAGAAACCTGACAAACACTACCTCAACCAGGTCGTCAAGGTCAACATCCATGACCTTGATGAAATTTCATTATGTTGACCTTGATGACACTGACGTTATACTGAGAGTATGTGCCTTTGATATGATGTGGTGAAAATAAAACTTGACTTCTATGGACTTTCTCCCCAAATAACCCCAGTCTAGTCATGAGAAGAACAGAGAACTCCCAAGAGAGAAGTATCCTTCGAAATACCTGGCACATGCTCTTCAAAAATGTCAAGGTCATCAATAACCAGGAAAGCACAAGAAACTGTCACCACTAAGAGGAACCTGAGGAGGTTCCTACGTGACAACTAAATGTAACATGTTGTCCTGAATGAGACCTTGACATAGAAAAGACTCCAGGGCGAAAACAGGAAATCTGAGGATCAACGTCAGCTCATTAGTTATAATAAACATCACACTAAAATATCAACACCAGGAGAGACTGGGTGTGGGGCAGGGGGATATATAGGAGCCCTCTGTATGATCGTCTCAATTTTTTATGTAAATTTGACTTTCCTAAAAAATAAAGTCTAAAAAATATTTTTTAATAGAAGGAGCTGGGGAGAAAAGTGTCCAGTAGAGTGAATCAAACACAAACATCCACTTTAGACTTTATGGGAGCAAGAACTGGTTTTATTGTGTGAATCTACTGAAATTTAGGTTGTTTTTACTCTTGTCCTTAAATCAAGGGTATAACTATGATTGGAATCCATGGTTCTCACTTACTGAGTTTATTTCAATGACTACCTTTGTCATTTCTTTTTTAAAAAATAGGATCCATTCACTGATTTCAGAGAGAGGAAGGGGTAAACATCGAGGCGAGAACCATCAATGCGTTGCCTTCTGTATGTGCCCCGACCAGGGATGGAGCCCGCAACCTTTCGGTGTATTGGATGGCACTCCATCCAAGCCACTTAGGGCGCACCTTTGTCACTTCTAAAATTTCTCATCTTGCTTTATTTCCACCCAAGGGTATGCTAGTCCACTGCACTATCGAAAACCAAGACTCTTGATCAGTAGCACCTGCTGGTTTCTGTGGTGTGTACATACTCCCAGCATGGCAAGTTTTAAGCTACCGGTGATCTTACAGTTAGCACTTGTGGCTTGAGTATGTCACTGCTTTTATCTAAACATTTCTTGCCCTTGCCCTTGCCCTTGCCCTAGCCTTGACCGACACAGATCAGTGGAGGAAGCATCACCTGCAAAGCAAAAGGAGGCCGGTTTGATTCCTGGTCAGTGCACCTGCTTGGCTTGCCCGTTTCATCCCTGGTGGGCGTGCACAAGAGACACAGATCCACGTTTCTGTTTCTCCCTGTTCCCCTCTCTCTAAAAATAAAATCTTAAAAAAATAAAAATTCCTGCCTGGCTGGTGTAGCTCAGTGGATTGAGCGCAGGCCTGCAAACCACACAATCATGGTTTGATTCCCAGTCAGGGCACATGCCTGGGTTGCAGGCCAGATCCCGGCAGGGAACTCACAAGAGGCAACCATACATTAGTATTTCTCTCCTCTCTTTCCCTTCCCCTCTAAAGAAAAATAAATAAAATCTTTAAAACTCTCAGGCCATTCCGTAAAATTGACCTGAGGTGAGTTTATTTTGATGTTGTTTGCAGTCTTTCTTGGCATTAAATTTCTTCTCTCCCCACCATCCACAAACGGGCTTAGCAGTTGACCATCCAGCTCCCCATTCCTTTGGCCCTTATTCTAGAATCAGGCCCGTTGACATTTAGTGACCTGGAGCTATCACAGACCAGTCAGTCAACAGAACTGTGTGCCAGTTACTGGTAGCAAGGGCAGGGGGCGGGGAGGATCCAAGTCCTTCTGCTGCCTCTCTGGGCCACAGTTTTAGCGTAACTCTCATGTCTGGCCAGGGCGCAGGCCAGGTTCGGTCCAGCTCCCTCCCTGCAGCAAGCGTGGCCTTGGTCTGGCCTTGTATACAGGGCTTCCAAGTCTCTACTCCACAGCACCTGAAGGCCTGCGGCCACTCCATTTCTGGACTCGTGTCCAAAAAGCATCTGGCTTTAGCCGTGTTGCATCTTTGCCCCACTGCTGGCCCACAGAAATATTCATCTTGTTTTTGGTTCAGGCGGTCTTCTCTGTTTTCTGCTTTTCCTTACCACTGTTGTTTGGGGGTCAGAACGGGCATCACTTAACCAGAACACTCGCACCCCATCTCTCCCCACTGCCTCCTTCACATGCCCTGCCTGTGTCCTTCAGGAGCACCCGCCCCGTCCCCTGCCTTTCTGGAATTTGCTCCTTTTTCAACCACAAGCTTTCTTCTCAGAACCCCTTTCCCCATCTCCAGCTGTGGCTTGCACCTACCCCTCATACATACACCTGCACTGGCCCTCACGTCCGCTCCTACCTGGACCCTCTGTGTCCCCCATTCACCCAGGCCGCATGGCTCTAGCCCGCACACCACAGCCCTGGCACCATTCTAATGTACCCATGACCACGCACAGCCAATGAGCAGGGCCAAACATCTTAGGACCTACAAGAATTCAGACAAGCTCCTGCCCAAGGACTGCCACTACAGAAAATGGGAGTAAACACATTACAACACGGAGAGGGAAAACATTTCCAGCCATGGCATAACATCCAGATTTCTTAAAGTATCAGTGAAATGTGACTGACATTAAAATCAGACTTTTGTGTAGCAGTAAGAAAAAAATGAGGTTGTAAAGACACTAGGAAACATGTACCACTCAAGACAAAGTTTAATTACCCTAAAATAGAAAGGTGGCTAAAAATTATTCAAGATTGACAATCCAATAATAAAATGGTCAGACAAGAAGGGGCAGCACCCCAAGAGAAAATATAAATATCCAATAAACAGAAAATTTGCCAAACCTCACTAAATACAAAATAAAAAAAGCAATGATATAATCAATTTTTGCTGTTTAGCTTGGCGAAGTTTTGAAAATTAGTAATGTACAGGGTTCACAAGCAGTTAAGAAAATAGGCAGCATTTTTGTATAATTGCAGTAACATAAGTTGATAAAAATCTTTGGCAAACCAAGTTAGCAACGTATCAAAAGTTCGAATGCCCCTACTCTGACTCGGCAGCTCTACTGAGGAACGCTTCCCAGAGTGAGTCTCCGCCGGGCTCAGGGTGAGCGAGGCCCCGTGGGGCGCTGCGTGGCTTGACACAGTGAAACCGCGGTGTTCCCGTCACGGCAGAAGCCGTGAGATAAATGCTGGGCAGCCATACACTGGAATGATGCTGAAGTATGCTGGTAATTGAAACAGCAGATTGCACAAGAGTGTGAATAAAATGCTTACGTTTTTAAAAAGCAAAGCAGGTTGGTGTACCAAACAGAAGGCAATAAATACACTGAACATTCACCAAGCTGCTAGCAATGGTGACCTCAGGGAGGTGGGGATGGAGCGCACTGCATTTATGTACATACACACCCAAGTGTATCTTTATGACCACATATTAGCCTGATAACCAGAAAAATACAAAAAAGACAAATCAAATTAGTAAAATGTTTCATAATTATTTAAAAATTTTAAACATGAGTGATGGCCATAGCTCTAATTTATTTGATCATATTCATACCATGTATGAATTAAAGTAACCAAGAGATCCACTATTAGGGATAAACAGCATAATCCAGTTCTCACTTGGTCATAACTTCATTTCCAAACTGCGCTGCTCACTTGCAGGCAGTGTGACACCCCACGGGTAAGAACCGACTCACTCGGCCGGGCACTGGTCGGAACACACTGCCCAGGGTCTCCGGGCTCCCAGGACTGACTACAAGGTACCTGAGCAGAGAGACAACTGCAAGAGGCCAAGTCGGGCCTAGATCCTTGAAGATGTCGCCTGCCCCTGCCAGATGAATCCTTCTGAGGATCTGCTGATTTCCACGTTTCACCCAACCTGAGGTTTACAAAAGTAGCCATGATGCTCACCCAGGGAGAAACAGGGATGTCCTCTGGCACAGAGAACAGAGGTTAAGAGGGCTGAAGGGAACATCTCTGGATTTTTAGGAAAAGGAAGTGGACCCGAGGGCAGGAGACACTTGTGACTGATCTCAGTCAGGGACAGAGGAGAGGGGCAACTCACTGGCCTCTCTGCTGCCCCCCCTCATATCCCAACACCCCATCCCCAAAATAGGAAGGGGATCTGGGGCCAGTGATTACCAATAGCAACCAGATATAAAGATCACAGAAAACATGGCTTTAAAAAATGGGGGAAATAAGACTAAATTTTCGAAAATGCAAAACTTTCCTTCTACCTTCCCCAATCATTTGCATAATTTTTGTCTAGTCCAAACGTAATTTAAATGAGGTAGGTGGTTCCTCTCTGCGCAGGCCTTTATCTTTTGCTGACTGTCCAGGCCTGTGTGGTTAAAGAACTAGTGTCTGTGCAGGGACCGGAGGGGCTTCTCAGTTGGCTATTTTCTCAATCTCATCCAAATCGTCTGTGTCCAGCCTTTCTATTTTCTTATCTGAGGAAAAAGAGAAAGATTCCAAGAGAGGTCAACAAGGGGCTACTGTGGAGACACACACCTAGGGGAGGGAGCCAGCAGGGAGAGAAACACACAGGTCTCTGCCCTGGCCAGGAGCCAGCCCTGCCCCTGGCCACAGCCATCATTCCTTTACCCCAAAGGCTTCTGGTGCCTGAAGAACAGGTACTGACAGCAACAGTCAGAGCCGAGGCCCCGAGGCCTGGCCAGGGGGTACTGTCATTCGAGTCCCTGATGCTGAACTCCCCAGGTGTGTTCCCTGAGAACGTCCATACTCTAGGGAAGGAAGGGAATGTGGGCAGGGGCAAAGCCTCTTTGGGGATCACAGGAAAACCTACCCTACCCGCACCCTCGCATGTGCCCCTATAAGGAGAGGGCCCTGGCAGAGGACACTCCCAGGGACTCACTAAAATGCTCCTGGATTCTGTTGAGGATGTTCATGCTGTGCTTGCTGTCCACCATGTTCACGGCCAGGCCCCTCTTGCCAAAGCGGCCAGTGCGCCCAATGCGGTGCAGGTAGGTCTCGTTGTCCGGGTTCCCATCCTTGTCCACTGGAAGGTCGAAGTTGATGACAACAGACACCTGCTCAACATCGATGCCTGCACGAAGGAGAGGTGGGAAACCATAAGGGTGGGAGAGAACAAGCCCCCGTCGTTTGCCCACAGTCGGGCACATACACCAACGTTGGGTGGAGGGAGTCTGGGTGGGCCGGCTCTGGGATCTGGGGACAAGGGCACACAGCGGAACCCAGAGGAAACCACAGAGCTCTGGCAGGTGCTGACAAGATTACAGTCAGTGGGAGAGCCTCTGCTGGACCCAAGTGTCTAGAGATGCAGCTAAAACCTCAGTGGCTGCCCCAGGAGGAGCAGGCGCTGTGCTAACCCAGTCAGATATGCCTGCACTTTCCTTCCACCAAGCCAGGACTCCGGGCTTCTGTGCAAGTTCTCCTCTGCTGAGGGAGTCCAGTCTCTCCTAGAAAAAAGAGTCACCGCCAACCCGCCCGATCTCCTCCAAACCATCTGAGATTTTCACGTACGAGGACTTTCCTCGCTGCCCCGAGTGTGGCAGACCAGGACAAGGTCTCTGCTTACCGCGGGCACACACGTTGGTGGTCACCAGCACCTTCTCTTTGCCCTCTCGGAAGCGCTCGATCACCGCAGCCCTCTGCTCCACCATCATTTCGCCGCTCAGCAGAGCCACCTGGTGGCCTTCTTTTGAGAGCTCTGCTGCCAGCCAACCGGCTGTTTTGCGGGTCTGAGGAAGGAAACATTTGAGAAATGAAGTTTCCTAAAAAGAGTATGTTTGACTCTACCTGAAACTCGGCAGCTAAGGGTTAAATTTCCTAAAACTGTTAACATGATGGTGTACCAGAAAGTAACAATGTGATTTGGGTAGTATTCTTACAAAAATATTTCACCTGACAATAATCAGAAGGGGGAAAAATCAGTAATTCTACTTACTGGCCTGCAATCTTTTAAGACATACGTGTCAGGAAAGGTGGAGAAACTGTCCTAGATTAAGGGACTCTCAAGAGACAGGACAACTAAAGCAACAACCTTTGAATGGCTCTTAGGCCTAGCAGCAGCATCTAAGAGCAATCCCGAACCTGTTGGTAACAAGTGGTGAAACAGCATAAGGACAAACTGTTCAGGGGACAGTATCGCTGTCACAGGATCATTGTTCAAGTGTGGTAATGATAGCACCGTCATTTAGGGAGTATTCAGTTGGGAATGGTCATGTCTACAACTCTGTTAAAAATAACTTGGCAAACAAGAAGGTACAGATATGTCACACACGTGGATACGGATAAAGCAAATGTAACTAAATGCTGACAACAGGTGAAGTGTGTACGCGCTCACTGTTTTCTGCAGGTTAGCAAGTTCCATCTGAAGTTGGGAGAGGGGTCCCACTCTGTTGTCTTCCAACAACAGAACAAGATTTGTCTCATTATTACATACTCTACACTGTATTCTGAAGTTTTCTTTGGAAATCTTAAATTCTGACTTCTGGAAAAAAAATTTTTGTTATTATAAATGGGATCTCTCCTTCCACTTTCTACGTATTCTCACTTGCAACTAGAAAACTAGTTATTTTATATTAACGTTGGACCAACTGTTCTGTTTAGTTTCTTATTTTTCTTACAAATATCAGCTGCTTCTCTTGGGTTTTCTAATAATACATCACATACAACTACTAAAAAGTTTGAGGTGCTCTGTGCTTAGGCCACGTATACCTCAGGACACGAAGAAGAAATTGCCTCTTACATCTTTATCTATCTATCTATCTTTAGAGGGGAAGGGAAGGAGAGAAGGAGAGAAATATCAATGTATGGTTGCCTCTCGTGAGTGCCCTGCTGGGAACTGGCCTGCAATCCAGGCATGTGCCCTGGCTGGGAATTGAACCTCGATCATGTGGTTCACAGGCCCCCGCTCAATCCACTGAGCTACACCAGGCAGGGCAGAAGAAACTGCCTCTTACATCTTCACAAACCATTTCCTTCCTGGCCACAGAGGGAGCCTGGTCCCCCACCACACTCAGGTGGAGCTGGCAGAGAGACAGGGGCTGGGCAACACCTCCCCAGGCAGGCCTGCCCCCGCTGCTCCTCCAGCTGCTACTCACATGGCAGAAGATCATGGCTTGAGCGATGGTGATGGCCCCGTAGAGGTTGCACAGGGCCTGGAACTTCTCATCTCTGTTATTGCACAGGACGTAGTACTGCTTGATGGTGTCCAGTGTTTCCTCCTCACGCTTCAGTTTGATAACATTGGGGTCTGGGACCACTTTCTGGGCAAAGTTCCATACAGAGTCTTCAAAGGTGGCAGAGAAAAGCAGCATCTGGCAGTTCCTGGGCAGCATCCTGCAAGGCAAGGCCCAGGTATGGCATGACCCTGAGTTTATCACTGGAAGGCACACAAGCATGGCCTCCCCAGGCTTGGAGGGTCTACATCTCCAGGAAGATGGCAGAGGTGGAGAAGCACTGCAGGGAAGAGGCGGGAGCAGACGTGGGGCAGGGACAAAGTGGCGTCAGAGTCCCTAAGTCCCTTCCCTCAGCCCAGGCTGGGAGAATGGTCAGTGCTTCTGAAGCAAAGAACCCAGCAGGAGACTGAAGAGGGGCTGGTATCACAGGAGGAGACACAAAGAGGAAGATTTTTACTCATGGATCAGGAGGCTGAGAAGTTCCTCCCGGATCCAGAATCCTACCTTTGGATGCGGATGCTCTGATCTTGATGGCCCTGAGTAGCTATCATCACATCAGCCTCATCCAGAACAAACACCTTGATCTTCTTGGGGTCAATGAACTTGAGCTTGGCGCACCAGTCCAGAACAGTTCCAGGGGTGCCGATGACAATGTGCTCACTGATCTTCTGACCTCTTTCCACTGTGGGGACAAGATATGCTCTGGGGGTATTTCTAGGACAAAACCAGCTTTGGAAATCAAGGCTTGGCCACCATCTAGAGCCAGCAGACTAAGTTAATTCCAAATTGTAAAATACACATACCTACTTCACTTCTTGTGGTTAGGATTGGATCTTACACAGTGCACCCTCAGTGGTAGTTCTCCATTCCTACCTTCTCCTATCATTCGACATCACCCAACTCTTCCTCTTCAGCATTACTTATTCTTTTCACAGCATTCCTTCACTCACAGTTCACTGACTGATCCCCAAATTGGTATTGTTAGTCTCAAGATTCTGGCTCAATGATTTTTTTGCTTTGTTAAACATTCTAATTGTGTAAACAATGTTCCTAAGTACAAATCTCTTTGATTGAAAAAACACATCACTCTCAAACTATAGCTAATGGGAGCTGAAACTGATATAACTACCTATCAAAATTATTAATGTGTAGCTCTGGCTGGTGTAGCTCAGTGGATTGAGCTCGGGCCTGCGAACCACATGATCAAGGTTTGATTCCCAGTCAGGGCACATGCCTGGGCTGCAGGCCAGTTCCTGGCAGGGGACACACGATACATTGTGTTCCCCTGGCAGAGGCAACCATACACTGATATTTCTCTCCCTCTCTCCTTCCCTTCCCCTCTAAAGATAAATAAATAAAACTTAAAAAAATTATTAATGCGTGCAGCCTTTGACCAATGCTTCCATTATTAGGAATTCGTCCTGGATTTGTATTCATATGTGTGAAATTACATCCATGCAAGGACATGCATATACTGGAAGTTTACTAATTAAGTAAACTATGAAACACCCAATGGATAACATCAATAAAAGTATAAAGTCATTTAAAAACTGATACAGAGCAATCTCAAAAACACATTATTAAATGTAAAAAAAAAGCTGCAATTTGTATATCAAAAGGGGCAAAAAGAATACATGTATGTGCATGCATGTGTGAATATACACACACGTTAGTTACACACTCACACACACTACACACACACATTACTACTTAACTGCAGCTGCAGAGTATGTCTGGCAGGACACAAGAAATTGGCTAGTACCGGTGCCTTTAGGAAGGAGAAGTAGGTGGCTGGGACAAAGAAGAGTTTCTATCACATATCCTTTTCTTTCTTTCTTTTTTTAATATTTTATTTATTTATCTTTAGAGAGAAAGGGAAGGAGAGAAGGAGAGAAACATCAATGTATGGTTGCCTCTCGTGAGTCCCATGCTGGGAACCGGCCCGCAACCCAGGCATGTGCCCCGACTGGGAATCGAATCGCGATCGGGTGGTTCGCAGGCCCGCACTCAATCCACTGAGCTACACCAGCTGGGGCCACATATCCTTTTCAATTTGAAATGTCTGAATGTCTTAACCATTTTAAAAAGAAATAAAGTTTAAAAATTTGAGGAGAAAAGGCCTTTCACTAGAAATTCATCAACTATCCATTAGAAAAATTTTAAATGAACTTCTAAACACATTGTGGTTCTCAGCATCCACTGCCTATCAGTCAAAAATGAAGCTTTAAAAAAATGATACATTGAACATAGTTAATGTTTTAATCTTTCACATTCAGTGAAGTCCCATGTTGCTACAAAACAACCTAGAGAAGATCAGTGTTGCTACTCAGGGGCACCCCCAGCAGGGGTTGGAGCCATCAAATGAACCTGCGCAAACTGCCCAACCCAGGAGTCTCTGGACAACATGCCTCTGCTGTCCCGGTCCTCTCTGGAGGACTGCTCTGTGGCAGTGTGGTAAGGCTGAACGAGCCATTTCTGTGTGTTGACTGACGAAATAGAGGAATTCAAGTTGGGAATTTGATATATACTTTCCCAAAAATGAAAAAAGGCCTTGGCTGGTGTGGCTCAGTGGATTGAGCATCAGCCTGAAAACCAAAAGGTCACTGGTCCAATTTCTGGTCAGGACACAAGCCTAGGCTGGGGGCGAGGTCCCCAGTTTGGGGCATGCAAGAGGCAACCAGTCAATGTTTCTCTCGCACACTGATGCTTTTCTCCCTCTCTTTCTCCCTGCTTCCTCTCTAAAACAAATAAAAAAATCTTTAAAATAAGAAAGAAAAAGCCCTGGCTGGTGTGGCTCAATGGATTGAATGCCAGCCTTCAAACCAAAGGGTGACCAGTTTGATTCCCAGTCGGGGCACACGCCTGGGTTGCAGGCCAGGTCCCTGGATAGGGTTGCATGAGAGGCAACCACGCGTTGTGTTTCTCCCTCTTTCTCCCTCCCTTCCCCTTTCTCTGGAAATAAATAAACTCTTTAAAAATAAATAAATAAAATAAAACAAGTAAGAAAAGAATGCCTGTCTCTTCAAGAATACAATCTAATGTATTCTAATTAACTGCCATTATAATATTTAAGCTTTGAGAAGAAAATCAGAATTAGAATTTAGGAAAACTTGTGCATGCCAGTGTAAGTTTGTTTCTCAATGTGCATAAACCCTCTGATGAGTCTGGTGGTGATATTAATGCATGCAATACAATATTTTTGTGTAATAAAGTGTGTCAACATTTGGAAGATCAGCATAATTCATTAAGACTGGGCTAAGGATGCACTGAAAGTGTAAGAGAAACCAAGGAATTTTAATGTAACAGTTTGAAAAGTTTATTAATGATTTCCAACATCACACTGCAACTTTTTTTTTAAGAGAAGGGAAGGAGAAAGAGGAAGAGAAACATCAACGTGAGACAGAAACACTGATCAGCTGCCCCTCGCATGTACCCCAACTGGGGATTGAACCCGCAACCCAAGCATGTGCCCTGACCAGGAATCAAACCAGCCACCTTTGGCTTTGTGGAACAATGCCCAACTGGTTAGGACTCAACTAACTTTTAAGTAATGACCAGTTGTTAAGTTTTGGTGGGGCATCCAAAAAAAAAGAATCTAAAACTATATGAAAGACCAGATTTCCCTCCTATATTCTTCAAAAGTACTTGAAAAATCTCTCAATTTTAACTGTTAATATGGCAAAAATCGACAGATATAACCTGTGTAAATAAAAATGCTTCGGGTCCTCAATAATTTTTGAATATGAGACAAAAAAATTTGAGAACCGCTACTCTAGGCAATTATGAACTGCTGGGTCAGAGGGACGTCTCTCTTCCACTTTCCTAGGCCACGCCAAACTCCAGCCTCAAGTGTGGTACCAGTGCGTGCTCCCTGTCGGGAACGTGCGCCTTCCTGTTCCGCGTCCTCACCAACGCTGGTAACTGTCAATTTCTTCATTTTTGCCCCTCTGAAAAGCGTATAGTGGTTTTAATTTACATCGTTCTGACTAGTGAACTTCATCTTTTCATGTTTACTGGCCATCTGAATTCCTTCTTTCGTGAAGTGTCTTTACAACTAGGTCTCTTTTGCCTAATCTTTTATTAGACTGCTTCCTTTTCTCTTAATGACGTGTACTTTTTTTTACATTCTAATAACTTTATAATGACCCACTCTCTAACTGTCCCCCCTCCATTTTAACCCATATTCTCTGCGTTCTGTTCTGCAAAGCACGTGAGGAACAAGCTGCTGGAAGATTTCTGATTTGGGTAGGACCAAGTGAGCGGTACATGCTCTTGGTTTACTCTTGCTAAAGCTGTGCTCGCTCTTAAAGAAAGGTGTCCGGCCTCTACCTCGCACCCCGAGTGCTACCATCCCTCTAGTAAGCAGCTTCCAGGACTCTGGATGCTGAATTCAAAACCCTGTTATCTCAGCAAAGAACTCCAGGGCCCAGAGATTTTCTAACAATACAAAAATCTTATTTTTAAATACACTAGCTAAAAGCATTAATTTGGGCTCTAAGGTCAGACTGAACCAGAGAGCTGAATAATCATCACCACATCTTCAACATTCAAACACCCAACTACGCTCCTGTGCTCACCACTTAGGTCTCACCCCTTCATACTCACATTTACTGCCTCGAACAGCGTAAGCAAGCTTTAGCTCCGGATGAAATTTGCCCATCTGCTCAATCACTTTTCCTGTCTGAAGCGCCAACTCGTATGTCGGGGAGAGGCACAGGCACTGACAGGGAGATCACAGAGGAGGAGTTTAGGAGACCTTTTTAGTAACAGACAACAGACTCTAACGTAACAAGTATGCTGACGTTATTATCACTTGAACAGTGTGAGAATGGCATCCTCCTCAACCAGGCCAACCTTCCAGCCTGGCTGGGTGGATGCCTTCGAAAGCTGTTGTTTAAAGCTGCTTCTGAATGAATTCCACCCAGGGCCTGCTCTGCTGGAGCCACAGTTTGAGGCACAGGAAATGTTCAGAACCCTCCAGGGGCGCCCACATCAGTCCCCTGCCAGATGGCGCTGCCCTTCCCAGGGCAGGCTAGTCAGCACCCCAGGCTTCCCTGCCTCACCTGGGGGTATCTCTCTGCTGGTTCCACTCGGCTGAGCATGGCCAGGACAAAGGCGGCCGTTTTACCAGTACCAGACTGAGACTGGGCAATCAGGTTCTGTGGGCTGGGTCAGAGAAGTGAGAGGAAATACTGGTTAAACACCAAGAAAGGGGTCAAAATGTTCTTTCTGGGTGGTAAGAATATGGATTCCTTCCCTTTAGTCCAGGTTTTCTGCATTGAACACAATGGTAAATATTTTATATGTTGTTTAAAAACTGCTTTAAAATGATGGGAAATGAGTTTTAGATGGGTTCACATGGAGAAAGCCTCATTCTAGACTCTGGCACAGTTAGTGCCCTAGTTTTGTGCTCTGTGGGCCCCGTGGACACGAAGACTGCAGGGTAAGATCTGTGCCGAGATGATCCCCGAGGACGCCTCCTACTGAGCATACTGTGCCTCTAGGCCTTGCCCTTCATAGGCTCCCTTCCCACCTTTATGGAAACTGCAAGATATCCAGTCAGACAGATGCTTCAGAGGGAGCCTTCTCATTTCACTTCATGCAACTTACTGTCATGGAAATAGATAGCATTTGAGTCATTAAAAAAGAAAATATAATTGTCCTGGCTGGTGTGGCTCAGTGGGTTGCTGGCCTGCAAACTGAGAGGTGGCCACTTTGATTCCCAGTCACAGCACATGCCTGGGTTGTGGGCAGGTCCCCCACTGGGAGCATGCAAGAAGGAACCAGTCGATGTATCTCTTGCACGTTGATGTTTCTCCCCTCCTTTCTCCCTCCCTTCCCTTCTCTCTGAAAATAAACACCACCTTTTTAAAAAGAAAAAGAAAAATATTATACTAATAGAGTTGAACGAAAAAGTTGCTACATAAAGTATATAATTTATCTACTAAGGTTTAAAAACACATAAACTACTCTTACATTCTCAGGGACACACAGACATGTAGTAAAGGTACAAAGAAGTGTGGGAGAACGATGGCCTGCTAGGGCTGACGCGTGCTCTGTTGGGAGACGGTGCAAACAGAAGGGAATTCAGGGGTCTCAGCTGTCACTAGTTAATGGTGTGTTATTTCTTGGCAGGACAGAGTTACAGGTATTCTTAATATTGCTCTTAACACCTTTTTTCAGGTCTTGAAAATTCCAAGTAATTTTCAAAAACCCAATTTTTAAAAATTGCACAGAATAACAGTGCTAACTTTGTTGATCAGTCTTCCTTGTTCAGCAGGAAAGGCAGAAATTATACTGAACTCCATCTCACTCTCTGCACTTGCCCAAGCTGTTCCCCTAATGAAACACGTTGCCTCAAATGTCCCATCACGGTCTCAAGACAGAAAGAGCTGCTGGTTGGTGACAGTAAACCAACCAGACCCCATGACAGCTGTGGGGGGAGGTTAGGGTGTTGAGGAACTGAGCTAAAAGGAAAAAGGGCTCATGGACAACAGTGTGGTGACTGCTGGCGGAAGGGGGTGTAAGAGGACTAAATGGTAATGGAGAAAAATACAATAAAGATTAAATTTAAAAACACAAACAAATTCTGGCCCTGGCTGGTTTAGCTCAGTGGATTGAACGCGGACCTGCGGACCAAATAACCACAGTTCGATTCCCAGTCAGGGCACATGCCTAGGTTGCAGGCCAGTTCCCAGCAGGGGACCCAGGAGAAGCAACCATACATTGCTATTTCTCTCTCCCTCTCTCCTTCCCCTCTAAAAATAAATAAATGAATGAATGAATGAATGAATAAATAAGTAAATAAAAACAAATTCTGAATAGGTGCATACTCACGGCTCAGCAAGCATCAAAGGCAACGCGTTCTCTTGTATTTTAGAGGGTCGGTTGAAGCCCATGGCGTAGACCCCCTGAAGCAACTGCGGTTTCCTGGGAGGCCAGGGAGACAAAAGATGGATTCCCAGTTGTTGAGATGGTTTTAAAGGCCTAGAATTTCATCCTTCCCTATATTTGGCAAAGAATGGTATGTCCTATCTTTGTCGGATATTTTTCTATACCTTAAAAAAACACTAGCTAAAACAGCCCTGGTTGGTGTGGCTCAGTGGATTGAGTGCCAGCCTGTGAACCAAAGGGTCACCAGTTCGATTCCCAGTCAGGGCACAAGCCTGGGTTGCAGGCCAGGTCCCCAGTGAGAGGCACGTGAGAGGCAACCGCACACTGATGTTTCTATCCCTCCCTTCCCCCCATCTAAAAAATAAGTAATATCTTAAAAACAAACAAACAAAAAACACTAAAATAATATCACTTCTCGGCCTTTTGGCTAAGATCAAGTATAATATCTGCTCTTATCAGTTTAAAATAAAATGAAACCATCTTTTTCTACTGAATTTTAATCTGCAACTATTATACAAATCATAAAGCACAGATTAGTTCCCTTTCTCGGAGAAATCCACGCTCTCAGCAGACCCACAAGTATGACTGGTCTTGGAGGACAAGTGTTTTCTGGGCACTGCGAGAGTGGCATTTATCAATTCATGATATAAAATAAATTAAATAAGACTTATTTAAATGTCACACTGCTTGCTATGCTGCTAAGACACAGCAGTCCCTCTGGAGAATGGGATTTCAGTTTTAATTTTGCAGTACAGATATTAAATTGAACCATTTTGTATTCAACTGTCCTCCCAAAACTAGCTTGGAAAAATCAGGAGGCAACATCTAGTCAAAATCAGGAACAGAAAAACACCAACTTCTTATGTCAGCAGCTACACCACAAATACCAACTAAAGTTGCTACGATGTTGCACTTACAATAATCTTTCTGCCACGTCTAAATTGGCAGGGTGTTTAACAAAAATCATACTAGATTATCTCCAAAGAAAAGTCGCAAGGAGTCAGGACTTCTGTTCTCTAAGCCTCCCTCGGAGTCCCTTGGGCTCTTCAAAAGGCCAACCCACTGGCCTGTGCTGGTGTCAGACAGAAGAGCTTAGAAAACACAATCTTTGATGGCCGCTACTTGGAAGAAAAGGCTTTAATGCCAGCAGATTCTGATTTGGTTGTCAAGGAAACAAAGTCACTAACAAATGAGGATTTTCAAGTGACCCAAGAGCTTCCAGCGGCTAATTTTTTCCTTTTATTTTGTAGATTAACTCAAATCTTTCAAGTACAAAACAGACCAAGTGTGTTAGGTGACCTGGGTTTCATTCTTTGTTTCCTTCAGCTGCCAACGGCTGAGACAGAGAGGAGGTGCCTTTCAAGGAGGACAGGTCGTCACTGGTTGAACTAAGGGCTCCAGTCTTTTAAATGAAAGGAATTTTTTTTTAAAAAAAGAAAAAGAAAATCACTGATACTTAGAAAAGCAAACTGTCAGTTCAGGAAATGACAGAGCACATAGCTGCCCTAATACAGCTGATGGACAGAGCGGAGGTGACAGATTTGCTGAATAGAGCCCTTGAGAGGAAATAACACAGAGAAGTATAATTTCCTAAAATCATTTAACCCCCCCCCCATGTTATTAGCTATAACTTCATTAACTTCATTAGCTATTATTCAATTAACTTCATTACCTGATTTGGTTCTAGTTGACTCTAGTGTTTTAAGTGTCTTTTACTCTAAAGCAGTGGTAATAGTTGGCAGAAATGTGGTCCCTATTTGCTCACAGTGGACATGCTATAGATTTTGCTGAATACAGGCCAAGAATCCATTTATTCCACCATTTTGTTATTCACCTGCTATGTTCCGTCTGTGATTTGGGTCCCAGCAGGCAGCAAGAGTGGCAGTCATATCTTACGTCACTGGTAACATCCAGCACAGTGGCATGTACATAAAACAATGCATAAACACCTCTCCACTAACTTACTGAAGAAACAAAAAAACGTCGTATGACCTTCCATAATTACCTCTTTAAAATAACGACACATTTAGAAGTCATTCTTAGCACAATGCCGTACATGTGCTCTCCTAAGACTTAATCTGGGTTCTGGATTTTTAAAAATTCCAGAATGTTGACGGCTACTTCCCACTGTAGGTTCTGGGAATCCTGTGCAGGCTCTTTTCACAGATTTTATAAAAGCAGAAAAACTGTTCTTAAGAACATAAACCCTATAGTCTAACAAAAGGGCTTACCTAATAAGAAATGTTCCTGACATCCAGAAATCCCCTGTCAGCCAATATTTTATTGAAAGTTCTAAGAGCATAAAAGAAAAAAGACTTTCAGCTATGATGAATAAATCTGTGGCATATAAAAATCCCTGCCAGGAGGAGGAGAAATGGGCAGCCAAGAGACAAGGGTGCGAGGGAGACCATCACTGTAACCTTTTTCATACTTTTTTTTATAAAGATTTTATTTATTTATCTTTAGAGGAGAAGGGAAGGAGAGAGGAAGAGAAATATCAATGTAGGGTTGCCTCTGGTGTGTCCCCCGCTGGGAACTGGCCCGCAACTCAGGCATGTGCCCTGACTGGGAATCGAACCGCGATCGCGTGGTTCGCAGGCCCGCGCTCAATCCACTGAGCTACACCAGCCAGGGCGCTTTTTCATACTTTTTGACTTTTGAATCATGTGAAGAATTAACTAGTCAAAGAAATAAATACACTAGGGTCTTTTTAAAGAGTCAAAAGTAAAATTCCCAGAAGAATCTCTGAGAAGCTAAGTTTCATAAAAGAGGGACAGGTAAGACGCAGCTCAGAGAAACAAATACTCACAGCCGAAGCTCCTCGAATGACTTCACCGAGTATAGGGGGGACTTTGGGTCCCGCTGCAGGACTTCCACTTGGTTTCTGTTGTCAACCAGGTTGTTTCGGATCAGCTTGTTGAGTAAGGACTGGGCAGCTCTGTCCTCTGTCAGGAAGAAACCAATAAATTGTCTTCATACCCACCTGACGAATCCTGCCCTTGTAACACGCCCCCTTCCCCTCTATGGAACAGTCCCTAAAATGGCAATCTCTATTCATCTCCATTTCTTCTCCTCCCCTTCTGTTGAATGTACACTGAATAGTTTTTTACTGGAACTCTTCACCTCAGCCTGTCAAGCTCACCAACAATGTCTACACTGCTAAATCAATCCAACAGACAATGTTTAATCAATGTCTCTTGATCAACTTGTTACCTATATTTAACTCCCTCCTTTGGAAACACTTTCCTCTGATTTCTGAGACACCACTGCCTTGGTCCTTCTCTCCACCGACTGTGTCTTGTCAGCCTCCTTTGTGGACTCCTCTTCTTCATCTTACAACCCAGGTGCCTCTGGCCCCAGAATGGCAAGTCCCGGGTCATACTTTATGTCTTGCTACAAGGTTTCAAAGAGTAGTTACCTTTCTCTTCCTCATCTGCTTTTTCGGCAGTGACATTGGTTTTGATTACACCTATGCAAGAAAACAGTTGTCGTAATCAGAAAGGCAAATATCAAACCTACCCAGAAGGTGGGACAATGTAAATACTAAAATTTCTTTAAGTGATCAAAAGGTAAGTAGTCGGCATTTCTCTGTGTTTAATAATTTATTCTTAGGAAGTTTTTAAGTGCATAAGAAAATGTCAAATTTCCAGAGATTTCAGCAGACTTAAAGTGATCAGAATACCACCTCTGACTTACTTTTCCTAATATAAAATATAGCTTTATATTAGCAAACATAATTAAACATGAGAAAGAAAATACAGGTATTAAAAATTAAAAGAATGAGGTAAAGTGATCACTTTTTATAGCATATATAACTGTAAACGTGCAGGACTAAATATCCTTTGACTTAAGTAAACAGAAATCAATAATTTACATAAATAGAAATAGAGATATAATTGAAAAAACCCTATTTATAATAGCAACTAAAAAAATAAAATACTGCACCTAGAAATAAAAAATATGCAAGGCTCAGATGAAGAAAACTTAAAAACACTCATAAAATAATGCAAAGTACAGCTGAAAACCCATAAATAAAAGGGACAAATAGAAAACAAATAGTAAAATTGCTAACCTAAACCCAATGACATAGATAATTACACTAAATGTAAATAGATAAACTACTAATTAAAAGACAGAGATTATGCCCTGGCTGGTGTAGCTCAGTGGATTGGGAGCTCGAGCCTGGGAACCAGACGATGGCAGTTCGATTCCTAGTCAGGGCACATGCCTGGGTTGCAGCCAGTTCCCAGCAGGGGACTCACAAGAAGCAACCATACATTGATATTTCTCTCCTTCTCTCCTTCCTTTCCCCTCTAAAAGATAAATAAATAAAATATTTTTAAAAAAGACAGAGATTATGGATAAAAAAACAAGACTCAACTGTCAGCTGTCTACAAGAGGCACATTTTAATACAAAGACACAGATAAGTGGAAAGCCAGAGGATGCAAAGAGACATTTCATGCAACTACACACATTTTGCCGTGTGTAATGCACACTTTTTTGCCCAAATTTTTGATGGAAAAATAAGGATGCACATAATACATGGGTAGTACCTGAAATACCTTGCATCTGTTCTAGTGTTTTGTAATTATTAGTTATATAAAATTTCTTGTCTTATATTCAAAACAAATGCTAAGACTTCTCTATAATGTGAAAACAAGTATAAATAGTAATAAATAGTAATAAATAAATTAATTAATTAAAAAATTAAAATGAAAGACTTTTTCCCTGAAAGTTTGAGCCAAAAACTTGAGTGTGCCTTATACACGGCAAAATACAGTAGTAAGCACAGAAGGCTGAAGTGGTTCCCATAATGCAGAATTCAAGACAAAAAGCATCACCAGAGATAAAGGGGGATACAAAGGGTTCATTCATCAGGAAGCATAAGTGTATATACCTGTGAACACATTTGCAAAAAAGTATACTGTGTATACTATGCCATCTTTTGGCGAGTCAGTAAGAGAGAGGAAGGGAGAGAGAGAAGAGAAAGGAGAAAAAGAGAGAGAGAGAGGATTGATTGAATAAATTGTGTTTGTAGTTGCTTTGTCTAAAGAAACTTTGGAAAAATATTAATAATCCAAGAGTGGTAAATTATAGAACAGGGTAGTATTATGGGTTGGGGCCCGTTCTCTCCCATATTCATGTTTAAGTCCTAAGAATGTAACTCAGAAAATGACCTTATTTGGAGACAGGGTCACTGCAGATGTAATTAGTTAAGATGAGATCCTCAGGGTGGCCCCTAATCCAATATGACTGATATCCTTATAAAGAGGAGAAATTTGAACACAGATATGTGCACACAGAGAACACCATGTAAAGATGGACAACAGAGCAGGTGATGCTTCAACAAGCCAAAGAATACAAAAGACTGACAGATCCCTCCTCAAAGCCCTTAAAAAGAAGCAATCCTGCCAACACCTTGACCTTGGACCTATTTATTGTCAGACAATAAATTTCTGTTGTCTAAACCACTCAGTTTGTGACACTTTGTTGTGGCAGCCCTAGCAAACCAATCTAGGTAGAGATTTAGAACTGGGTAAATAGTGGGCCAAGATGAGAAGAAGGCCTTTTACCTGCTTATACTTTCTAAGTTTTGAACTGAGACTAACCTTTAAAAAACTAAATAAAAAAATTTAAAGAAATATTATTAAGTTAACAGTGACAGTACAATCCAATAGTGATTCTTGATTTTAAGGCATCAGAGGTAAAATCAAACCTGGAAAAACAAGGTATCCCCTTCAGTGTGAAAGTGACTTTACTGGCTGTCAAATCCAGTGCTGACATGTGCTGAACATGCTAAAGGAAAGCTCCCTTCTTTTCATGTTATAGCTATGAGTACAAAGCAGATGAAAATTTGTAGCTTGTATCCAGCTTACAGTTAGTTACCAGTGACTCACCATTGGTATCCGGTTTGACTTTCTCTTCCTTGATCTGCAAATTACTGATCTGAATGGAAGTAAAAGAAAACACTTGAGAGTAGAGCCATGGAACAGCCTAATACCATGAATTATTTATTAAGCTAAGTACACAAGTCTACCTGGTAAGATAAATAAGAGGGGAGGGTTTTTACCAACTATTAGGAAGCAATGCTTTAAAACACTGAATTACATCAGCCTTCTGATAAGCACATTGGTTGAAACCAGATACCATGTATGTTTAGGCCTATGTGATATTCATGGTATCACAGCTACAGTAAGGTTCTAGGTTTAAAAAGATTTGAAACCAATTCTGTCTTTTAGGAAAGATTTGATGTGAAATACTAGATCGTAAAACTGAGAGCACCAGAACCATATACTATATCATACTTTTTTATTTCTTCCTGGATAACTGCCAGTTTTACCTCTAATCTGATTGTTCTCCTGAACTCCAGTGCCGATTTTCAAATGCCTAATGGGCACTGTGCATAAAAACGCTAACATTAAAAAGCATGACTGCTACTCTTAGGAAAGCCAGCTAGCAAGGCTGGCCACTGGCATCTGGAAATGTGGATTTTGGGAGGGTTCCCACCATTTCCAGAACTGCTGAGGGTTTCACTGACTATGTTTGTAAAAACACGTGCTTTATGCTAACACCTGCTTTCCTCTGGGAGTCTGGAATTTTGGTACAGGCTAGGCAGAGGATGACTAGGTGACAGCCTCCCCTTCCCCAGCCCAATAAAAACTCTAAGCAGTGTCTCTAATGAGCTTCCCTGACAACACTTCACAAGTGTTGTTACAATCTATTACAGAAGGAATTAAGCACAAATGTGGAGCCTGTGACTCACAGAAGGCAAACACAAGGCCCTCGGGTGGAATCTGGCTCTCCACCTTATTTTATCCAGCCGGGTACTTTGTTTCTACTGGGTGGCAGCACCAAGCTCTCTCTTAACTGTTAAAGAGTAGTTACATTTATACAGTCCTAAAATTACACTCGGCCCTTTGAAGGCAACTGCAAGGCTGATGTAGCCCCCGTTGAAAATGAATTTAACACCCTTGGTGTGACTCCGCTAGAGAGGACTGTTAGAAGTTTGTGCTTGGCCCTAACTAGTGTGGCTCAGTTGAGTGGGTGTTACCCTAAAGGTTACCAGTTCGATTCCAGATTAGGGCACATGCCTGGGTTGAGGATTCGGTCCCAGGTTAGGGCGCATATGAGAGGCAACTGATCAATGTTGCTCTCACACCAATGTTTCTCTCCCTCTCTTTCTCTCTCCCTTCCACTCTCTAAAAATAAATAAATAAAGTTTAAAAAAATTTAAAAAGCAGCTTGTGCTTGGTTTTCCCTGGACTTTGGCCCCATATACCTTTGCTTTTTGCTAATTTTGCTTTTCATTGTAACAACCCACTGCTGAGTAGAATCATATGCTGGATCCTGTAAATCCTACTAAGAAATCATCAAACTTGGGACAACTCTTGCCAACTCCCAACACAGGTATTACGACGATGTGCTCCTTACTTCAAATCCAGAGCAGTCAGAAGGGAACTCGCCACCCTCCATACCAAATCAGCTCTTCTTCCCACTCCCTAGTCCTATTACTAGCACTTCATTAATCCCACCTGTGGGATATAGGTTGACAAGAGTAATCTTTGCCTTTATCTCCATTTTTCTCTAAATCCTTCCAGTTATACCTCCACAGTTACCTCTAGAATCTATTCCCTCATCTTCATTTCACCCCCCAACATACACCTTCCATCTCTGAGCTATTAGAGTAACTTCCAACTAATCTCCTCTCCTTTAAACATCACTCTTTCTAATAGATTTTGTTCTCTGGAGTCCAATAAATCTCGCCAGCTCCCAATTTAACATGGTCAGTATTCTTAAACATCCCCAAACTAACCAAATAAAGCAAGTTTTGTAAGTTCTTAGTTAAGGTCCAAAGTACGCTCCCTACAATATTTTCTATATTGCTCCTACTACCACTCAATAACCTCAAGCCACAGCAAAAAATGAGTTCTGATTCCTGCTCTTCAGGGAAATATACATTCTATTTTCCTAAAATGCTTTTCACCTCCATCTCTCTTAAGATGACTCAATCTCTAATATCCTGCTCAAATGTAAGCAACTTGAGAAGCAATTTCCCTGATTTCCTTACTCATAAATGTCCTCCCCCTGCTCAGAGTTAGGCCATCACATTATTCTTACCATTTTCATAGCACTTCCCACCTTCTAGCCTTCCTAACTAGACTCTGAAGCTTCTTCCTATTTTCCACTGAGTTTGGCCCATTTTAAATATGTGCTGACAAACTGACCATACTCCCCAAGTAATTAAAGGGTGACTGGAGAAGAAAAATGTAATCTAGGCATTAAAAAGTTATAATATTTCACACTGCAAAAACAAAACATCTGCCGCCTCCCAAAACCAAAAAAATTAACTGTATTCCTAAAATCGTCACTCTCACTAAACAAATCTATATTTAGATATAACAGAAAATCACAGTCTACACTATGATTTCTTGACTGGATATTCATTAATCAAAGAAGAACCAGTATATGCAACTGTCACTTTAAACATCAATGAAACAATTTGCAGTGCTTCCCACCAACATCTGCAGTAGACTGAAACACATAAAAACCTGCATCTGTTATTCTGCTGAGCTACAAACTGCCAACCAGGTTAATTTAGACATGGATCTAAAAAAATGTTAAGCCTTGGCTGGTGTGGCTTAGTGCACTGAGCGCGTCCAGCAAACCACAAGGTCACTGGTTCTATTCCCAATCAGGGGACATGCCTAGGTTGTAGGCGGGGTCCCCAGTGGAGGGCGCGCGAGAGGCAACCGCACATTGATGTTTGTCTCGTTGCCTTTCTCCCTTCCTTTCTCTAAAAGTAAATTTTAAAAATCTCCAAAATTGAAAATGTTAAAATAAGAGTAGCAGGCTCTTTCTACTCTTAGTGAGAAACAGAATCGGCACCTAAATTTCCCCTTCCTTAATAACCCCACTGCAATGCAATCCACGAAAGACAACATACGTAGAGAGGGCAGATCTGACACAGGATAAAAGTCTTTAACTGGCGCAGATCAACAGAAAAACCTCGATATTGATCTCTACAGGCGCAAATCAGTACTGATTCCCAGGTGGGCCCCGGTCTGCCCCACGCGCGGGACTCCCTGTAATCGAAACAGGGTCCGCTTGTGCCCTCCTACTTCCTTCTCCCCAGGAGCTGAAGCCACTAACCGACTTGACAGCCGCTTCCTGCTCGTCTACTGCCAGGGCCCAGGAGTCGGTAGCCATGCTCCGGAGGGAAGGAGGCCGGCCCACGAAGAAAATCACCGCACTGCACGCCAACAACACTCTTAAACCCAGAGCAGGCGCGAGAACCCCACTCACGCAGACCGGAAGCGGCGGTGCTAAAAAGTGACGTCGGCTTCTGTACGACGCAAGGCGTCACCATTCCGCGCCGGGCAGCCTCCGGCCGCTCCTCTACCTGTCACTCGCAAGCCGGTGGCGAGTTTCCTCTGGCGTGTTCTCTGGGTGCTCTGCTTCACACGGAAATGCTCTGCTTCACACTGAAATAGCCGAGGTTTCGTTTGCAGGCTTGCCACGTCTCACTAAGTTTATGAATCTCTGAACTCTAAAGGCTTACATAGGGAAAGTGCTGTGAGAATACTAGAGGAAGGCAGTTTCTACTATTAAGAACGCGATAACGGGTAAGACAACAAAAAACAAAACGAAACGGAAAAGCCCTTAAATCTCCCTCTCCGCCCCCGGCTCATAACCCCCTCACTCCATAAAATACAACCGCGGTATCTTTTTCTTCTGGGCCATTCCAGTTTTTAGTCATACCCATCACAGCACAGGTATTTTACGTAGTCCTAAGCAAAATGTACATACGATTTAAAGTTCGATCTTTTTATTAAATGGCTATTTCTAAATGTCATTTTTAAATCAATGTAATGGCATGATAGTCCAAGGTGCTGTCACATAAATTGTCTTAAGTCCTTTCTGGTGTTAATTGATAATACTTAAGTGAGCATTTCCACGCCATCAAAAATCATCTTACTTGTTGCCAATTTACTTTTTGTCTCTCCCGACTAGAATATGAACTTTTTAAGAAAACATTTTATGTATTTATTTTTTAAGAGAGGGGAAGGGAACACCTCCTACTGGGGACCTGGCCCGCAGCCCCGGCATGTGCCCTGATGGGGAATCCAACAGGCGACTGATGCTTTGGTTCGCCAGTTGGCACTCAATCCACTGAGCCACACCAGCCAGGGCCTAGAATATGAACTCTTTAAAGTAATTTTTAGTAACCACTGACTTTATTTTTTCAAAAGATTTCATTTATTTTCAGAGAGAGGGGAAGGGAAGGAGAAAAAAAGGAAGAGAAACAGATCTGTTGTCTAGTACAGACCCTGACCAGGGACTCAACCTGCCACCCAGACATGTGCCCTGACTGGGAATTGAACCAGCAGCTTTTTGCCTTGCTGGACAGTGCCCAACTAATTGAACATCACTGGTCTGGATCTAGGTCTCAATTTTGGATTAGATGTATGAATTTGTTAAAACTCCTAGAACTGTACACCTCATTTTATTGCACTTCACTTTATTGTTCTTCACAGATGTTGGGTTTTTTACAAATTGAAGGCATGACCCTCCACCAGCAAAAAAATTACAACTCACTTTATTGCCATACCTGCTTTACTATGGAGGTCTGGAGCCAAACCCACAATATCTTTGAGGTATGCCTGTATGTAAAATGTCATTTTATTGTATGTAAACTATACCTTTCAATAACATTGAGTTACAGAGCAAAAGAAAAGGAATGAACTAATTTTTAAATATATTTTATTGATTATGCCGTTACAGTTGTCCCATTTCCCCCTTCATTCCCCTCTACCCTGCACACCCCTCCCCTGACATTCCTCCCCTTTAGTTCATGTCCATGTGTCATAAGTCCTTTAGCTTCTACATTTCCCACACTACTCTTGCCCTCCCCCTGTCTATTTTCCACCTACCATCTATGTACCTTATTCTCTGTACCTTCTCCCCACTTCTCCTCTCACTCCCCTGTTGTTAACCTTCCCTGTGATCTCCGTTTCTGTGGCTCCGCTCCTGATCTAGCTGTCCCCTTAGTTTTCTTTTGTTTAGGTGTGGTTGTTAATAACTGTGAGTTTGCTGTCCTTTCACTGTTCATATTTTTTATCTTCTTTTTCTTAGATAGTCTCTTTAACATTTATATAATAAGAGCTTGGTGATGATGAACTCCATGAACTTGGCCTTATCTGAGAAGCGCTTTATGTGCCCTTCCATTCTAAATGAAAGCTTTACTGGATAGAGCAATCTCGGATGTAAGTCCTTGTCTTTCATGAGTTGGAATACTTCTTTCCAGCCCCTTCTTGCCTGTAAGGTCTCTTTTGAGAAATCAGCAGACAGTCTGATGGGAACTCCTTTGTAGGTGACTGACTGTCCCCTTATCTCTTGCTGCTTCTAGAATTCTCTCATTTTTATGGCTAATGTAATTATGATGTGCCTTGGTGTGTTCCTCCTTGGGTCCAACTTCTTTGGGACTCTCTGAGCTTTTTGGACTTCCTGGAAATCTATTTTCTTTGCCAGATTGGGGAAGTTCTCCTTTATTATTTGTTCAAATAAGTTTTCCACTTGTTGCTGTTCCTCTTCCCCTTCTGGTACCCCTATAATTCAGATATTAGAATGTTTAAAGATGTCCTTCCCCAATAAATTCAATTCAAAAAACTTTTAAAAAAGATGTCCTGGAGGTTCCTAAGGCTCTCCTCAATTTTTTAACTTTCTCAATTTTTTAAGTTCTTGTTTCTTCATTCTTTTCTGTTTGGTTGTGTCTTTCTTCCTTGTGATCCACTCCCTTGATTTGAGTCCCAGTTTCCTTCCCATCACTATTGGTTCCCTGTGCATTTTTTTTCATTTCACTTAGTGTAGCCTTCATTTTTTCATCTAATTTGTGACCCAAATCAACCAGTTCTGTGAGCATCCTAATCACCAGTGTTTTGAACTGTGCATCTGATAGGTTGGCTATCTCTTGGTTGCTTAAAAGTATTGGCTCTGGGGTTTTGATCTGTTCTTCCATTTGAGCCATAATGTTTTGGTCTGTTCATGCCTGTTACATTGAGGGGCAGAGTCTTAGGTGTTCACCAGGGTGGGGCAACCCAGTCGCTGGGTTGCGACGCTGTATGTGGGGGCGGGGTCAGAGGGGGAGCAATGACGCTTGTCCCCTCTGCTGCTTCCCACAAGCAAATTGGGCCCTTCTGGTGCTGATTCCCGGGTGGGTGGGTTTGTGTACGTTCTAGGACCCTGTGGGTCTCTCCAGTGAACTCTCCTGTGAGGCTGGGAGCCTCTCACGGCACCTCGATCCCCACAAATGTTTTCAATTGGTGATTTTAGGCTTTATTTCCCGTTGCTGGGGTACTGGGTTGTGCAGTCTATCTCACTGCCCATTTTTTGCTTGGTTTATCTGTGAGTGAATGTGTGTCTGCGGTCAGCCAGCTGCCTTACACTCCTCACCGGGTTTGCTCGTTTCCTCCCCGTGCCCCGTCTGCCAACCACTGCCTTTTCCTGCCAGGACCCTTCTCTGCTGGCCGCCGACTCCACCCCTCTTGCCTGTCTGGATGAATGGTTCATTGTTGAACTTCCATACAGTTCAATTTTCTGTCCTGGTAATGTTTTTATTTCTAAATCTTTGTTGTCCTTAAATTTGGTTATGCGAGGAGGCACAGTGTTTCCACCTACGCCTCCATCTTGGCTGTAAGTAGGAATGAACTATTGATACATGCAACAACATGAGTGATTTGCTGTGTCACACATTATGTTGAGTGAAAGAATGCAGACTCAAAAAGAGTACATGGGCCCTGGCTGGTGTAGCTCAGTGGATTGAGCACGGGCCTGTGAAGCAAAGGGTCGCCGGTTCGATTCCCAGTCAGGGCACATGCCCGGATTGCAGGGCAGGTCCCCAGTGGGGGACACATGAGAGGCAACCACACATTGATGTTTCTCTCCTACTCTTTCTCCTTCCCTTCCCCTCTCTCTAAAAAATAGATAAATATTTGTTAAAAAGAGTACATGGTACATGATTTCATTTATATAAATTCAAAACAGGCATATCTAAACTATAGTGATAGAAAAAATCCGGATTTCTGGCCAAGATGTAGGCGTAGGTGGAAACACTGTGCCTCCTCGCACAACTAAGTTTAAAAACAATGTTTGCCTGGGAATGGCTGCAGTGAGTAGGACTAATTGGGTGCCCATGAGGGAACTTCCAGGGGTGATGAAATGTTTTGTTATCTTATCTTATCTTATCTGCATCTTAATTGGAGTGGTGGTTACACGTGTGTACAATTGTCAAAACTCAGAACTTCCCACCTAATATCTGACATTATGTTGTATGTATATGTCAATTAAAAATTAAACAAAACATTGTGATGAAAGATCAAAATTTAAAAAATACTGGTAGTAATAAATTTAATGTATTTGTACTGTAGAAAAGGTAGTGTGGGCTAAGAATGTTTTCTCAGCTCTTAACCACTCATTAAAGCAGAGAGCATGCACACACAATGCTACAGAAATGAGAATGCCGTATACCATATTACCTTCCCAAAGGACTAGTCTGATTCTTAGCACCTTCACCAACAGTGAGCTACTGCTAGGAGACAGCACTGTAGTCTCATTCCATGCTGGGCAGCCACCCTGGGGGAGACTGCTAATTGGCTTTCTGAGGAATAATGCTCCTTCTGTCCTGTTATCGAAGTGGTCCCTTTTTAGAAAAAGACAAAACTAGCCCTGGCTGGTGTGGCTTAGTGGACTGAGTGAGCACCAGCTGGTGGATTGAAAGGTTGCCAGTTCAATTCCCAGTCAAAGCACATGCCTGAGTTATGGGCCAGGTCGCCAGTTTAGGTGGGCGAGAGGCTCTCTCACACATCGATGTTTCTCTCCCTCTCTTCCCTCCTTTCCCCTCTCTCTAAAAATAAAACAAAAAAGAAAAAGACAAAAAACTAGGTTTTGAGGTGCCTTTACCTCTTACTCTTTGCCTCAGATGTCTACACAGCAAAGCCTTTGGCAACACTAAAAGACTCAGTTGTAAATTCTTTGTGGCAGAGGGCTATAGAGCAAAAATTGAAGTCTGGGTGCCCACTGCCCTCTCTCCATTGACATTTCATTACAAAGTGCAGCTACTCTAGCATTTTGACGGTGATTCCTACATTGCTTCCACTGAAACACAATTCCTAGAGCTAATTCATCACAATTGATCGTAGGATTTTTTTCTTTTCTTTATTATATTTCATTGATTATGCCATTACAGTTGTCCTATTCCCCTCCTTCATTCCCCTCCACTCTGCACACCCCTCACTCATCATTCCCCGCCTTTAGTTTATGTCTATGTGTCACAAGTTCTTTTTTTTTTAAGATTTTATTTATTTATCTTTAGAGGGGAAGGGAAGGAGGGAGGGAGAGAAATATCAATGTATGGTTGCCTCTCGTGCGCCCCTTGCTGGGAACTGCATCCCCTGCTGGGAACTGGCCTGCAACCCAGGCATGTGCCCTGACTGGGAATTGAACCGTGATCCTCTGGTTCACAGGCCCACGCCCAATCCACTGAGCTACACCAGCCAGGGCATCACAAGTTCTTTAGATTCTATATTTATGTGTCTATATTTCCTATACTTTTCTTGCCCTCCCCCCTATTTTCTACCCACCGCCTATGCTACTTATTCTCTGTACCTTCTCCCCCTTCTCCTCCTCCCACTCCCCTGTTGCTAACCCTCCATGTGATCTCCATTTCTGTGGCTCCGCTCCTGATCTAGCTGTTTTCTTAGTTTGCTTTTGTTTTAGGTGTGGTTGTTAATAACTGTGAGTTTGCTGTTCTTATTTTTTTATTTTTTTCTTAGATAAGTCCCTTTAGCATTTCATATAATAAGGGCTTGGTGATGATGAACTCCTTGAATTTGACCTTATCCAGGAAACATTTTATCTTCCCTTCCATTCTAAATGAAAGCTTTGCTGGATAGAGTAAATCTTGGCTGTAGGTCTTTGGATTTCATGACTTGGAATACTTCTTTCCAGCCCCTTCTTGCCTGGAAGGTCTCTTTTGAGAAATCCACTGACAGTCTGATGGGAGCTCCTTTGTAGGTGACTGTCCCCTTTTCTCTTGCTGCTTCTAGGATTCTCTCCTTCATTTTCATCTTGGCTAATGTAATTATGATGTGTCTTGGTGTGTTCCTTCTTGGGTCCAACTTCTTTGGGACTCTCTGAGCTTCCTGGATTTCCTGGAAGTCTAGTTTCTTTGCCAGACTGGGGAAGTTCTCCTTTGTTATTTGTTCAAATGAGTTTTCCACTCGTGGCTGTTTCTTTCCCCCTTCTGGTACC
This sequence comes from Sturnira hondurensis, assembly GCF_014824575.4. Taxonomy (NCBI): domain Eukaryota; kingdom Metazoa; phylum Chordata; class Mammalia; order Chiroptera; family Phyllostomidae; genus Sturnira; species Sturnira hondurensis. The sequence goes on along the minus strand of NW_028087376.1, from coordinate 2,442,121 downwards.
CCTATAATTCGGATGTTAGAATGTTTAAAGATGTCCTGGAGGTTCCTAAGCCTCTCCTCATTTTTGGAATTCTTGTTTCTTCATTCTTTTCTGTTTGGTCATTTTTTTGTTCCTTCTGGTCCACTCCCTTGATTTGAGTCCCAGTTTCCTTTCCATCACTATTGGTTTCCTGTGCATTTCCCTTCATTTCAGTTAGTTTAGCCTTCATATGTTCCTCTAATTTGTGACTAAAATCAACCAGTTCTGTGAGCATCCTGATCACCAGTGTTTTGAACTGAAAGGTTGGCTATTTCTTGGTCACTTAGAATTATAGGCTCTGGGGCTTTGAGCTGTTCTTGAGCCGTGTTTTGGTCTGTTCACACCTGTTACATGTGAGGGACAGAGCCCTAGGTGTTCACCAGGGCGGGGTGACCCAGTCACTGAGTTGTGATGCTGTACATGGGGGTGGGGTCAGAGAGGGGGAAAAAATGGAGCTTTGCTCCACTCCACTCTCTCTCAGATTCTGTCCCCTCTGTGGCTTCCCACAAGCAAATTGGGCCCTTCTGGTGCTGGTTCCTGAGTGTGTGGGTTCCGTGGGCCTCTCCAATGAACTATCTGTGAGCCTGGGAGCCTTTCCCGGCACCTCAACCCCGAAAGTCTTTCCAATTGGTGCTTTCAGGCTCTAATTCCTGTCACTGGGGCCCTAGCCTGAGCGGTCTGTCTCACTGTTCACTCCTTCACTTGGTTTATCTGCGCGTGAATGTGTGACCATGGTCAGCCTGCCGCCCTGCGCCCTCCCTGGGTCTGCCCGTTGCCAAGCCAAGCCTGGGATCTGCCAACTGCTGCCGCCACCTACCCTCCGGGTCGGTCGGAATGAACCATCTTTCTTGCCTGACTCCACTCTGCCGCTGACTCCGCCTCTTACCAGTCTGGCTGAATGGTTCTTGTTGTTGGACTTCTGTACAGTTCAATTTTCTGTGTTTTGGCTGCGTTTTTGTTACGAAAACTTTGTTGTTTTTAAACTTAGTTGTGCGAGGAGGCACAGTGTTTCCACCTACGCCTCCATCTTGGCCAGAAATCCAGATTTTTTAAAAAAATTTATTTCTTTTTAGAATGAGGGAAAGAGAGGGAGAGAAACATCAGTGTGCATGAGATACGTTGATCAGTTGTCTCTTGAGTGCCCCCAACTGGGGACGTGGCCTGCAACCCAGGCATGTATGCTGACTGGGAATCGAACCAGTGACCCTTTCAGTTCACAGGCTGGCGCTCAATCCAATGAGCCCCACCAGCCAGGACTGAGGGTGGGATTTTTGCTTGCATTGGATTTGTAGGACACTTACTGACACTTACTTTTATTATTTCACTTCCTGCACCCATCAGGAGACTGACCAGCCTTTGTTTAGTACAGCTGAGGCTGTCAGGAAGGTCCAGTCTGAGGCTCCAACTGGGACAATGAAACCACCCAACCTGTTTGGAGCATCTCTGCCAGGGCTATCACTTCTTCCCCTCAGCTAGCATTTATATTAAAAAAAAAAAAAGCGGCAGGGGCGGGGCATCCAGCCTGAAGCCAGTGAGAATCCCATTCATGGGAAGGGTATGTTTTCCTAGGCAGCCTCTTGCTGTGAGTCGGATTGGGTTAGACTGGGCACTTATACTGTTATATTTGCTTGCTTCCCACAAGCAAATTGGGTCCTTCTGGTGCTGATTCCCAGGTGGGTAGGTTTGTGTGCATTCTAGGACCCTGTGGGTCTCTCCAATGAACTCTCCTGTGAGGCTGGGAATTTCTCTTGCTACTGCAATTCCCACAGGTTTGTATAGCCAGAGGTTTTGAGGCTTTATTTCCCCCGCACTGGAACCCTGGATTGTGTGGTCTGTCTCCCTACTTGTTTTTCCCAGTTTATCCACACCCAAATGTGGGACTGCCCAGTCTGCCAGCCGCCATTTTGCCTGTGTCCTCTCCAGCTGCCCATCTGTGCCCCTGAATGTTTCTGCTTTAACTCCTTGGTTGTTGGATTTCCACACAGTTTGGTTTTCTGGCAGTTCTGCTTATTTATTTATTTCTTATATTTGTTGTTGTCCTTTTGGTCGTGTGAGGAGGCAGTGTGTATCGACCTATGTTTCCATGTTGGTTGGAAGTCCACATTGAGGAGAAATGTAAGGCTGGAGAGGGAGGGAGGTTTGGATTTTAAGTAAGAGGTATGTTAAAATATCACCAAGAAAATTAATGGGTAAACCTTGAAGAAACTGCAGTTAAGTGAAATAAAACAGTCACACACACACACAAACACACAAATACTTGTATGAAGTACTTAGGAATATTCAAGACCATAGAGACAGAAAGTAAAATGATGGTTGTTGGGGTGGGGCTGGGGAGGTCACAGGAATTGTTTATTGGGTGTGGTTTCCCTTTTACAAAATGAAGAATTATGGTAATGGATGGTAGTGATGGTTGCACAATGTTCTGAATGTATTCAATACCATAGAACTTTATGCTTAAAATGGTTGATAGTAAATTTTATACATAACACAATAAAAAAAACTGGAAAAATTGGGGCCTGGGAGGATCAGCTAATGGGGTGGCAAAGGTTTGAAACAGGAGAGGGAGAGTTGATGGAGCAAATCCTTAAAAGCCACAGGAGAGGAAATTTGGTGCACACAGAGAAATTTAGACAGTAGGGATACTTCTCCCATTTGTAATACACGGAGAGGGGAGAGGTGTGCCTGGAGGTAGGTCTGGTGGTGGAAGGTTGAGGCTGTTGCCTTGTGTTGACTGTTCACTTGGATTTGGGAAATTCCTTGCTTAAAATTGAGGGAGATAATAGGGTTGGAAGTTGGAGGCAAGTCTTGAAATGGTCCCTGGACAGAGTGGGGGAGTTAACCAGAAAGGAGTCATGGTCCATGACTGCAGCTTTTTCTGAAGTTGTCCCTTCCATTGATGTTAGCTATGAAATCAGATAAATAGAACGGTATTTAACTTGTCCCTCTCACACAGCCCTGGTTGCTCCAGAAATAAGAAAGTGGTCTTGAAATACTGAAAGCTGTGTTGTTGCTAAAGCTGGGCTCAAATGGCATTGGTTGATTAGGACAACTTCTGTGCAGTTAGGTGTCAGCATCCGAGAGGAACACAGGCTACCCCATTAGCTGATCCTCCCAGGCTCCAATTTTTCCAGTTTTTTTTATTGTGTTATGTATAAAATTTATTATCAACCATTTTAAGCATAAAGTTCTATGGTACTGAATACATTCAGAACAATACATCTAGCACACAGCCACACAACCTGACCAGGGACTAACTCATGTCCTTTCAAATCTAAATTTGGAGTCATTTGCCTTCAGGGATAGAACCTAAGACTGCTTGGCTTTTCTTCAACTGGAGAATTCCAAGGGCTGGAAGCATATGGATGAGGATATAACAGAACAGTTGTAAACACTCGCAAAACGTGTACTAGTACTTCCAGGAGAGATCCATCTAAACCCCCCCACCCTCCCATTTCCTCTGGGAAGAAGAAATGGCTGTCGTGCTGGGCAGTAAGGCCAAAGGTCTGCCCATCCAACCACATCTGCCCATTAGATATTGATAAAGCAGGGGCTGTAAGTATCTCATCTGGGCAGCTGACATGCCAAACAGCCACCACTGTCAGGCTTTGTTTAATATTCCTTCCTTCACCTACTCCTGTACCCCATTTTACTTTTAGAACTACTATGTGATTAGAACTACTATGGAGAATCTTCTTGCTGTGCTGAATACTAATATCAGAACAGTTTCTAAGCCAAGGCAGAAGCATCCAACAACAGGTGCTGGAGAGAGGGCATAAGGTAGGAAGGTGACAAATAGCCTCCAAGCAGATCCCCACCACCTCTCACTTCCCACTAGATGGGTTGTTTTTAAATAATAATTTTTAAAAATTGATTTGAGAAACATTGCTTTGTTGTTCCCTCATGTATTCATTGGTAGTGTCTGTTTAAATTTTTTAAAAAGATTTTATTTATTTATTTTTAGAGAGAGAGGAAATGAGGAAACATCAATGTTTCCACCATCAATGTGTGGTTGCCTCTCACACACCCCCTACTGGGGACCTGGCCTGAAACCAGGCCTGTGCTCTGACTGGGAATCGAACCAGCGACCCTTTGGTTCCCAGGTCAGTGCTCAATTCACAAAGCCACACCAGCCAGGGCTGGTTGTTTCTTGTTATGTGCCCTAACCAGGGATCAAACCCACAACTTTGGGACAATGTTCTAACTGAGCTAGCTAGCCAGGACTCTTACTAGGTGTTTGAAGCTAATCTGGGGAAGCCCTGTCCCAGGTTCAGAGTTAGGGTACTGGAGCCTTCTAGCATAAGCCCCTCAGGTTCCCTATCCTTCATTATATTGTTTTTGGAGTGCTGCTATCTAAGTCCATCAACAGAGTAGGGAACATTTATTCTCAATCAGAAAAGCAAAGTCAGGTAAAACCACGGGGGTTCCTAAGAACCTGACATCTGTATCTGGGACCAGGAGAAACTAAAGAGGGTCCCTGAAATCTACAACAACTTGGGTGTATGATGAAGGAGAGGAGCCAGTCCCTTCTTGCTGAGTGAGTCTCCTACACATCATACAGGCTGTGTAGGAGACTCAATCATGACGTCACCTGTTCTTTCCAAACTTTCCCTTTGGGTTTCTCCTCAGAATCATTTTGTATAGTACATGCGACTACTGAGTCACAGACCCTCTTTGGAATAACAATAGATTTTTTGAAAAGCCCGCCATTCTCCCCCTATAATATCCTTCTGGTCCATTTACTCTGCATTCTCCATACAACCAGGGACATCCTGGCACTTGCTGTGTGGCGGGACTGACGGAATCATCCTCTCACTGGTTTCTCAAACACCAGCCTTTTCCAGCTTCGGTATATCCTACAGACCTCTGCTAGACCAAATTTTCCTACCCCCACACCCTAAAAACCGCTGTAATCACTTCCTGTCTTTTAAGAATCAATGATAATTTACTGATAAATCCAAGTCCTGGTCAATCATATCTCCATTTTCTACCTGACAAGTCTTTTCTCTGCCCACACGGCGAGGCTGCTCACCTCACTGCCCTTCCTGGATACTGTGTTTATCCCGGTGAAGTCTTGACAGGCTCAGTCTACCTAAAGCACTCGTCTTGTCACTTGAAATCCCACTTTCCTCTGATTAGCAAACTCCACTCCTTTATGAATCTTCTCTAACCTCAGAGATCTGTACCTTCTAAATATCAGTGGCACTTTGAATGAAATGGCCTTCAAGTTACATAATAAACAAGAGCTGTGGACAACAGAGGGAGAATACCTTTCTGAGTCCTATTTTTATTCCTAGGAGGACTAGAAAAGTAGAATGTAAGGACTCAAATTTTCATATTTTGCCATGTATAATGTACACCCATGTGTTTGGCCCAAACTTTCAAGAAAAAAAATCTTTCAGTTTAAATTTTTGATTATTTATTTATATTTAGATACTTGTTTTTGTATTATAAAGAAATTTTATAATTTATTTTTGAACATACAGATATCATTATTGCTTTCTAGAATTACTTTTAATGCTTAAGCATAAACAAAATAATTAAAACCATTTATATAGATACCTATTTATATAGTTCTTCTACCCATGGAAAATGTACATCATTTTTCCCTCAAAAATTTGGGCAAAAAAGTACACATTATACATGGGAAAAGAAGGTAGTTAGCCAGCATCCTCTGGTTTACCAGCAGGAAAAAGGAAATATGAACACCCCTTTGGCAACTGACTAGGGCCCTTGGCGTCTGCATCCATCCCAACTATTCATGTCAGAGTGTCACCTTTGACATGGAACAGTAATATAAGGTGATGACTAGCTTATGGAATAATACGTGAGTCTTCATATTATGTAGTAATCATATTAATAATATGATTACTAATATCAGCAACCAAAACATGCTGTTTCCTTCTTCTTTTTTAAAGATTTTATTTATTTATCTTTAGAGGGAAAGGGAAGGAGAGAGGGAGAGAAATATCAATCTTTGATTGCCTCTCGTGTGTCCCCTGCTGGGAACTGGTCTGCAACCCAGGCATGTGCCCTGACTGGGAATTGAACCATGATCCTTTGGTTCACAGGCCTGCGCCCAATCCACTGAGCTACACCAGCCAGGGCTGTTTCCTTCTTATAGTCAATAATATCTTAGTAACATGAATAGGTCACTATTGTTATATTAGTAAAGAATACATCAACAGTTGATTAGTTATTATGCATACAGCCAATGGACACTCAAAAAACCCAATAAAATCCATTATTTATGTATATGGATAATGAACATATCCAGAATCTTTCTTTGGACTGAAATCTCCTTTTCCCAAGTGAAGTCTGTGTTCTAGGGCACAGTTTATCATTGCATATATAGGAACTTACAAAAAACAGTAGAAGAAACTCTGGGGCCTGAAGTTCACCAAAGGCTCAATACATTTTACATCACCGATGTTTCACAACTGGACATGGTCACAGAGGCAGTTGAGGTCCATTGAGCCCTAGGGGCCAAACACTGGAGGCAAAGAACATGGTCTGTGAAGGAACATGGACTGCAGTGACACTGGGGACACATTCCAGAGCCATGCATGACAGTGAATCTTACCTTTCTAATACACACACACACATACACACACACACTCTCTCTCTCTCTCTGCCCCCCCTTTGGGAGTTTCTCCCCAGGAAGATGCATTTAAACTCAAAGTACTGCATATACTTCAGACTCCACAAAACCCACCCAGTGAATTAATTCTAAGGGGTCCAAGCCCCCAGATTAAGAACTGGTGATCTAGATTTCTACCAGATGCCCATTCACTTCTACTATTGAGGGGACTGGGGCACTGCCTTCCCATTTTCCTGCCCAGCTTTAGGGATACTCAGAAGATGGGTTATATGTGTTGTGAGGTGTGGGTATGCTTGGCCTGCAGCCTTGTGAGGAGTTTATAGTCCTTTAATTACTGCCTTCGTTTCTCTTTATTTCAGGGTTGGTCCATAGGACTTTGGTAGTGGGGCAGTTAAATTTCTTCTCTTATAAGACTCCCAAAGTTGGTCAGAGTTGGCCAGAAGCATAGAGAAGACCAGTGCCCAGTGGAGGAATGTGAAGGACTGGCAGGCGGTCAGTCTCTCTGTGGTATCTGTAATGCTAGATTAGGGTAACCACTTGGAAGCTGGTAGTGGCCCCTTCCTTTCCCAGGAGAGATCTAACCCTAAAACACAGAAACACAAGGAAGGTCTGGGATTCTAGTAGTTCTCATCACAGAAAACCCCTCTTCCAAGCCTGGTCCTAGGGGAAGTGGCCATTCTGTATCAAAGTCTAAGAACAGGACTGCTTTTGGCTGGGGTTGCATATTGTTTTTGCACCTCAGTCTCATCTTTGCACCATCACCTCGTGGATACCAATGGTCCTATCCAGGTATGAAGGAATGTCCATTACTATTATTTGCTCTAACTACTCTGCACAAAGATGACAAGGAAGGAAGGATGGAGTAAAGGTCTTGGCAGTTACTCTTGCCTTGCACAGATGAATGGCAGTAGTCCACCTAGTCCCTTAGTTGCACTTGTTTGTATTCCAAGCAGTAAACACAAATGGGCAGTATCCCTTTACAATCAAGATGCCAAATATTGGAACTCATTCCCCAACTCTTACAAAACTTGCCTCCTGGGATCTGAAAACAAAGCAAGCACTTGTGACTACTGCGGATTACTTCTGAGGCTGCCTTGAAGCTGGCCCTTTGTGACTTGAAACTAGTTTTCACTGATGATCCAAACCTCAGATCACCTTTTATTGGTTGGGGCTACAAAGGGGTTAAGGTGATGGTAGGGATGTAAAAAAGATGAGCAAGTGACTGCAAGACCAGGTTTTATGGCAAGCTAGAGCCAGCACTAATTCTCTACAATGACTTTTTCATAGGACTTGGTCACCCACAAGCAAGGGAGCCACCAGTAATCAGATGTGCACTGCACACAGGTTGCTTATGCAGGGCATGGTCCACGCTTAGCAGATCCCTTCCTGCTGTGGTCATCAGGACAGATGCATTAGCAACACTCAGAACCCAAGGCAGTAGCTCATAGGTCTCTGCCGCCTCACACCTTACTCCAAACACGGTGGGTGGCTTACACACCTGTCCTAGTTGGGCCTCTCTCTGTTCCCTCTTCACCTCTATTCTGTCACTTTCACTAGGACCCAAGGACAGGCGGGGCAGCCAGATAGCTCCTGAGCAAGTGATTAGCCCCAGGATCTAGATTAGTGTAACAGTGGGGAAAACACTGGCCAAAAAAGAGAGACAGAATTTCCAAAAGGTAAATTTCTGTGTATTCACTCCTAATCTTCAAAAGTTGTGTCAACAATTGTTTCTACCTTCCCCCATCATTTGCACAATTTCTGTTGAGTCCAAACGTAATTTAAAATGAGGTAGGTAGTTTCTACATGTGCCTCCATCGTCGTGGTGACGGTTGAGGCCTCTATGTGAAAGCACTAGACTGCCATGTAGGGGGCACGCCGAGGATGGCACCAGGGACTGGAGGAGCTTCTCAGTTGGCTATTTTCTCAATCTCATCCAAATCGTCTGTGTCCAACTTTTCTATTTTCTTATCTGAGGAAAAAGAGAAAGATTCCGAGGGAGATCAACAAGGGGCTACTGTGGAGACACACACCTAGGGGAGGGAGCCAGCAGGGAGAGAAACACACAGGTCTCTGCCCTGGCCAGGAGCCAGCCCTGCCCCTGGCCACAGCCATCATTCCTTTGACCCCAAAGGCTTCTGGTGCCTGAAGAACAGGTACTGACAGCAACAGTCAGAGCCGAGGCCCCGAGGCCTGGCCAGGGGGTACTGTCATTCGAGTCCCTGATGCTGAACTCCCCAGGTGTGTTCCCTGAGAATGCCCATACTCTAGGGAAGGAAGGGAATGTGGGCAGGGGCAAAGCCTCTTTGGGGATCACAGGAAAACCTACCCTACCCGCACCCTCGCATGTGCCCCTATAAGGAGAGGGCCCTGGCAGAGGACACTCCCAGGGACTCACTAAAATGCTCCTGGATTCTGTTGAGGATGTTCATGCTGTGCTTGCTGTCCACCATGTTCACGGCCAGGCCCCTCTTGCCAAAGCGGCCAGTGCGCCCAATGCGGTGCAGGTAGGTCTCGTTGTCCGGGTTCCCATCCTTGTCCACTGGAAGGTCGAAGTTGATGACAACAGACACCTGCTCAACATCGATGCCTGCACGAAGGAGAGGTGGGAAACCATAAGGGTGGGAGAGAACAAGCCCCCGTCGTTTGCCCACAGTCGGGCACATACACCAACGTTGGGTGGAGGGAGTCTGGGTGGGCCGGCTCTGGGATCTGGGGACAAGGGCACACAGCGGAACCCAGAGGAAACCACAGAGCTCTGGCAGGTGCTGACAAGATTACAGTCAGTGGGAGAGCCTCTGCTGGACCCAAGTGTCTAGAGATGCAGCTAAAACCTCAGTGGCTGCCCCAGGAGGAGCAGGCGCTGTGCTAACCCAGTCAGATATGCCTGCACTTTCCTTCCACCAAGCCAGGACTCCGGGCTTCTGTGCAAGTTCTCCTCTGCTGAGGGAGTCCAGTCTCTCCTAGAAAAAAGAGTCACTGCCAACCCGCCCGATCTCCTCCAAACCATCTGAGATTTTCACGTACGAGGACTTTCCTCGCTGCCCCGAGTGTGGCAGACCAGGACAAGGTCTCTGCTTACCGCGGGCACACACGTTGGTGGTCACCAGCACCTTCTCTTTGCCCTCTCGGAAGCGCTCGATCACCGCAGCCCTCTGCTCCACCATCATTTCGCCGCTCAGCAGAGCCACCTGGTGGCCTTCTTTTGAGAGCTCTGCTGCCAGCCAACCGGCTGTTTTGCGGGTCTGAGGAAGGAAACATTTGAGAAATGAAGTTTCCTAAAAAGAGTATGTTTGACTCTACCTGAAACTCGGCAGCTAAGGGTTAAATTTCCTAAAACTGTTAACATGATGGTGTATCAGAAAGTAACAATGTGATTTGGGTAGTATTCTGACAAAAATATTTCACCTGACAATAATCAGAAGGGGGAAAAATCAGTAATTCTACTTACTGGCCTGCAATCTTTTAAGACATACGTGTCAGGAAAGGTGGAGAAACTGTCCTAGATTAAGGGACTCTCAAGAGACAGGACAACTAAAGCAACAACCTTTGAATGGCTCTTAGGCCTAGCAGCAGCATCTAAGAGCAATCCCGAACCTGTTGGTAACAAGTGGTGAAACAGCATAAGGACAAACTGTTCAGGGGACAGTATCGCTGTCACAGGATCATTGTTCAAGTGTGGTAATGATAGCACCGTCATTTAGGGAGTATTCAGTTGGGAATGGTCATGTCTACAACTCTGTTAAAAATAACTTGGCAAACAAGAAGGTACAGATATGTCACACACGTGGATACGGATAAAGCAAATGTAACTAAATGCTGACAACGGGTGAAGTGTGTACGCGCTCACTGTTTTCTGCAGGTTAGCAAGTTCCATCTGAAGTTGGGAGAGGGGTCCCACTCTGTTGTCTTCCAACAACAGAACAAGATTTGTCTCATTATTACATACTCTACACTGTATTCTGAAGTTTTCTTTGGAAATCTTAAATTCTGACTTCTGGAAAAAAAATTTTTGTTATTATAAATGGGATCTCTCCTTCCACTTTCTACGTATTCTCACTTGCAACTAGAAAACTAGTTATTTTATATTAACGTTGGACCAACTGTTCTGTTTAGTTTCTTATTTTTCTTACAAATATCAGCTGCCTCTCTTGGGTTTTCTAATAATACATCACATACAACTACTAAAAAGTTTGAGGTGCTCTGTGCTTAGGCCACGTATACCTCAGGACACGAAGAAGAAATTGCCTCTTACATCTTTATCTATCTATCTATCTTTAGAGGGGAAGGGAAGGAGAGAAGGAGAGAAATATCAATGTATGGTTGCCTCTCGTGAGTGCCCTGCTGGGAACTGGCCTGCAATCCAGGCATGTGCCCTGGCTGGGAATTGAACCTCGATCATGTGGTTCACAGGCCCCCGCTCAATCCACTGAGCTACACCAGGCAGGGCAGAAGAAACTGCCTCTTACATCTTCACAAACCATTTCCTTCCTGGCCACAGAGGGAGCCTGGTCCCCCACCACACTCAGGTGGAGCTGGCAGAGAGACAGGGGCTGGGCAACACCTCCCCAGGCAGGCCTGCCCCCGCTGCTCCTCCAGCTGCTACTCACATGGCAGAAGATCATGGCTTGAGCGATGGTGATGGCCCCGTAGAGGTTGCACAGGGCCTGGAACTTCTCATCTCTGTTATTGCACAGGACGTAGTACTGCTTGATGGTGTCCAGTGTTTCCTCCTCACGCTTCAGTTTGATAACATTGGGGTCTGGGACCACTTTCTGGGCAAAGTTCCATACAGAGTCTTCAAAGGTGGCAGAGAAAAGCAGCATCTGGCAGTTCCTGGGCAGCATCCTGCAAGGCAAGGCCCAGGTATGGCATGACCCTGAGTTTATCACTGGAAGGCACACAAGCATGGCCTCCCCAGGCTTGGAGGGTCTACATCTCCAGGAAGATGGCAGAGGTGGAGAAGCACTGCAGGGAAGAGGCGGGAGCAGACGTGGGGCAGGGACAAAGTGGCGTCAGAGTCCCTAAGTCCCTTCCCTCAGCCCAGGCTGGGAGAATGGTCAGTGCTTCTGAAGCAAAGAACCCAGCAGGAGACTGAAGAGGGGCTGGTATCATAGGAGGAGACACAAAGAGGAAGATTTTTACTCATGGATCAGGAGGCTGAGAAGTTCCTCCCGGATCCAGAATCCTACCTTTGGATGCGGATGCTCTGATCTTGATGGCCCTGAGTAGCTATCATCACATCAGCCTCATCCAGAACAAACACCTTGATCTTCTTGGGGTCAATGAACTTGAGCTTGGAGCACCAGTCCAGAACAGTTCCAGGGGTGCCGATGACAATCTGCTCGCTGATCTTCTGACCTCTTTCCACTGTGGGAACAAGGTGTTTTTCATAGGTATGTCCATGGCAAACTTAGCTCCTTTTTCTGAGGAATTCTGAAGCTATGATATAATTTTTAAAATACTGTATTTATTTATTTTTAGAGAGAGGGGAAGGGAGGGAGAAAGAAAGGAAGAGAAAAATGATGTGAGAGAGAAACATTGATGAGTTTCCTCTTGCATGTCCACAGCCGGGGATCTGGCCCACAACCCAAGCATGGGCCCTCACCACGGACTGAATCAGCCACCTTTCAGTTTGCGGGACGATTCCCAACCCACTGAGCCGCACAAAGTAGGGTCTATGATGTACATATTTTAATGCAACTCTTTTGACATTTGCATGAGTATTTTAAAGAAAGGTTAGGATATCATTAGAGTATTTTTAATGGACACACACTAAAAAAGACAATAATGCTTGAAAGATATAGTAAGGATGTAAAAAACTTCAGTGAGAAATTAAAAAAACCTCAGTGGTATTTTTTTTTCATTCTATCTTCTCTAAGTTCTGTTATCTTTACTTTTTCTCTGTGAACATTGTTATTCCTACACCATAACTGCATTTCCTCACAAGTAGACTTTTTCAAAGTTCTTCTCACTCTAGGGCGCTTTGCCCCTCCCAGGATCTATACCAAATAAGTCAGGTGCCTCTACAGGCCCTGGGCCGGGGTCAGTAAACAGGGTTCTTTATGAAAGGCTTTGTTTTTCAAACACAGTCTACCTCTCATAAAGTGTTCACAGAGTAGGCCTGGCAGACCACAGCAGATCTTTGCCCTACACAGTCTGAAACTGAGAATTTGGTTCTTCATTTTCAATTAGATTGCACTTACTGATTCAAATTTTAATACTTCAATTGTACTCTTGACCAGACATATACAAGTTCCCTCTAGTCACAGCCAGAATTTTACACAAATGGGAATGTTGAGTCAATTCAAAGCTAACAAATGTTTTCTTCTTATTTCAGTTAACAAACAGCCCTAGCTGGTATGGCTCAGTGGACTGAGCATTGGCCTGCCAACCAAAGGGTCCCTGGTTTAATTCCCAGTCAGCCTGGGATGCAGGCCAGGCCCCCAGTAGTGGGTGTGTGAGAGGCAACCACACATTGATGTTTCTCTCCCTCTCTAAAAATAATAAATAAATAAAATTGAAAAAAAAGTTGCTGCCCCCACCATAAAAAATTATTCAGATTCCTCTGCCATTTGAACTCAAATCCAAAGTGCAGTATTTTAAAGATCTTATGACAATTTTCCACTAAGTCTTATCTTACTTTTCTCCTCAGAACTGATTTTCATGGTAGGACACTGTATGCAGAGTAGATTTCTGCAAGTCATAAAGTCACAGGTTAGTGTGAAAGATCCATAGGACTCAACTAAACCTTAAATAAAATGTTGTTTTAAATATTTTATTTATTTATTTTTATACAGAGGGGAGGGAGAAAGAGAGGTAGAGAAACATCAATATATGGTTGCCTCTCATGTGTCCCCTACTGGGGACCTGGCCTATAACCCAGGCAAGTGCCCTGACTAGGAATTGAACCAGCAATTGGTTCACAGTTGACACTCACTGAGCCATACCAGCCAGAACATAAAATTTTAATTACTTAAATATTATCAGTTGTAAAAGTAGAAAGCCAAAAGTAGAAAATATGGATAAAGAAAAAAGAATAAAATACGTCAAGGTTACAGGTTCGATCTCCAGTCAGGGCACATACAAGAAGCAACCAATGAATGCATAAACAAGTGGAACAACAAATCGATGTTTCTCTTTCTCTCATCCACTTCCCTTGTCTCTCTCTCTCTCTGAAGTCAATACATAAAAAAGCAAAAAGCAAAAAAAAAAAAAATAATAAGTTCCCAGAGTTGATTGCCATGAACATTCTAGAACATTTTTGTTTTTCTAATGACATTAAAAAGAAATTAGGCAATTAAATAAATCCAGAATTTGGAATGTTTTATGAGCAAAAAGTTGTATTCAAAAAGTCAAATGTAGGGGGAATGTAAGGGGACTAGCCTAGATTGAAAGAAATTTAAGGAGATAGAATAACCAAATAAATGCAGTGCTACATTGACTCAATCGTGGTTCAAAAAAGAGCCATAAAGAAACACTTTGTGGATAATTGGGGAAAAATGAAAATGACTAGTGTTTATTATTAGAGAATCTGTTAGTTTTCTTGGTTGTGGTAAGGGTATTGTGGGTATGCTGAAGAATGTCCTCATCATGAAATGCACACTAAAATATTAGGAATAAAAAGTCAATGTCTGGAATTTACTTTCAAATGGCTCATCAGAAATATCTGTATCTATATCTGTCTATATACAAAAAGGAATATGGCAAGATGTTAAGTTTTCAAATCTAGGTGGAGAGCCCATGTGTTCATTGTACTATTTCAACTACTGCATAAAATTGTCAAAATAAATAGAAGTTATTAGCTTAATAAATTAGGATCACCTATTCATACTCACATTTATTGCCTCGAACAGCATAAGCTAGCTTCAGTTCAGGGTAAAATTTGCCCATCTGCTCAATTACTTTTCCCGTTTGGAGGGCAAGCTCATACGTCGGGGAGAGGCACAGACACTGGTAGAAAGAGTGCAGAGTGAGAGAGAATTCAAGACAACAGCTCTTTTACAATGGGGATTAACATCAGGATTGAGTTAGTCTTCCAGCTAAGGCTAAAGGAAAGAATATATAAAGTGTATACTATTTGATTCTTTAAACTGCAAAATCACACTTTAGAATTCTCAGGGGGCAGAACTCCGGCTGGACAAAAAACACTTGAAAACAGTTATTGGCCAGTGGAGTACCAAAACCTACAAGTGAGTAAGAATCTGATATTCAAATTGGAGACTAGCTTCTTTTTCACTTTCTCATAAAGTTCTCAACTTTCTAATGAATGAACAGTTGTAGTTGAAAGAGGTTTTTCCTGTAAATGAAGGAGCCAAGCATACCAGCAATATCCCGGAACTGGCAAACCACAGAAGGTAACAGGATTTTTGTTGTTACTAAATCAACGATGTTGTCTGTGCCCAACTTAAGGGGCCCTAGTTTATATAAAAAGTAATAGAAGACATGGCTTTTAATCCATCAAATGGCCTTTTTCTTCTAGCTGTGTGTTAGCAGAAAACCCAAATTCACCAAGCCCTTACCTGTGG
Source organism: Sturnira hondurensis (assembly GCF_014824575.4). Classification (NCBI taxonomy): domain Eukaryota; kingdom Metazoa; phylum Chordata; class Mammalia; order Chiroptera; family Phyllostomidae; genus Sturnira; species Sturnira hondurensis. The sequence continues at coordinate 2,426,980 of NW_028087376.1, read as the reverse complement.
GTATCTGTTTGCAGCTTCTACATGGCTGAGCATGGCCAACACAAAGGCAGCTGTTTTACCAGTACCAGATTGAGACTGGGCAATTAAGTTCTGTGGGCTGCACAAGAAAACAAACTGTTTAGGAGCTTAAATCTCAACTATCCTTTCAGTTAATAAAAATGAAGAATACTGAGCCTAGCTGGTGTAGCTCAATGGATTGAGTGCTGGCTTGTGTACCAAAGGGTGGCCAGTTTGATTGCCAGTCAAGGTACATGCCTGGGTTGCAGGCCAGGTCCCTAGTTTGGGGCATGCAAGAGGCAACCACACATTGATGTTTCTCTTACTCTCTTTCTCCTTCCCCTTGCTCTAAAAATAAATAAATCTAAAAAAAAAAAAACCCAAATTTTTTTAAATGAAGAATATGGGCAGGAGGAAGGTATAAGGGGACTAAATGGTAATAGGAAAATATAATAAAGATTTTTTAAAGAATAAAGCTTTATTAAAGAATGAATAATCAACCCCGGCTGATGTGGCTCAGTGTACTGAGTGCCAGCCTGCAAACCAAAAGGTCCCCACGTGAGAAGCAACTGGTCTCACACATTGATGTTTCTGTCACTCTTTCTTCCTCCCTTCCCCTCTCTCTAAAATTAAGTACATAAAATCTTTAAAGAAGGAGGAAAAAAAGTGAGTAATCAAAGTTAATTGGATTCTGTAGAAGTTATATGTGCTAGCTTCAAAAATACAGAGTACTATAGAGAAAAGATTTTATGGTGGAATACTTTTTAAAGTATTTTAAAGATTTTATTTATTTATTTTTAGAGAGAGGGGAAGGGAGGGAGAAAGAGAGAAACATCAATGTGTGGGGTTGCCTCTCACATGGCCCCCACTGGGGATCTGGCCCACAACCCAGCCATGTGCCCTGACTGGGAATCAAACTGGCGACCCTTTGGTTTGCAGGTCGGCGCTCAATCCACTGAGCTACACCAGCCAGGGCTAAAGTATTATCTTTTTTTTTTTTAATTTTTATTTATTTATCTTTAGAAGGGAAGGGAAGGAGAGAGGGAGAGAAATATCAATGTATGGTTGCTTCTTGTGCATCCCCAGCTGGGAACTGGCCCCTGCTGGGAACTGGCCTGCAACCCAGGCATGTGTCCTGATGGGGAATCGAACCGCGATCGTGTAAAGTATTATCTTTTATCTAGCCTTGAGACAGCAGCCAGAGATTCTTTGAAAATGTGAGTCAGCTCACATCAGTTCTCTTCTTGTAAACCTTCCAGTCAGTCCCAATTTCATTCAGTAAAGTTGAAATCCTTATAATACCCTTGTGGGGGCAAAGAAAATGATTTGCCTTCCACCTTCCAAGTTCTGCTAGCTGGGCTGATAATCAAGTTAATATGAGGCAAGATTACAGTTAACAGGAGAAAATGTCCAAATGGATTTATGGATGTATATTTGGGGGTGTCAAATAAACAATATGGGACCTGAAGGTGCACTGGGCAGTTGAGGTTTACATGTCATTTTGAACAAAGGAAGTGGGGAAAGGGTCTGAGATTTCAAAGAAAAAGTAGGGAATTTATAGAAAGATGAGAAACAGCAAACATGGTAAACATTCTGGCTGCCCTACCCAGAAATAATGGGACACAGAAGGCAGTTCAACAAAGAGGCTTTGCTAAAGTTCCTCCCCGTCTGCCACGTCTAGTTTATATTCTGAAGCTGTGGTGTATCCTTCCTTTAAGCAGGTTTTTCTATTTCAAATCCATCAGGCAAGTAAGTGGGGAGAGTCAAAGGTTTTTTCTGAGTCTTTTATTTCTTTTATCTTTTTAAAAAGATTTTATTTCTTTTTTTAGAGAGAGGGGAAGGGAGGGCAAAAAGGGAGAGAAACCTTGATGTGCAAGAGATGTGTCAATCAGCCACTTCTCGCAAGCCCCTGAGTAGGGAACTGGTCTGCAATCTAGGCATGTGCACTGACTGGGAATCAAACTGGTGACCTTTCAGTTCATAGGCTGGCAACCAGTCCTCTGAGCCACACCAGCCAGGGCTCTGAGTCTTTTGTTTCTTAATGACCAGCTTAAAATTAATACTCTAAAGGGTATATTTTGAGATGGCAAAACTTTGGTCCTTCTCACCCTACAATGTCCTGCCCTGGGTCCCCATTACCTCTGCTCTCATCTCCTACTACCCTTTCCCTTACTCCACCCCGCCAGTGGCCCCGATGCTGCTCTGAGAACACGCCAGCCATGTTCCTGTCTTAGGGCTTCTGCATCAGCTATACTCTGCCTGTGACAATAGTCTTTAGACAACATGTCAGCTCTCTCCTCTCCAAGTCTTTTTGCTCATATCTCTTCTCCTTCAAGTCTTTGCATTGCCTACTCGATGAGATCCTACCCTATGCACTGATTTAAAACTGCAACCTACTTTAAAGTACCTTAACAAACAAGATATATTGGTAGAGAGGTATGTTATGAATTATAGTAGTAAAATGTTATTGGTAAATTCTAGGTGATGGGTATATGGGTGTTCACTATAAAATTTTTAAACTTTGTTGTATGTTAGAAAATTTTCATAATAAAACTGCTATCAGTGTTCCTGGCCAGGTAGCTCAGCTGGTTCTAGTGTTGTCCCCGATACACTAAGATTGTGGGTTTGATCCCCAGTCAGGACACATACAAGAAACAACCAATGAATGCAGAAATAAGTTGAAGAACAAATCAATATCTCTTTGAAGAACAAATCAATATCTCTCTCTCAAATCAATTTAAACAACCCTAAAAACAACACCTGGAAGCTTATTAGTAATAGTGAACCTCCATCCCTACCTCAAATCTACTGAAATGAGAGATTTTGCATTTTAATAAATTCCTAAGAGATTCATATACTATGAAATTGTGAGATGCACTATACCAGAAAACAACCTTAGTAATTGTACTATCTGGTCTCCTAGAACACTGTTTGCTTTTACCTACTATATTTGACACAGTAAAATTTAAAAATTTTTAAATTAAATCCTCACCCAAGGATTTGCTTACTGATTTTGAGAGAGAAAGAGAGACAAAAACATCAATGTGAGAGACACTGATCAGTTGTCTTGCCTCTTCCGCACGTTCCTTGACCACGGATTGAATCCAAGACCTCTCGGTTTAGAGGACAGTGCTCCAGCCAACTCAGCCTCACTAGCTAGGCCTGACACAATAAATTTACTATCCATATAATAAAATTATGGTGTATATGAGTTATATAAATGTATACTTACCAACATAGAAAGATGATCTAATAAAATTTTAAAAAGCATATAAAAATTTTATATCCATTTAAAAATATATATTATAGCCATGGCTGGTGCAGCTTAGTGGATTGAGTGCTGACCTGCAAACCAGAGGGTTGCCGGTTCAATTCCCAGTTAGGGCACATGCCTGGGTTGTGGGCCAAGACCTCAGTAGCGGGTGCACAAGAGGCAACCACATATTGAGTTTCCCTCTCTTTCTCCCTCCCTTCCCCTCTAAAACTAAATAAATGAAAAAAATTTTAAGATAAAAAATATATATTTTATATATACACACATATATAAGTCTATATAGAAAAGAGTCTAGAAGGCTCTATTCTAAGTATTAATAGTATGTGGTGGAGGAAAATTACAAATGATTTTTTTCTTATTTTTCATTTTATAACATGTTTTTCTAAAATGAACGTGTATTACTACTATAGTTTTTTTAAATAGTAAGTTTTCAAAAGTAGAAAATTATAAATGAGATAGGGGTATGTCAGGATACACACGGCTCAGCAAGCATCAAAGGCAATGCGTTCTCTTGTATCTTGGATGGACGGTTGAAGCCCATGGCGTAGACCCCCTGAAGCAGCTGTGGTTTCCTAGGAACGCAGTTAATGATGCAAGTCAATCTCTTTGGTTGGGGAAAGAAACCAAGTATCTGGGGGATTATTTCCTCTTTTGAACTGCTATTACCCACAACTTATAACTAACAATACTCAAACTATGCTGAACTGAACCCAGTGGTTAAGTGCAGATAAAATTTTTATCAATTACCTGAAAAATTTACTTAATTGCTCAAAGCACCTAAATTTTTGAAAAGATTGAACTTGTGTTAGCTAAAAATATTCTATTGTGATGAAAAAATATATATAACAGGCCTAGGATTTCTGTCTAAACACAAAGGGGAGAGTAAGAAAGCAAACAAATACTCACAGCCGAAGCTCCTCGAAGGACTTCACCGAGTAGAGGGGAGAGTTGGGGTCCCGCTGCAGGACTTCCACTTGGTTTCTGTTGTCGACCAGGTTGTTTCGGATCAGCTTGTTGAGTAAGGACTGGGCAGCTCTGTCCTCTGCCAGGAAGAAAGAGAGCAAAGAATTTTAAAAATCTATGAAATCCACCATACACTCGTCTAAATTTAATTGCCATTGGTATTTTAAGCAGTGATATTTGTACTAGGACTTCTAATTCAAAGTGTATCACAGTTTTGATTTATAAATATAATTAATTTGTTTATTAAAGAGAAAGGTTATGGCCCTAGTTGCTGTGGCTCAGTGGACTGAGCGCTAGCCTGCAAACCAAAAGGTCGCTGGTTTGATTCCCAGTCAGGGTACATGCCTGGGTTGCAGGCCAGGTCTCCAGTAGGGGGCATGTGAGAGGCAACTGATAGAGGTATCTCTCACACACATTGATATTTCTCTCCCCCTCCCTATCAAAATAATTAAATAAAATATTTTTCAAAAAGAGAAAGGTTATGATACTCATGTCATCCATTTGGGTCTCATATTCTTCTTAGAACTCTAGTCTTAATTAGGAATAGAACTCTAGTCCTTTCCTGAGATTATCTGTTCCTCTAGACCCAAATATTTACTCACCAATTTGGACTTAATATAAACTTAAAATGGTTAACCTAACAAAAATATCACAACAATGAAAAAACACAGAAATTAAGTCTGTCTCGCATCATATAAGCTGTTTGTATCTTGTTACCCATGTTAAATGTAACAAAATATCATTAAATTTAATTTATTAGACAATGGGGATGCAACTTACAATTTCTTTTATAATGCCTTGTAAAAAATAATCATTCAGGGAATATTTCCTGTTGCTGCTGAAGTTCATCAGTTGTTCAAAGTAAAATTTCTTTAAAATGTAAACAATTAGAATTCCTTCACCAGTGATTATGTTGAACTTTTATTAGCATTGTGATCCCCATTAAAGTCAAGCCAAGGTAGGTAGAAAAAATTAAGCCTCTTAAAAATTCATTCTCAGCCCTGGCTGGTGTGGCTTAGTGGATTGAGCTCCATCCTTTAGACTGAAGGGTCGCTGGTTCAACCCCCAGTTGGGGCACATGCCTGGATTATAGGCCAGGTCTCTGGTTGGGGGCATGTGAGAGGCAAACAACTGATTTTTCTCTTGTGTATTGATGTTTCTTTCCTAAAATGATGTATCACTCCCTTTTTCTCCCCCCGCCCCTGAAAATAAATAAGTATTTTTTTTTTAAAAATCCAGTCTCTTAGACTGTAGAACCTTGGTAGTATAGCTAGCGCTCAGGCTGTGTTACCTTTCTCTTCTTCATCTGTCTTCTCTGCATTAGCATTGGTCTTGACAACAGCACCTTTATCAGACACAAAGTGGCTGTCATTCAAAATCAAATCCCATACCCAACAGCTGAGACAATTCAAATTCTACAACACTAGAAATGTAAAAGCCTGAGAAGCAAAAAAAAAACAAAAAAACAAAAAACAATGAGGAAGCCAAGCCATAGATAAAAACATATTATTGGGCCCTGGCCGGTGTAGCTCAGTGGATTGAGCGCAGGCCTGCGAACCAGAGGATCGTGGTTCGATTCCCAGTCAAGGCACATGCCTGGGTTGTAGGCCAGTTCCCTGCAGGCCAACTCCCAGCAGGGGACGCACGAAAGGCAACCATACATTGATGTTTCTCTCCCTCTCCTTCCCCTCTGAAGATAAATAAATAAATAAAATCTTAAAAAAAAAACCAAAAACATATTATTGTTCCTAAATAAAGGATGACACAATATAGCTTATATTTTAATACTTCCCTATTCTGAGTCCTCTTAGCATACTTCAAAATGTTAACTTCCCTCATAGCATTAATATTTATGAAATGTTATATAAAGATGATTACAGAAATCAATGATCAGAAATCACCTTAATGCTCAACAGAGGAATAACTGTGCAAATCAAATTTCATCAGTATATGAATACAATACAGTCATTAAGAGTCTATGTATATAATTAATAGAAATGTATATTCAAACAATGCTGTAGTTATATAAAAATATACAAAACATAAATTGTAAGTGAGTTCAGTGAGGTAAATGTTACAATTTCCTTCCTATATTATAAACAAAAATTCAAGAGACATCTTAGATTTCTGGGACATGACTTCAGAATAATTACAATAGGTTAACTCTCAGGTTAGTCATGCTTTGTCTAGTTCATCTCAAAATCAGGAATATTTGTAAAAACAAGAAATAATCTTTGGCACTATAGTTTCGTGGTTAGTAATACATTTAATAATATATAAGTCAAGAAGCCAACCTCATGCTTATATTACTCCCAATTAAAACAAAACAGTCCAGTTTAGTGATTTCCAAGTCAAATAACTGCTAACATTTGCCAGCCCGTCTGGTTCCATACATAATATTTTTCCAGATAGTTATGTCAGAAGAAATACTGAAGTAAATCACATTTGTTTTCAAATTAGTTTTTGGTTACTCACCATTGGCATCTGGTTTGATTTTCTCTTCCTTAAGATGCAAGTTGCTCAACTAAATGGAGAATATGGCGGGGGGAGAGTGTCAGAAAAAGAACTTACAAGATTTTGAATCAACAGAGCTTCCCCAATGATGCTGGGGAGACATGAGCCACTCTCAGACCTATTCATTAGATTGTTCCACAGGGCTCTTTTTTTTGTAATTTGTAATTACAACCCCTAGAGAGAATTATAATTTATGAGTTTGTCTAATTCTCTGATACCAGGACCTCTCAATAGAATATCATTTGAGTTGCCATGCTCTCATATTCCAAACAAGAGGAAGTTTAAAAAGATCATGGGAAATGTGTCTGTGAGTGGGATGTTGCAGGGTACGTTGGAGCCACAGGACCACAGCCACAGACGTGCAGCCCCACTCACACCTTGTGCTGGAGATCTGGTATTTTAATTGAGGAACAGCCTAGAGGATCATGGCACACTATGCAATCAAAATACCCAGCAGGCTGAAGTGGGAATAGGTAGGAAGGGACAGAGCTGAGACATTTCCAAAAAAGAATTATCGAAGATTTGGATCAAACACTGTAAATTAAAGATATCCTGCCCTGGCTGGTGTAGCTTAATGTATTGAGCATGGGCCTATGAACCGGAGGATCACGGTTTGATTCCCAGTCAGGGCACATGCAGGCCAGTTCCCAGCAGGGGATGCACGAGAGGCAACCATACATTGATGTTTCTCTCCCTCTCTCCTTCTCTTCCCCTCTAAAGATAAATAAATAAAAATCTTTAAAAAGAGAGAAAGATATCCTGCCAGGACTTATCTCCCCTAATAGAATGAAAACACTCTTTTAGTTCTCAATCATACCTCATTAAGCTGACACAAAAAAGAAAATACCTTAAAGACAGGAGATATTTTTAGTTGATCTTTGGATGTAGCATAAAGCAGGTGCTATAATCTTTAACATAATAAGTGGTGCCAGTGACATTTAAGTGCAGGGTGAAAGTCACAAAAATGGGTATTTCTTTTTTAAAAATATTTTATTTATTTATTTTTAGAGAGGGGAGGGGAAGGCGAAAGAGAGAGAGAAACATCAATGTGTGGTTGCCTCTCATGTGCTCCCGACCAGGTATGGGGGGGACTTGGCCCACAACCCAGGCACGTGCCCTGACTGGGGATTGAACTGGCGACCCTTTGGTTCACAGACCCGCACTCAATCCACTGAGTCACACTAACCAGGACAAAAACAAAGGGGGTTATTTCTTAAAACTCCACCCACACAGGTTCTTTAATAGCTTGAGGTTCATTTCTGTCTTTTCTCTAAGTACAAGAATGGGGAAAGAAGAGGGAGAAATTAAAAAGTTGTTTGGTTTTTTAAAAAATGTATTTATTCATTCTTAAGGAGGTAGGGAGGGAGGGAGGAAGAGTAGGAGAGAAATATCGATTGGTTGCCTATCCAGGCATATCGCCTGACCAGGAATCAAACCCACAGCCTTCCACTTTGTGGGATGACACCCAACCAACTGAGTTACACTAGTCAGGGCAAATGTTTGTTTTAATGGTTGGTTAGTTAGGAATGGAGGAACTTCTACTTACAGAAACTGAAAAGGGTGTTTCTGATGTCTCTGCTTTGGTGTTGGGGGGAAGGGGAGGACACACTGGAAAGACTAGCAAAAAAGGAAAATGGCAAAAAAAAAAAAACCCATCAGAAAGCAGTAAAAATCTTCATTAATTCTGAAAAATAGATAGCACCCTAACAGATAATGAATATGAAGCAACCAGCACCGTGCATGGTATGTAAGTAGGTTAGGTGTTCAGTATCGTTTAATCTTCACCAAAGCATTCCTCCTCCACATCCTGCCAATGAACCTAGTTTAAGTCCAGTAGTAGTCAGGGCTGTTATAAAAGAGACAGACTGACTGATTTATTGGCAATATTTAAAAGAGTAAGGTTAGCCCTGGCTGGTGTAGCTCAGTGGATTGAGCGTGGGCCTGCGAACCACACGATCGAGATTTGATTTCCAGTCAGGGCACATGCCTGGGTTGCAGGCCAGTTCCTGGCAGGGGATGCATTAGAGGCAACCATACATTGATATTTCTCTCCCTCTCTCCTTCCCTTCCCCTCTAAAGATAAATAAATAAAATCTTATTAAAAAATAAAAGAGTAAGGTTAATAGTACTCACTCCTAGGGTGATAAATGCTGCTTAAAATAAATTATTAGGGCTGAGGTCTAAATAAGTTCATGATGCATAGAACACTTAGAAATATCCATTACTGTAAACTATTTTAATATTCAATGGCAAGAAGACAAACCATTCTTTTGTTGATATTGTTCAAATGAAAGTTAAGAATAAATAGTTACATAACTAAAACACAATGTGTAGGAAAAGTTGGTAGCAACAATGTAAATGAAACAAATAGATGTTGTTTTAATACAGTGTATCAGAATTCTGAAAGTTTCTAGCAGAATCTGTAAAACAAACTCAGCCTTCATTTGGCTGTAAGATCGCCTGTAAAGCAAAAGCAACAGGGAAGTAGTTTGCACTATACACTGCACAGTGTGAGTGGACCAAACACTGAAATTTATGTTGAAAGCAATTAGTTCAGATACCTCACTCTGCTTTATTTATTTGGACCAAAAATGAAAAACGGCAAAAACACCCACCCTTTAATATCCACATTTTTCAGTGTCTTTAATACTTTAGTTTTTAAGATACATTAAGATAATTGAAAACTATAGTTACACATTATATTTTATTCAAAAGCTACCTGAGATTCTTAAGAATAAAAAGGAAGATTTCATGGTAAGTGAACTACAGTGAGTAGGGCCATAGGCAGAATGGTGAAGCGGGAGTCTTACTCATCAAAGAAATGAAACTTAATGAATATTTAAAATATAGTAACCCAGCACTGTGTATGTCCTAGTCCCCTACGTCATGCAATGCCTGTGGGGGTCCTCAGAGTTCCATAAAGGCAGAGGCTGTCGGGGGTGTTTTTACTCATTTGTTCAGTTTTAGAATATTGTGATCTATTATAATTTACCTGTGAATGGTTAGCAGATTCATAAATCTTATTGAGTGTCAACTAATCCATAAAGTACAGACAAGTAATTTAAGATTCCTGTAAAGAAACTGTGAATTACAGTTAATAATAATAGCTATCACTTATATAGCCCTTATATCAGTTGTGTCTGTAACTGAATGACATAGGTACTATGATTATTCCCATTTTACAGATGTGGAAACTGAGGCACAGAAAAGTTAAGCAGTTTGCTCAAGGACATACAGCTAGTAAGTGAGGGACCCAGAATACCCATCCAAGTCTGTTTAGATACAAAGTCTGAGGTCTTAATCTCTGCACAAAAGTGTACCTCACAAACAATAGTAACCTCAAAGAAAATAATAATCTGAGAATGATACAGTAGTATAGCTGCTTTGGAAAATAGCCTGGCAGTTCCTTAAAAATTAAACACATAGTTACTATATAACCCAGCAATGCCATGTCTAGATATATATACCCAACAGAATTGAAAATACTATTATGATCACACAAAAACTTGCGCATGAAATGATCATAGCAACATTATTCATAATAGCCAAAAGGCAGAAAGAATCCAAATGACCGTCAGTGGATATGATGAGTGGAAAAACAAATACAGTATATCTATACACTGGAATATTATGTGACAATAAAAAGGAATGCATACTGAATACCCACTGCAACATGAATGAACCTCAACAACATTATGCTAAGTGAAAGAAGCTAGATACGAAAGACCACAAATGTATGGTTCCATTTATATGACATGTCCAGAATAGGCAAACCTAAACAGACAGAAAGTAGATTCCTGGTTGTGGAGGGCTGAGAGGTTGGAGGGAGAAGGCATAGAGTCTCTTTCTGGGGTGTCCAAAAGGTCTACAATTGTGGTAATGGCTGCACAAGACTGTGGATATAATAAAAACCAGAGAACTGTGTGTTTAAATGGATAAAATATATGATATGTAAATACCTCAATAAAGCTTTTATTTAAAAAAACATAACAGTAAAATCCCACCACAATACTCTAAAAATAGGGTGCCGAGATTCAGCTTTGTAAAAGTTTGGGTTTGACTGTTGTAAGGTAGATAAAACGGCTGGCACAGATCTGCCAAAAACGACAGGAGCTAATCATGTTATGCCTGAATGTTCATTATCACAGGGTGAATTATGAGTTTCCATTCTATCTTAAAAATAATTCTAACAATGCAAAAGCAAATAAGAAAATGACAAAGCTACCAACTCCTAACAAACTCTTTTAGGCATATTAATGAGTTAAGAGAATGACAATCTAATCTGACCTAACATGAAGTTAATGAAAAAAAATGAAAACTATCAAAACTACTTAAAATATATATTCATCTTTACAGTGACTACTAAGGTTTTTTCTAAGTGTATATTGTATCTTGAGATATTAAAGTATAAAGCCAGCAAAAGGAAGCACAGGAAAACATTTTAAAACATTGTTTATTTTATCTTTATCTCAGCTTTTATTACTTTTGTGTGTTTTATAATGTATGTAATGTATTTAGCAAAATAGTATACTATGCAGTTTCTAAATAGAAATGTATATATTCAGAACACATTCCCAAAAGTTTCTGACACCGCCAGGTAATGAAAAAACAGACCAGACAGCTCAGTCACTCAACAGTGCCCGCTAGGCTAGGCACGAGAAACGCTGCAATAAGTAAGCTAAGAGCCACAGTGGAGGGTGTGGGTGCCACGATGCAAATGGGAGCACTGAGTGAAACCAGGGACACGGAGTCCTGAGACCTCCTGTCTCTCCCTGTCTTGTCCCTGACAGTGACTCAGACCCCTGCCCTCCCTGTAGGGAATCTGAGGACCCCTCTCTGCCAGCCAGCAAGAATGTTCTGAAGACACTAAAGAGAGAGAGGTCAGAGTTGGTAAGGCCCACTCACGTATTCAGAGCTTTCCCTTCTCTTTGTAGACACCCACTCTTACATGTGAGTGGGTAAGAAGTACAGACATCTGAGAAGTCTCTGTCATGGAAAAAAATAGTGAAACAAATAGATAAAAGCACCTAAGGAAAAACGAATATTAATATCCTCAAAAATATTAGAGGATATTATGGCCATGAAAGCAGCACAGATACTGTTTATGAAAAGGAACACTGCCCTGACTGTTGTGGCTTAGTTGGTAGGGGCATCATCCCATAAACCAAAAGGTCCCAGGTTCAATTCTGATCAACACATGCCTACGTTGTGGGTTCGGTCCCACTGATGTTTCTTTATCTTTCTCCCTCTCTTCCCCTCTCTCTAAAATCAATAAGCATATCCTTGGGTAAGGATTTAAAAAAGGGGGGAAGAGTAAGGGGGGAAAAATTAGCTTTTGTAATTAAAAATGTGACAGTAGAAATGAAACACAAAATAGGTCAGAAAGCAGTTAAGAAAAATCTCCCAGGAAATATGGCAAAAAAGACACAGATGGAAAACAGAAGAAAAAAGATAAAGAACTCTCTTCAACAAATGACACTGGAACACGTATGTGAAAAAAATGAACCTTGATCCATACTTCCTACTACATAAAAAATTTATTCAAATGGATCATAGGCATAAGTGTAAAATTTAAATCTCTAAATCTCTATTAAGAAAAAAACAGGTCAAAAGCTTTGTGGCCTTGGGCAAGGTATATTTCTAAGAACATAAAAAGTACTAATCATTAAAAAATTGACTAGTTAGAATGAATCAAAATTGAAAATGTCTGCTCTTTGAAAAGTACTGTTAAGAAAATAAAAGGGCAAGTTGCAGTCTGGAAGAATATATGGTAGACCTCCTTATCCACAGTTTTGCTTTCCACGGATTCAGTTACCCACAGTCAACTGTGCTCTGAACATATTAAATGGAAAGTTACAGAAATAAACACATTGTAAGTTTTGAACTGTGCCATTCTGAGTAGCATGATGAAATCTTGTAACACCCTGCTCTGTCCCTAGAAATATCCCTCTGTCCAGTAACATCCCTCTATCCACAGCAGAGTAAGATATTTTGAGAAAGAGATTCACATAATTTTTCTTACAATTAGTGTTATAATTGTTCTACTTTATTATTAGTTATTGTTGCTAATCTCTTACTGTGCCTAACATAAATTAAACTTTATCATAGGTATGTATGTATTGGAAAAAACAGTAGGTTTTATAGGTTTGGTACCATCAGTGGTTTCAGGCTTACTAAGACACTGGGGATCTTAGTAAGTAGTCCCCCCGGATAAGGGGGAACTACTATATGTGCAAAATACAAATCTATTAAAGGACTTACATCCAGAATATATAAAGAACTCTCCCAACTCAATAATAAGAAAACAATCTGATTTTTAAAATGGACAAAAGATTTGAAAAGTCACTTCAAAGAAACTAATATGGATGGCAAATACGCACATGAAAATATTCCAAACATCATTCGTCATTAGGAAAAATTTAAATTAAAATCATAGTGAGATACCACAATACACCTAGTAGAACAAAGAAAAAACTGGTTATGCTGTGCTGGTAGGGTGTGGAGTCACTACAGTTCCAATTCATCACTGATGAGGATACAAAATGGTACAGCCACTTTGGAAAACAGTTCGGCATGTACTAATTTACAAAGTTAATAATACTTTTAACATATAACCCAACAAATCCCATTACTAGGTATTTATCCATGAGACATGTAAGCATAAATCCATACAATTATCTGTATCCTACTGTAGACAGTAGCTTTATTCAGAAATCACCAAAACCTGGAAAATACCTATAGAAGAATAAGTAAACTGTTGTGCATTCATACAATGGGATATTACTCAGCAATAAAAAGGAGTAAAATACTGATACATGTAACTACATGGTTGAGTCCCAAATGCATTTGCTAAGTGAAAGAAGCCAGATTTTTCAAAAGGTCACATATTGTATGATTCCATTTGTATGATGTTTGGAAAAGGTAAAATTATCATGACAGAAAACGAATGAGTAGTTACCAGAGAAGGAGAAGGAGAAGGGACTAAATGTAAAAAGTCTGAGGGAACTTTTTGGGGGTGATGGAAATGTTACATATTTTGACTCTGGTGGTGATTATACAACTGGGTGCCTTTGTCAAAATTCACAGAATAAGGGTAAGTTTTATCATATAGAAAGTATACCTCAATAAACTTGACTTAAAAAAATCAGAGGGCCAGTCCAAGAGATCCACCATTCAACTAAAAAGAATTCTTAAAAAAGGGAATAAAGAAAAAACAAATGGGAGAAATCAACAATGAAAGCTTTCAAGAATATTCCCCATAATCGAAGGACAAGAATTGTCCCACCCAGTGACCAGTAAAATGGATGAAAATAGACCCATACCAAGACATATCATAATGAATTTTCTAATACTGGAGATAAACAAGACTCTCTGAGCTCAGAAAGGGAAAAACAGGTCACATCAGGAATCAGAAGCAGATGTTTGCCACATCTCAACAACAAATACAGAAATCTAAAAGGCAAGAGAAAAAAATGCCTTTAAAATTGGGCAGGAAAATAATTTCCAACCTCAACTCTACATCTAGCCATAGTGTCAATCAAATGATAGGGCAAAATAATCTATTTTTGGAAATGCAGTTTTAAAAATCTGCTTCCCATATACTTCCAGAACGCTGATGGCTAGCTCCACTAGATCAAGAAAGGTGGACAGTGGAGACACAGAAAGGACAGGATGCCCCGTAGTGCTCTGCACACCGGGGAGCTAGTCTAGCATGAAGCAGGTGAAAGCCCTGGGAAAAATGGAATTCATAAAATACCTGATGTGTCTGCACATCCTGAGATAAACTTAGACAACTAGCAAAGAATTCAGGGTTGAACTGAAGTACAAAGAATATAAAGCAAAAACACAAAGCAATTATAAATGCCAAGGAAAAAATAAAAACTTTTATAGGAAAGTAAAACTGTTCATGTTACTAATAATATAAACTTGAAGTACTGATGAACTAACTAAAAATCGCAATGTAAAAAAAAATGAAAATCACAATGTGATCATGAAAAGGTAGGGAATGACAAGGTGTACACGTGGTAAGGAAAGGGGAGGATGGAGGAGAGTCAAAATCAATAAATACTTAAAAACTGCAAATTCAAGAAGTAGCAAAGCAAGCATGTTATTTAGGGAATAAGGAAGTCAATATGGTAAATCAGGTTTTTAAAAAAAGATTTTGTTTTTAGAGAGCGGGGAGGGAGGGAGGGAGGAACAGAGGGAAACATCAATGTGTGGTTGCCTCTTGTGCGCCCCCTACTGGGGACCTGGTCCGCAGCCCAAGGAATGTGTCGGGACTAGGAAACCAACCAGTGACCCTCTGGTTAGCAGACTAGCATTCAATCCACTGAGCCACAGCAGCCAAATAAATAACTTTTTTAGAATTTTATTTATTTATTTTTTAGAGAGAGGGAAGTGAGGGAGAAAGAGAGGGAGAGAAACATTGATATACATCCACAGGTTGCCTCCCACACACCCCCAGCTGGGGACCTGGCCCACAACCCAGGCATGTGCCCTACCTAACTTTTGGTTCTCATGCCAGCACTCAATCCACTGAGCCACACCAGCCAGGGCTAAATCAGTTTCAAGAGAAAGAGTCTCTGGGGAGGAAAAAAATGGTTGTGGTGGGAACCAGAGTTAAAAATTGACTCTTTGTGTTATTACTTATCAGTTATAAAAAATAAGGCAAAGCCCCTGTTCTCGAATTCACAGAAATAAGTACTGACAGAAAGAAGCAGGTTCAAAGCAGTATCAGAAATTAAGAGTGTTTAGGTGAGAGAAATTCTATGCATAATAACGTTTAACAAGTATCTTGCTTACTGGGTGTCAGACCCAGACCAAAGTTAAAGCAGGTCAGGAGAGGATTTACTGACTTGACTGCCAGGCCTATTGAGTGGCTCATTCATGGTCACGTAAGGAAGCTGAGGAAGCACACAGATATGAGTAACCCATGGTCCTTAAGCCCAAGAAGTTGGAAATCGGAGAGTGGAAAAATTTCACCTACAAAACTGATCCACTCCAGGGTACATGAGTGCAATCTATGTGATCTGATCAGACCGGATTCCAGGAACACAGGCAGGTGGCCGGGCTCTTTATAGATGGGAACCCTCACCTGCGCTTACGTAACACGGGAGGTGGGTGAGTAAACGAAGCCAGCTCAGGGTCCAGGCTCCACCCCTGCCCGCATCCCAACCGTTGGGCGCATGGAGTGTTCATTTCCAGGGATCTGCTTCAGGACTAAAACTGACCCTCTGAGCCTTTTAGGGCTGAAACAAACTCACCGACTCGGCCGCCGCTTCCTGCTCATCCACCGCCAGGGCCCACGAGTCAGTGGCCATGGTCCCGGGGGCGGGTGGGGTGCTGGTGTTGGTGTACTCGCCAGCTAACGCCGCACGATCCTGGGCTCCCGGAGTTCGCGGTGAGCCCGGATCCGGCCCCACGGAGGGGTAAGTCATTCGCTCCGGGACCGGAAACGGCGCGCGGCAGTGACGTCGGAGCGCGCGTCGGCCCTGGACTCCATGGGGCTGAGCCTCCTATCGCCTTTAAATACCCTCACCCCTGCTTAGTTCACGCTTTCTTTTGTAACTTCCAGAACCGCAGACTGAGGTAGTTATCTCAAAGCGTCTAAGCTATGTCAACTGGCTCTCCAATGGCAGAGCAAAACCGTAATCCCGCCCAAGACAGTGGGACAGAAGTAGTTCATACAGACTGAAGATAACAAAACACAAATCCATTACAACAGATAGTCATCAAAATGCATATTGAAACAAGCAGATCTTTTTTCTCACTCTTCAGGTTGGTAATTTCACATGCCCAGGTGTTGGCCTGGGTGTTGGGAATAAGCCCCCTTAAACTCCCTTTGGTTGAAAATTTGTCCTATAGACGACATGGTAACACCACTTAGAGGAATTTCACCTTGAAAAATACTCCAGGGAAGTGCTAGGGAAATGGGTTCCAGATAGAGGATCGGAGACAGGAAAAAGCAAGGGTGTTTGTGGAGCTGAATAGACACAGACCTTCTGTGGGGATCAATGAGCCAGGGAAGAAGTAGTTGGTAAGAGGTGGATGAAAGGTGCAGAAGAGTTTTCACTCCCGGGAACCTCTCCCATCTGGCAATACTTGAAGTTAACTGTGCCTAGGTTAGAGTCCCAGCTTTCCCATGTAAGGATTTTGACTGGGAAATTTTTTAAATATATTTTATTGATTATACCATTACAGTTGTTCTATTCCCCCCCTTCATTCCCCTCCACCCGCACACTCCCTCTCCCACCATTCTCCCCCTAGTTTATAACCATGTGTCTCAAGTTCTTTAGATTCTATATTTCCTCCACTATTCTTGCCCTCCCCACTATCTATTTTCTACCTACTGTCTATGCTATTTTCTGTACCTTCTCCCCCCTTCTCCTCCTCCCACTCCCCTGTTGCTAACCCTCCATGTGTTCTTCATTTCTATGGTTCCACTCCTGATCTAGCTGTCCTCTAGGTTTGCTTTTGTTTTAGGTGTGGTTGTTAATAACTGTGAGTTTGCTGTCCTTTCACTGTTAATATTTTTCATCTTCTTTTTCTTATATAAGTCCCTTTAGCATTTCATATAATAAGGGCTTGGTGATGATGAACTCCTTGAACTTGACCTTATCTGAGAAGCACTTTATCTGTCCTTCCATTCTAAATGAAAGTTTTGCTGGATAAAGCAATCTTGGCTGTAGGTCTTTGGATTTCATGACTTGGAATACTTCTTTCCAGCCCCTTCTTGCCTGAAAGGTCTCTTTTGAGAAATCCGCTGACAGTCTGATGGGTACTCCTTTGTAGGTGACTGTCCCCTCATCTCTTGCTGCTTCTAGGATTCTCTCCTTCATTTTAGTCTTGGCTAATGTAATTATGATGTGCCTTGGTGTGTTCCTTCTTGGGTCCAACTTCTTTGGCACTCTCTGAGCTTCCTGGATTTCCTGGAAGTCTATTTCCTTTGCCAGACTGGGGGAAGTTCTCCTTTGTTATTTGTTCAAATATGTTTTCCACTCGTGGCTGTTTCTTTCCCCC
Organism: Sturnira hondurensis; assembly: GCF_014824575.4. Taxonomy (NCBI): domain Eukaryota; kingdom Metazoa; phylum Chordata; class Mammalia; order Chiroptera; family Phyllostomidae; genus Sturnira; species Sturnira hondurensis. The sequence continues at coordinate 2,409,213 of NW_028087376.1, read as the reverse complement.
TTATGGTACCCCTATAATCCGGATGTTGGAACGTTTAAAGATGTCTTGGAGGTTCCTAAGCCTCTCCTCATTTTTTTGAATTCTCATTTCTTCATTCCTTTCTGGTTGGATGTTCCGTTCTTCCTTCTGGTCCATTCCATTGATTTGAGTCCCAGTTTCCTTTCCATCACTATTGGATTCCTGGACATCTCCCTTCATTTCCATTAGTTTAGCCTTCATATGTTCCTCTAATTTGTGACTATAATCAACCAGTTCTGTGAGCATCCTGATAAACAGTGTCTTGAACTGTGCTTCTGAGAGGCTGGCAATTTCTCAGTCACTTAGAGTTATCGGCTCTGGGACTTTGAGTTCTTCTTGAGCCATCTTTTGGGCTGTTCATGCCAGTTCCGTACGTAGCAGGATCGGAGCCCTAAAGTGTTCACTAGAGCAGGGCAACTAAGTCGCTGAGTTGTGACGTTGTATGTGGGGGCGGGGTCAAAGAGGAACAATTGTGTCCCGCCTGCCACCGCGGCCGCCACCAGCGCCGCCACCACCGTCACCAGGCCCATGCGTTTCGTCCTACTGCACGCGAGTGTGCCACCGCCGTCAGCCCTCGCCCCCTGGGGCCTGCGTGGTCCGTCTCACTGTGAGCGAATGTGCGACCGCACCCCAACTGGTTCCAGGCTGCCTGTGCGCCTGGGTCGGGGGACCTGTCCTGCCCGACCCTGCTCGCTGCTGGGTCCGCCCCTCTTACCATCCCCGTTGAACTGTTAGATGTAGTCGGACTTCCGTATAATTCAATTTTCTGTCCTTTGGCTGTGTCTTTGTTTCTCCAAACTTTTGTTGTATTCAAACTTGGTTGTGGGAGAAGGCACAGTGTTTCCACCTATGCCTCCATCTTGGCGGAAGTCCTCTTGACTGGGAAAATTTTTTAAAAGGCAAAAATAACTTGTGCTTTTAGAAAAATAATGTTTAAGTGTGACAGATGCTTTCTGCTAACTAGAGTCATACGAACTTCTCCCCTCTTTACTTCACTAGAAAGAAGCTGGGCATTTTCCTGCAACCTGAGAAAATGAATCCCCACTTCTCGCACTTTGCCAGTATTGCATTACAATAAATTAATTTCAAGCAATAGTGGTCTCTGTGTGGAATTTTACCTGGAGAATATGACTTAAAATGTTTGGGAAATGATAAAACAGTTCCCAGCAATCCTTTACTTGTTATGATTCTTTTCCTCCTGCACCCTTTAGAGGGTTAATTGGGAAAATTGGGGCTCCTACAGATGAGGATGTACAGAAAGAAAAAAGGCAGACACAGCTTGGGAAGCCATGGCCTACATCTCTCATCATGTCGGAAGCAACCCTGGGAATATTTTTTCAGAGGAATATTGATCACAGGGTTAACGGAGTCTAAATAATTTTTTTAAGTTTAATGCCCTGGCTGGTGTGGCTCAGTGGATTGAGCACCAGCCTACGAACCAATGGGTCACAGGTTCAATTCCTAGTCAGGGCACATGCCTGGGTTGCAGGCTGGGCCCCCCGTTGGGGCGTGCAAAAGGCAACCTATTGATTTATCTTTCTCACATTGATGTCTCCCTCCCTCTTTCTCCCTCCCTAACCCCTCTCTAAAAATAAATAAAAACCTTTAAAAATTTTAATGAGGTTACAAATTAAGTCATTTAAGGTGCTGACTGTATGTAATAGGATACACTTCTGCAAAAACAAAACAAAACAAAACAAACTTGCATATTTGCTAATACCTAGTATATAAAATATTTAAGATACAAAACTGTTAGGAGTTGCTGCTTCTAGTGAGGGACTCTAGAAATCTGGGGTGGGAGAGATTTCCTTTTCATTATGTACACTTGAGTTTCTGAAATTTATTTTCCATGTGCATGGTTTCTTTTTAAAATTGTATTTCAGACAGACAAGAAAGGGAATAATATAACAAGCAGGTTCCCACTTCAAGGCTTACAAAATAAAACAAGACTCAATTGAAGTCCCCTGTGTATAGCCATCCCAAGAGACTGCAGCTCTCCTGAACTGGGTGCTCATCCTTCCCAGCATATGTTGCTTATTCTATTTAAAAAGCTACACTGGCTGGTGTAGCTCGGTGGATTGAGTGCAGGCCTGTGAACCAATTGGTGGCTGGTTTGATTCCCAGTCAGGGTACATGCCTGGGTTGAGGGCCAGGTCTCTGGTTGGAGGCACCTGAAAGGCAACCAATTGGTATTTCTCTCCCTCTCTTTCTCCATTCCTTCCCCCATCTCCAAAAATAAATAAAGTATTTTTTAAAAGCCCTTAAAAATAAGCATCAGGATTCTAGACTCTCGTACCTCCATCCATTATACCTGCACAATGTATAGACTCCTACTAAAGGGAAATCTGGTCTCCAAGCTGTAATATGGCGGCAGGACTTGGGAATAAAGATCATCAGATTTGAATTCAGCCTCCCTCAATTAATTCCACAGGACCTTAGGCAGTTTCTTCGCCTCAGAAATCATAGGAAGTACCCATCTCACAGTCTGCGGATTCAATGAGATCACAAGGTTGCGGCCATCCGTCCAGTGCCTGGCGAAGGCTCGATAAATATTAGCAATTATTATAGTGGTGATGCAAGAAAGACACCCAAAGGTGGGAAAAAAGGTCGCGCTTCTACCCTCGGAGATACTCACGGCACTCACGGGCAGGGAAGCAGAAAGCACCCCAGGACACGACTTTGGCCTCCGCTGCCAGCAGCCCCAGCCATCACTAGGCAGCATGGCGGTTACCTCCATCAACGGCCTCCAGAGCCTCATTGGCTGCGGCGTGGGAGCCAATCAGGGCGCCCAGGTACCGTGGGGCAAAGCGGACAGGCTCCAGCAGGGGCGCCGGTGTGTAAATTTTGTCATTTTTTGCCTGATACATCGCTGTCTGGCTAGACTGGGGACTCCCTGAGGGCAGGGCAGTATCTGCTTTCCTTAATGTTGACTTTTAGGTACTAACGCTTGATAGACACTCATTTGACGAATAGATTAGGAACGCCCACCCCCTGGGTAGATCAAACTTTTTCATCTTTGTCTCTGAACAAAAAGGTGAAAAATTTCATTCTGGAGTTTAGGCCCTTGCTACTCCAAGTGTGACCGCCACTGCCCCCCCCCCGCCCCCCCCCACGAAGCATAGGTATCCCCTGGGAGCCTATTAGAAATATAGAATCTCAGGCCCACTCCAGACCTACTAAATCAGGATCTACATTTTAAGATTCCAGCTGATGCCTATAGCATCTTATGGTCTGAAAACAACTATTCAGTCGCTCCCGTTTGATCTGATAGGAAATAAATGGACATTCTAAGTGTACTTTATAGATGCTAAAAGTAACTTAGATGCCATGGGAGAGTCAGAATCCAGGACTAGTCTTTACAAAACCAAGTATTTTACTTGAACTGTCTGGAGCCCCTTATCACCCTCTTGTGCCAAGACGAGGGTCCACCAATGTTCTGCTGCAGAGCAAGCCACACGTATAGACAGCACTCACTCCCACCGGTAGGCCTATTTGCTCAGCCCAGAATAAGAAGTTTCATAAAATACACACGTTGTATTGAGGTAGCTTTCCTTCTATTAGGTAGTTGCCATCTATAAGAGAAAAATATATAGAGAGCTGGGTAATTATCTACATAATTCATGTGCAAATTCATGTCTAGAAGAATGTGACTTTTTGGCCTCAATTGCAATTTCTCCTTGTTGCCACTGGATGTGATGTGTGGGCAAGTCCCTAACTCAGATTCTTAGCCAGGTTTCTTTGCTTTGAGCAGGAGAGAATTCAAGAAGCAGCCAGACAAGAGGTTAAAGCAGAAGGAAGTTTCTTGAGCAGAGAAGATAAGCAAGGAAAGCCACTGGGAAAGAGTAGTGGACGCTTCTCACAAGAGAAGGAGAGAGACCCCAACTGTCTCTAGAGGTTGAGCTGGTATCAGTTTGTAGTTTCTATGGAAAATTGCTGGTATGGGGAAACAGAGTGGGAAAAAAAAGTTGGGATTAACTTTAACCTTTATAAGGTATTTTTTATCCTTGTGTTTTCCTTTTATGTTATGGGTGAGTAGCTATTAATCAATCTTTGCAGGAATATTCTTTGTTATGGGGGCTCCTTTTGGTCTGCTTGCATCGCTGGTCAGCCAAGTTCCATGTCAGGCAGCCCATAGCAGGCCCGACTTAACTTTGTTTGACTTTAGTTAATTTATATAGTTCTCATGCCCCTCTCCTATATTAGATGAATACAAATATTTTTTTAAAAACCTGTCTCTAATTCTTTCACCAGTGAAGGTGCTACCCTCACAATAACAACTCTGGCAACATAACAAAGTTAGGGAGGCAACAGTCTATATTACTTTATTTTGAAAGTGCAATTTGTATAGTTCTGCTTTTCATATTAATTGTGGTGGCATGGAATTCTGACCTATTTCTTAGATCATTTAGGTTAAATATGCTTGATCTTTTGGGGCCATTTGGCTCAGGACAAACACTTGTTTCTCTTGTTTTTGCCCTTTGCTGTCTTATGCTCATAGTGCCTCAGTTTCCTGTTAGTATGAACTGTTAAAAGCAGATACTAATCGTAACTCATAATAAGGTTTCGACGATCAAAAGCTTAGATCAGTGCATGCTGCATACTATTGCTCAACAAATGTTAGATGTGATGATTATTACTGAGTTGCTATAAACTGGAAGTTAAGGTGATTTATTTTTACTTCCTTTTGAGTTTTATCTATTTGCATAGGATGCTACTTTACATAAAAAAGTAAATTTTTCTCAATTTCTTTAACCCTGTTATGAACAGTAGCACCATTTCATACCCAGGTATTTCGATGTATCAGATGATGTAGGTTTTAGAGCATGGGTTTTGGAGTTAGATGTGGGTTTGGATCCTGGCTCTGCACCTTACTCTTCAATGTGAACTAGTACAAGGTAGTAACCTCATGGATAAAAAGGGCATGCCAGTTGACCAGCCTCGTACAGTTTAAAAATCAAATAATCTCTGTGAAATTTTCAATATACCTCGCATATAAACATTAGCTATTGTTTCTCAAAGGCAAATAGACGGCCAGATGCCAAATCAATTGTCCTTCAACGATTAAATTATTTCTACATTAAATCCAAGAAGGTTTGACAAGGACAAGTGTATCCATGGGCTCATTATATCAGAATCTTTCAGGTCTGCATATCGTCCTGTAATTAAAATAAGCAACTGTACACCAAGAGCTGTGACTCCTAGCAAACACATGTCACCGTTTGTTCTTTTCATATAGAAACCAAAATGTCAGCCTCCAGGAGTCCGCATCCTACCCTATCATGTGACGTACCCCCTTCTTTCCCCGCCATTGCATCAGCCAATTTAGAACGGCCTTCCCAGAAACCGACTAAGAAGCTCGGATTGATTGGCATGTTTATTGACCAATAAAGACTCGTAGAGGGAGGGCTCCGTGGGGCATTTTCCCTAAGCGCTCTTTGGTTGGACCGAGCAGTGCGCGTCGCGGCCGGTGGTGGCCGGGAACTGGTATCTCTGCGCGTTTGCGGGAACAGGTAATCGCAGACTTCTGGCTGTGGGGTCTGACCTGGGAATGCGGGACGGCGACCTTTGGGAAAAGTAGGTGGTCCCGGAAAAGGGAGAGAGTGGCTGGGTCCGCGGTTGAAAGCGCAACGGCCACAGCGGGTCCTTAGCCGAGGCCTCGCGATACCTCTGGAAGCGGTCTCTGGGCTGGAGCCGGGGCTAGGGCAGCTCCCAGGAACCCTAGCGCTGGGAATGGGATGGCCTCGGGAGGCCTCGCAGAGGACTACGATGTTGGGAGGACCACAGTTGCCATTGACTACCCACCCAAAGCTGAGGTGTTATTTCCCCGGGTTTTGATCTCCTGGAGGTGGGAGGAACATGGCGGAGGTGGTCAAGGGTGGAATCTCTGTGAGCCATTCTCTAAATTCTTAAAATTAGCTACATAACTGATCCAGGCCCCATCATGTTCAACTATTACTTTATCAGACAGTTTGCGTTTTCCTGTTGGGCTTTAAGTTCATTCAGAGTTTGCTCTTAAAAATGTATTAATACCTACTCGTGAAATACTTTGTTAGCAACCAGTGTACTAGATGCTGAGAACATACCTGTACTGGTGAGCAAAAAACAGCCATACGTTCCACTAATATGGAACTTAGAGCCTGATGGGGAGATGGACATTAAACAAGCCTTCAAATTAGGAGGGAAGACACCTGGGGTTTGGAGACTGAAATAGGGAGAACCTGATCAAGAAGGAGAAGGCTTCCTTAAATAAGTCTTTGAAATTGAGGTGTCAAGAATGAGAAATTAACTAGAAAAAGGGAAAGAGTGGGAGTAGGGTAGACAGCTTACCTGGCCAATGAAGAGCTTGTTGAAAAGTCCTTAAATCAAAAGGTACTCAAGACTTTCACAGCTTCTGCTGAGAAGTGGAATCTGAGGGCCCTCCTTTGTGTTACCCCTGAATCCTGTAGAGCCTGCCCATGTATTTACACATGTATTGAACAGGTGAATCAGTGGTGGCAGTGACAGTTTTTAATAGTCCCAGCCTTTATTTGGCTTATTATTGTCACTATATTGGATTCTTTTACATCATATAAAAGATTTAAAAGATATAATTGCAGTTATTCCTGTAAACGACTCTCTCACCTTAGTTCCTGGTACCATAGTATGCATTCAAGAAGTTGAATGAATAAGCAACAATGGAAAGTACATGTGTCTCCAAATTTAACTGCTGTTTGCCTCAGGTAGTCCATATAGAGGAGGAGCAGTGAACATTGTAAAGCAGCTAAAATTGTGCTGCTCAGAATTACTACTGTAAATTCATTTTTGTCACCATTTGTGAGATTGAGAGCCATGATGAGAAGGGATAAGGAAGAATGTGGTGTGACAAAGTTTCCAAAAACTCTACTCTTGTCTCCTTAGCATGGGTACAAAATCCTTATCTGTGGGAATTTCAGTCAGCTAGTTGGCTCCATAAGCCAGTCATTTAAAGAGTTGGTGTTGGAGTTGGTGCAAAGCCAGTGTTGCACCATCTTCTTGCCCAAAGGGCTTTTGTTTGAATAAAAGTTGATTGAGTTGTGAGTAAATCAATTAAAATTTTGCTTGAAACAAAATCTGAGACCTGGCCAAGGTGGCTCAATTGCTTGGAGCTTTGTCCTGTATACNAGCATGGGTACAAAATCCTTATCTGTGGGAATTTCAGTCAGCTAGTTGGCTCCATAAGCCAGTGTTGCACCATCTTCTTGCCCAAAGGGCTTTTGTTTGAATAAAAGTTGATTGAGTTGTGAGTAAATCAATTAAAATTTTGCTTGAAACAAAATCTGAGACCTGGCCAAGGTGGCTCAATTGCTTGGAGCTTTGTCCTGTATACCAAAGTGTTACGGGTTTGATTCCTGGTCAGGGCACATATCTAGGTTGCGGGTTCGATCCCTGGTCGGGGTGCATACAGGAGGCAGGTGAGAGATGTTTCTCTCTCACATCAGTCTCTCTCTTGCTTCCTTTCTCTCTCTGAAATCAATAATCATATCCTCAAGTGAGGGTTTTTTAAAAACCTGAGAGTCAGATTTTTATGTTCACTGTATACATCTTTTTTTTATCTTCCTCATATTAAACAAAAAATTTAACATCCATGGCTGAAGGTCTTTGAAAGAGAGGTTTTGTTGGGCCATTGCTAGCAAGAAAAGACCAGGTCCTGAGTCATGAAGTCTAAACTGCCAGTTGCTGTACCAGGTGGAAAAGGCAACATGCCTGCAGTCCTGGAGTTGGGGAGGGAGGAGAGGTAAGTTGCTATGGAAGAGTTTACATTGGCTCTAGGTGGAGGGGGTGGGAGAAGGTGAAGCAGGGCTAGTTCTAGGATAGGGGCAGAGTCTGAAAGGAAGTGTTTACTCCTTTGGATGGGTGGTAGGCAGCGGTCGGGAAGGTTCATTTGTAAACAAGAAGCAAAGGCTGCTGGAGTTTCAATGGCAACTGGCTGTTCTCTTAGATAATCACGGAAATCGCCCCTGGAAGTTAATTCCAAGTTCCAAAATACACTCAGGAACATGGGCAGTTCCTATAGATTTAAGTTAGAACCACTCAGACTTCTTTTTTTTCTTTTCACTCATCAGAAGGAAGAAAACTTGGAGCTACGTGATTTACTAACACCCATTCAGTTTTTTTAGGGCTTTCCAGTTTACAAATTGCATCCTAATACAGGATGGCTTCTGAGCTTCATACCCTGTACAGGTGCGGTGGGCAGAATAGATGTTATTTTTCTATAACAAAGGAAACAAAGAACAAAGTGACTTATTTAAGGTTTAGAGCTGGGTCAGAAATTCCAGAGACTTTTAAATATGTTGTGAATGAGATGGTTTCCATTTCTTAAGACACCCAGTGCTGCATGGTGCCGCAGCCCCATGCTGGTGGTTGGTGTTCTCCAGCAAAGCCCGTCACTTTTCCCCAGCCTGCCCCAGAGAAATCGTGATATATATGAAGGGGCTTTGAAATTGTAAAGTTGTTCTACTTCCCAATTTCCATCTCTTCTGATTCCCTCTCTTCCACTGACTCTGGGCTCTCCCGCCTTTGTGTGGCTGCAGCTTCCTCACTCCCTAGTAATCTGATAGCTGGACAAACAGCAGTTTACCAGTTGGGATTCTGGGGGTGCTCAGGTTGGGTAGAGGCCAGCTCATGCTTGATAAACCCTTCCCCAGGTCCACTGCTGCTGACAACAGCCTCCCAAAGATATCAGGACTCCCTGAGACGTTGGCTTTGGAGATAATGGGACTTTTCACAGAACGTGAATTAGCACGGAGATTAACATAGAGCTGGAAAGGTCTTTAGACTAAGTTATTCTAGTATGGACCCCTCCTTTGTTGGTGAAGTGAAGTAACTCGAGGACTTGGATCTAGGTATCCTGAACCCATCCCTCCCTGCATCCCTGGACTGGGCATCTCTGCTGGACTATAAATTGTGTTTTTCCCATTTCTGAATTCCTGGCCTAGGGCCTGGCACAGAATGGATATTCCTTACATATTTTGGAATGAATGGATACATGCAGAAAAACCACCTCCTGCTCTACTTGGTGTGATGATGTATTGACTCTAGTGAACTTGGCATAGGAAGGAAGAACCAATGGGGCTGCTGTCTGCTGGCATAGCAGGTTTTGCACGTGCCCCAAGCGGGGACCCAACCTGCAACCCGGACATGTGCCTTGACTGGGAATCGAACCTGTCACCTTTTGGTTTGTGGGATGATGCCCAACTGAGCCACTCCAGCCAGGGCTTGTGCTGCAAGTTTTGCTTTGATGATTATTTTAGCTTTGGGCATTACAACATAGAGGTTTTCAGATCAAACTGCTTACCCATGTCCTGCTCTGACTTGGCCTGAAAAGCCTAGAATATTGCGTAACGTCTACTTATCTCTTAGTTTCAATTCCCATAATTTTACTTCATTTTTTCCCTTTAGTTAGTCCTGTAGAGTTACTATCAGGATGGACTCAACCCTCACAGCAAGTGAAATCCGGAAGCGGTTTATAGATTTCTTCAAGAAAAATGAGCACACCTATGTTCACTCCTCTGCTACCATCCCATTGGATGATCCCACTTTGCTCTTTGCCAACGCAGGCATGAACCAGGTAAGGCTTTCCCCTTCCTGTTGGCTATTTGTCCGCATAGGAGGCAGCTGAGCAGTGACAAGAGCAAAGCCCCCAGCGTCAGGCCGAGTCCTGGGTCTGTCCCTGACTGTGTGGTCCTGTGGACCTTACTTTATGTCATTGAACCTCTGTTTCATTGTCTGTGAATTGAGGAGTAATAGCAGTGCTCGCTTTAGGTTGTAGTGAGGAGTAAATGAAGTAAATGCATTGATGTTTAACACAGTACCGGAGTAGGTCCTCAGACATTAGCTGTTACTATTTTAAGTTGTGATGAGAGACCCTGATACCCACAGATAAAACCTGTATGCCTCTCAAGAAAAACACAACCTGTGTCTAGTCAGTAAAGATTTTTTTCTCCGTGGAAAAATCTGTGTTTTGTTAGAATATTGCTGAGCCCTGAAGAGATTTGTTAACTTAGTTATTGCAATTCTCCTTCATATCTTCACTATCTTTGTTTTTTCTTTTTTATATAAAGTTTTTTAAAATTTCTTCTTTTTTCACATCTAACTTTTATTTTTTTATTATTTTTTAAAGATTTTATTTATTTATCTTTAGAGAGGAAGGGAAGGAGAGTAGGAGAGGAGAGAAATATCAATGTATGGTTGCCTCTCATGAGTCCCCTGCTGGAAACTGGCCTGTAACCCAGGCATGTGACCTGACTGGGAATCAAACCGCAACCCTTTGGTTCACAGCCCGCACTCAGTCCACTGAGCTACACTAGCCAGGGCTTATCTTTGTTTTTTCTTTATAAAACAAGTTAGGCCCTGGCTGATGTAGCTCAGTGGATTGAGCGCGGGCCTGCGAACCAGAGGATCGCAGTTCAATTCCCAGTCAGGGCACATGCCTGGGTTGCAGGCTGGTTCCCTGCAGGCCAACTCCCAGCAGGGGATGCACGAAAGGCAACCATACATTGATGTTTCTCTCCCTCTCTCCTTCCCCTCTAAAGCTGTATAAATAAATAACATCTTTTAAAAAAATTAAAATAAAATAAAATAAAACAAGTTAGTTCTTCAGGATTCTCTCAAAGCTTTGCTTTCATTCTCATTCTAGGACATGTAGTTCTATGTTTTTGGGTTTTTTTTAAGATTTTACTTATTTATTATTTATTTTTAGAGAGAGGGGAAGGGAGAGAGAAAGAGAAGGAGAGAAACATCAGTGTGTGGTTGCCTCTCACATGGCCCCCACTGGGGAACTGGCCTTCAACCCAGGCATGTGCCCTGACTGGGAATCAAACCGCAACCTTTGGTTCACAGCCCGTACTCAGTCCACTGAGCTACACCAGCCAGGACGGGGTTTTTTTTAGCTTCTTTCTTGACGCTGTTGCCACCAATGCTGTGTGGTTGTGGATCCACTGCTGAAGAGACTTTATTAAAAGTAGGATCTGTGTTTGGGCTGTTGAACTATAAAAGATATTTGAAAGTCTTATTGTTAGAGAAAACAGTTTTTTCTTGAAATAATGGGAGTTTTCGCTGTGCCTGTGATGGTGAAAACTATTTACCAGACTGATACCCGACTGCAAGTGGATTCAGGTGTGCGGCCGCCCTCAGGGCTTTCCTGTGCTTGTTCTCTTGGACCCCTGCTTAAGCCCAGCAGACCCACCAGCCTGCAGGAGGCACCCTACTCTAGGATAGGTTGATGTTATTTTTTCTCTCAGGTCTCTTTTCTGGTATGGAAAATGAGAGGCAGTGGGGACATTTTCCATCTTGCAGGTGGAATTATAAAAATGAAAATGTTTTCAGTTAGGTTTGTGAGTCCTGTGCATATACCCGGAATTGAGGGGTGCTAATTTTAGGTGGACCCATTCAAGGCGATAGGTTTTTTTGAATACTGGAAGGGCTCTATTCTGTATAGGTATACCTAGGCATATGTGCTGACTATACTTGGTAGAAGAACCATGGGACCCCGGTGTCTGTAAACACTCTCCAAATGATAGCTATCACTCAGCATGCGCTTGCTATGTGCCAGGCACTGCTCTGTGTCCTTTACATACAGTAAGTCAGCTAATCCTCCCTCTGTAGCTTCCTACTGAGACACTGAAAGCTCATGTAAATTACCCAAGCTCACATAGCTGGTGGATGCTGGAGTGTGGATTTGAGCCCAGGCTGTCATTTGCTTAACTTTTTTGCTGTATTGTCTCTTAATCAGAAATACTTTGACTTTTGTTTGCTTTTTAAAAAAATTATGTTTATTAGGCATCTGCCTTTTTTTTAGTACTACGCCAGGTGCTGGATATACAGAGATACTTGAGATAGCTTTTGCTTTTAAGGAGTTCATGGTCTAGCTCAGGATTATGTGACAGAACTTCTGCAGTGATGGAAATGTTCTGTATCTGTGCTGCATAATATGCCAGGCACCAGCCATGTGCAACTATGGAACTAACTGAGGAACAGAGTTTTTCATTTAAAAAAAATTATTATTAGTCCTGGCTGGTGTAGCTCAGTGGATTGAGCACGGGCCTGCGAACCAGAAAATCGCAGTTTGATTCCCAGTCAGGGCACATGCCTGGGTTGCAGGCCAGTTCCCAGCAGGGGACGCACGAGAAACAACCATACATTGATATTTCTCTCCCTTTCTCCTTCTCTTCCCTTCTAAAGATAAATAAATAAATTTTAAAATATTACGATTAATTACTAAGTATTTCATTTTAATTAATTTAATTTTTAATATTTACACATGGCCTGTGGTGATCAAACAGGACAGGTCTAGTGAGACAAATAAGGCAGAGTTACACCTATAGCGGTGATGCATCAAAGCAAGGCAACATGGTTTCCTTACACATGCATTCATACTGATTTTACTCCGTTAATGTAGGTCTCAGATTTTTTTCTTCCTTATCACCTTTCTGACCAAAGACAGCACATCAGTATTAGAATCAGTTCTCCCAGAAAGATGATGTTAGCCCCGACTGTCAGATTTGTGAGGAAGGACATCCTTCAGTACATCCCCCTGTGGCTGTTGTCTTAGGTCTGGCAGGCCCTGCCCCCGCGCCGGTGGTGTCATCAGCGGGGCCTGTTAGAGAACTAGGACCAGGGAGAAGCTGCTCCAAGATAGGTTGCCTCTGCTGCAGCCCCGCCGGGCCACCTGCCTTTGAGAAGTTTCCGTATGCCGTGCTAATTAAATCAGGAACCGAACAGTTTGTGTGTGGTCTCTTCCTGCCAGTGTGGGACCACTGACACATCTACAGCTCTGTAAAAGTTGAAACGTGCCCTTCCTCTTTCAGTTCAAACCCATCTTCCTGAACACCATTGACCCATCTCACCCGATGGCAAAGCTGAGGAGAGCTGCCAATACCCAGAAGTGCATCCGGGCTGGGGGGAAGCACAACGACCTGGACGACGTGGGCAAGGACGTCTATCACCACACCTTCTTTGAGATGCTGGGCTCCTGGTCTTTCGGGGATTACTTCAAGGTGAGCTCGAAGCAGGAGATCAGTTGGGGTTTTGAGCGAAACAGCCATCACCATTGAGGGAAGCAGGTTCTAATTCTAGAGTATGAAATATCCCATAGGAGCAAATATCTTAAATGATGGTGTTTTAAGACTTCCTGGAAGCAGTACCTATAATTTGATTATTTTAATTCACGTGTGGATTTCTTGCATAAATTACTAATCCATCCTGAATTCTGCTGGGTTTAGAAGGTATTATAGTTTTATATCCCTGTTCCCAGGATCTGGACTTTTTGTCCTCATGCTAAATAGTAGAATAAACCAAACACTGGTTTGGCCATGTTCTGGATCTTTTTGTTCCTTTTTGTAGGAATTGGCTTGTAAGATGGCTCTGGAACTTCTCACCCAAGAGTTTGGCATTCCGGTTGAAAGACTTTACGTTACTTACTTTGGCGGGGATGAAGCAGCTGGCTTAGAAGCAGACTTGGAGTGCAAACAGATCTGGCAAAACTTGGGGTAAGAATGCAACTCCCATTTGGGGAGCATGGAGGAGTAAAATGATATTTAAACTTAGTGCCAGAGTGGGCTCTTACGGCTCAGAGCGCATTGCCATTTCCCATTTTTCAGTGAAGGCTGGTGACTGGGAGTAATTATTCTTTGGTACATACATTGTTTCTTAGTAGGTTTAATTGGTGATTCTGTTTTGGAAAGCCAACACGAGTCTCTGTTGTATTTTTTTTTTTGTATATTTTTAGAAATTGTACATGTAATGCATACAGTAAAAATTCAAACTACATAGAAATGTAAAACTAGGAAGTAGAAGATCTGTAAGCTTCATCATTGTTGATAGTTTGATACCCTCTGTGTACTCATCCAGGCCTGTTTTGTCGTGTGTATCTTTGTAAACAGAGTGGTATTTTTTGTATGAAAGAGTTCATCTCTAACGGAAATGTAGTGGCCTCAAACAGGTCAGGGACAGATGAAGTTTGGGTATTTGTTATTTTTTTTTTTTACCTGGGGCATGTGGGAGTGAGGGAAGGGGGATGAGCTGGCAGAGGCGGCGAGACAGGATAATAAAAGCCACTTGGGTTTTTTGGTTTTTTCCCCCCAAACGTAGTGTAATTCTACAGTAGGATCATGCCCGTAGCGTAAGAGGTAACATGTTAGATGAGCTGTATGTGTTCCGTACTTGGACTGAAGAGAGTCTGTGAAATGCTGCATCGGGGGGACCCTGACTGGGGTGAGGTACCCCGTGGACAGCCGATGTGCCCATGGTGTCCGTGTCTCATTTTCCTGTTCCTTTTACTGAACTCTGCCGTTAAGTCCTTGAGTGCATAGCTTTTCAGTATGGTTAAGCAATGCTGGTTTGTTGCTTTTCCCTTCACTTTTACTTCAGGTATATTATTCCAATCCAGCTTCCCCTTGTACTTGGCCTGAAACTCCTACTTGGTTAGACTCTATAGTCTGAATGTACTTGGACATTTTGCACAGTAACGTGTGAAACTTAAATACTAATCTTGACTTTTTTAAAGGGTATTTTTATTTATGTTAGAGTGGTGAAGGGAGAGAGAAACAGGGAGAAAAACATTGATCAGTTCCCTCTCACGTGCCCCCTACTGGGGACCCGGCGGGAAACCCAGGCATGTGCCCTGACTGAGAATCGAAGCGGTGATCTTTCGCTTTGCAGGACAATGCCAAGCCCACTGAGCAAGGCAGGTCGAGGCTAATCTTGACTTTCTGAATACTGTTTTTTTGGCCTCATCTGTATCTGTGCTTTGCTTATTATATAAGCACGGGGTTGTGTGTTGTTTTTTTTTTTTGAGTGCTTTATTATCTAGCAACTTTCAGCAGTCAGCTATTCTGATATATTTTAATCTTATTAAATTCTTTCTGGTATCATCTTAAGGGACAGATGACTAAATTGGGGTATTGGGGGGTGACTTGAATCAGCAGCTTTTTTTAATACACTGTCATACTGTATAGTCATTTTTTAAAATGAAGGACCATTTGTCAAGAAAATTTGCTTAAATTCTGGTTCTATTCGGCATAAACGTTTTCATTTTTATGTGTTCCTTTCTAGGCTATGTCTTAGCATACTTTTTTCTTATGATTGGAACATGTATATATTTTGAAATTCTATTGTGATCAGTCTTGAAGAATCATGTTCTGCCTCCTTAACAGAATCTGTAAGCAATCCTAGCATTAGTAATGGCCAGAGAGTGGCCATCTTTGTAGAAATTTATAAGGGTCTCTTTTTGTGGTGGATGCACACGTCTGTTACATTCTTGCCAGTGGATGTAGCCGGGCTCATCGTCCCCTCTGCGTGCAGGCTGGATGACTCCAGAATCCTCCCTGGCAGCATGAAGGACAACTTCTGGGAGATGGGTGACACCGGCCCGTGTGGGCCCTGCAGTGAGATCCACTATGACCGGATCGGTGGTCGGGATGCTGCACATCTTGTCAACCAGGATGACCCCAACGTGCTGGAGATCTGGAACCTCGTGTTCATCCAGTATAACAGGTGGCCTTGGGGTCCTGAACCACTCCTGCTAAGAGCAGCGCCTGTTCTTGAGCTACATTGAGGGGGGGGGAATTCAGAGCACAAAGCGGTCTTCTCATTCTGGGCTCTGGCCACAGTGAAGCAGTACTAAAGCAGGCACTACAGGCACCATGGGATCTTACGTCATATTCTTTAAATTTTATTTTTCAAGTTTTCCCTCTGGTCTCTGGGTCAGGGCTAGGCCTTTTTTAAAAAAAAAAAAAGATATTATTTATTTATTTCTCCTCGTTTGGGGACATTCAGAGAGAGGAAGGGAGACAGAAACATCAGTGCTAGAGGAGAATCAGGTGGTCGCCTCTACGCACATGCCTGGACCGGAGACTAAACACACAACCTAGGCATGTGCCCTGACTGGGAATTGAACCTGCAACCTTTTGGTTATGGGATGACTCTCCAACTGAAGGAGCCACACAGACCAGGGTGTATTTATTTTTGGAGGGAGGGAGAAAGAGAGGGAGAAACATTGACCATTGCCTCTTGTACACGCCCCAACAAGCGACTGAACCCGCAACCCAGGCGTGTAACTTTGGCATATGCCTTGACCAGGAATCAAACCAGCACCCCTTCTGTTTGTGGGATGACACCCAGCCAGCTGAGCCACACCAGTCAGGACTGGGCTTATCCTTTTACAAATTGATTTTATTCCCCTTGATACCTGCTGAAGAGTTATTTCTGTAATGTCATTTTTTTGCTGTGATTTGGACTATTATTTTAAAGTATATTTCCTTCTTTTTTTTTAGATTTTATTTATCTTTAGAGAGAGAGGAAGGAAGGGAGAGAGAGAGGGAGAGAAACATCCATGTGTGAGAGAGACATCGATCAGTTGCCTCTTACATGCCCCAGCCTGACGACCTGGCCCGCAACCTAGGCATGTGCCCCAACAGGGACTCAACCAGAGACCTTTTGGGTTGCAGGCCGGTGCTGAATCCACTGAACCACACCAGCCAGGGCTAAAGTTTATTTCCCTGAAGCTTTGCCTCCCTCCTAAAAAAAACCCTAGAGGACTTCTCATTACCTTTCTCCCTTCATGCCCCTCCTTCCACCGAACTAGGCAGGGACAGATGGCAAGGAGTCAGTCCACACACTGCTGTGTAAATGCATTTTAACCAGCAGGGTGGGGCAGCAGCCTGAGTCCCCGGTTCAGCTTCCTTTCTCCCTGGGTCATGCAGGGAAGCGGATGGAGTTCTGAAACCTCTTCCTAAGAAAAGTATTGACACAGGGATGGGCCTGGAGCGACTGGTGTCTGTGCTGCAGAATAAGATGTCCAACTATGACACTGACCTTTTTGTGCCTTACTTTGAAGCCATTCAGAAGGTACGAGTCCTTTTGCAAACAGTGCCAACTTCTTTGGAAGTCGGACTCTGCGGTGCTGTCAGATGTAGAACCAGGTGCTTTGCCAGCTGAGGGCAGCTGTGACCCTCCACCACCTTTACTGTTACTAACACAGGCACTAGGCACAAGGCACTGTAGTTTGTGGAGGGCACGGGGCTGGCTGGAGGCTCTCCCACTGCTCTCACCTTTCTTGGGATTGTGAGATCTGGCAGGAGGATTGTTCTTTCTTCAAATGCCCCTCAGTCCTCTTGGAACCTTTTCAGGCAAGGAACTGCAAGAAAGGCTCTTTCCTCATACGCTGCCTCCCGTGTGTTATCCGTAGGGCACAGGTGCCCGGCCGTACACTGGGAAGGTTGGTGCTGACGATGCTGATGGGATCGACATGGCCTACCGGGTGCTGGCTGACCACGCTCGGACTATCACTGTGGCCCTGGCGGACGGCGGCCGTCCTGACAACACAGGGCGGGGGTGAGTATGTTACTCACGGGGCAGTGTTAGGGTTCTGTGGAACTTTAGCGATACTTTTCTGTTGTTTTCTCTGTCTTCTAGCTAGTTGGAGGGAAGCTTTATTACTTTAGGGAGTTTCAGCCCACACTAAAAAGTTGTCCTTACATCTGTGCTGCCGAGTACAGGTGAGAAGCATTGATAGAGTATTGGCAGCAGTGGGGGTCGGGGTGGGTCTTGGTCTTGACTGGCTCCAGGCAACTTCATAACTGACAGGCAGGGCCTGGGATCATGGACCTCGAGTCCACCATTTGGTCTTTATGTCTAACCTCCATGTTGGGTTAATAAAACAAACCAGGATTACCCCACATCTTCCTTGATGCGTATTTGGTATATTATGCATCATAATATGTTTTGTGCTGGAATTCATGTAATTTGTGTTGGAATTCATGTAATTGACCTTGGGGAATTCAAAAAGAAGCAATCACAGGCTAAAAGAAAGTCTTCGCAAGAGACTGCAATCCCAAAGAACTACAAACGTTCACTAGAAACATGGCTAACTGGGCACCGGGTTCTGCCTCCTGTAGGTACGTGTTGAGACGGATTCTCCGCCGGGCCGTACGATACTCCCATGAGAAACTCAGTGCCAGCAAGGGTTTCTTTGCTACGTTAGTAGATGTTGTTGTCCAGTCCCTGGTAGGTCTCTACTTCCCTGCTTGCTGCTTCTGTACTAAAGCACGTACCTTAAGAGGGCTAGGGTGGAAGGTAGCATGATGTTAATGGGAATTTTTAAAGGGGTCCTGGATTAGTCGCTGGCTTCACTGGGCCCACATCTGTTTCCACTTTGCCAGGGAGATGCATTTCCTGAGCTAAAGAAGGATCCAGATATTGTGAAGGACATCATTAATGAAGAAGAAGTGCAATTTCTGAAGACTCTCAGCAGAGGGCGTCGCATCCTGGACAGGAAAATTCAGAGCCTGGGAGACAGCAAGACCATTCCTGGTAAGAACCAGTTGCTTCTTTTCTCTACTAGGCTGTCTCATCTTCCTGGAAGAGGCAAGCCCTTTTCCCCACACTGACAGTGGACTCCGATATCTGCAGAGGCTGAACATAGCTAGTTAGACTGCTTGTTATATAAAATGGGGTTCATATTAAAATTACAAAATACATTATTATGGTAAAGTATTCCAACAACATAGAAGTAAAAGGGAAAATCCTATTTTCCAAACAGATTTCTCAGAGGTAATAGCTTTTTTTAAAAATATATTTTATTGCCCTGGCTGGTGTAGCTCAGTGGGTTGAGTGCGGGCCTGCGAACCACACGATCGCGGCTCAATTCCCAGTCAGGGCATATGCCTGGGTTGTAGGCCAGTTCCCAGCAGGGGACTCACGAGAGGCAACCATACATTGATATTTCTCTCCCTCTCTCTTTCCCTTCCCCTCTAAAGATAAATAAATAAAAATTTAAAAATATATATATATATGTTTTACTGATTATGCCATTATAGTTGAGGTAACAGCTCTTAAGAGCTTGGTGTATTCAGGACTTTTCTCTATTTGCACACAAATTTGTGTGTGTGTGTGTGTGTGTTTTCAAGCAAAAATGGGAACATATAGTATATACTGGTTTTTAAAACTTGCTTTAATTTTTACCAGACTGGATAAATTAACTCTAAAAGTATTTTTTCTTTTTTATCCCCCCCCCCTTTCTAAAGATTTTATTTATTTATTTTTAGACAGAGGGGAAGGGAGGTAGAAAGAGAGGGGGAGAACGATCAATGTGTGGTTGCCTCTCGCATACCCACCACCCGGGACCTGGCCCGCAACCCAGGAATGCGCCCTGACTGGGAATTGAACTGGCGACCCTTTGGTTTGCAGGCTGGTGCTCAATCCACTGAGCCACACCAGCCAGGGCTCCCTTTTTTTACTTTTTATTTTTGTGTTTTCTGAACGTGTTTTTTTTGTTACTGAAATATAATGTACAAGTGGAAAACCTGGTGAGTTTTTACAAAGTGAACACATTTGTTTAAGAAACAGAGCTTTGCTCAGAGCTCTCATGCCTCTTCCAAGTGATTTCCAAAAGATTTGGTGGATTTTTTAAAAGAGTATTTATTTATTTTCAGAGAGGGGGGAAGGGAAGGAGAAAGAGAGGGAGAAAAACGTCAATGTACAAACCCAGGCTTGTGCCCTGACTGAGAATCGAACCAGTGACCTTCTGGTTCACAGGCCAGCACCCAATCCACTGAGCCACACCAGCCAGGGCTCTCTGGGGACTTTTAAAGGAAGCAGGGAGTGGGATAAGTGAGTGGTGGCCCAGGGCAAGCCAGAGGGGAGCCTGGAGAGCTAGGGGTTTAGACCAGGGACCCAGGGTGCTCATAGCCAGGGCTCGATGGGTTTTTTAACAAGTGCACAGAACCAACACTGACTTATCTTTTCTCTTTAATCCCTTCCGTCACTGTCACTGTCCTCCTGTGGAGGACTTGGGGTGGAAAAGAAGGGGGCTGTCCATGTTACTTGACAGAGTTTCTTTGTGCTCTGTAGGGGACACTGCTTGGCTCCTCTATGACACCTATGGCTTTCCAGTGGATCTCACTGGGCTGATTGCTGAAGAGAAGGGCCTGGTGGTGGATATGGATGGCTTTGAAGAGGAGAGGAAACTGGCTCAGGTAAAGAATTTGGGATGTGAGCAGGAGACAGCTCCTACTAAGGCAGGACTTGACTGCAAAGCCAGCAGGAGTTTCCTTTCATTAAAGTCTTTGAAATTCTGGTTTTCCCTAGACAGTGGGTCTCAATAGGGGCATTTTGGCACCTCGGGACACTTGGCAATAATGTCTGGAGATATTTTTGGTTGTCACAACAGGGAGCACGATGCTACTGATACCTGGTGGGCAGAGACCAAGGATACTGCTCCACACCCTGCAGTGCACTGGGCAGCCCCCAGCAACAAGAATTACCTGGCCCTAAACGTCCGTCGTGCTGAGCTTCACAGTGGGCACAGTGTAGCAGTTTGTGCACTTGAGGGCTCGTTGTCCTCCTCACTAGGGGAACTGTGCTTGATCTCTTCCTGGCAGCTGAAGTCGCAGGGCAGGGGAGCCGGAGGCGAAGACCACATCATGCTGGACATCTATGCCATTGAAGAGCTGCGGGGGAAGAGCCTGAAGGCCACAGATGACTCTTCAAAGTACAGTTACCTTTCAGACGCCGGTGGGAGCTACAGTACGTTTCCTGGGCCCCGGTGGGGCCTCTCCTGTAGCGCTGCTCAGCCCTGCTGTGAGGTTGTCCACCCATGGAAATTCTTGGCAGTTGATTTTCCTTAACTCTTTATTTTGAAATAATTATAAATTCAGAGGGAGGGTTTTTTTTTGGGGGGGGGGTGTTTTTGAAGATTACAGGAAGATTCCTTGTAGTCATCACCCAGTTGCCCCTCATTGTAACATCTTGTGGGAGACGGACCTTATACAAGTCACAGTGGCTGTTGAATTTTGCACTGGGGTTAGTAACATTCTAAGGTTATGAAGAATCAAAAGAAGTAAGCAGGCACCACATGTTTTTGCTCTTCTGCTCCAGCAGAAATACCTGAATCTATCCAAGCAAGCCCATGAGAGTATATTCTTTGTGAATTGACCTTGAAGTAGAGATTTTATTACTACTCTTGAACTACTGATCAGATTCACCAGTTTCTACTCGGTAGCTCAGAGTCAGAGTGGCCGACCATCCCATTTTCCCAGATCTGTCCCATTCTTGAAACTGAAAGTCTCGCATCTCAGGAAGCCCTCAGGTCCGAGGGAACCAGGACAGTCTGGATGCCCTTCTGAGTGTTGTGTTCTCTGATGGAAAGCCAGCATGTTAAGCGTTTTTCTGGAGTCTAGTGTGTCCTTTCTGGAACGAAATTAGGTGGGCCCTAAAGAGAGTTTGAGTAATAGACTGTAGCAAACGCCAGGGAAGAAAGAGTGCGTGTGCAGTCACTGACCTGGTGTCCCCTCTGTGCAGCGTTCGAGAGCACAGTAGCCACAGTGATGGCCCTGCGCAGGGAGAAGAGATTCGTGGAAGAAGTGTCCACGGGCCAGGAGTGTGGGGTGGTGCTGGACAAGACCTGCTTCTACGCCGAGCAGGGAGGGCAGATCTTCGACGAAGGCTACCTGGTGAAGGTTGATGACAGCATCGAAGACGTGAGCCAGCATTCTTCATTGTGAGCCAGGGAGGGGGTCTGACCAAGGGCCAGGCCCGGTCCAGGGTGGCTTTGCTCGTTCCTCAGCGCTTTTGGCCTTGGGGAGCAGACACACCTGACCTCTGGGTTGTGTTCCATGGTCTGTGTTTCTGAAGCTGCGGGAGCTGCTTGTGGCGCCGTGTTGCTTTCACGGCCTTCAGGTGCCCTGCGGCAGGCTGCTTGCAGCCAGGCTGCATAGGCTGACCCTCGGTCCCTCCGTGCTGTCCTCACAAGTAAGGAGAGGCAGATGTCCCTGTTGGAGTCTCAGCCTCCCGCTCTGCCACCGCTGAGACTCTGGATGAGTCTGGGATGAGTGGCCAAGTCAAATGTGTGTGAGCGTGTCTGAAGTGGTGTGTGCATGTAACGGTAAATGTGCACATCGTGGCACGCATGCACATATGACACACATAACGGTGTTAATGGTGTGTGTGTGTAATTTGAATATGTAAAGAGGATTTATTATATGTGTGTTTAGTGGTTTATTTATTGGTCGTCTCCTCGACTCCTTGTAGAAAACTGAATTCACGGTGAAGAACACTCAGGTGCGAGGAGGGTATGTGCTACACGTAGGGACGATCTACGGCCACCTGAAAGTGGGGGACCAGGTCCGGCTGTTTATCGACGAGGTGAGTTGAATTATGCTGGTCTGCCTGGGGTCTGGCAGTAATCACCTCCGTTTTCTTTTTAATTTCAGCTTTACTGAGGTACAGTCGACGTAAACTTCTGTGACATGTAAAGTGCACTCTCACGTCGTCTAACAGTGGGGGTGCACTCTGGCAGAGGTGGCGTTGGGTGAGTCCGCCATTACACACGCCCTAGAGTGCGCTTACAGGTGCCTGGGCAGTGGGGCCGCCTGCTGACCTAGGCCGCATGGCCTGTTGGCGATGGAAACAACGCTGTGCGGCTCCTGACTGTGATCCTAATTGTTTAATGGACTCACAGTTCGTTGTGACAAGAATTCCCCTCCTTGGCTTGAAATTGGTCCATTGTTGTTACCACTACAAAGTAAAATTATACATAGATTACTACAAGTCAGTTTTGTGGGGGATGTGTCTGAGAGTCAGAGCTCTGTGTTCCTGTGTCAGTCCACCGTGATTTCAGCTGAGATCCGGTAGGCTGGTTTCCGTGGATTGCCTTTCTCCAGGTTAACCTCAACTACTTCTTCAGGGGCCAGGGATCCTATGTTAATTAAGAAAGTGCTTCTACTGCATGTAACAGGACTCCAAAATAACAGTAGCTTGAAACAAGTTAGGCATGTGTTTCTCCCCTGAAAGCCCAAGCTGATGCAGAGGCTGTGCCCGGCAAAGTCGCCGGGCCTAGTTCGTCCCTGCTTATTGCTCTGCCGTCGTCCCCGGGGTGCTGCCCTTGATTTCATGGTTCAAGAAGGTAACTCTCAGATTCATTTTCTAGGTCAGGGATTGGCACTGTTTCAGAAAGGGCCAGATTGTAAATATTTGGGGCATTTTGGAACATGCAGTCTCTGTCCCTACCACTCAGCTCTGCTGTTGTGGCACAGGAGCACCATAAACTGTGTGTACACACGTGCGTGTAGCTGTGTTCTACGTGATCTACTCACCAAAAGGGATGACAGGCCAGATTTGACTCATAGGCCACAGTCTGCCAGCTCCTGTCCTAGGCAGGGAGGAGGAGGAAGGGGAAAAGCACGCACTTTCCCTTTGAGGGTATGTTTCCAACACATTGCATAGGCCTTAGTCACTCTCAGCTACAAAGGAAGCTAGGCAATGTAATCTTCATTCTGGGCAGCAGTGGGTCCAGCCAACCCTGCTAGCCCTTGGGAAGAAGAGGACAAGGTGCAGTCTGTTGCAGACCCTCCAGCAGCCGGTTCTGCTCTTTCCAGCCCCGGCGGAGACCGGTCATGAGCAACCACACAGCGACGCACATTCTGAACTTCGCCCTGCGCTCTGTGCTTGGGGAAGCTGACCAGAGAGGCTCCCTAGTTGCTCCCGACCGCCTTCGATTTGACTTCACCGCCAAGGGAGCCATGTCCACCCAACAGATCAAGAAGGCTGAGCAGATTGCTAACGAGATGATCAAGGCAGCCAAGGTAGGTGGGATTGCGTGTAAGCTCCAGGGTCCTGAACCTCACTCTTTCCTGCACCTTCACTTTCTGTCCACAGAGCTTCAGCAGCCACTTGCTCTCACTCTGTCCGGCACACAGATTTGCCGAAGCAGTGACCGTCAAACCGCACTGTGTCGGGGGCGGTGGTGATGTTCCGTGGAGGGGCCTTAGGGCCCCTGGGAAGCGGGCAGAGAGATGTCTTTGCTCTACTCCCTGCTCAGGCAACCGGCGCTCTTCCAGTTAGCTGTTTTACGTATAGCACATCCACACGGGGTTTGGTTCGCAGTTTAACAAAGCGTTTGTGGAAAACCCTATTTTAATCCCCTCGACTACACGTGGAGCCACCTTTTGGGAGGCTCCAGGCACTGACAGCAGCTGGGGTTAGCAGCCCAGAGGCCTGCCTGCAAGACCACACTCTCCCGAGTGCTTCCGGCCACACCTCCAGAGATGTTTCCACTTTTGTTTCTGTCTTTTTTCCCTGCAGCCCGTCTATGCCCAGGACTGTCCCCTGGCAGCAGCGAAGGCCATCCAGGGCCTGCGGGCCGTGTTCGATGAAACCTATCCTGACCCCGTGCGGGTCGTCTCCATCGGGGTCCCAGTGTCTGAGCTGTTGGATGACCCCTCTGGTCCTGCTGGCTCACTCACTTCTGTTGAGTTCTGTGGGGGAACGTGAGTACCTCGGGGTGCAGCAGAGTGGGGTCACTGGCATTACCACTGGGGCGTGTGGGTCCTAGACCCGCTCTTGTTTATCCTGACGTTGAAGTGAAGTCTTCAGAGATGCAGTTGGCAGACAGCATTCCCAGGAACCTCCACATCCTGGTGCTCGTGGCTGACACTAACGTGCCCTGGGTTTGTGACAAAACCTTCCTGGGAGAAGGAAGCACTCACCACACAAGTGTCTGAGCTTGTCCCAGCGAGCGTTGGGATCCTTGGCCTGTGAATTCAGGATTCAGCAAGGCCACGGAGTGCTCGTTGAGCTCTGGATCTGGTCCCCGCCCCTTTCCCTTCTCGGGGCCTCACTTGACTCCCTTTCTCAGCTTGAACAGCATCTGAGCGATGAGCCCCGGTCCCAGAGCCCAGGCCAGGCCCCACAGTAGGTCCAGCTCAGTTTGGCTTGGGACAACCACTGATTTCTGCCAACCTGAAATCCTCCTTGGCACTTGGAACCTCCAGGGGGTCTTCTGGGATAGTATGCTGGCCTGGAAAATTCCTGCTTCCAAAAGAAGCCTGGTAAAAAAAACCTTAGGGCCACGGTGAGCCCATCCAGGGCCTCCTGCAGGTCTCGGGAAGGCAGGGAACAGGAAGGTGTGTGAGGACCTGGGGGCCAGGTTCCAGGCCTACTGCTGTCTCGACACCGTGCACACACTCTTCAGAGCACGGAGCACAGCTTCCAACGGCCCTGTGCCACCCTCACCGAGTGGCTGGGAGGCAGTGAGCATTTGAGATTCTCTGAGCAACTGGGGAATAAAACCTGTTTGTTCAAGGGGTCGTGGTAAGATTTTAAAGGTTCTCTCCAGTATTTTCAGCTAGTGAGCTGAGATAGAAGAATATACTTATGTTCCAGCAGAGAGAGCAAAAAAACGTGAATGAATGTGGAGCCCACCAGCAGCAGTGTTGTGTTGGGTATTAGGGACTGCTCACATGTTCGTTTCATTTTATTTGATTTTTGCAACAGCCCACAAATCAAGTGGGTGAGGAGCATAACACCCATTCGTACATGAGAAAACGGAGGCTCAGAAAGGTGGCGTCTTGCTCAGCGTCACTGCTGTCAGCCCCAGGCCTTCTCGTCCCCTCAGGGCCGGAGCTGGATTCAGAAATTCCTTCAGACACGAAGGGCCTTTTCTCACTGCCCCCCCCCCCCCCCCCCCCCCCGCCAT
This sequence comes from Sturnira hondurensis, assembly GCF_014824575.4. Lineage (NCBI taxonomy): Eukaryota > Metazoa > Chordata > Mammalia > Chiroptera > Phyllostomidae > Sturnira > Sturnira hondurensis. The sequence continues at coordinate 2,383,706 of NW_028087376.1, read as the reverse complement.
GGGAGCTTCGCTGGAAGCAACTACCTGGGAGGGCTCAGGGCCACAGAGCCGGGGGGTGCAGTGGGGACCATGGTGCCTGTGCTTCCTCGTGACCACAGACTTTGTGTTCCACCATCAGGCACCTGCAGAATTCAAGTCACGCGGGAGCTTTTGTGATTGTGAGTGAAGAAGCTATTGCCAAGGGCATCCGGAGGATTGTGGCGGTCACGGGTGCCGAAGCCCAGAAGGTGAGCAGATCAGGCTGGTTCTTGGCTTAATTTGAACAAGAGGAGCTTGATCTGCAGATGTGTAGTGCAGAAGGTTACATGGCTGCTGCAGCAGGAGTGTAGGGCCACCCCCACAATGTCCTCCAGTTACCCCCACCTGGCAGGAGAAAGCCACCAGTGCAGAAGACTTTATAGCTGTGTTGGGTTTAATCTTTAAAGCATATATGAATCTTGCCTTTTACCCAGTAACATATCTGTGCCTAGGAGGGTTCGCAGTAGTTTTGTCGTGGCTTTCACTGCCCCCAGCACTCATCCACAGCTCCCTGGGCATGTGTGTCTGGTTCCAGGTGGGGACAACTGCTTGGGGTGGGGACTGTAGTTTGTGCCTGAAGTGTGCTGCAGCTGGTGGGGTGAGAAAGGCACCTGACTCACGAGTTCTCGATTACCCCCTGAAGCTGAGTAGGTGTAGCCTTTCTGCCGGCCAGGCATGGGGGGAAGGGGCTCCTTTCTTGGGACAGTGGCTTCCTGAAGGAAAAGAAACTTCTGGTGCCCTAGGGGTGTGTTATTCCATAGCCTTCATCAGTGTTGGCCACAGTTGTCTACAGACAGAATAGTGAAGCTGAAAGTTACCCGGAATTTTCACCCTGACTGTCCCCCTTCCAGGCCCTCAGGAAAGCAGAGAGTTTGAAGAAATCCCTCTGTGTCATGGAGGCCAAAGTGAAGGCCCAGACTGCACCAAACAAGGACGTGCAGAGGGAGGTTGCTGACCTCGGTGAGGTAGGGTGGCTTCCCTCTTTCCTTAGGGTCTGCTCAGTGCTCGGGTCCTGGGCCTGGTGAATGGGATGCACCCTGTTCTGAAAGAACCCTCAAGTCTTGGTTCTCGGTGCACTGGGCCTTTGGACCGACTTCTGCTGTCATGCAGCCTTGCAATAGGGAGTTTGTGGATCTGGGCCTGTGGACCCCTGGAACCTGCCTGCTGCCCCCATTGCCAGTAGGAGGGGAGCCCATCCCAAGCATAAGAGGGCCCTGGTGTTGGGGGAGGTGCCATGGTTGTCCAGATTCCAGGCCTTTTGGTGCTTGTTAATATTCTGGGACTTCCAGTAAGCCCTTCACGGGCTGTGTTCACTGCCTGGTAAGGGACCAGGACTTACAGGGCTCCCAGCTCTTTATTCTGCTTCTCCAGCCTGTTTGTTAAAACTGCTGTAATTACTAGTAAAGTGACTGATCAAGGATATCTGGTATCAGTGGATACCTTTTTATTGTTTTCTCTCTCCTTCTGGATACTAATCGGGAGGACTTTGGTGTTCAAAGCCAGAAGAGTGGGCCGGACTGGGCTGGAGCCTCACGTCCTGGTCCTGTGGTTCTATCCGAGTGGCCCTCTGGTTCTGGTTCCAGGCCCTGGCCACTGCAGTCATCCCCCAGTGGCAGAAGGATGAACTTCGAGAGAGTCTCAAATCCCTGAAGAAGATCATGGATGACCTGGACCGGGCTAACAAAGCCGATGTCCAGAAGCGAGTGAGTCCTGGCAGTGCTGGTGGCCGGCAGGGTCCCCAGGGGCTTTACTAGCAAAGTCTGTGCAGACTGCTGTCTGGATTGGCAGTCTGGGCTGTGGTCCTGAGACCTCCTCTCTTCTGGACTTCCTTCTTTGCAGGTGTTGGAGAAAACAAAGCAGCTCATTGACAGCAACCCCAACCAGCCCCTTGTTATCCTGGAGATGGAGAGCGGCGCATCAGCCAAGGCAACCCAGGGGCTGGGGCTCCAGGCGCTACTCTGTGTCCTTCCACTCCTTATCTCCTCCTCTCACTGGCCCTCTGGTGGCTGAAGTCTGAGCTTAGTGGCTCTGAGTGGAGTGGTTGCCTGAGGGCCCACACTAAGGGGGTGGGGTGGGGCTGAGCCATGGTGGCTGGAGAGCTGTGGCTCCTGGGATGGAAGGCAAACCTTAGAGTCAGAGTGTGGGCCAGGCCCTGTGCTTGGGTCCCTCTGTGTGCAGGCTCCTAGGACCGGCACCTGTTCCAGAAAGTGGGCTAGGGGTGGGGTTCAGAAAGTGCTCTGAGACCTGAGCTCTGCAGACTCGCTGCACTTATGGAGAGCATGGCCCCCTTCCCTAGGGCCGTGGCCTGATGCCAGGTTCTCCCATAGGCCCTGAATGAAGCCTTGAAGCTCTTCAAGACGCATTCTCCACAGACAGCTGCTATGCTCTTCACAGTGGATAATGAGGCCGGCAAGATCACGTGCTTGTGTCAAGTCCCCCAGGTCAGAACAGGCTGCAGCTGTGTCCCAGGCCCTGCAGCCCCATGCCAGGGGGAAGTGCTGCCCGAAGCTTTAATGAGGGAGCTCAGCCCTTATGGTTGTTTGCCCAACCCCACATGTTTGTGCAGCCCCAGTTAGAAATGACCCATCTCCTGCCCACCTGTTGGTCACCTCTAGCACCCCTTAGGCCTTCTCCTTGGTGGATGTGTAACTGTGCTGGCTGATAACTGGCTTTGTCACTCAAGATGCCTTGTCTTAACCAAGATGCCCCTTTAGGGTCTGTCTCAGCCTCCAGCAGCATCACCCAGGGCAGGAATGGGTGCCTGTGGTTCTTCCATTTTTTTTCTTCCCCTCCCCTCTCCATACCTCCCTCAGTCCCATCCTCTGTCCTGACGCCCACATCACCTTCATGTCTTCCAGAATGCAGCCAACCGGGGCTTGAAAGCCAGTGAGTGGGTACAGCAGGTGTCAGGCCTGATGGATGGCAAAGGTGGTGGCAAAGATGTGTCTGCTCAGGCCACAGGCAAGAACGTGGGCTGCCTGCAGGAGGCGCTGAAGCTGGCCACTTCCTTTGCCCAGCTCCATCTAGGAGATGTGAAGAATTAAGGGAAGGGGCGGCTCCCACTGGGAAGTGTCTCCCCCAAACCTGGATGTGTGTGTCCAGCCAGGAGCTCTCCATCTGACACACGAACATTTGAATCTTGGGACCTTTAAATAGCCCCATCTGTCTGTCTAACACAGCAGTAACTGGAACTCTGTTGGGTTCCAGCTGTGACTCAATGCCCACGTTACATTTCTGCCTGGAGCCTTCACATCTGCCCCATCAGTGTAGAACCACTGTCCCAGGATCACTATTTATCAGCGTCATGCTCATGTCTGTAAATAGTCCCCTGCCAGCCCAAGGCTCTGGGTCTGCAGGGAGGAATCATTTTTGCTGCAGAAAATAAAAGGACCATGTGCAATAATGCTTGATGCTATGTGATTTCTGTTCCTGCCCTACCCACCCCCACCCCCAGTGCCCCCTTTGTGAAAGCCCAGGTGGGTCCCTGGGTGAAGAATAAATCCTATGGCTCTTGACCCAAAGATGGACAGTAAGCATGGGGACCCTTACTTGACCCCAGACCAGTTTACCCAATCCTGGTGAAGACCCCTGGGTTTGGAGACTAGTGTGCTGGGAAGTTAAAGGTGCTGCATACCTCTGCTGGCTGCAACTGATATCATGACCTGGTACAGCAGGCTAGCTGGCGTGGAGGGGGCACAGGGAGAAGCAGGTCTGCTGAGAAGCAGCAGAGGCCAGCTGTCACAAGCAGAGGGAGGGGGCCGAAGCCCTGGATTCGAGCACACGCTAAATGACGAGTGTCGGGGAGACCAAGAGCTTGCAATCCAGGCTGGGAGAGAGATCATTCTAATTATTCAACGAGGGTTTATGCCAGCCAGGGTACTGAGAAAACAGGAGTGTCCAAGACAAAAACGTCATTGCCCTCTTGGGCAAAGCAGTGGGGAGCATACAAAACAGTCACACAAATAATTTTAAAATAAAAATAATTAAAGTCTTCACGTGAAAGGAAAAAGACATACGCCCGAGGTCTGCCCTGGCCCGGGAGGCTAGAAGTCAGCCAGGCCAGCTCAGGTCCTACTTAACGCAGACCTGCCCAGGTGCACTCATCCTCGGGACCGCGGGCGTCCTTTGCGGCGGCACCTGAGCTGTGCAGCGCCCGCCGTTCTCCCTCCGCGATGATAGGGGCGCTGCGGTGCCGCTCGTCGCTATCCCGACAGCCCTCGCGAGGGCGCTCGCGGAAGCGGCTAGCTAGCCAAGCGCCGCCATGCCTGGGGACCACCGCCGCATCCGCGGGCCCGAAGAGTCGCAACCGCCGCAGCTGTACGCGGCGGACGAGGACGGGGAGCCCGACGCCCGTGACCCAACTCGGCTGCGTCCCGTGTACGCGCGTTCTGGGCTGCTGAGCCAGGCCAAGGGCTCGGCCTACCTGGAGGCGGGAGGCACTAAGGTGCTGTGTGCGGTGTCCGGCCCGCGCCAGGTCGAGGGCGGCGAGCGCGGCGGTGGCCCGGCTGGAGCAGGAGGCGAGGCCCCAGCCGCGCTGAGGGGACGCCTGATCTGTGACTTCCGCCGCGCACCCTTTGCGGGTCGCCGGCGCCGCCCTCCCCAGGGCAGCGGCGAGGAACGCGAGCTGGCGTTGGCCCTGCAGGAGGCTCTGGAGCCGGCCGTGCGCCTGTGCCGCTACCCACGTGCGCAGCTCGAGGTGTCAGCTCTGCTGCTGGAAGACGGTGGCTCGGCGCTGGCAGCCGCGCTCACGGCCGCCGCGCTCGCCCTGGCGGATGCGGGCATTGAGATGTATGACCTGGTAGTGGGCTGCGGCCTGAGCCGCGCGCCGGGGCCCGCGCCCACCTGGCTGCTAGATCCCACGCGGCTCGAGGAGGAGCGCGCCGCTGCCGGCCTCACTGTGGCGCTCATGCCGGTGCTCAACCAGGTGGCCGGGCTGCTGGGCAGTGGGGAGGGGGGCCCGACCGAGAGCTGGGTCGAGGCTGTGCGCCTGGGTCTCGAGGGCTGCCAGCGCCTCTATCCTGTATTGCAGCAGTGCCTGGTGCGGGCTGCCCGCCGGAGGGGCGCCGCTGCCCCGTCCTGAACCAGAAGCCAAAGGAGTGACAGATGCCTCTCCTCCCCCGAAGGACCTGCACAGTCGGCTTCCAGACCGCACCGCCTTGAGATCTCAGAGCAAAAGGGAGGATTTGGGGAGGCGGGCACAAAACTGATGAACTGGGCCGCTGCGTTGGAAGGATTTTTTGGAAACTGTTCTGTTAAAGATGCTTTTCAGCTTGAGCTGGCCCCCAGCTGTGACCTAGTTAAGAAACCTACGAATGCAGTTTGACTCCGAAGTTGAAAAGGACTTCAGCTGGGCTTACGTGGAAAACGGGATCTGAAGGTACTGCTGTTTTGTGAGGGATGGACCTTGTGCAGGCCAGGCATAACTTCCTATGTGACTGGGCTGCTTTTGAGAGAACGGACAAGGGGGCTGTGCCTCTCACTTATATCTGAGTTAAAACAAAACACAAACCTTTTGTACCTGAAAAAGCCTTCTGTTGTGGTTCTTCTTGGTACAGAATTTAAAAGAGCAACTCTGCTGCGTTGGGTAGTATGTTCTTGTTCTCCTGCTGTCCGGCACTGTCTAAAATGTGCCCTGTCCCTTAGTGTAACATGGGAAGGGACAGGCTGAGACAAAAGAAGCCACAGGGGCTGATACAGGGAAATGTGCTTTGTGAGAAAAGCTGCTCCTCAAGTCCCAGAGTCAGAGCTAATGCTGAGGTGTGACAGGAGTGGGGAGGGTTTTGTGGCCCCAGGTCCATTCTGGGTGCACCCCCAGCCCCTGGTTTGGTGCTGGGAAAGACCACAGCTCAGGGTTGGGTAGCTGGAAAGGGTTTGGGTCTCCGTGGAAGCCAGGTCCCCTGCTTCCTTGGCCTTGTGCAGTGCAGCACAGCAGAGGCCTCCTCCCCTTCTGGTAAGAAGTGGGAGTCTGGACGAGCTTCACCATGTGGTGTTTCTTATCCAGTCTCGGCTCCCGGGAGGGAGCCAATAAACTGCCAGGAGTGAGATCTGGTGTTGCCATTCTGTGGGGCAGAGCCCTCTGGCCGACTGACCAGAGGGGTTGGACCTTCCCGGGGGGTCCTGAACCCCACGGGTTTGTGCTCAGGGCTGGACTAGAGAAGGGCAGGGCAACCTGGTCCCCTCTGTGCTCCGGTTTGGTATCAGCTTCTAAACTGGGCATTGGGCCCGCTCAGCTTCTCTAGGAAGGGCTGGCCTGAGCACCCCAAGGGTTAGAATAAGGCTCAGAGACCACACCACGAATCCCTGATCGGGGAGAAGAAATACGAATTTTATTTTCCCCTTCTGACATGCATATTTCCAGAGCAGACTGAAATACAAAATATCACACCAGCAAGAGACAAGATAGAAACAGGACATGAAAATGATATCTTTATTCTGAAGGATGGATTTGTAGGATAGATGGGGCACTTGGAACCAAAAGGTGTTATGTGGGGAACAGGCTGAGGACCTTAAAGCTTGGTTTCAGAGGAAGGAGCACGGGAGGGTTTTCCTTGTACATCACTGCGACTGGAGAAAGCTGTCTGCGCCCACTGCCCTGAAGGCCCCAAACCTGAGAGGACTGGTGGGGCCTCGAGGGGGGCACATCTGAGCAGTACCTGCAGTCGGAGGGGGCTGACGGTGCTCCCAGGGGCCCTGGGCAGTTGCTCTGCATCCGGCCCCTGCTAACTCCCGGACTGTTGACTGGATATGACCTCCACAGTCACCATTATGGGGAGGCTTCCCAGCTGGTCTGGCTGAGCTGTGCCTCCACGTCGCTGTCCTCACTTCAGAATAGCTGCCTCCCGTCACACGGGTGCCACTAGGAGGCCTTAAAAAAACACAGAAGGCAAGGAAGGGTGCTGCCTCGGCGCCTGGAGCAGATGAGCTTGGGGGGTTTAACCTAGTGGCTGCTCTCCTGATCCCATTCACGATTCTTCGCTGTAGGACAAACAGAAGCAGGACTCTGGCCCACTCACGGTGAGAGTGCCCTCTGCTGGCAGAGCCCAGGCTGCCCCAGCCCCGCCACCCTCTCGGCAGCTGTGGCGGCTCAGTGCTGCTCTAGATTCTTCCTGAGACGTGGGGTCCCAGAACCACCAGAGAAAAGAAAGCATTCTCTCCATCTAGTCCAGCCTTCCCAGATGTGCCTCAGGCCTGGGCAGTGGGAAGGGGCCTCAGGAGCCCAGCAGGCCAGGGGTCGAGTCAGCAGGAGGAGGCAGAGAAGCGGGGGAGCACTGCACTGCCAGCTCCCCAGTGGCCCAGGCTCACCGAGGTGGCCCAAATGGCAGTGGGGGCTGGCCCAGCTCCCCACGTGGGACCACCAGTGCGGAGGAGGACGTGATAGGGTAGGGTACATTCGGGCTCTTGAGTGCTGCACTGAGAGCTGTTAGCAGATCAGGTTGGGATATTCTCCGTCCAGGAAGGTATTTTCCACGGCTTTCCTGGCGAGCACGGTACCACATAGACAGCCTAGAGTGTCTGGGGCAGCAAGTGGGCAGGCACAGGAAAAGGGCAGATGTCAGGGTTTTAACAAGCTTACCAGGTGGTTCTAAGGCACGGGGACTGGGGTCTGTGAGGCATACCTGTGGCATTTCCTCCACAGTACTCAAAGCCCATGCCCCTCTTCTAGGAGGAGGTGGTATTTCAGCCCACAAGTGGCCCAGCTGACCAACCAGGCCTGAGTTGAGGGGATAAGCAGGGCACAGGGGGCATTGCCGGTGGTGGGTGATGCCCCATCCACCTCTCTGGGCTCCCACGCAAAGCCTGGTTCCTCCCTTGCTCACAGAGAGGCCTCAGGACCCAAACACTGGAGGGTGAGGATGTGGGAGGTGCCAAGCCACTTACTTCCTCCTCTGGGTCCCTGCTGTCATGGGGGCTGCCTGCCTCTGGATGGACCCTGCAGCCCCTGGGCTCCTGCTGGGGTTCAGTGGTGCTGTGCGAGGAACCCTTAATTCCAGGACCCCTGTTGTCTTCACCATCCTCTGTCCCTGTGCAGGGAGAGTCACCAGCTAATGGCTGGGCTCAGTGGCCCCAGCTGGTCCCAGAGAGGCCACTGGCTGCCCAGCACTAATGGAGAGTGTCCAGGGCTTGAGGGGACAAGATGGGTTTGGGCTGGGATGCTTCTCTGGCTCCAGATGTCTACAGAGTTGGTGGGAGTCATAGGACCACGGAGAAGCCACAAGGATCCTCAAGCCACAGTAACAGCCAGAGGGAATGGGCAGTGGGGAGAGTTGGGGGGGGCTGCCAATAGGGAGGACTCCAGGTGCCCCTCGCTCCTTCAGGAGTAGGCAGAGCTGGACACCACTAGGGTGTGGGGGGCCTGACCTGGCTGCTGGTCCGTGTGCTCCAGGCACTCCAGCAGGCAGTCCACCTGGGCTTTGATCCGGCTCAGCTCCCCCCTGATGGAGTGCAATGCCTCCGGCTGGCCTGCCGCCAGAGGTCCTGGAGTTGGGGTTTCCACCAGGCCCTTGAGGCCCAGCCCCTCCCTAGCCATGTGGATGAGGGCTGCGCCCCTTTGCTCTCTGCTTTTCTGTTCTGGGCGCACGTGGCTCTTCCTGGGGGCCTTGTGGGAACTGAAGCTTCTCTTGACCCCCATTCCTGTGTGGGTCCTCCCGATCTTGACAGGCACGTGGTTGGTGAGTGGAGGGACCCACTGGTATTCATACACCCTATGGGACAGGACAGGGAGTCAGGCCAGCCCGCCCCTCTCGTTTGCCCAGAGGACCAGGGAGGCAGGACCCACTCACCTGTGGGGAACATCCTCCCGGTACAGCTTGCAGTCCAGGTCACAGTCACTGCTGCTGCAGCAGAGACCAATGGGGGAGGGTCACTGTCTTGGGCCAGAATCCTTGTCCAGCCCACAGCTTAACTTGGGAAAACGGGTACGAAGCTTTTCCTTAGAATCCCAGGATTCTCCACTGGAAGAGCCCCTAGGGACTTGACCAAGGTCACTTTGGGAGACCATAGCAAACCACCTTCCCCATGGCTGACCTCTGATAATGGGGACATTCCAGGTGGCAGGAAGGGGAAATCGCCCGCAGGCTTCTGGCCAGCCGGAGCCAGGCCCTCCCAAAGCTCCTCGGCCTGACCCAGCACTGCTGGCATTCAGGATCTCACTCTGGCAAGGGATGAAGGGAGAAAGTTAAATCAGGGCCCAAAGCCATGGTGGGGGTGTGAGAGCCTTTAATCCTTGGGTAGAAATCACCAGGATGTTGGGCCCAGCAGCGGCTGGGCAATCCAGGCAGGGTGGGGCTGTGGCTCTTTACTCCAGGCCCTGGGAGAAAGGACCAGCCTGGAAGGCCCCAGGCTCTCACTGCTGGCCTCACCCACTTCTCTCAATGCACTGCCACCTCCTGGTACCCAGGGGCATGGGGAGACCTATGCAGAGACAACTGGGTCCTGGCCTGGGTAAAAGGTCCCCGTGAGGACGCAGCTGCTGGAGCTTCAGGAGCTGAATTGAGGGGGAAATGTGATAAACTGGGGGCAGCAGCTTCTGAAACAACTTAGGGTATTGAGTGCCCACGACGCAGCTCAGGCCCAGCCCATGAGGGGCGAAACCCATGCGGGCCACTGAGGCAGAATGGAGGACATTGGGGGTGCCTTCCCCTTTATCCCACAGGGTTTTCAGGCCTACAGGTGAGATTTCTGGCCACCCCTGCCCGCCACCCCACTCCCCCCATTTCTGGCACCAGGCAGGCTGGGTGGGCGGCCTGAAAACCTCAGGGATGTTGATTCCGGTGGTGGGAGGCCTGTCCTTGGAGAAAGGAGAGTGAGCCAGTGGAGTGTGGGGAGGGCTGCAGGGTCAGGTTCTGGGTCCCAGGTACCTTGAAACAACCAGCTGGGACAGAACTGAAGGAGACAAGTTTCAGCAGAGCACCACCTCTCGGAGAAAATACTCGCCTGTCCGAGCCCCCTCGGGCTGGCGGGGGCTCTCTCGCCCGGACTGGGTGGGGACCTCGTTGGACCACCTGTACTGCCTCAGGGAAGTTTTCCTCGCTGTGGCATCAGTGGCGTCTCAGTAGCAGGATGCGTGCCTGCCACCCAGGAGTCCTGGATTTAATGCCTGGCAAAGAGGAATTCTTCACCGCCCCCCCCCGGCCCTTATTACATTTTTTCTAAAGTGACCTTCTAATTGGACAGTAGAGGGATAGTATTCGCTGACCACTGAGCACAGACTTGGGAGCTGTGCTCCCGAATGGAAACAGACAGAGCGGGTTTGGTGGCTGGGGGCTCAGCCGCATGAACTGTCACAGCAGCACTTGCTTGCTGCACAACGGGGTGTGTCTCTCTGGACCGGGGGTCTCCCTGCTCTGCCTGCCTCCATCTTTGCTCAGCCATCAGCCAGGGCTGAGGTCTGTGCCCTGGACTCATGGCCTCATCTGGCCTCTCAGTGGCCACCAAACCCCACCCTGAATCTGCCCCTCCTCTGGGCAATATCCCAGGGGGCCAGAGCCATAGCTGCCCACCCACTGCTCCCCTAATCCCCAGGGAAGCGTTCATTCTCCCCACTGGAATCCCCTGGTGACACACGGGTCTTAAGGAGGATACCGCTTCCTGGGCTTTGACTCGGAGTCAAGCCTGAGTCTGAGTCCCCATCGGACAACTGTCATCACTCCCCGCTGCTCCTATCGCTGACCTGCACCTCTCAGAGGGCCAGCAGGGCTGGCTCCGAGCTCGCTGGGCAAGGGCATGGCGCTGGAGGAGCACGAACTCTGAAGAGGGTGCCTGGGGCTAAAGAACTGACTAAGGGGTTCGCCCAGCCTCCAATGTGACCGGGTTAAAACTTGTGGGAGGACTTGGGGCAGAGCCCCTCGCCTCCCAGCAGGCAGATACTCTCAAAACCGGTCGGACAGACTTCCCTAGATAGGGAAGTCTCTCACCGCGGGAGACAGCTGACCAACACACCAGAGGCGCAGTTCTGCATTGTGGCAGAAATTCGAGTTGAAAGCACTGGGTTACTCCGGAGCACACATCTATTCATGGCCCAAAACAAATGCAGGGGGAAACCGCCCACACTGGCATTCACTGGATGCCAGGGACCCTCAGGCTGTGCCTGCAGGGAGAGGGTGGGCCTGACCTCTCTCCGGGTCAGCCCGCAGGTGCAGAGACTTGTCAGAGCGGCCCCCACCTGGCCCCGGCGTCCCACTTCCGGACACACAAGCCGGGCAAAGTGCGAAAGAGCAGCACCTTTGGCACCAGGTGTTTGTACGCATGCGGTTCCTAAGAGTGACCACCTGCTCACCGCCTTCCGCCTCCCCCACTGGCCGGACGGAAACCCCCGGTGCCCACTGGAGGGCCTGGCCCTCAGCCTGACCGGCACATATGCCTGCCAAGGGACCCAGGGCCCACCGTGTTCACACACCCGCCTTATGCCTGTGAAAATGGCACATTGGCTGGCAGAGGTTGGTCGCCTCCTTTGTGAAAATGTTTAAAGGTTTCTTAAAGGTTTTTTTAAGCTTCCCAAGTTACTGTCAAGATTTCATCCAGAAATTTTCTCATTTGTTACTTCCCAAACATCTGTACCTGGAAAATGCCCCCCAAGTGCCCCACCCCGGGTGGGAGGAGGGTCAGTCACCCTTCTGTCCTGCAGAAGGGGGCTGGGTGACATCAGTGAGATGGGGCCTTACAGACAACACCCAAGGTCCAGGGAGAAAGACCGCAGGTACCACAGTTACTGGGATAGGCAGCCTGCGTTGGGTCCCTTGTCCCAACCCAGGAGAACCCAGAGCCCCAAACAAGCCTCCCTCCTCAGCAGGCAGACTCACCAGGAGGCGACTGTGTCCCGCTGCCTCTTCTGGCCTGGCCGGGCAGGGCCGGAGCTGGGCTCTCGAGGCATGTCTAAATCCAGAGAGTGCAAGAGAGTGGGCAGATCGTGAGAGGACAGGGGAAGGCAGCTGGAGCGGGGGGCGGGGGCAGGAGGAAGGGCCAAGTGCACGTGGGCTCCTGCGCGCTTCCTGGGCGGCCCTTCCCAGCTCCTCAGCTCTTGAGGCGGGCAGTGCACCCCAAAGGCAGTAATGGGCAGCCCAACCCGGCCTCCTGTGGACCCTGAGTCCACCCACCCAGGTTGGACTCAAGCTTCAGAGGGGCCATCTTCATGCTCAGAGGACCGTGGTGCTGCAATGAACCCACCCTGCCACTTTGAGACAGGCATGGGAGAGAACCACCTACTTCCCATTACACACACAATTACAGAGGAGACCCCACACCATGGGTCTCACCCCGTCTCCCAAGCCCTGGAATCGCGAGTGGCACCATCAAATGCAGGAGTGGGGATGTCTGTGTCCCACGCGTCCTCTGAGGAGACATGCAGTCCTGTCCAGGCTAATTCTTGAGTGTTCTCCAGCTGCCTGTCCGCCCACCCCTTGCTGGCCCTGCTGCCTGGTCCACACCCCACAGCTGCCTCTGGGCTAAGCCCTTGCGCTGGCTGCATGTGCAATGGCCAGTGTGGGAAACCAAGCGAGCAGCCAGCCTGGGCCAGGGAGCTGACACCCCACTGCCCTCTCAGGAGAGGGCCGAGAAGGCAAGCGATGTGGCCATCTGTGCGCCAGCCGTGGGCAGACCGTCTCATTTCTGGGTTTCTTCAGTGCTCTCCGCTCTAGAGATGGAGGCCCGCAGGCTGCCACGTCCCTGCAGCTCAGTGAGTGCTTGGTTCCGTCTGCTGAGTACATGAATGGAGCTCCGTGAAATCAATTCTGGTTTCTGTTTGTGGGTTTGGAGCAGACCCCAGAGTTTCACCTGTGACTCTGAGGTTCCTCCTGGGTCCTCCCCTTTCTTCCTCCTGAATCTGTGGTCGCCATCCATGGTCTACTTGGCTGTCAAAACTGTGCTGGCACTCAGAGGGGCCACAGCACTGCTCCTCTGGGGACACATTCAGAAAAGCCTCAGAGGGTCCCTGGGGGAAAGCACGCGGATCTGCACACTTCTGGCTCTTGCAAGGTGCGCCACTGGACCCTGCAGGACACCCACTACATTAGCCACACCACCAAGACGGGGGTCACAGCCGCTCTACCCAATACACAGACACAAACACGGGGGGCTGCCAAAATGAGGTGACAAAGAACATGGCCCGAATGAGAGAACAGATCAAAACCCCAGAAAGAAAACTAAACAGAATGGAGATGAGCAGTTTACCAGAGGCACAATTCAAAACGCTGGTCATAAGGATGCTCAAGGAACTGAGTGTCACAACAGTGTAAAAAGGATCCAGGTGGCTATTGGAGGATGTACTAATGAAAATAAAGACCAAGTCACAGGGAATCAGTAGTAGATTGGATGAAGCTGAGAATCTAAGCAATGAAATGGAAAGCATGGAAACAAAAACCCAATCAGAACAAGAAGAAAAAAGAATCCCAAAACAAACAAACAAACAAACAAACAAACACACCCCAGAAAAGGAACCCAGTGGAAGGAGCCCTCTGGGACAACTTTTAGCATTCCAACATTTGCATCACAGTTTGATTCCCAGTCAGGCACATGCCTGGGTTGTGGGCCAGGTCCCCTGTTAGGGGTGTGCTGTTGGGGGCATGCAAGAGGCAACCAATTGATGTTTCTTTCCCTCACTTCCCCCTTCCCCTCTCTCTATAAGTGAATAAAAACTTGAAACAAAAGAACAGGAGAGAAGCAGAAGTGGGTGGACACAGTGAGCGTGGTCCCCAGAGTCCCAGAGCTGACTCCCAGATGTGCCCACCCTGGATTCATCAGACGGACACAGAGCAGTTTACTTTTTTCATGGAGTTTCAGGGCACGAAGGAAAGGGCTGTTGTGTCAGTCCCAGCATTAGAGTTGGCAACCAGCTGCTCTCAGTTACTGAATGGGGACTATTTGCCAGGCCTTGTGTGACAGGCTATACCATCATCTCATTCAATCTTCACGACAGCCTCTCAGAGCAGATGTTATAGTGCCCCCATCTTAGAGAAAGGCCATGCGAACAGCAAGTTGGGAGGGCAGTGACATCTCAGTCCCCTGCCTCACAACTACTACAGTGTTCCCAGAAGTCAGAGGACTTACTCAAGGATACTTAGCTCCAATGGAGCCTGGTTCTGTCTGTGCCTCCAGGCCATGCTGCCATTGTATGGGGTTGCTCCATCACCTGCTCTGCCCCGCAGAGAACCCAGTGGCTGGTGAGGCCCCTGGTTAGAGTACGGGGCTGATGAGGCCAGCATGGTAGCTGGAGTCCGGATGCCCCAGGCGGCGTCTTGCAGTGAATGTGAGTCGTCCTTCTGGCCACTCCACAACTGAGGTATCCCCAGCTTTGGGACAGAAACTGCCTCCCATGAAAGAAGCTAAAAATGGCCCTTTCCCAGCCTCCCTTGCAGCTAAGGCCTGAGTACATTATTTGATTCCTCCATTCAGACCCACATTGCCAACTTTAAATTAAAGCTGCTGATGGGAAGGAGCACATCTCAGGAATCGATGGTGCCGGTGGCAGCCACTACATCCAGCTTTCAAGGGTGGTGGGACCTCCACCCCACACTGGGGGTGCTGACTGTGGCGTTCACGCCCAGCAGAGGCAGCAGGTCCCTCTCAGATCTGACCCTTCGACATCCTGGATCTCTTGGGAACAACCAGTTTCTTCAACACTTTCCTTTTTTGCTTGGAGTCACCAGAATCAGTGTCTGTTGCCTAGAACTAAGAACCTTGGCTGATATAAAAATAGAACTAGGAGCCAATGTGGCTCAGCTGGCTGGAACATCATCCTGTAAATGGAGAGGTCCCAGGTTTGATTCCTGGTCAGGGCACATGCCTAGGTTGTGGATTCGGTTCCTGGTTGGTCAGGATCTGTGTGGGAGGCAACTGATCAATGTTTCCCTCCCACATAATGTTTCTCTCCCTCTTTCTCTCCTTCCTTTTCCCTCTCTCTAAAATATTTTTTAAGATTTTATTTATTTATCTTTTAGAGGGGAAAGGAAGGAGAGAGGGAAAGAAATATCAATGTATGGTTGCCTCTCATGAGTCCCCTGCTGGGAACTGGCCTGCAACCCAGGCATGTGCCCCGACTGGGAATCGAACCGCGATCGTCTGGTTCGCAGGCCCGTGCTCAATCCACTGAGCTACACCAGCCAGGGCTCTCTAAAATCAATAAGCATGTCCTGGGGTGAGGATTAAAAAACAAAGAACTAGGAGTGGGAAGGGGATGTGGCAGGAGACCTTGAGGGAGATGGGCTGGTGTTAGGCTAAGCAGGCGGTCAGAGGACAGTGAAAATCCAGCGAGTATTAAGGGAGAGGGCGCCAGCAGCCCACAGCGTGCAATGGTGACTCAGTTAATCCTGTGGCTGAGCAAAGTGTCCATCGGAGGCAAGGTTTGGGGGGCCTGAGGGCTCCTGCCACAGACGAGTATAAAGAGAACCCTGGAGTCAAGGGCCACTGGGCAGGGCATTGTGCTGGTGGCACCACACAGTTCAAGGGGAAAAAGACAAACTTGAAGTCCAAGTCCAAATAATCAGCTCAAGGTCAGTTAAGGTGTGGTTCGAAAGCCAGGGGATTTTCGTGACTAGCAACTGCAAGACTGAGAGAGCAGACCAAACGTCAAGCTTGATCCGTGGTTAGATCAGAGTGATACCATCGGATGGCTTCACACCCTCGCCAGGTCTCTGTAGGAAGATGGGGAGGACTTGGCCTGCCCCCACTGAGCCTCCCTTGGTCATACTGAAGGTCCTGGTGGCAGAAACTCACTAGCTCTGTGTCAAACCCACCCCCTCTCCTCCTGGGCACACATCCCTCTGGAGCTTCCCAACCTCCATGGTAGTCAGTGTCCCACGTGGCCAAGGGGTGGTCAGTGGCTGTGGGTGGGCAGGACGTGCACCTCTCCCGGGCTCGTGCACCCTCCCAGTGTGCGTCCACCTCCTGCTCCCAGAGAGGGCCACCTGCAGGCCAGGGCCCTGGGTGAGCTGGGAAGCCACGTGCTCGGCTGGCGTGTGGCAGGGCCTCCCTCAGCCTGGCTCCCCCATGCCTGCAAGGCACACGTGCAGCCGTGGCCGGCAGCAAGCATTTCCTGCAGTAAGGATCTTGTAATGGCCTTGGAGTCCCCTTGTGTGCCCTTCCCCCACCTTCCTTTATTTTCTCCAGACCGAAATGACATGGCAGACCCCTGCAGGCCCCAGAGGGCCAATGACTTCAAGTCTGGGATGAGGACTGAATTACCAAAAGAACCAAGAGATTTTGCTAATTTATGTTGGCAAAAACCCAGCAAAGTGATCCAGGAGTGGATTCTGAGAGTGGAGACTGGGGGAGGAAGAGAATAATGTTCGTGGGATTGAATGTTTTGGTATTTAGGCTTCTCTGGGGCTTATCTGAGTAGCTGGGATTGTTTGCTCTCATGGTTGCTTAAAACTCGGACTCAACTGTGGCCAAAAAAACATTAGCTAAGAGCTAATAATAAGAAGAAGAATGAGAATAGCTAAGACTTACTGAGTACTTGCTATCCGTCAGGCACAGTTTTAAGCACTGTACTTATTTAAACTTTATTTAGTCCACAAATGCCGTTTAGGTGGTGTAATGTTGACGAAGGAATAAAAAGGTTAGCTGAGCTAACTGTCATCAGTGTTCACCAGTCTCAGGAGGTGATGTCCCAAACACTTTGATGTCCTAACTCGTTTTATGGTCCTCATTGTACAGAAGAAATGAGGCAGAGAGACCTGTGAGGGGCCGGGCTGCACAGCAGGAGGTAAGCTTGGGTGTGATGCGCTTGAGCCGTCCTGGAACCATCTCCCGCCAGCCTGGTCCGTGGAAAAATCGTCTTCTAGGAAACCGGGTCCTGGAGGCCAAAGAGGTCGGGGGCTGCGGTTTTAGGGTGACCAGTCATCCTGGTTTGCTGGGGATGGAGGGGTTCCCCAGTGTTAGGTAGGACAGATAGTAAACCAAGGCAGGGAGGAGGAGGGAGACATGTCTCACTCACTAACTCAGCATCCAGAGCCTGGTCCGATGATACTGCAGGTGTCCCAACACCACGAGAAACTCCGCATTAGCATGGGAGGAGGGGGCCCCTGAAATTCTATGCATAGGTTCTACTGTCTGGGGAAGAAAGCCTTGAAACTGAGTGTTCACCCCAAGGTCTAGAAGGGGAAGAGGAAGGGGTCCCCGATGCCCAGAGAAGAAGCCCAGAAAACAACTTTGGTTAGTTGCCTACCTCTGGGCACTATCTGTTTTGCGAGGGAGTCCCTAATGCTTCCAGAAAGAGCCCTTAAATACCTCTGGGTAACTGCCCCAACTTGAATTAACTGCCTCCGTCACTTAAGTGTTTTGAACAAATGGGGTCTGGAGCAAGATAAGGCTTCAAGCTAACAGACTCATACCTAAGTTTGGGTCGTCACCCCCCACCCCCGGGGAAAGCTGGCAGCACCTTTATCTGTCAATCAATATGTGACTTCTTCACCCCTGTCTGGCCAACTATGTAAGTCCTTGGGACAGAGGACCTGCCGCCCTTACCTCGCCCTGCCCTGAACCTATGCCTTCACCCCTCACCTCGGCAAGGCCCGTTCTCTTCCAGGAGAAGCTGTCACTGATAAACCCTGCTTGCACACCAATAGACTTGCTGATCTGTAATCCTTTACTATGTCAGCAAGAAGAACCAAGTTTCTCCTATAACACCAGCACGTGGGATTTTGCTAAAACTGGGATGGTTCCAGGCAAACTGGGACAACCGGTCCCCCTCTGAGTTAAATAACTTGCCCCAAGTCAAGTGGTCTGGCTTTAGACCCAAGCTCTTTGCCTCTCTGCCTGCAGTTCTAGAACCAGAGCCTGCCTTTGAAGTAGCCGGAGGCCTTGTTAGAGCATAGATAGCCCGCCTTGCCTTCAGAGTTCCCGCAGGACAAAACTAACGTGGGGGCCCTGAGAATTTGCTTCTCTAACACATTCCCAGGTGAAGCCAATGCTACCGGTCGGAGGAGAACCACAGCACTGTGCTAACTCCAGACGAGGTTTCCACGGACTGTTCAGGGAGGACCTGCTCACTGTCACCTCCCCCCACGAGCCCTGAGGAGCCTCGAAAGGCATGCCCTTTGCCATGGCGTCCAGAAATACACGATGAGGGACAAACTGGAGTGGCGAGAATGCTGACAGGGATGCTGCAGCCGAAGGCGGATCCAGTGCCCGGGGCGCCTGGTGGAGGGGCACTGCCACAGGGTGGCTCCCGTGTGGTGGCTGCCGGAGCCCACGCCGCAGTCCCCGTGCCTGCGGCAGGGTACGGGGGTCCACCCAGACTGGCTCCACAGTGGGATTCGGGCCGGTGTTTCTGGCCACACAGGTGCCCGGCCAGGCTCTCAGAGTCTCCCCGGGATCCTGTGACCAACCATTGTCCCTTTTGAGTTTTGAAATTGAGGTGAAATTTTCATAACGTGGAATCGGTCAGCGTGGTGCACTCAGTCCACCCACAGCCGCGACTTCTCTAAGTCCCACCCTTGTCTGAGTCCTACAACGTGTCTGTCGTTCCAGGGTAAAGCCTGCACCCAGTAAGCGGCCGCTCCCCCTCTCCTGCCCCCTGCCAACACCAATCTGTTTCATCTCAACGGATTTTCCAGTTCTGAATGTGTTGTATAAATGAAATCATACAACATGTGACCTCTTGTGACTAGCTGTCTTCACTTAAAATAACATTTTCAAGGTCCATCCACCTTGTGGTATGTATCAGTACTTCATTCTTTTTAATGGCTGGGTGATATTATATGTACACACCGCGATTTTCCTGCGTATTCATCCGCTGGTGGACATTTGGCTTGTTTTTACCTTTGCTATTGTAGATGCTGCTTCTGTGAACTTTGTGCATCAGAATTCATGTGCATTCTCATTTCAGTTCTCCTTGGGCGCATGCCTGTGAGCGGAATTCTGGGTCACCTGGTAGTTGTGTTTTTTAACTTTTTGTGGAATCACCAAACTTTTTTAGCAGTGGTAGCACCATGTTACACCCCCACGACCAGTGCCCGAGGGCTCTGGTCGGTCCCCATTCTCCCCAACAATTATTGTCTGTTCCTTCGGAAACAGCTGTCCTAATGGCTGTGAAGTGGTGTCCCATTGTGGTTTGGTTCAGATTTCCTAGTGACTGGTGATGTCGATCACTTTTCATGTGCTTGTTGGCCACTTGCGTGTCATTTTGGAGAATATCTATTGAAGTCCTTTGCCCATTTTATTTATTTATTTTATAGCTTGCATACAATAAGATGCATTTATTTCAACTGTAAAATTTGATGATTTTTTTAAGGTTTTATTTATTTATTTCTAGAGAGAGGGGAAGGGAGGGAGAGAGGGAGAGAAACATCAGTGTGTGGTGGCCTCTCGCATACCCACCACTGGGCACCTGGCCTGCAACCCAGGCACAATGCTCTGACTGGGAATCCGACTGGTGATCCTTTGGTTCAAAGGCCCACGCTCAATCAACTGAGCCACACCAGCTGGGCCTTTGCCCAGCAATTTTAAAATTGATTAGCTGGGCCTTTGCCTGATGATTTTAAAATCATCATCTTTAAGATCAATTCCTTTTCTGCCATGATTAGCCAGAGCTGTTTCTTCGGCTGCAACTAAGACCTGTGATCGGTACTCTCTCCCCCGACCCCACCCTCTGGCTGGCACACCCAGGCAGAGGCCAGGGAGAGGCGTGGCTGAGTTTCAGGGCCCTGGGCCCCAGCGGGAAATGTGCTCCTGAGCTGGGAAGGAAGCAGAACAGAGCAAGGCTCAATGGCCGCCCAGGGAGTCCTAGGAGGGGGACTGCTGCACTTTGTCCAGAAGTACCCTTGGCCGTGATCCCATGTAGCTCCAGACCCTCCCAGCGGGTGCTACTGGGAATGGGCTCCGGGCTGGGCTTCCCCTCTGCCTCCCGCCAGAGTTCACTGGGCTCTAGAGAGTCGGGTGACACTGAGGAGCCCAACAGGCCTCCCAGGAAGCAATTTCAGTAACAGGAGGAAGGGCCCTTGGAGAAAGCCGGCCAGGCAGTGCGTTTCGTCCGGCCACTGGGTGAATGTCGCACTTGGTGAGGCTGGGCTCGCCTCTCCTCTCCGGGCCTCTGAGGTGCCCGCCTGGGGCAGGGTGTTCTCAGTGACCCTGTGTGCCCGGGCGCTCTCCAGGCCTGTGGTCTGGATGTCCTGGCTGACTGCATGGGGCGGGCAGCCACCCCAGGGGACAGGGCCGCAGGGAGGGCCCTCACCAAACTGGCAGATGTAGCGGTTTCGGGTTTTACAGCGTTGGTCGTTCCAGTTGAAGGCAGCTGAGGCCTGCAGCTCCACACAGTTGCCAAACCTGCTGGGCCAAGGTGTCAGACCCTCAGGTAGAATGATGTCAGGAGTCTGGGAGAGGCTTAACTCCTCCATCCCAGTAGGCCCCCTGCACCTAAGAGGCCTCAGTGCCTCTGTCCTGAGTATGGGGCTTCTGGGAGCCAGACCCAACCCAAGCTCCCTCCACTGCTCCCCAGACCACTGCAGCTCTTCCCAGGGAAGCCCAGAGATCTTGGCACACAGCCTACCTGGGGCTGCAACCCCACCTACCCACTGCCAGTGCTCAGCCATGCCAGCGAGTCGGGGGGAGGGCCCAGAACAGACAGGCCCAGGTCCTCCCGCCCAGCAGGGAGAGGTGTGCTTGGGCGCCAGACCAGGCTCACTGCCTGGAGGAAGTGGGCCAGGGGCACAGGCCTCGCTGCCGCCAAGGAGGTCAAGGGAGGGTTGGGTGAGATATTTGGAGTCCTTGGTGGCCACACAGCCTGACCACCTCCACCCCTGTCACCCCTGCCCTGGGCATTCCTGTGACTTTGAAGACCAGGGCAGGGCCGGGTAACCAGAAGGCCCTCAGCACAGGCTGGCGGGTGGGCGGATGTTGTGTGAACGGGAGCAGTGGGGCAGATAGCTACAGAATTCAGGAGTCAATGCACTGATACAGGCCCAAGGGTGTGGGGGGCATGGGTAATAGATGGCGGGGCCATGGGTTCCCTTCTTGGGTTCCTTTTTTATGTGAACACCTGGAGGCCCCGGATGGGCCCCCGCCTCAGCACTCAGCTGGGCCCTGACTTCCTGGGCACCTGGGTATCTGGTGAGGCTCAGACCCTGGAGGGCTCAGCCAGGCAGCAGGACGGGTGGAGGTTCTTCAGTGGCGACTGGAGGCTTAGTGAGCAGACTCAGGGGAGAAGGTGGGCCCAGGGGATGGGGGCACCCCAGACTCACCCCTGGTTGTCAGGCTGCCCAAAGGCAAAACTGGTGAAGGACTGGTGCTCCCCGGTGGACCAGCGGAAGGAGTCCTTGGAGGCCTTGTAGGTGAGCCCTGGGTCAGGGCAGCCAAGGTTGGCCCCACAACCCAGGAAAGGAGGACCCTGAGCCCTGAGCCCACAGCCTAAGGCCTGTCTGGTCCCAGCCCCCAAACCCCATTCCCCGTTCTTCTGCCATCCCCCTCCCCCGTGGTTTTCTTTTGCTTGAGTTCTCTCCCCAGGGAGAGGATTGCAGCCTGACCCCCACTCTGGGCTCCCAGACCTCACCACACCCTCATGTCAGCTGGGGGTGCTCTGGTTCCCCCGGCCCAGATTCCTGGAGCACTGCAGGGCATCCCAGCCCCACACTCACCAATCCAGAAGTTCCTGGTCTCAAAGTCCCTGTCAGTCACCTCATTGGTTGTCTCCAAGCGGCCCAGGTAGAAGGCGAGGATGTCTTGTACTTTTTGGCTCTCAATCTGGGCGAGGACCCCGCCCTTTGCCTGCAATGCCCGCTCTGGGTCATGCCAGCAGGGTCCTAGGTCTCAGGCCAGCCCTCCTGCCACCCCACCGTGGCCACAGACAACAGGTGGGGGTGCTGGGTCCTCACTGCCCCACCACAGCCTCCCGCCTCTTAGAGTGGGCCCCCCATCCCCTCCCCACCCCAGGGGTCCAGACTGACAGCCATTGGAAGGGTTTGTTTTACCCGCTCAGTGCCTTAAATATGTTTGGTTTGGCTGTCGGCATTAGTAAGTCTAGAGATGCCAATGAAAATCTGGATTTCTGGTTCTAAAACACATTCAGTTCTGGCCTCCTCGAACCTGCTCACCACCAGCAGGTGGCGCTGAGTCAGGACAGTTCCTTAGATGGAGATTGGTGGGCCTTGTCCCTGGTCCCTCAGCACATTAAGTGACCTCGTGGTTTCTATGGGCCTCTGAGTGGACCCTGCTTTATGCTAATGATGAGAATCGGGCCAGAAGATGTCGAAGGAACCATCTCTTAGTCCAGCGTCCCTCCATTAAGACTCTTGCTTGAGACCCCAGGGGGACCCCTGGGAAGGCAGGGGTCAGCTGTTACCTGGCATTTCATCTTGGCTCCATAATAGGTGTCTGCCTCCGAAGACACCATGAAGCAGTCCCCGTCGATCCTCAGGTCACAGGAGTGGAAGGGAAAGTGTACCCTGGCTGGGGAGAGGGCAGCCTCAGTGTGTATGTGTGTGGGGGCGTCTCATGTCAGCGAGGGGAACCTGCCCACCCTGCCAGGGAGCTGAGCTCCAGGGGCCAACCGCAGAGCATGGGCCAGGTCAGCGGTGTGCTGGTAAGTGTGTAGCAACCAGCTCTCTGCCTCGAGTGAAATTTCTGATTTGTAGCACTTGCCTATTTCTGTGCTGTAAATGCCCACACCACGGCTCATTTCAAGCTACTAGTGTTACTGAACATGGACTTGGGAAGAGATGTGCACGACAGGCGACCATGAGCAGGTCTGAGCCAGATCCAGCACACCAGTGAGGGGTCCTGGGAGAGGCCTGGCTTTTGGGGCCCTCAGGTCAGGACTCACTGGCGCACTGGGCTCCCCCGTAGCCCATGTCGCAGACGCAGGAGCACTCCTCTTCCCGGAACCGGCCGTGCACGCACTCCACGCTGCACCGCACTGCCAGGAGGGCCAGGAAGAGATCGTGCTCGGCACAGCCCCTGGGCCCCGTGCTGCCCCTCCCAGGCTGAGGACATGCAGGGACTGGCCGGCCACAGAGAGACCACCCCTCTGAGGGATGGAACGCCGCCACACGTGGCATCTTCAGTTTGACCTCGTAGAGAAAAGCAAATTGGGGTTTGGGAGGTAACCTGCCCATGGTCACAGCTGGGGAGGGGAGACAGTGGGAGAAGCATCCACTTCTGAATCCTAATTCTGTCTTCCACCACCCAGAGCCTGTGGGGCCGGTGGGGTTCCGCTCCGAGTCCCCTGCACAGCCCAGGGGACTCCGGCTTCCAGCCAGAACTCAGTGCATGGGGGCCGCATAACCACATGCACTGTGCGGCTCAGCACGTTTGTGGTCAGAGCCCCTCACACACTCCGTGCTCCCTGGAAACTCATTCAGTGAGTGCAGTGCAGCCCCTGGACACACCACAGAAGCATGTGTGTGTGCGCGTGCACAAGAGTGTGCCCATTGCGCTCAGGCCCTCTGCATTCCCTGGGGGCTGCCTACATGTGTGGGGGCCTGGACTCCCCTCACTGGGTCACTCACGCTGTCATGATCTGGAACCCCAGGTGTGCCTCACCTTGGCAGTACCTGCCTGTGTAGCCAGCGGGACAGTGGCAGTGGCAGGTGCTGATGTTGAGATGCCCATGGTTCCGGCAGCTCATGCGGCACGGGTTCCTGGGGACCTCTGGCCAGATAAGGAGGGAACTCTGGAAGGAGGCCTCCAGGCAGGTCCTTCCTGGGTGCGGAGGCCCAGGGCTCCTGGGACCGCCCCTCAGGATGCCGCAGCCCTCCTCTCATTGCCAGATCAAGTTCTCACACACCCACTGCCCAGAAGGAGGCAGGCAAGGTGGGCACTTACCACAGAGCCCCCCTGCGTGGTCCCAGGCTTTGAAGCAGCCCGAGACGCTGGCTGTGCAGAGTGAACACCAGGTGCCCTTCTTATAGGGGACAATCGTCTTCCCGTCGACCTCCCAGTTGCCTCTGTGAGAACAAGCACCAGAGGGCTGGAAGGGCCTGGCCTTGGGCCAGGCAGGGGTGGGCCTTGCTGCCTGCCCCAGCCATCCCCTCAGCTCCTTCTGGCCCTGCCAGGGAGCCAGGGAGTTGGGTGAGACTGGGGGGTTTCCTAGGAAAGAAAAGAGGACCTCCAGACTAATACTGGGTCACTCCCTGAAGCTGGTGGTGCTTCCAGAAAGAAGCATCTGAGGAGACCACATTCCGCCACCTCTGCACCTGATCCCTGACCCTCTTCTGCCCTCTCCCACAGGGTGTGAACCAAGGGGTCAAGGCCTTTTGGGTGAGTGTGTGGGCATCTCCCCTAGGGTGACAGTGTCCTGCCCACATCAGCCCCAACAGTGCCGTGTGGTGGGGCTTACCCGGGGGAGTAGGCACAGACAAAGGCTTCCATCTCAGCCTGGTATCCAGAGCAGGGGTGTCGCCCACAGCCCAGCTGGCTAGAGGTGGCCCACACAAGCTGCGGGAGACATAGGGGCTCAGAGATCCTATGGGGCCACCCCCACTGCCAGTCTTTGGGCCAGCAGCACAGGTGATGCTCACCTGAGGAGGGAGAATATAGCTTTGGCCCCAAACCAGGCGGGCAGGCAGCTCCCTCCCCTCCCTTGGGGCTTTAGGGGTAGCCGCTGTGATGGGCAGGGCTATAGGATGGGTGGAAATAGTCTAGGAAGGCTTTCTGGGTGGAGGTGAGGAGCAGTGGGGTGCAGATACCTGAAGGGAGGGGAAATTGTGGATGGGTGGAAGAGAGTCGCAAAAGAAGGACTTGGACACGAAAGCCCTTGTGACAGATTGCAAAAATGGCCACACCTTGCTTCAGCCACACTTCTCGCATCAGCTCCCCTTTAAAAGGACTGCATCAACAGATGCAGTCCTTTACATCAATAGAAGGACTCTCTTTCCTCCACCCTGAGTCTGGCTGGCCCTGTGGCTTGCAGCAGAGCTGGTATTGAGCCAGTTTTGAACCTAGGCCTCAGGAGACCCTGCAATTTCTACCCTCATAAAACCCCTCAAGGCACTACATGAGCAAGGCTCCTGATGGGTGAGAGCCCTCCTAAGGCAGAGACAAGCCCGTTGGGTCCACGCTAGACAGCCCAGCGTCTGGCCAACCTGGCAGCTGACTGGGGCTGCGTGAGTGGGCCCAGCCAAGACCAGAAGAACTTCCCAGCTGCTCCCAACCCAAACTGCCCCTATAGAATGGTGAGATGCTAAATTTGAGGGTAGTGTGTATTGTGCAACAAAAGCTAATGGATACAGGTCTTTAACAAGTTTTCAAAACTTAGATTTAAAATCTTACAATCAATGACAACTTGGAAATGAGAATGAATGGTCAAAACACAGGCAGAGCTCGGCACACTCCAGTAGCCACTAATAATGATAAGTATGAGGCAGGGAGAAGTGAACGTGTAGTCATATGTACGTGCTCAACAATTAAAGAATATACATTCTTTGCAGGAATTCATGGCATCCTTGAAAACCTTGACCCCTCAGTAAACCACAGAGCAAGATTCATCCAGTACCAAAGAACCAATGTCCCACAGGCCATGTTCCAATTCTGTGCGATACAATCTACAGTAAGCAATTTAGGAGTAAAGAAGAAAGCGTAGTTTGGAAGTTTAAGTACACACTTCAGAATCGAAGAAAACATCCTGATGAAAAACAGGACATACTGGGACCCTGAGTGATGATGGAAACACTAAGTGTCAAAGCTCTTGGGATGCAGGTGGCAAAGTTTAGGGAGAAATCTGCAACTTTAAATGCATAAAGCAGAAATGAAAAAGATAAAACCGATGAGCTAAGAACCCAAATGAAGAATATAAAA
This sequence comes from Sturnira hondurensis, assembly GCF_014824575.4. Lineage (NCBI taxonomy): Eukaryota > Metazoa > Chordata > Mammalia > Chiroptera > Phyllostomidae > Sturnira > Sturnira hondurensis. The sequence continues at coordinate 2,357,969 of NW_028087376.1, read as the reverse complement.
AAGAATAAGAGTAAATTGAATAAAATAAAATAAATAGTAAAAACAAGAGCAGAAACTAATAACAATTTTAAAATGAAAACAAAACTGAATTGTTAAAATACAGAAACCTCTGGGAAAACTGGTTGAGAATAAAAGACAGAAGGCAAAAATAAATTTGGAATTTAAAAAGGACCTTCACTACAGACACAGTAAATACTTTTAAAATCTGTTAAACAAGGAACAATGATGAAGTTTGAGTTTGTTCCGTCGCGGCCATCATTGGGCCGCTGTTTCACTGTGCAGATTCAAGATGCTTATATTACGGCTACTTCCGCCAAGATGGAGGCATAGGTGGAAACACTGTGCCTTCTCCCACAACCAAGTTTGAATACAGCAAAGGTTTGGAGAAACAAAGACACAACCAAAGGACAGAAAATTGAATTATATGGAAGTCCGACTACATCTAACCGTTCAACGGGGACGGTAAGAGGGGCGGAGCCAGCAGCGAGCAGGGCCGGGCAGGACAGGGCCCCCAACCCAGGTGCGCAGGCAGACGGGAACCAGTTGGGGTGCGGGGCAGACCGCGGGCGCATATTCGCGCACAGTGAGACAGACCACGCAGGCCCCAGGGGGCGAGGGCTGACGGCGGTGGCACACTCGCGTGCAGTGGGACGAAACTCGTGGGCCCGGTGACGGAAGCAACTGCGGCACCGGTGAGGGCCGTGGCGGCAGGCGGCGGACAGGATGCCAGAGTCCCTCTTTGACCCCGCCCCCACATACAGCGTCACAACCCAGCGACTTAGTTGCCCTGCAAGACCAGTGAGAGCCATTGTCCCTCTTTGACCCCGCCCCCACCTACAACGTCACAACCCAGCGACTGAGTTGCCCTGTTCTAGTGAACACTTTAGGGCTCTGATCCTGCTATGGAACAGGCACGAACAACCCGAAAGATGGCACAAGAAGAACTCAAAGTCCCAGAGCCAATAACTCTAAGCGACCGAGAAATTGCCAGCCTCTCAGAAGCACAATTCAGGACACTATTTATCAGGATGCTCACAGAACTGGTAGATTATAGTCACAAATTAGAGGAACAAAGTCACAAATTAGAGGAACATATGAAGGCTAAACTAATTGAAATGAAGGGAGATGCACAGGAAACCAATAGTGATGGAAAGGAAACGGGGACTCAAATCAATGGAATGGACCAGAAGGAAGAACAAAACATCCCACCAGAAAGGAATGAAGAAATGAGAATTCAAAAAAATGAGGAGAGGCTTAGGAACCTCCAGGACATCTTTAAACGTTCCAACATCCGAATTATAGGGGTACCAGAAGGGGGAAAGAAACAGCCACGAGTGGAAAACGTATTTGAACAAATAATAAAGGAGAACTTCCCCAGTCTGGCAAAGGAAATAGACTTCCAGGAAATCCAGGAAGCTCAGAGAGTGCCAAAGAAGTTGGACCCAAGAAGGAACACACCAAGGCACATCATAATTACATTAGCCAAGACCAAAATGAAGGAGAGAATCCTAGAAGCATCAAGGGATAAGGGGACAGTCACCTACAAAGGAGTACCCATCAGACTGTCAGCGGATTTCTCAAAAGAGACCTTACAGGCAAGAAGGGGCTGGAAAGAAGTATTCCAAGTCATGAAATCCAAAGACCTACAGCCAAGATTGCTTTATCCAGCAAAACTTTCATTTAGAATGGAAGGACAGATAAAGTGCTTCTCAGATAAGGTCAAGTTCAAGGAGTTCATCATCACCAAGCCCTTATTATATGAAATGCTAAAGGGACTTATATAAGAAAAAGAAGATGAAAAATATGAACAGTGAAAGGACAGCAAACACACAGTTATTAACAACCACACCTAAAACAAAAGCAAACCAAGAGGACAGCTAGATCAGGAGTGGAACCATAGAAATGAAGAACACATGGAGGGTTAGAAACAGGGGGGTGGGAGGGGGAAAAGAGGGGAGAAGGCACAGAAAATAGCATAGATGGTAGGCAGAAAATAGATAGGGGGGAGGGCGATAATAGTGGGGGAAATATAGAATCCAAAGAACTTGAGACACGTGGTTATAAACTAAGGGGGGGAGAATGGTGGGGGAGGGAGGGTGTGGGTGGAGGGGATTGAAGGGGGGGAATAGAACAACTGTAATGGTATAATCAATAAAATATATTTTTAAAAAAAAGATGCTTATATTATGTTTGTAGCTGAGTGTTAGTGAAAAGCTTAGCTACCAACTCATTTTTTCCCATTACCAATTCATTTTTTTAAATCTGAAATACTAAGAGTTCTAAACATCAAGATAAGAAATGACTACTGTTTATAACTAGCTCATAAAATAAAATTTGCAACAAAATTTTAAAAAATGAAGTTATAACCAGTAAATTGGAAAACATAAAACAGACAATTTCCTAGGAAATAGAACTTGGCAAAACTCTCTCTGGAAGAAAAGAGAAGCTCTGAAATGATCTATAACCATTTCTAAAAGTTAGAAAAATCCTTGCATACATACACATACACAAAACAAACAAAAATAGAAGAAGACACAAATAGTTCTAAAGGAGAGTGATAGTGACAGAAAATGAGGCAAAGCTCCAACCCATTTTGTGAGGTCAGTATGACACTGCCATGACCCAGGTAAGGGCAGTGTAAGAAAAGAAAATCAGATGACAATTTCATTATCAAATAATATTTAGCAATCCAAATCCAGCAATGAACAAAACCAAAACACACTAATCACATATTCCACATCAAATGATGTGAGAAGTGGGCAGATACTCTCAGAATTTAACAAACGGGAGGCAATCAAAACAGATGCTGGGCTGGAGCACAGAGGAAGAGAGGAAGAGGGAGAGAAACATGGACTTGTTTCACTCAGTGATGCCTTCATTGGTTGGGCTTGTGTGTGCCCTGATCAGGGATGGACCTGCAACCTTGGTGTATCGGAACGATGCTCTAACCAACTGAGCTACCCCATCCCGGCAAAGAGTCATTTTTAGATATGTATACTTATTTATAGATAAAATTGCCCTGGCTGGTGTGGCTCAGTGGATTGAGTGCTGGCCTGCGAGCCAAAGGTTCCCAGTTGGGGCACATGCCTGAATTGCGGGCCAGGTCCCCGGAGTGGGAGTGTGACAGACAGACATGCATTGACGTTTCTCTCCCTCTCTCTTTCCCTTCCCCTCTCTCTAAAAATGAATAAATAAAATCTTTTAAAAGTTGTATGGTGTATGAACTTGGCTTAAAAACAGTATGGGAGGAGCTCTGGTTTGTGGCGGGAGTTCAGGTGGGCGATAGCCCTGGCAGAGCCGAGCAGGCTTGTAGGTGCGCGAGCTGCACGACCCGGCCCCTCCCCTTCCACGTGTGTCCCAGCAAGATGCAGGTCGCATCCACACAAGGGGATCAGAACTACGATACGTGCATTTCAGCAAGACTTGTAAGAGCAAACAAGTAAAAATAACCTAAAAGCCTGTAAATTTCAGTGTATTCATTGCGCATCGCCCATTTGGTATCTGGATCATGCAAGTCAGTCCTACAAGCTGGTCCGGAGTGATAAACATAAATGTAAGAGGAGACAGAGAGAGCACTACGCGAGAGTTAGTAACAAATGACCCACCTGCACAAGTAGAAAGGGTAAAAAAACACTGTCACATGCATTCAAGGTATGAAAACACGTTGGGGGTTTTGCCTGTGTTTTTTTTGTCATTTTTCTTAGCACCTAAACAATGCTAGAGGTAGAGGAAGAAAAACGAAGGAAGCGTGCTTGGAAACAGCCCACCCGGACGTCAGGGGCGCTGCCTCTGCGGAGGGCCACAGGAAGGGCCAGGGCATGGCTGCAGTTCAGTTTAGATGTCGTGGCTGCTTGACAGAGATGAGAAACAAATACAGGTAATGTTTTCTAATTCTAAGTAGTGGGTAAGAGGGAGCCCGTTATCTGATTTGTGTTAGAAATATGTCATATTCAGGACTTCCACCAAGATGGAGGCATAGGTGGAAACACTGTGCCTTCTCCCACAACCAAGTTTGAATACAACAAAGGTTTGGAGAACAAAGACACGGCCAAAGAACAGAAAATTGAATTATACGGAAGTCTGACAACAACTAACCGTTCAACAGGGATGGTAAGAGGGGCGGAGCCAGCAGCGGAGCTGGGTCGGGCAGGACAGATCCCTGGACCTAGGCGCACAAGTAGCCCGGACCCAGTCAGGGTGTGGGGCAGACTGACCACAGTCGCACATTTGCGCACAGTGAGACGGACCACGCAGGCCCCAGGGGGCCAACCCAGTGGTGGAGGGCTGACAGCGGTGGCACACTTGTGTGCAGTGGGACGAAATGCGCGGGCCCAGGTGATGGTGGCAGGGGCCCTGGCAGGAGGCGGCAGACAGGACACCATTGCTCCTGTTCGACCCCACCCCCACATACAGTGTCACAACCCAGCGACTGAGTTGCCCTGCTCTGGTGAACACCTAGGGCTCTGATCCTGCTACGTAACAGGCACGAACAGCCCAAAAGATGGCACAAGAAGAACTCAAAGTCCCAGAGCCGATAACTCTAAGCGACCAAGAAATTGCCAGCCTCTCAGAAGCACAGTTCAGGACACTATTTATCAGGATGCTCACAAAACTGGTTGATTATAGTCACAAATTAGAGGAACATATGAAGGCTAAACTAATTGAAATGAAGGGAGATGCACAGGAAACCAATAGTGATGGAAAGGAAACTGGGACTCAAATCAATGGAATGGACCAGAAGGAAGAACGAAACATCCGACCAGAAAGGAATGAAGAAATGAGAATTCAAAAAAATGAGGAGAGGCTTAGGAACCTCCAGGACATCTTTAAACATTCCAACATCCAAATTATAGGGGTACCAGAAGGGGGAAAGAAACAACCACGAGTGGAAAACTTATTTGAACAAATAACAAAGGAGAACTTCCCCAGTCTGGCAAAGGAAATAGACTTCCAGGAAATCCAGGAAGCTCAGAGAGTCCCAAAGAAGTTGGACCCAAGAAGGAACACACCAAGGCACATCATAATTACATTAGCCAAGACTAAAATGAAGGAGAGAATCCTAGAAGCAGCAAGAGATAAGGGGACAGTCACCTACAAAGGAGTACCCATCAGACTGTCAGCGGATTTCTCAAAAGAGACCTTACAGGCAAGAAGGGGCTGGAAAGAAGTATTCCAAGTCATGAAATCCAAAGACCTACAGCCAAGATTGCTTTATCCAGCAAAACTTTCATTTAGAATGGAAGGACAGATAAAGTGCTTCTCAGATAAGGTCAAGTTGAAGGAGTTCATCATCACCAAGCCCTTATTATATGAAATGCTAAAGGGACTTATATAAGAAAAAGAAGATGAAAAATATGAACAGTGAAAGGACAGCAAACTCACAGTTATTAACAACCACACCTAAAACAAAAGCAAACCTAGATGACAGCTAGATCAGGAGTGGAACCATAGAAATGAAGAACACATGGAGGGTTAGCAACAGGGGAGTGGGAGGAGGAGAAGGGGGGAGAAGATGCAGAAAATAGCATAGACAGTAGGTACAAAATAGATAGTGGGGAGGGCAAGAATAGTGGGGGAAATATAGAATCCAAAGAACTTGAGACACGTGGTTATAAACTAAGGGGGGGAGAATGGTGAGGGAGGGATGGAGGGGAATGAAGGGGGGAATAGAACAACTGTAATGGTATAATCAATAAAATATATTAAAAAGAAATATGTCATATTTAAAGCTGAAAAAAGGAAAACCACGCAAATCAGAGAGAGGAAAAGCAGTGGCTAATTTTAAGGCAAACTCTAGTCACTCTGAGCTGACCCCCACAGCTCTGGAGCCTCAGAGCTGGTACCCCGGCCTCACCTGGGTGTAGTGGGTACAGGTGGCATTGTGGGCACACTCGGCCGCCACGTGGCTGTACCACTGGCCCTCTTCAAACCACAGGCCCACCACCTGAACGAAGGATGCGGAGCCCAGGGGCAGCAGCTGCACATTCCAGCCCGTGTGTGAACTGGCCTGGTGGGTGGGCCCCAGGTTGGGGACTGGGCTGCCACAGAGGGCAGCCCTGGCCTGAGCCTGTCGGGCCAGGCTCTCACTCCAGTCCTGGGGGAGGTATAAACAGAGGCATTAGCAGGGGCTCTCTCCTGCCATCTCCTGCATGTTCCCAGGGCGGCTAGTCCTGCAAAAAGAGCCCTGGGCCAGGTATCCTGCTTGGCTGCTCTGGGTGGGGTTTTGTCCACTTTGCTGGGGCCAGGGGAGGCCAGACAGGACCTGTATGGAGCTCTCCAAGGCATACTAGGAAACCCCTGGGTGCTGTCCTGACCCCCAGCCTGGGGTCTGCTCCACCCTGGCTTTGAGCCTCCATCCTCCTGGCTCCTGTGGGGGCACCCTGTGGCCCTGACCATGGCACCACCACCCTGAGTGGGACAGGGGCTCTGTGGGGTGCAGTGCCAGTCCCGGCATTGGGATGGGTTTCTGCAGTAATTTTCCCACCTGGTAGTGTGAGCCCTGGGCAGTGCCCAAGCCTCCCACATGGGCTCTGTGTGTGCTGTCCACTACACCTGGCCCTGGCCATTGTCAGAAAGGCCCAGCTGCTCGCCTCTGCTTCCCTTTGATTCCAAAAGCTGCAGCAGCCCTGCCTCTGTATCCCATCCCCCCACTTTGGCCATGGGGTATTAGGGTGCCAACAGGAAAGGAGGACTGGTGAGGGTGGTAGAGGTCCTGGGCTCCAGCGCCCTGGTGCTGACAGCAGAGTTCCCTGGGGGCAGGTCTAATCTGCTCTCGCTTCCCAGGCATGAGCTGGCTTTCCCCCGGCCCCACGCAGTAGCACCCACTTCGGAAACAAAGCCCTCTGCAGTCAGAATAGCATGCATCGCCCCACCTCCATACCCCGGGCCAGCCTAGCCACCTCATTACAGCTGTGTGACCTCCAGCAGTCCCCTAATATCCGTGAGACTCAACGGCCTCATCTGTAAAGTGGGGACACCAAGGTACTAATAAGCTAAGATTGCCATGAGAACTAAACGAATGCAAGGAGGCGAGTGCTGTGCCTGGGGTCTGACCCAGAGCAGGCCCTGGGCAGGGGCCACAGTGACTTCACTGCACATGAAACCTGGAGCTGGGGCCCCTTGGCAGCCCAAACCACCCCAGGGCCTCAACCCTCCTGGACAAAAGCCAAAGGAGCCTCCAGGAGTGCCCAGGGCCAAAGTCACAGGCACGAGGGAGGCAAGTGGGGGCTTCATTTGCAGGAACTTAATTTGCACCTTTTATAGAATGTCGTTTTCTAAGGTTTTTGCTGACCAGCTGATTGGGAGCGCCCCTGCACCAGAGGCTGGGCCTGGGAATGTGGGGAGGGAGAGTGGGAGCCAGGACCTGGGCCTGAAGGAGGGGCAGGGCTGCTGCAGAGCAGGGAGAGGGGGAGAAGTGACCCCCTTCTGTCAGCCTGTCCTGCCCCCACTCATGGGAAACTGCCCTGGAAGTTCCCAAGGTCATCAGCACTCAGCCAGCTTCAGAGGAGTTTGTGGGAGGCAGCCATGGGGAACCCTGCTGCCCCAGCCTGTCCCTCCCTTGCTCCCTGGCTGTTCACAGGGCCTGAGGCTGCTGGGGTCCCATACTACAGGGGCAGAGTTTCTGGGCCCCATGATGGCACCTCCAGTTGCAAAGCCTCAACCAGGGGTGATGGGAAACCCACCTGCTCCAGCCCCAACATATGAGCAGGGAATTTGGAGGAACTCCTCCCAGTTGCCCACACAAACCCATGGAGAAGCACCGGGCCCTGGTCCCACACAGGCCCCCTCCTGGTCCCAGCCCCTCCATCCTGCTGGGAATCCTTTGTGAAGCTCCTCCTTCTGCGCCTCTGGTCTCCAGGACAACGGGGATGGGATGTGAAGAAAGGCCAAAGGACTGCCTTCTGGGAAGCAGGAGACTGTGGAGCCCCCAGCCACCAGACTGGGTCCCCTCTGTGAGCTAGGTGACCTGGTGCCCGTGTAGCCTCCTGAGCCCACTTCAGGGCTGCCCCTCCAGCCGCCCCCTCTGGGAGCCCAGGCTGGGGCACTCACCATTCTCCGCATGTTGGCTGCAGGGGGGTGCACCCGGCTGCGCAGGCGGTTGTGCAGCGAGAGGAGCAGGAAACTCTCCTTCCTGCTCAGGGCTGGGGTGGGAGACAAGGGCAGGCCCACCTGAGCAGTGGGACTTGGGCCCGTCTCCTGGGTGGTGAAGCGAGGGTCACCATGTCAAGATGAGAATGCAATTCTGCCCTTAGGAAACAAGACCTGAGGCGGGACAGGAGGGTGGTGCGGATGTGCAGGAGGGTCTGGAGCAGAGGGGTGGGGGAGACCAGAAGATGGAGAAGTCGGGCTGGGAGAGGGATGGGTGTAAAGGAGCTTGAGTGAGAGCTGGGGTGGGCGAGAGAGAGCCGGGAATAGGGGCTGGGGGTTGGGTGTGAGGAGGGGGCCAGCCCTGGGCTTGCAGAAGTCCAGGGGTTCCTCTCGTCCAGTTCGTCCCTTCTGGGGCCCCAGCTGCAAACTCCAGGCTGTATTCCTTCTTGACCTCCCAGCCTGGGCCCACTCCCCTTCCAGCCCAGCCTACCCCATCCTCCTCCCCAGCCCAGCCTCCCCAGTCGGTCTGGGCCCCGAGACTGTTCGAGGGTTGCTCTTTAAAGCACGTCCAGGGGTCAGGCCTAGAGCTAGCTTCCAGAAGCCCCCTTGCTCCCCTCTGCAGAGGTCATAGCTCCTCTACCTCTTCTGACCCAGGACCCCTTACCTCCAGATATCGGGGCCTGCTCCTCCCACAGCTGGAGCGGCTGCACCTCTGCCCAGGCCACCCCAAGGAGAGCCAGGAGCACAGGCAAGAGGCCAGGCCAGCGGCCCCCCAGCCCAGGGGAGGGCTCCAGCCGTAGCATGGGGCCTGTAGAGTGATCCAGGAGCAGCCTGGCTCAGCCGTCCAGCGTCCAGCTAGCTTCACAGGCTGGATGGGAGCTATTCACAATCTCAAGGAGTCAGGCTGGGCTGGCAGACAAAAGGAGGAGGCTGGTGAGTAAGCAGTGCGTCCAAACAGCCTCCCATCTGGACTAGCATGAAAAAAGACCGATAGCTGCAATCCCGGCTGCCCCCCTCCCCTCCCCACAGCCGCCCTGCAAACCAAGTGGTGTGCACTGACCCCGTGGCCCCTGCTAATCATTGCAGGATTATTAGAGCCCTCAGGGAGCCCTTGGAGACCTTGCTGATTGGCCCACAAACATTCCAGGGCTGTGGATTAACAAATGGTGGCCATGCCCTGGCTGGGACAGTGTCCTTCAGGCCCATCAGTGGCTTTGACTCCCAGCCCCAAACCCAGGAAGGAGGTGGGGGCCACAGCCATGTGCCCTGTGGGCGGGCAGGAGCTGGGCAATACACCAGGGGAATTCTTCCCTTTCTTGGGAAGCTGGTCCCAACCCCCAGCCATGACTTAAACATGGGCAGGAGGTAACTGCACACCAGACAGGTGCCACCGGTAGGTGGGGGTATAGGGGCCGAGGCTGTAGGGAAGTGGGCAGGGGCTGCACCTGTGGGAGGAAAAGGGTGTAGGACAGTCTGGCGGGTGTGTGGGGGGCTGGGCACCCCCTGATTCTCCCCCACCCCCTCCCACCGGACTACAGGCCAGGAGAGGGCTAGGCGAGCAGGAGGAGAGCACGTGACCCCCTTGGCTGACTCCAGTCCTGCTGGGAACAGGTCGACCTCCAGACAAACAGGCAGTGTAGTTGGGGGCCTGGAATTGCCCTGGTGCTCTGGGCCTGGCCATGACCTACGCAATTCCACCAGAGTCCGTTGAAGCAGATCTGCACTGTGACTCACATTTCTTAGAGAATACAAGGCTGTCTTGCAGGCCACAGGTGAACATCTGCCTTCCCCACAGAGCAGATCAGAGGTTGCTCGGCTGTGCCAAAGGACAACCAGGCAGGCTGGCTGCTTCTCCTTGGGGTTTGTATGTCCCCTGACCCCTAGGCTGACACCCTCTTGGAGCTGAGTGTCAACTTCTGGAAGCTCTGCTGAGATGCAAATGGGCTTGTTTGGCTTTCTGAAAAAACACTGATGGAACACAGAGGTCACGGTGGGTGCTGGGGAGTGGGGCCGAGCCAGGCACAAGGACCCCTGAGCCAGCCTGGGTTGCCAGCCCCGCACCTCAGGCCTCGGGGGTTTCTAATCCCTCAAATGCGCGGCCAAACAATCTCTAACGTATCCCATCTGGATCCCAGCGGTGCTTAATGATGGCAACCTTTTTCTACGGAGCTTACATATCATGTTCAGGTATGTGAGTTCACATTCATTGCCACAACAAGCCTGTGCAGTTGTGATGCCCCTTTTGTAGACAAGGGGGCTCAGCATGTCTAAGGGACTTGCCTAGGGCTCTCTGACAAGCACATGGCACTTGCCAGCTGGTGCAGGGGCCCTGACCCCATGCTCCCCGACCCTGGTGCTGACTGCTGCAGTGCATGTCTCGGCCCCCGGGTCCCATTTCCACAGCTCTGCTCCGTGGTAACAAAAGACCCAGTCCCTGCCTCTGGGCCTTGGTGGTGAATGTGGCTAGTTCTTCTGTAGCATGATGCAGATACTTGAGACAGGCAGTAGGAAAACATATTTTGGGGCCTGGAGTGGAACAACTTTTGAGGGGCTGTGGCTCACACTGCAGGAGGGTCAGGGTGAGCTCAGCATGGGGAGCAGCTGAGTGGATAAAACACCAGGCCAGACATCTGAGGGCCTAGGTTCTGACCCAGGATCTGTATGACACTGAAATTGTCCCTTGCACTCTGGGCCTCAGTGTCCAGTGGTATAAAGCAGGGATGACAGCCCCTGCTGGGCTCCCTAACCAGGGACGTTGCTTCTCAGTTTTCCTGGTGTTTCCTCACGGGCCCAGACTTTTCACAGGAGCCTGCAGTGTGGTTGGGGTGGGTTTTGAGAGTGGGTGTCCCCTTCCTTGCAAGGCAAACTTCCCCGATAAGCAACCTCTCTTCTTATTTCTGTCAGTACAGATTCGTTTTATTTGTTCTGAACTTCATATAAACAGACCCACAGAGTACGTTCACTTCAGGCCTGGCTGCCTTTGCTCCACATGATGTCGGTGAGATTCACGCGAGTTGTTGCCGTATCAGCAGGTTGTCTTTGTTTCCCTTGCTTGTTTGTCTTTCATTGCTGGTAGTATTTCATATTTTCATTCTCCTATTGATAAACATTTGAACTGTTTTAAGCTAAAAAAAAAGATTGATTGATTGATTTACCTTTAGAGAAAGGGGAAGGGAAGGAGGAAAAAAGGGAGAGAAACAATCAGTTGCCTCTCACGTGCCCCCAAAATGGGGACCTGGCCCCAACCCAGGCAGGTGCCCTGAGTGGGAATCGAACTGGCAACTTTTCAGTTCACAGGCTGACACTCAATCCACTGAGCCACACCAGTCAGGCTTTAAGCTTTTATTATCTATAAAGCTGCTGTAACTATAATTGTACAATTACAAAAAATTTTTAATAAACACCTAAAAAAGAAAGAAAAGACAAAATTAACCAAATCAGGAAGAAAGGAGGGACAACATCACAACTGATAATACAGATATCAAAAATGTTGTAAGGAAATATTAAGAACAAGAAATATCAAGAAAACAAACAACATAAGCCCAATGGCCAAATTTCTAGAAAGATAAATTACCAAAATTGACTCAGGACGAAATAGAAAATTCGAATAGACATTTCATGATAAAATAAATTAAATGAGTGATTTAAAATGTTTCCACAAAGAAAGGATGAGCTGCAAATGGCTTCCCTGGTGAATTCTGCCAGATATTTAAGGAAGGAATAATGCCAATCAATCATGAACCTTTTTGGAAAGCAGAAGAGGAGGAGTATTTCCCAACCTGTTCTACAAGGTCAGTGCTGTCCCGACCCCAAACCAGACAAAGACATCACAAGAAAAGAAAACTGTAGATCAACATCGCTCATGAATATAGACATGAAACCCTTCAATGTAATGCTATAAAACCTAATCTGGCAACATGTAATGAGGAGTAAACACCATGACCAGGTAGGATTTATCCCAGGAATGCTGGGTTGGTTTTAACACTTAAAAATCAACTAATGTAATGTACTATATTCATAAAACAAAGGACAAATGATCATCTCAAAGACACAGAAGAAGCATTTGATAAAATCCCAAACCTTTTCCTTATGAACATTCTCCACGCACTAGGAACAGAAAAGAAAACCCTCACCCTGATAGAGGGCCCCTGTGATGGGCCGAACTGCGGGTGCCTCGCCCGCCAGTTTCTTTGCTGAAGCACTGGTCCCAGGGTCTCAGAATGTGACTACATTTGGAGATCGAGTCTCTAAAGAGGTAACTAAGGCCCGGGCTTGTGTGGCTCAGTGGATTGAGCGCTGGCCTGTGAACTAAAATGTCACCAGTTTGATTTCTGGTCAGGGCATGTGCCTGTGTCACTGGCCAGGTCCCTAGTAGGGGCACGTGAGAGGCAACTGATCCTTGTTTCTCACGCACGTCAGTGTTTCTCTCCCTTCCTTTCTCCTTCCCTCCCCCTCTCTCTAAAAAATAAAATAAATTCATTAAAAAAAAGAAGTAAATAAGGTTCAAGGAAGCCATTGGGTTGGGCTCTAACCCAGAAGGGCTGGCGCCCTTCTAAGAAAGAAGAGATAGGACACAGACACACAGAGAGAAGTCCGTGTGGGGGCACAGGGAGAGGGTGGCCCTAAAGCCTCGGATAAAGACCCTCAGGAGAAACCAACCCTGTTGACACCTCGATCTTGGATATCCAGCCTCCAGAACTGTGAGTAAATAGAATTCTGATGTTGAAGCCGCTCCGTCTGCGGTAGCCTTGTTACGGGGGGCCTAGAAAACGAACATAGCCCCTGTTAAAACTCAGCAGCTAACCTCACACCTAATGGTGAAAGATGAAGATTAGAAACAGGGCAAGGGTGTCTGCTCTCCCCACTTCCACTCAACACTGTACTGTAGAATGTACAATTAGTGCAACAAGTCAGGAAAAATTAAAGGCATCCAGATTAGAGACGGAAAAGCGGAACTGTCTTTATTTGAGTGTGATATGGCCCTGTATACAGAAAATCCTAAGGAATTTTTTTCAAAACCTACTAGAACAAAGGACTCAGGATATAAAATATATGTACAAAAATCCATTGTATTTCTATAAACTAGTAATGAGCAACCTAAAAATGAAATTGAGAAAACAATCTCATCCACAATGCCGTCAAAACAAATAAGACATGAACACGTAAGACTATAAAACATTACTGAGAGATATTAAAGAAGATCTAAATAAATGGAGAGACATTCCACATTCATGATTGGAAGACTCAATATTGTAAATATGGCAATCATTCCCAGATTCATCTACCAATTCAGTGCAATTCCTATCAAAATTCCACAGCCTTAAAAAGAAGTGCATCCTAAAATGTTTGTGGAAAGGCAAAGGAATTAGAATAAACAAAACAATTTTGAGAAAAAAAAAGAATTGGAAAACTTATACTACCTGATTTCAAAACTTGTATGAAAAAATAATGATCACAACCACATGGTATGGAGAAAGGGTAAATGTATAGATTAAAGGAACAGAATAGACATCTAGAAATAAATGGTTAAATTTGCGGTCAGTTGACTTTTGACAAAGGTTCCAAGACAACTCAATGGCGAAAGGGAAATCTTTTCAACAAACGGCTCTGGGACAAGTGGATGTCCAAATGCAAAAGCATGAATTTACACAGTGATACATTGCTATCACACAGGTGATATATTGCTTCATACCACCCACAAAACGTATTTCAAATGGGTCACAGATGTACATATAAGAACTAGACCTATAAGAGAGCTAGGAAAAGTAATAGGAGAAAATCTTTGTGAACTTGGGTTAGGCAAAGACTTTTTTGGATCTGACATCAAAAGCACAATTCACAAAACAAAAAATTTATAAAATAGATTTCATGAAAATTAAAGACTTTTGCCTGTTAAAAGACACCACTATGAAAATGAAAAGGTGAGTCACACATTAAGAGAAACTATTTACAAATCATAATCTGAAAAAGGAGTTACATACACCACACAAAGAACTCTTTCAACTAAATGATGAGAAGACAAACAACCAATCAAAAACAGATGAAAGATTTTAGTAGACATTTCACAAAAAAGATGTAAGCACATGAAAAGGTAGAACTTCCCCAATCTGGCAAAGGAAATAAACTTCCAGGAAGTCCAGGAAGCTCAGAGAGTCCCAAAGGAGTTGGACCCAAAAAGGAACACACCAAGGCACATCATAATTACATTAGCCAAGATTAAAATGAAGGAGAAAATTATAGAAGCAGCAAGAGATAAGGGGACAGTCACCTACAAAGGAGTTCCCATCAGACTGTCAGCTGATTTCTCAAAAGAGACCTTACAGGCAAGAAGGGGCTGGAAAGAAGTATCCCAAGTCATGAAAGGCGAGGACCTACATCCAAGATTGCTCTATCCAGCAAAGCTTTCATTTAGAATGGAAGGGCAGATAAAGTGCTTCTCAGATAAGGTCAAGTTCAAGAAGTGCATCATATCAAGCCCTTATTATATGAAATGCTAAAGGGACTTATCTAAGAAAAAGAAGATAAAAAATAAGAACAATATGAACAGTAAAGACAGCAAACTCACAGTTATTAACAACCACACCTAAAACAAAAGCAAACAACTAGAACAGGAACAGAGCCACAGAAATGGAGATCACATGGAGGGTTAGCAACAGGGGAGTGGGAGGAGGAGAAGTGGGGAGAAGGTACAGAGAATAAATAGCATAGACGGTGGGGAGAAAATAGACAGGGGGAGGGCAAGAGTAGTGTGGGAAATGTAGAAGCTAAAGAACTTATGACACATGGACATGAACTAAAGGCGGGGAATGTGGGTGGGAGGGGGTGTGCAGGGTGGAGGGGAACGAAGGGGAGGGAAATGGGACAACTGTAATAGCATAACTAATAAGATATATTAAAAAAAGAAAAGGTGCTATATGTTATTAGTCACTAAGGAAATGGAAATTAAAGCCACAAGGAGGCGCCATTACATACCCAGTGAAATGACTGTGGTCCACAAGACTGACATCACCAAGCTTTAGTGAGAGGTGGGGCAGTTGGAACCTGCATATATTGCTGGTGACAATGTGGAATGGTACGGCTACTTTGGAAAACAACTTGGCAGTTTTCTAAAAAGTGAAATGTATACTTACCATAAAACCCAGAAACTACTTTTAGTTACCTGCCCAGGAGAAGTAGACACACATGTTCACACAAAGACGTGCACATATGACCACGGCAACACCCTCCATAGCAACCCAAGGCTGGAAACACCCCCACCGTTCACTGGACCTAATAGATGATGGTAGGTCCATGTCGTGGAATATCATTCGGCAATAGAAAGGAACAAAGTTTCCCCCAGCTTCATTGAGATACAGCTGACCTGCAAAGGAACAAACTCGGTCTGTGCTGCATCGTGAATGAACTGCAAATGCCTCTACCTAAGAGCATGAAGTCAGACACAAAAGGTGACATATTGTATGAGTCCATTTATAGGAAATTTCTAGAAAGGCACATCTCTAGAGCAGAAAGCAGATCAGTGTTTGGCTGGGGCTGGGAGTAGGGACTGACTATAAAAATGCATGAGAGCTTTTCGCGGTGATGAAAATGTTCTAAACCTGAATTGTGGTGATGGTCACACAACTGTGTAAATTGATTAACAATTATTTAATTGCACATAGACTACGGGTGAATTTCATGGCATGTAAAATATATCCCAATGCAGCTGTTTACAATAAAAACAAACAAATGTGGGAAACACTAGCCAACTCATTTCATGAGACCAGCTGTGCACTCACACCAAAACCAAAAATATTATAAGAAATATATAGGATTAAGTATACTGATGTCTACTATGTACTTTGAAATGAACCAAAACCAAGAGAGATTAATGAATGGACATGGGGGTGAATAGATGAACAAAAATTTGTGATAAAGGATGTTTAGTAAAATGGTAGAATCTAATTCTTTCAACTTTACAGAATATTTGAAATTTTAAAAATGAAATGGAAGAAAGGCAATGTAATTCTAATTCATGGCATGGTTCAGTTGAGAGTAACTTTTGTAAAGCCAAACAGTGTAAATCATAATGATGTAATCTAAAAATAAAAATAAAAACAAAGTTAAAAAATAGGTGGCAAGTGAGGGGAATGAGGGAGTGTGTAGCGTGAGAGTGAAATCATCTTCCACTTCAGTAGAGAATATCTGAGCATTTAAATGCATTCTGATCAGACCAGGCCGGCTGCAAAGTCACGCTCTTGAACAGCCTCAACAGTCCCCTTCATCTTGGACTCTTAAGGGCTTGTGTCCAATGATGCCCCAGATCCAAATGTCTGAGGTCCCTAGCTCCAGAGCCTCTCATGGGAAGGGCAGTGGGAGGGAAAGGTCACATCCCTCTTTACAAGGCTGCACCAAAGGAGCTGCCTTCAGTCCTTCCGGTGTCACAGGGGCCACACTGGGCTATCACCTCTCAGAGGAGAGGATTTTATTAGTCAGAAGGAGGTTTCTAACTAATCCTGCCACAGTGCTCTACTGCATAGAAGGGGCCCCGTAACCCAGGAAACCTCAATTTATATGATACAGTGCCACCTACAGGTCAGTTAATAAGGCCAAAGGCCCGTAAAAGAACCTGATCACTTGAAACCACTAGAGCCTTAGCCCCATTTCACAGACAGGCAAACAGAACTTTGGCTCTTCACTTTTCCCAATTCGCTTCATCATCTATTAAATGCCAGGCATATTGCTAGGTGCTGGGGTTTTAAAGAAGCCAAGTCCTCATCAGAAGGATTTACAAAACGAGTAGGGGAGAAAAACGACATGAAAATGGTGCAGTGAGGACACCAAAAGGAGACCAGCAGTATTCTGGGAGGAAAAGCCTCACTGACGAGATGGTAGTGGTCTTGGGCCAAGGCTTTGAAATTCTGGAGGCATCTGTTAGGCTGACGGGAGGGGTTGAGCGGGGTCTTGAATGCGGGACTCTGAATGGTCCCACCAGCACAGCGCAACAGGCACCCAGCAGGGCATCCTGGTGAGCACAGGAGGGTCTAGCGCAGATCTCAGCGCGACTAGAGGGAGAGCTGCCCAGGGAGCAGAGGATGACCCCGGTGTCAGGCTCCAGCACCGTGCACAGCACAGCGGGGACTGTGGCCAGCCTGGAGCCCCCTGCCAGTCCCACCGTGAAGACCGTGTCTGCCCTGATTAAGATTCTGAGCACCGGCTCCCTCACCAGGGATCCCGTGAGGGTGCTAAGCCAGTAGATTACCCGATGTGTTTTAGAAAACACCCGCAGAGTTGAGGACAGGGTGACCTGAGTGAGCACTGGGGAAACCATTTAAGAGATTATCATCACAGCGAGGGATGCTGACTCTGAACTCCCGGTGGGTGTGTGGGCAGAGAAGTCCCAAGAGAGGAGGGAAGTGGAGGAGGCCGGGGGAACTGGGGGTGCAGGGAGAAGCCATCGAGGTGATCAGACGACTCTCAGGATTCTGGACTCTTTATCAACTGGAAATAGTAAAGAAGCAGATTTGGAAGACGAGACTGTTCTTGACATGTTAGCCTGTGGGGCTCCCACAGGTAGCTGCTCAAATATTAGTAGACAAGCAGAATAAAGACCGTTGACTTTAAGGTTTGCAGTAGGTGAAAGAATTCCTTAAGGAGATGGAGGCCTTGGTTTCCTAATTCCTGTATGACAACATATTGAAAGACTCTTTATCTGAGGTGCACAAAGGTTGCACGACAAACCAGCCCAAGATACAGTGCCTTACAACAACCATTTGGTCTCATGTTCACGCGCCTGCCGGTGACTGTGGTTTGGCTGGGCAGCTCTCTTTCAGGGTGTGGGCCAGCGGGCGTGGCTGCAGGCAGATTTTTAGGTCTGTTTCATGCATCGCTCATCCTCTATGATACAGTGCTCCGAGTATGATGCCCTGATCTTCTTATAGGGGATGGCCAGAGTCCACAGGGCTAATGAAAACGTACAATGCATCTTAAGGCCTCACTCCACACTTCCCCACCTTTAAAAAAGTCGTAGTGGTCTTGGCTGGTGTGGTTCCGTGTGTTGAGTGCCAGCCTGCAAACCAAAAGGTTGCCAGTTTGATTCCCATTCAGGGCACATGCCTGGGATTCAGGCCAGGTCCCTGGTTGGGGGTGGATCAGAGGAAACTGGAGTTTCTCTTTCTCTCTTTCTCCCTACTTCCCCACTAAGAAAAGAAATAAAATTTGAAAAAAAAGTCATAGTAGCTCAGTTGGTGGGGGCTTCGTGACTCAAAGTTAAAGGTCGCCAGCTGGATTCCAGATCAGGGCACATGCCTGGGTTGTGGATCTGGTTCCCGGTCAGGGTGTGTATGAGAGGCATCCGATCGATGTTTCTTGACTTCTTTTTCTCCCTTCCTTCCCCTCTCGCTAAAAATAAAGAAATAAATTGTTATTTTTAAAAAAATGCCATACAGATGGCTGAAGCCAACTGACTTCAGTAGGACAAAAATACACTCCAGCCCTTCCATGCACTGCCAGGTCAAGTGGCAGATGCAATGAACAATTGAAAACAATATCAATCTACCATAGCTGGTTCGAGCTCCTTCCACTGTTTGTTCTTCTCTCTCTGTTTCTGGTCATTGGGTCATCTCAGCCTCAGAGGCCCTCCTGGCCACCTGTTCTCTGGTAAACCAAAAAGAACGTTGGGTTCGGATATATCGTCCTGGCTCCATTTCCAGACCTTCCCACGAGCTGTGTGATCTTGGGAAAGTCATGTTCCATCTGAGTGCGCATCATCTACCAAAACCTCACCTGGTACAACTGTCGGAAAGATGGAATGGGACACCGTATGAGGGAAACCCATGTCCTGCCTAAAGCACGCTCTTTGAGAACCAGCTGAAGTTGCCCCTCATCCGCATAGCTTTAAATGACTATCATTTCTCCTCCAGACTCTAAATAGTTACCTAGTGGTCTCGAGATACAAGAGAAGTTCCTGGAAAGTCCTCAGAAGTCCTGCTCTGTCCTTCAGCCTCGTTGATTTCCCTCCACTCCGAGGGCCTTGTTTTCAATCTCCCAGGTGATTGATTCTATTGCATTAGAGTCTCTACCACACTACTTAGCACTTATGTGAATAGTTCACTATTTCATGTGTTAAAGACTTAGATGTGAGTCCTGGTTTTTATTACCTGCAACCTGAGAATGCATTTCTCTAAGCCTCATTTTCCTCATAGGTGACTCAGTGATACTCTCATCTCTGTCACTCCGTTTTCGTGACGTTTTGGTGAGGTAGTGCAGCTGGGGCACTCGGCACATGCGCACTTGGCACATGCCTGGCACGGTAGCTGTTGCAGCGTTACTCTGTCTTACACGGTCTGTGTGAAATAGTTCTGCAGCACCCAGCACGGTATTGAGCCCCCTGCAGGTGTCTTACCACGTACATACACTATGATTTGTGGATGGGCGTGGCTGTCGCAGGAGCACGGGCTGCTCCTCATGGATAATGTTCTGCAATCTCCCCACGGGTGTGACCGAGAATGCACACATACCCTGTTTCCCACATAAACCTGGGCTCACAGGTACACCAACATCAGGTTTTCAGTAGGAGGTCCACTGTGAAGCAGGATGTTGAACGCGGTGACAGATAACAACTTCAGAAGGAGGTATGCAGGCTTTCTCTCTCCAGCCAGGCCACCGCTGCATGGAGAGTAATGTGATGCCCGTGTCTACTTTAACTCGGTTTTAAACTTGGTAACACAGGAAACAACGGTTTTATTTATGAGGCTTTCCTTTTGTGTTGACACATACTAAAGAGTTACTGCAGATAAAGAATATTTCACAAGCAGGCATGGCAAGAGTAATTAAAGTGTCTGTTTATTCATTCACAAACCTAGTAACATGAAAAGAAAATCTTAACTGAAATCTCCCCTGACAGAATCACAGCGCACAATGTTAATGCCGTGTTCATGGAGGACAGAAGTCCTCTGTCACCCCGTGTGCCTAACGTCAGTCACCAGGGCTCTTGAGGAAAGGCCCCAGGTACCTAAGTGCCTCGGGCGTCTTCAGGACCACCAGCTAATGCTGCACAGGGACAGAAAGGGCTGAACACAAGTGCACATGCAAAGAATACGTCACAGCACTTTATAGTAACTACAGTGGCGCTTTGATACATCCCAAGAGTTGACCAGAGAGGAAAGTGTGAACTGTGCTGCTTAGAATGCCCTTCACTGAGACAGGCTGGGGCAGCTTTCATTCCCACCCCAACCCCCGCCACCCACCTGTTCTGGGGAGGGAGAGCCTGAGTGGGGTGATGGGAACCCACAGACTGAAATGGAGTTTTTTTTTGGCCTTCCTCTCTCTGCCCACCATGTGACAATCTCATGTGTAAGCCATGAGAACCTAGAATGGAGAAAAGATGTGCTCCAAGCCCCAGTTCTTGGTATGCAAAGGAATTCCTGGCTTAGATCTTTTGAAACAGATGCTAAAAATATCCTTCCCACCTCTTGTATTTACTGTCCTTAAGAACAGAAAAAGGAGAAGGCAGAAGTTTTGCAAGAGATAAAAATAGCCACATCTAGATAGCATGAGAAAAGTGGCCCATAGAAATGTGTAATTCTTCAAGGGATGCTTTGCTCTGAGAAGTCTAGAATCTCACAAGGAATAACTCTGACATTTTATGGAAAAGAACAGCCAAAAACATAACATACTCCATGATCTTAAAGTAGTGCACTGGTGGTTATGAGAGCCTACAAAGTATAAGTTAACATTGGCAATGAAAGAAGTTTTAGGACTTAGCATTTTAAAGTGGAGGCCAAAATGGTGACAGGTGAGTAACATACAGAAATCTAAATAGCTTGTTTGAAACTTACTTCATGTAGCCCTGGCTGACATAGCTCAGTGGATTGAACACCGACCCACCTGTGAACCAGAGGGTCATTGGCTGGTTTCCTGTGAGGGCACATGCCTGGGTTGTGGGCCAGGTCCTGAGTGGGGGGCATGTGAGAGGCAACCACACATTGATGTTAAAAAAAAAACTTACTGCATGTAAACAGAATGAAATCAACACATTATGTCACTTCATTTCATTCACCATTTCCTACAGACAACTAGGTTTCTCCCAAATTCCTATGCACTGAAATGGCATGGGCCAGCTATCTGACTCACCAAGAAAACTTGTGAAGTTTTTCTCCACAGAGAGTCACATTTGGGCACCAGGGAAGGCTTCCCCAAAAATATACATCAGATTCATTAGTCTGTCCATTGTTTGGGGGGACAAATAGGTGACCTCAAGCTTTAAGCCTTTAGCTAAAATATTGAAGTATTTATCTAGGAGAGAAGCCCAGAATGCCTTGAACTTTTCATGAAGCAGTTAGCAAGAGGCAGAGTTTCTGCTCTCAGGAAGCCAGACCTCATGTGGGCTGTCTTGTGTGAGTCAGCTGGCTAGTGTGCGGTGTATAAAGTATGCACATTATGGGCTGGCATGGTGACACAGGAACTTTACTGACACTCCATAAAAGCAGAAGCCATTTGTTTCTTGCGCACTGCTGAAGCGCATCACCCCAGAGTGCCTGGCCACAAGAGGCCGTGAATAAAACAAGATTGGTTTGTGTGGTGAGATGTGCTTGAATCCAAAGAATGGGAACAGCAGAGTGTGGCCCAACACTCAGGGGTGGCTATACCACGATTGCTGTCGTTCAAAATAAGTTTTACTGGACAACGTGCCAAACGGTTCTAAGTGCTGCGAATACAGCCTTGCAGTAGATCAAAGATCTGTCGTGAGAGGGCAGGGCTTATAACTAGTTGGAAAATCAGTCAACAAACATATTTTACACAGTGATGAGCCTTTTAAAGGAAAGAAAACAGGGCCGCGTGATAATAAGGAAGGGGTGGACGGGGGAGTACTTCTAAAAATGATGGTCTGAAGGGAATTCGTCTTTCCCTAGTTAGAAAGGCGCAGAGTAAGATCCTGCCTCCAAGGTGGAGCAGGGCTACAGATTGGAAATCTCTGCTCTGCTAGAGTCTCGCCCAGGAAGACTTGAACTACTTCAAGAAACAAACTGTCCGTTCAAACAGCCTTTTAACGCCCCAGACTAGAGTGGCTTTGGGCTGAGCCCTAGTGGGGCCAGTCCGGGAAAAGCACCTTCACGATAAAGAGAAACCCCGCACAACCCACACTCCAGCGGGGTTGCTGCCCACCTCGGACATCCTCCTCGTTGCCTTAGCAGAAATTATCAGGTTACGAGCCTGAAGTTCTAAAGAGGCCTTGAGGGGTAACCCCTCCAAATAGCTTTCACCTTGGCAGAGACAAAGGACAGACCCAGCGAGACCCCAACAAGCCCCACGTGCAGGGGCGGGGCTGCAGCGCTGACGCCACGGCGCGCCTGCGCGAGTGAGATCACGCACCGACGTACCCTTGCTCCCAGGACCGTAAAGCGCGGAAGGTCGCGGTCCCCCGCTTCCCCGGAACTCTTTATTCCCTCCAACCCGTCCCTCCCAGTCCCTGGCCCCCTCCCCCTTTCCTGAACCCGGACCCCTGCTGACTGTAGCTGCTGCTGCGGGTCTTTTGCCGGCCGTGGCGAAGCGCGGAGCCCGCGGGCGCCCATGAGGTAAGGAGACCGCTGCGGGGCCGCTCAGACGTCCCCGTCCGCGCGGGCCGTAGTGCCCAGGACCCCCGCTGTCTCGTCTTTCCGCCTGGGTCAGGCTCAGGAGTGGTCCCGGCCATCCCTCGTTTCCCGTGGGTTCCGCCTGGTTGTCCCGAGAAGGCGCGCCCTGGCCACCGGACTCCGCCGACCCGCGCCGAGAGTGAGTCCGCCTGAACCTCCCTCGGTCTCTCGGCGGTCGTACCCCGCCGGGCGGAGGTTGTCCCGAACTCGGGGACCTGTGCCCGGCCGCCGCGCAGCGGCTCTTCAGGGGTGACCTGACTTTTGGCTCCCCGCCTGGGGCTTGCTCCCCCCCGCAGCGCGATGAGGCCTGTCTAGCCCTGTTTCCCTCTTCTGCAGGTGGGATCGGTTTCCCCCGTGGAAACGTGCGGTGCACCTGTGCTTTACTAACTAGTGGGGCTGATGCAGAGTCCGGCGGTGAATTGCCTGGAAGAACCTAGGCTAGGGCGGTGTTTAGTGTTTGTGCCCTTGGATCCGATGTGAATAACAGATTTGATTCAGGAATCTCGAAGTGCATTTTGCCTAAGCGTGTAAGCTGGACACGGGAGGAGGATGCGGGTGAGGTTGGGAGGCGGGGTGAGGCGGACCCAGAGCAACACTTTTCCGGTGCTGGGGATTTATTGACAAACAGATGCGGGTGGGGGCCTCGGAGGACGAGCGCGGTGGTGGTGTCAGAGGTTGGTGGAGGGGTCACGCCGGGCCCAAGGGCACAGTTTTCCGGTGCTGGGGATTTATAATAATTTCTTAAACTTGCCTGGTCATCTGGTCCACTTGTTGAAAAATACAGCGCCATGGACTAGCAGAATCAGAATCTACAGAGAAGGGAGAGCCTGGGAGTGTTTTTTTTTTTTAAGAGGTGTGTGTGGGGGGGGGCGGGGGGGCGGTTCTTATGCTGAGGCAGGTGTGGGAAATGGTCTCTTAATCCGTCGGTAGTCGCCCAGTCTTCCCTGGGGCCGGCAGCGCAGGCGCACACAGCGCTGTGTTAGAGGAACAGCTCGGAGGGGGTTAGAGCTGTCCTCCTGCTCTTGCTGGTTTGAGCCGATCGGAGATCTGAGCATAACCAGCCTCAGTATTGAGGTTCTTTAAGAGAAATTCTTCTTAGCAGAGAATATTACACAACCATTTTATTCATTAAAAATACAATTTATTTTGAGCCCTGGCTGGTGTAGGTCAGTGGATTGTAGGCCTGTGAACCACAGGATCGCGGTTCGATTCCCAGTCAGGGCACATGCTTGGGGTGCAGGCCAGTTCCCAGCAGGGGACTCACGAGAGGCAACCATACATTGATATTTCTCTCCCTTTCTCCTGCCCTTCCCCTCTAAAAGGTAAATAAATAAAATCTTTTAAAAATTAAAAAAATACAATTTATTTTGAACCAGGTTATGTGATTTCTTTCTTTGATATTTTCGGTGTCTTCTCCACTGGCTTCACCACCTTTGTTATCAAAACTTTACTTTGCTTTTCTTTTGCTATTCGGTGGCCAGAAAGTTTGTTTAGTGTTTTGTCCCTACAATGGATCAAGTAGTGCTAAGTTGTCTTCAACTTCATTAGCAACAGTTTTGTTAGATTGTATTATGACAACTGTCATATCAGCATGCATTAAAAAAAAAGCTTTCTAAGTTGGGGAATTTTTGTGCAGCCATTCAGTATTGAAAATGGAAGAAAATATGCAACATTTTTGGCATGTTATGCTTTATTACTTTTTTAAAAGATTTTATTATTTTAGAGGGGGGAAAAGAAGGAGAGAGGGAGAGGAACATCAATGTGTGGTTGCCTGTCCCATGACCCCTACTGGGAACCTGTATGTGCCAGGCATGTGCCCTGACTGGGAATCAAAGCAGCTGCCACTTGATTTGCAGGCTGGCGCTCAATCCATTGATCCACACCAGGCAGGGCAATGCTTTATTATTTTAAAAGAGGTAAAAATGCAAAAATAAATGAATGAATGAATACATTTATGTAGTGTGAAGAAGGTACTGTGGCTTGTCTAATGTGTCAAAAGTAGTTTGTGAAGTTTCTTGGTACTATTGACATTTTGGCCAAATAACTCTTTTCTGTGAGGCTGTCTTATGCATTGGAAGATGTTTAGCAGCACCCCTGGACTCTACCCATTAGAAGCCAGTAGCAGGAGATAGCTGCCATACTCAAAATATCCTGGTAAATAAAGTTATTGGTGAAAATGATAATGTGTCTTTTATTTTACCGAAAAAATCATATGGATTTTTTGGCTAACCCAATTCCAAGGCTACTAGAATAGACTCTGGTTTCTTCCTTTCCTTCATTTTTTTGCCTGTTGTTTGAATCAATCACATTCTGTCTCTTTCTCTGCCCCCTTCCTTCCCCTCCCTCCCCCTCCCTCCCCCTCCCTCCCCCATCTTGTCTAGCTCCTCCGTTCCCCTCCTTCACACTTCACTGATTGTTGAAGGTCATGATGAATGCAAGTCACAAAACCTTTTATTGGTTTTTAGCACCTTGATCATTTAGCGTTATTTATTTCATCTTGAAACTTACCTGTTATTATGTCTCTTCTGCCACTTTTGCAATTCTCCTTTCTCTGCTAGGGCATGTACCTAGTGGTTCTGTCTTCCTGGCTACCCTTTCTTCACTCATCTGGTTTTATTTTATTCCTTTTTAAAATTAAAGAAATTTTCAATTACAGTTGACATACAATATTAGTTTAAGGTGTACAACATAGTGATTAGTCATTTATATAACTTATGGGGTGATCACCTCGTAAGTTTAGTACTCATGTGTCACCATAGTTATTACAGTATTATTGATTATATTCCTTATTTGGTACTTCACATACCCATGACTGTCTTATAACTGGAAATTTGCACTTCTTAATTCCTTCCCCTTGTTACCCATCCCCCAAACACCCCTCTCATCTGACAGTCATCAATTTGTTCTCTGTATATACGAACTTGTTTTTATTTGTTTATTTTGTTTCTTAGATTCCACATATAAATGAAATCACTGGTATTTGTCTGTCTCCGACTGACTGGCTTCACGCAGCATAGTGCACTCTAGGTCCATCCATGTTGTCACAAATGGCCAGGTGTCATTTTTTTTTTGTGGCCGAGTCACATTCCAGTGTGTGTGTGTGTGTGTGTACCACAGCGTTTTATCCACTTGTCTGTCAGTGGGCACTTGTGTGGCTTCCATATGCTGGCTTCTTTTAGTAATGCTGCAGTGAACATAGGGACTCACATTATCTTTTTGAATTACAGTTTTGGATTTCTTTGTATAAATACCCTGAAGTGGAACTCCTGAGCCAGTATGGAAGATCCATTTTTAATTTTTTGAGGAACCGCTGTACTGTTTTCCACAGTGGCTGCACCAGTTTACAATCCCCCCAACAGTACACAAGAGTTCCATATTCTCCACATCTTTGCCAATACTTGTTTATTCATTTATTGATGATGGCCATTCTGACAGGTGTGAAGTGGTATCTCATTGTGGTTTTAATTTGCATTTTGCTGATGATTAGTGATGTGGAGCATCTTTTCATATGTCTATTGGCCATCCGTGTGTCCTCTTTGGAGAAATGTCTATTGAGGTCCTCTGCCCATTTTTTTAAATCAGATTGTTTTTTTCTTTTTGGCGTTAAGTTGTTTAAGTTCCTTAAATATTTTGGATATTAGCCCCTTATTGGCTACATCATTGGTGAGTATCTTTTCCCAGTCAGTAGGGTGTCTTTTCGTTTTGTTGGTGGTTTCCTTTACTGTGCAAAAACATTTTAGTTTTAAGTAGTCCCATTAGTGTATGCCCTGTTTTTCTTCTTGGAGTTTTATGGTTTGGGGCCTTACATTGAAGTGTTTAATCTGTTTTGAGTTGATTTTTATAGATGTTGTAAGAAGGCGATTCAGTTTCATTCTTTTTCATGAATCTGTCCAGTTTTTTTAACATGATTTATTGAAGGGACTGTTTATTCCACTGTATGTTTCTGACTTCTTTGTCATAGATTAATTGACCATATAGGTGTCGGTTGATTTCTGGGTTCTCTATTCTATTCCATCGATCTATATGTATGCCTGTTTTATGCTATTACTAGGCTATTTTATGGCTATAGCCTTATAGTATAGTTTGATATCAGGTAGTGTGATACCTCCAACTTTGTTCTTCTTTTGCAAGATTGCTTTGGCTATTCACTGTCTTTTGTAGTTCCATGTAAATTTTAGGATTTTGTAGTTCTCTGCAGAATGCGATTGTCATTTGGATAGGAACTGCATTGAATCTGCCAATTGCTTTGGGTAGTATGGACATTTTAACAACGTTGACTCTTCCTATCCACAGGCGTGGTGTGTCCTTCTATTTATTTGTATTTTCTTCAGCTTCTTTCTTCATTGTTTTATAGTTTTCTGAGTACAAGTCTTTTACTTCCTTGGTTAAAATATTTCTAGGTATTTTAGTCTTCTTGATGCAATTCTAAATGGAATTGTTTTCTTATTGTCCTTTTCTTTAGTTCATTCCTGGTGTATAAAAATGCAAATTATTTCTGAATATTAATTTTGTATCTTGCTGCTTTACTGAATTTATTCTAGTAGTTTTTTGATGGATTCTTTGCTTCTTTATATAATATCATGCTATCTGCAAATAATGACAGTTTTACTTCTTTCCAATTCAAATGCCTTCTGTTTCTTTTTTGCCTGATTGCTGTGGCTAGAACTCCCAATACATGTTGAAAAGTGGCCCTGACTGGTGTGGCTTGGTTGGGTGTGGTTCTGCAAAGTGAAAGGTCATCAGTTCAATTCCTGGTTGGGGCACATGCCTGGGTTCTGGGCCAGTCCCCAGTCAGGGTATGTACAAAAGGCAACGGATTCATGTTTCTCATATTGATCTTTCTCTCCCTGCCTTCCCTTCTTTCTAAAACTAAACAAATAAATTAAATCTTTTTAAAAAAAATGGTCAAAGTTGCCCTGGCTGGTGTAGCTCAGTGGATTGAACACGAACTGCAAACCAAAGGGTGGCCAGTTTGATTCCCAGTCAGGGCACATGCCTGGGTTGTGAGAGGCAACCACACATTAATGTTTCTCTCTTTCTCCCTTCCTTCCCCTCTCTAAAAATAAATAAATAAAAATTTAAGAAAATGATCAAGGTAGACAACTTTGTTTTATTCCTGATCTTTAAGAAAAAGCTTTCAGCTTTTCACCGTTGAATATCATGTTGGGTTTGTCATATTTGGCCTTTATTATGTTGAAGTATGTTCCCTCTCTTCCAAGAGGTTTTTTTAAAAATCATAAATAGGTGTTGGATTGTGTCAGATGCTTTTTCTGCATCTACTGATGTGGTCATATCATTTTATCCCTCATTTTGTTTATGACAAAATGAGGTGTGTCACGTTAATGATTTGCAGATATTGAACCTACCTTGCATTCTGGGAATAAATCCCACTTGATCTTGGTGGATGGTCTTTGTAATTGCTGAATTCAGTTTGCTGATATTTTGCTGAGGAAATTTGTCTGGAGGTAGCTTTTGATTTCTTCTTTGACCTTGTTGCTGACCCATTCACTGTAGCATGTCAGCCTCCATGCGTTTGTGTTTTTCAGTTTTCTTGTTGTCAGTATCTAGTTTAATACTGTGGTGGGAGAAGATGCTTGACATAATTTCAGTCATCTTAAATTTAGTGAGACTTGTTTTGTGAGCTAACGTGTGCCTGGAAAATGTTTCATGTGCACTTGAAAAGAATGTTGATTCTGTTGCTTTTGGGTGAAATGCCCTAAAAATATCAATTATGTCAATCTGGTCTAAAATATCACTTAAGGCCACTGTTTTCCTGTTAATTTTTGCCTGGGTGATGTATCCATTAATGTCAGTGGGGTGTTGAAATCCCCAATTATAACTGTATTATCATTGCTCTTTCTGTTTGTGTCTGCCAGTATTTGCTTTATATATTTTGGTGCTCTTACATTGAGTGTGTAGATGTTTATGAGTTATAACCTCTTATTAGAGTGATCCCTTTACCATTATGAAGTGCCCTTTGTAGTTACATCCCTTGCTTGAACGTCTGTGTTATCGGACTTCCGGCCAAGATGGAGGTGTAGGTGGAAACACTGTGCCTCCTCGCACAACCAAGTTTAAAGACAACAAAGTTTTAGTAACAAAAACGCAACCAAAATACAGAAAATTGAACTGTACGAAGCCCTGGCTGGTGTAGCTCAGTGGATTGAGCACAGGCCTGCGAACCAGAGGATCAAGGTTTGATTCCCAGTCAGGGCACATGCCTGGGTTGCAGACTGGTTCCCTGCAGACCAACTCCCAGCAGGGGATGCACAAAAGGCAACCATACATTGATGTTTCTCTCCCTTTCTCCTTCCCCTCTAAAGATACATAAATAAATAAAGTCCTTAAAAAAAAAAACACAAAAAAACTTAAACAAAAATTGAACTATACGGAAATCTGACAACAATGAACCATTCAGCCAGACTGGTAAGAGGGGTGGAGTCAGCGGCTGGCAGAGCAGGGTTGGGCAGGAAAAGGTGGCCAGACTGACCCAGGCACACAGGCAGCAGTTGGCAGATTCCACGTGTGGGGTGGCAACGGGTGAACCCAGTGGGGGCACAAGGCGGCTGGCTGACCACAGTCACACATTTGCGTGCAGATAAACCAGGCAAAGGAGTGAGCAGTGAGACAGACCACACAAACCAGGGCCCCAGCAATGGAAATTAAAGCCTAAAAGCACCAATTGGAAAAACCTTCGGGGTTGAGGTGCCAGGAGAAGCTCCCAGGCTCACAGAGAGTTCATTGGAGAGACCTATAGGGTCCTGGAGGATGCACAGGCCCTCACACCCAGGAACCAGCACCAGAAGGGCCCAGTTTGCTTGCAGGAAGCAGCAGAGGGGACCGAAATCCGAGAGAGAGCGGAACAAATGCCATTGCTCCTCTCTGACCCTGCCTCCACATACAGCGTCATAACCCAGCTACTGGGTCGCCCTGCCCTGGTGAACACCTAAGGCTCCGCCTCTCATATGTAACCGGTGCTAACAGACCAAAACGTTACAGCTCAGGAAGAACAACTCAAAGCCCCAGAGCCAATAATTCTAAGTGACCAAGAAATAGCCAAACTATCAGATGCACAGTTCAAAATACTGGTGATCAGGATAATCACAGAACTGGTCAATTTTAGTCACAAATTAGAGGAACAAATGAAGGCTAAACTAATTGAAATGAAAGGAAATGCACAGGAAACCAATAGTGATGGAAAGAAAACTGGGACTCAAATCAATGGAGTGGACCAGAAGGAGGAAAGAAACAGCCAAACAGAAGAGAGTGTAGAAATAAGAATTCAAAAAAAGTGAGGAGAGGCTTAGGAACCTCCAGAACATCTTTAAACATTCCAACATCCGGATTATAGGGGTACCAGAAGGGGGAAGAGGAAGAGCAACAAGTGGAAACCTTATTTGAACTAATAATAAAGGAGAACTTCCCCAATCTGGCAAAGGAAATAGACTTCCAGGAAATCCAGGAAGCTCAGAGAGTCCCAAAGAAGCTGGACCCAAGAAGGAACACACCAAGGCACATCATAATTACATTAGCCAAGATGAAAATGAAGGAGAGAATCCTAGAAGCAGCAAGAGATAAGGGAACAGTCAGTCACCTACAAAGGAGTTCCCATCAGACTGTCAGCTGATTTCTCAAAAGAGGCCTTGCAGGCAAGAAGGGTCTGGAAAGAAGTATTCCAAGTCATGAAAGGCAAGGACCTGCATCCAAGATTGCTCTATCCAGCAAAGCTTTCATTTAGAATGGAAGGGCACATAAAGCGCTTCTCAGATAAGGTCGAATTCAAGGAGTTCATCATCACCAAGCCCTTATTTTATGGAATGTTAAAGGGACTTATCTAAGAAAAAGAAGATAAAAAATATGAACAGTGAAAGGACAGCAAACTCACAGTTATTAACAACCACACCTAAAACAAAAGCAAACTAAGAGGACAGCTAGATCAGGAGCAGAACCATAGAAATGGGGATCACATGGAGGGTTAGCAACAGGGGAGTGGGAGGAGAAGAGGGGAGAAGGTACAGAGAATAAGTAGCATAGATGGTAGGTAGAAAATAGACAGGGGGAGGGCAAGAGTAGTATGGGAAATATAGAATCTAAAGAAATTGTGACACATGGACATAAACTAAAGGGGAGGAATGGTGGGGGAGGGGTGTGCAGGGTGGAGGGGAATGAAGCATAATCAATAAAATATATTTTTAAAAAATGCCAAAGGCTAAAGACAAAAAAATCTTAAAAAAGCAAGACTTGTACATATGCTGCCTAGAAGAGACCCACTTCAGATTGAAACACAGAATGAAAGGGAAGGAAAAAGATATTTCATGCAAATGGAAAACAGAAAAAAAAGCTGAGTTAGCAATACTTATTTTGAACACAGACTTTCTTTTTTTTAAATATGCCATTACAGTTGTCCTATTTCGCCCCCTTAATTCCCCTTTACCAGATTGGGGAAGTTCTCCTTTATTATTAGTTCAAATAAGGTTTCCACTTGTTGCTCTTCCTCTTCCCCCTTCTGGTACCCCTATAATCCGGATGTTGGAATGTTTAAAGATGTTCTGGAGGTTCCTAAGCCTCTCCTCATTTTTTTGAATTCTTATTTCTACATTCTCTTCTGTTTGGCTGTTTCTTTCCTCCTTCTGGTCCACTCCATTGATTTGAGTCCCAGTTTTCTTTCCATCACTATTGGTTTCCTGTGCATTTCCTTTCATTTCAATTAGTTTAGCCTTCATTTGTTCCTCTAATTTGTGACTAAAATTGACCAGTTCTGTGATTATCCTGATTACCAGTATTTTGAACTGTGCATCTGATAGTTTGGCTATTTCTTGGTCACTTAGAATTATTGGCTCTGGGGCTTTGAGTTCTTCTTGAGCCATAACGTTTTGGTCTGTTAGCACCGGTTACATATGAGAGGCAGAGCCTTAGGTGTTCACCAGGGCGGGGCAACCCAGTAGCTGGGTAGTGACGCTGTATGTGGGGGCGGAGTCAGAGAGGGGCAATGGTGGACCCCTCTGCTACTGGGGCCTGCGTGGTCTGTTTCACTGCTCACTCCTTTGCCTGGTTTATCTGCGTGTGAATATATGACCACAGTCAGCCTGCCTCCTTGAGCCCTCACTGGGTCTGCCCGTTGCCACCCGACGCCTGGGATCTGCCAACCACCACCTGCGCGCGCCTGCGTCGGACAGGCTGATTTTTCCTGCTTGACCCCGCTCCGCCTGTCGCTTGCTCCGACCCTTGTATCAGTCTGGCTGAGTGGTTCCTTGTTGTCGGACTTCTGTACAATTCCATTTTCTGTGTTTTGGTTGTGTTTTTGTTACTAAAACTTTGTTGTCTATACTTGGTTGTGCGAGGAGGCACAGTGTTTCCACCTACACCTGCATCTTGGCTGGAAGTTCTGGGCCTTTGGCATTTTAATTATGCTATGTCTTGGTGTGGGTATCTTTGGGTTCCTCTTTTTCGGAACTCTTTGCACTTCCTGGACTTGTATGTCTTCTTCCTTCACCAAGTTAGGGAGTGTTTTCTGTCATCATTTTTCAAACAGGCTTTCAGTTCCTTGCTTTCTCCTCTTCTTCTAGTACTCCCATGATATGAAGGTTGGCATGTTTAAGGTATTCCCAGATTACAGGTGACAGGGAGATTGGCTATGTGGGGAAGCTTCTATCCTGGGACTGTTTCATAGACACCAGGGATGGGAGCTCTGGTGGCCATCACAAGTTGACCAAAATAATCAGTCCCCAGTTGGATGAGGTTTCTCTTGGGACACTGTTTGTACCTGCATTTGGTCTCAGTTCTGAGAGTCCTCCCAGATGGACGGGCATCGCACCTTGGTGGAGCCGACGGGGGGTTGAGGCTGGTATGGAAGATGGCGGTGGTGACGTATAGCCATGTGCTGCCCTGCTGTCCACTTGTCTGCCCCCACTGTTGTCTTAGGTTCTCATCTTACATTGCAGTGACTGCATAGTTCACCAGCAGCTCTTACTTCAGTCCCGTTTTACCGTTGGATTAGTTTTGCTCAAACCTGCCCTTGCCCCACTCAGCCTGTAGTAATTCATTACTGCACAGTGGCCCAAGTCAGACCAAGTTTTCACAGCCTTCCGTGGTCTGGCTCCACGTTCCTGCAGTTCCTGCTGCCCGCACTCAGACACTGAGGCCTCCCAGCGCAGCCCCTCACTGTCATCCACAGACACACATGGTCAGACTTGCCTGTAACTTTATTCTGTGTGTGTGTGTTTCCCATCTCTCTTTGTCCAATTTTACTCCTTCAAGGCTCAGTGTAAGTCCCGTTTCCTATGGGATACCTCCCGATGCCCATGGCCTCACTCTTCCTTCTCTGTCTCATATTTATTCTGTAGAAATGTGTGCTTGGTTGTACCCCGTGACTCGTTTGTGCAAGAGATCAGCCGAAGCATCCTCTGCTCTTCTGGAAGAAACGTCTTGTTTCCCCAGACTCTCCCACATGACCTCTGGAAACATGAGGCCATCCTTCACTTAGGCCTGTAACCCTGTGTCTCTGTCCTTCCCTGGGACCCCCGTCTTTGTTAATCGCCTTTCCTTGCTCGCCCATCTCTTTCCCTTTACTGGGTCATCCCTTGGCAGTGAAATATTCTGATCAGCTCCCGCCTTTAACTACAACCAGCTAACTTTGCTCTGCCCCACACTCTTCCCTCGCTTCCGTCCTACTTCTCTGCTCCCCATCAGAGCAGACAGTGATGGAGCCGTCCGCACCCTGTATCTCACTTATCTTCAGTTCTCGCCCGTATTTCATCCCTCCCTCTCCCGCGAATCTGTTCTTGAGGACACCAGGACCTCTGCGCTATCGAATCCTGGTGGACATGGGGGTGCCCATCTCTGCCCCTCAGCCCCTCTGCAGTTAGCTGCCTTTTAGAACCCTTTCCTCTTGGCTTCTGTGATACCCCCCTGCCTGGTTTTCTTTCTGTCATACCGACTGCTCCTCCTCCTCTTCAGCTATTTGTCTTTATCTGTACACTCTGCTTTGGCTGCAGCATTCAGTTCTGTCTCTAGTTTTTTCTTTCCCCTCCCAATCTGTAATACTGGGAAAGCCTCAAAGTTCTTGTTCCTCAGAATGTCAGGGCTTTAAATATTGGGTGTGTGCCGATGACACCCATAGCTCCTTCCCGATCGCAGGCATGCACATCCAGCTGCTGCGTAGTGTTTCCACGTGGCTGCTGAATGGGTGTGTTGCACTTAACATCTAAAAGTTGGACATTCAAAGAACTTATAGCATGACCCATGGACATGAACAATGGTGGGGGGATTGCCTGAAAGAGACGGGTGGAGGGGGCAAAGGGGGAAAAATCAGAACAACTGTAATAGCATGATCAATAAAATGTAATTAAAAAATTAAAGTTGAACATTCAAATGCATACACATACACTCACACACACTGCCCTTCAGCCTCCCAGCCTCATTCCCTATCCCTTCCTTCTCCTTCACACTACATTGAGTGGCCCCCGTTGCTTAAGCCAGAAACACAACCATCATCCTTATTTCTGCCTTCTGCTTCTAAGACCGTCCAGTCACACCTCTGCACTGCCACCATCCTTGTCTGAGCTACCCTGATGTCCCCCCTGACTGCTGCTGTGGCTTCCTAACCCAGATCTGCCTTCTCATTCCACAACCCAGTCTGCACCGTGGAGCAGACTGCTCTTGGAAAATAGATCAGATTGTTTCGTTCCTCCTCAGTATTTTCCTTGGCACTTAGAACAAAGTCCCCACTTTCAAGGACAGTGTGTAACAGCTTTCTGCCTGTGCCTCCAGCTTTATCTTAGATTGTTTCCCCCTCACTCCTCATGCCAGGGACACTCTGGCCTTATTGCTGTGCTTGAGTCCACCAAGGTCTGTTTCACTGCAGGGCCTTTGACATGCTCATTCCTCTGTCGGGAGCACTCAGCTGGTTCCATTTCCTCCATCAAATGTCATCTTTTCTGACCAGGGTATTAATCATGTCCCTAGTTACTCCTTGTGACTCATTTATATGTGTATTGCTAACACCTCCGTCCCCACATACACAGCTCTCCTTTCTCTCAAAGCTACTAAAGGCAGGGGCTTTAGCCCATCATTGCTTGCTGGTGTAGCAAACCTAGCACAGTGTCTGAGACTGAGTTAATCCTCACGTGTTTGCTGAATGAATGATTGTTTTTTGTTGCAATTTTTCTCATGAATCCTGTGCACTCAGTGCAGTGGAATGAAATACGTTTGTTTTTTTCTATGTAGTTCGAATACTTGGAGTCTCCCAAGCTGAGCGAGAGCACATCTCCGGGGGCTGACCGACATGATGTTTTACCGGTGGCTCTCAGTGGTCCGAAGACACAGAGCCAGCCGAGGATGGCAGAACTGGTCCTCAGCCAGAAGCAGTGCGTCGGCGTCCACAGCGCATTCTGTCGCCTTGCCTGCCGAGGCGCAGGTGGTCATCTGTGGTGGGGGAATCATGGGCACGTCTGTGGCCTATCACCTGTCCAAGATGGGGTGGAAGGACATTGTCCTTTTGGAGCAGGGCAGGTAAGGATTCAGCCAGACGTGGGTCCCCCCCCTCCCCTTTCTGTGACATGGCCCCACAGGAAGCTAATCACTGTTGCTAAGTAGCATGAGAAGAATCACAGGGGGGAACACTATACTCTTTTATTTTGGCGATGTCTAAAAGCCGTGTTTTCTGGTTTCAGAGCTGGCAGATTCTGACAAAACAAGTCTCTGAAACACGCATTTATTTCAGGTTTACAAGAAGCCTTGTTCCCCTTTCTGTGATCAGGCAGCAGTGTAAACCCTGTGGGCCAAGGCCTTCCTCTAGGGGTTGGATTGCCTGCATTCTGCTCCATTTCTGGTTTTTTTTTTTTTTTTGATTCAGTAATTTATTTTGAAACAATTTGAGATTCACAGAATAATTGAGAAGGTAGGAGGGAGTTCTCACCCCCAGTTTCACTTGTTATGAATACCTTTTTAAAAATAAATTTTAAATTTATTTATCTTTAGAGGGGAAGGGGAGGAGAAAGGGAGAGAAATATCAGTGTATGGTTGCCTCTCATGCATCCCCTGCTGGGAATTGGCCTGCAACCCAGGCTTGTGCCCTGACTGTGTATCGAACTGCAATCCTTTGGTTTGCAGGCCCGCGCTCAATCCACTGAGCTATGCTAGCCAGGGCTGAACACTTTTAAAAATATTTTTTATTTATTTATTTTTGGAGAGGGGGGAAGGGAGGGAGAAAGAGAGGGAGAAAAGCATCAACATGTGGTTGCCTCTTGTCTGGCCCCCACTAGGGACCTGGCCTGTAAACCCAAGCATGTTCCCGGACTGGGAATCAAACCTGTGACCCTTTACTTTGCAGGTCCATGCTCAGTCCACTGAACTACAACAGCCAGGGCTGTTATTAACATCTTGTATCAGTGTTACTGTCTCACAACATTGTCACATTATTATTAACTACAGTTCATAGTTTATTTGAATTTTTTCACTTTTCCCTAATGTTCTTTATTTAAGACTTTTGTGTTCTATTGCCTATAGTAAACTGGACATTTTTTTAATTTAAAATTTATTTCTTAAAAAACAATACATTCACATGAACCAGCATAGAAAGTTGTCAAAGAATGTGTAAGGAAAGTCTCTCTCCTGCCCCTGGCCTCTAGCCTCAAGTTCTCCTTGCTGGAGGCCAGGCAGGTTCCTGCTGTATCAGTGCCGGTGCCTTCCATTCATGAGCACATGTATGTTCACCAGTGTATATTGGTGTATATGGGTGTTCATTTATTTTTCCCTGTTTTATACAAGTGGTAGCATTCCCTAAACACTGTTCCTCACTTTACTTTTCTCAATAGGATTGTTCTACATTGTTGCATAAAGGCTTTCTCACTCCTTTTTCATGGCTGTATAGTATCCCATCGTGTGGGTGAATTCTAATTTTGAAATCAGTGTCGTGTTGATGGACACGTAGGTTGTTTCCATCCTTCGATAGGATAGAACAGTGCTGCAGTGTGGAAGTTAAATTTGCTGCTTTCACAGACATGTGAGTCCAACTAACAGCTTTTTGGATCTGTGCTGTAGGCTGGCTGCTGGCTCCACGAGGTTCTGCGCTGGCATCGTGAGCACTGCCAGGCACTTGAGCATCGAGCAGAAGATGGCAGACTATTCAAACAAACTGTACCATCAGTTAGAGCAAGAAACAGGGATCCAAACAGGTGAGCAGGTAGTCAGTCCTTTACTGGCCTCTGTGCCGTGGACTCTCACTTGGTGCTGTGTCTGGTCCCCTGTGAACTGGCCTGGGGATTGGTGACTCAGACCTGACTTCCAGCCCCGGGGCTGCCACTGGGCAGAGTGTTACCTTGGGCAGGTCTCTTCACTTTTGTGCTGTCTTTGGTTCTGTTTTTTAGAATGAGGGCGTTCAGTCAGTATTCCAGATCCCTTTCAGGCGATGTAATCCTTATTCCGATAGGAAAGTTTTCTGAGCCATTTCCAGTGTATCTCACTCACTAAAGTGAGTGTGGAAAGTGGCGGCGGCACTGGCTGTGACAGCAGCCGGAGGATTGGAAGGTGAGGTGCTGGTGGTCTCAGCTCGACCATTGAACTTCACAAAATTGCTGGTGAGGATGTTCCTGACTGAGAGCATTCACAGATTTCTCTTTCCCTGTGGGATAGGGGTGGGTGGGCCCAGGGGGTAATAAGCTAACCAGCGCTGGAATGAGTAGGAGCTGTCCCAAGAAGAGGACGACTGACCCATGCCGTGGCCCCCTACCATCAAAGGGGGAAAGGCGGCCAGAGGCTGATCGGAGGCGGTCAGTTTGTTGTGCGGCGACGGATCAGCCAGAGGCCCGGAGCTGAGCTTGCTGCCATGGCCAGTGAAGCTGTGTGGGGAGCACACTAATCATCCCGAGTGGGTGGCCACGCCTGGTGGTGAGGTTCCAGACACTTGTGTATGTCAGAGTTTCTCTTCTGAGGACCTTGTGTAATTCACGTCACGGGTAATTCAAGACTAATCCTGACAAAGGATCGTAGCTTTGCTTTTTTTTTTTTTTGCCAACTGAAGTGGCTCTGCCGTGTGATCAGAGTGTGAGCTCAGTGTGTGGTGTGCCTCACTGGCCCATTTAGAAATTATATGACATGTGACAGTGTTTTCATTAGGGAAAGAGAGGTCTGACTTATTTGAAATTTTGGGTTATAACATTTCCACTAATACAGTTCATACTTTCATGAAGTGTACCCTCATTTATAAACTAGAGCGAGCCCATTGCCTAATAACTAGGGTTTCCTAGCCATGGAGTTGGAGAGAAGGGATGCCAGGAGAGGAGCAGGAGGCCTGGAAGGAAGAGGTGGTATATTCTCGGGCACGTCATGGGGCCAGGACTGGGGTGAAGGGAGCATGCACCCGAGGGTGACCCTGCTCAGCACAGTGCCGAGATCCAGTGCCTCCTTACCTGGCCTGCCCTGGGCGTCTGGTGCCCCTTGGTGTTGTTGGACTGGACCAGGCCTCCTGTGGAAAGGCAGGGCTCGCAGGTAAACACAGTGAAAGTATTTCCTGTTGCTTTGCTGTCTCTGGCGTTTTATTAGGGAAGATACCTGCTACTGGCAGGACAGTCAGGAAACGGTCCCTTTGGTTGGATTTAAGGATGGCAACAAGGTACTCGAATCAGGTATTACCCAGGGTTTAGTCAGAAGAGGGTCCACATAACGGCCCCAGAGATGGAGCAGCTGAGTCCCACTCCACTGGGTCAGATACTGGTGCGTTGCTGAGCCTTGCATCACTCAGCTGGTTGGATCCCAGAGGGATGAGGGTCATAGGCTTCTTTTCTGTAAGGTAAGTTAGCTTAGCGTTCTTTCTAGATCACCATCTGGAGCCCTCATTGGCCCTGACTGCTCCTTGATGCCTCCGGAGCAGTGAGGAAGTCTGGTGAGCCAGAGTAGGGGGTCGCCCTCAGGCTCTCGCCCCCTAGTGGTTCACCTGTGGCACAATGACAGGTGGCCAGGGGCCTCCATGGAGAGGCCTCCCGTCTGGCGTTTGTGCGGGTGTGCCCTGCCGTGGTCGTTTCCTTGAGTGGACGGCCATTGAGCCATGGATACAGATGA
The DNA here is from genome assembly GCF_014824575.4 of Sturnira hondurensis. Lineage (NCBI taxonomy): Eukaryota > Metazoa > Chordata > Mammalia > Chiroptera > Phyllostomidae > Sturnira > Sturnira hondurensis. Next base: position 2,319,216 of record NW_028087376.1, on the reverse strand, counting down.
GGTGACACGTGTGCCGCTTGCTTAGATGGCCCTGATGGTCCACTTACTTGAGGTGCACGTTAGTTGCCTGTCAGAGCACTGTGCGACACCGAGGCCTCGTCCCGACCGTGAGGGTTGGTGTCTGCAGGGCTGCGGGGTGAGTGTGGTGGTGACTGAGTGTAGCCGTCTGAAAGTTTATAATCTTTGAGAGTATTTCATGTATTGCTGCATCTTATAATGAGGGTCATTCTTTTGCAGCTGAAATAAACCTAGATTTAGGGAGATTGAGCCAATTTTTTAACTCAGTGATAATACAATTTTAAAAAATAGTGGGTTAAAAGGAACATATACAGTGGTAGTTTCCTATATCCAGTCTATAGTAAGTATAAAATAACTCTGAACCTTTTCTTTCTCTCAATGTGAAATCCAGAGTGTGAGTAGCCCACAAATCATCGGAGTAGTCTGGTAAATTGATTTTAAACACCGTTCTCTGAAATTCCAGTCCTCTAAACTGAGACATTCTTGTCATGTCAGTGAAGGGTATATTTACCTGAGGATTTCAACAGAAATTAAGAATATAAACTGTTCTCCCTGTACTTCCTTTGAAAAGAAACTGATTGATTCAACTCTTTCTTCATAAGAAGTGAGTCATCACATTTTAGGAGGATTGTCACTGACCCATGTGTAATAGTGGTTGTGTCAGTGATTTGTGATCACAAACCAGCAGGAGGCAGTGTAGAGGCCAGGGCCCCACAGACGGCACTTCGGGGGAACAGAGCCTTCTGGCCTGGATGCTCTGCACTTGAAATTCAGGTGATCGCCAGCCATTCACCTGCTTGCCCAAGGCTGAGTATCCCAGGGATCTGATGGGCTGAGCTTAGGTCGCATACCTGTTGGCTGTCCTGGGGAAGGAGATAGGGTTCCATCCCCTATCTGATGTCGTGAGCTGTCTTCACCAAGGGCTACACTCCCACCAAAACTAGGGGAAGAAAATCTAAAAAGAGTGAAGAATATGGGTTCCCTTCCTCCCCAATAGTTTTTGAGCAGTGGCATCTTTTATTTTTTTTAAGAATGATTTTGTGTGCATTAAAGTCTCATTTGATCCTCACACAACTCAGAGCTGAGAATGTGTGGAGGACGGCCCCCCAGGACTCCTCACAGGCCTTCTCCCTCACAGTCTCATGGGCTCGCCTCTCCCCCACCCTGCATTTTTCCTGGTCTGAGTCTGGGCTAATTTTCCTGCAGGCTACGTGAGGACCGGCTCCATCTTTCTGGCCCAGACTCAGGACCGCCTGATCTCCCTGAAGCGCATCAACTCAAGGCTGAAGTACGTATGAGGCTAGAAGGCACTCCTGGCTTTACTGTCACACTGACCTCTGCCAGAGGGCCAGTGAATGTCATTGTCCCCTTGTGTTCTGTGGCAGCGTCATAGGCATCCCTTCCGAGATCATCTCCCTCAAGAAAGTGGCTGAACTCCACCCTCTCCTCAATGTGCACGACCTGGTGGGGGCCATGCATGTCCCCGAGGATGCAGTGGTGTCCTCTGCCGATGTGGCTCTTGCCCTGGCGAGTGCTGCCTCCCAGAATGGTAAGCAGGTTTGGGATTAGGAGGCAGAGGTTGTGCAAGGGCGTGCCTCACAGGAGGCAGCGATGCCCACTCAGCTACCATTTTGTACACTGGCTCCTTCTGTTTTAATATACTATCTGTTAATATTTTTCCTCGGGGCCACATTTTTCTTATTAAAGTTCTAAGGAACGGCTCTTATTACTGATGTAGTACACTTCAGACTTAGGGGACTCTTTTCAGCCACTGAACTTGAGAAGCTCCAAGGTTAGAACACACCTTGGAGATTTAACCCACAGCTTGGATCGCATCCTGGGTTTGGAGAAATGAGGGGAGGACACGCCAGTGTCTGTGGTGGTGTGCGCTTTGATTCACGATGGGGCAGATTGGTGTTTAAGGGGCTCTGAACAACTTCTCCCCTCTTACCATTCCTGGAATGGAACTGTGCACTGAAGTCGTTACTAAATTTGCCTGCTGTTTTTAACCTTGGGAAAGTCTCATTTACAGTCTCAGGATGTGGTTCCTGGGAGTTCTCTTTTCTGAAATTAAAGCATCGACCCAGCCTTTTCAGTGTTTCCTGAGAGTTGGGAATCGGCTGCAGAGGCCTTGGTTCTGGAACATCGGAGGTTCGAGTTCGATGTTCCCACTCTTTCTTTACCTTCGAACAGGGGTTCAGATCTACGACCGGACGAGTGTTCTTCACGTGATGGTCAAAAAAGGTGAAGTTACTGGCGTGGAGACAGATAAAGGGCAGATCGAATGCCAGTATTTTGTCAACTGTGCTGGTCAGGTGGGTTAGCAACAAAGGGGGTCTCTGGTTTTCTCACCTTTTACCTCCGGGACTTTTTTGGTGTAGAGACTTAAGATTCTCTGGTGACAAACTAAACAGATGTCGGGGCCCACACCGTTTCTAGTGTGGGCTGGAGGACTCGGGGTTCTCGTCCTCCCCATCAGAAACCCCAGCCTTCCCTGCAGCAGAGCCCGTGACCTGCCTCCTGCCTGGGGGCATGGTGCTCTCCTGCCAGGAGGGCTGGGAAGCACTTGGGTGTTGACATAAATTTTTGGCATTGGGTTTTTCCATGGTGTTTTATTTCATTCTTTAACATAGCAAATAAAGTGTTAGGCTGTTTTATTGTGAACTCAGGAGCATGGGTTCCGTTTCCAGAACACTAAGCTGCTTTTGCTTTTAAGACACATTGGTCCTTTCCGTTCAAAGTGATCTAGGAATACTTCCTGCCTTGGGAAGTTCCTCGTGATTGGTACTTGGGGGTTGTAGTTGAGGCCAGGCATTTTGTTAAAAGGCCTCATTTGCTCCCCGTGAGCTCCTGTTAATAGCTGCTAAGTCTGTCTATCTTTGAGCTAAAAGTAAGTTTTATGGTTTAAAAAGTCTAGTATTGCTACCCATCCAAATAAGTAAACTACCGCAGGCTGACTCTTGGTTTCCCACACCTGACGTTGTAGCGAGAGCACACACGAGCCACTTGAAATTAAACTCTTTTCAAGCGGCTGAACTTGCTCATTTTTCTTATTGTTCCTCTTCCACCCACAATCAATCTGTCCATTTGTAGTGGGCATACGAGCTGGGTCTGGCCAACGAGGAGCCGATTAGTATCCCGTTACATGCCTGCGAACACTTCTACCTCCTGACTCGCCCCTGGGAGACCCCTCTGCACAGCAGCATGCCAAGTGAGGACCTGCGCTTCGTTTTCAGTCTCGTTTCCTTGCCCCTGTCCTGTCTTCTAAAAAGGAAGACTTTCTGCTAAGGATGGAACATGCCCAAAAGAGTCTTATGTTTTCTAGAGCATGCCACGGGGAGGTGGCCCAGTTCTGACTTTTCCTTAAGAATGCTTTATGAAAGGATGGCCAAAACGGGCATTCCACTTAAGCAGTTTTTTCCCCCTGCAAGCTAACTGTAGTCCCAGACAGAAGTCTAAATTGATAATATTTGAAATTAACCTAGAGTTTTAGACTTGAATGCTGGACATTGTAGGAATGTCACGGGTGAGCTGTAAACTCAGGATATTTGGTGACCCTGCGTGTGGAGGAGAGGGTTTGATTCCTTTTAAGGTCTGAGTCCCTGGAATGGGCTTGGCAGTCCCCGTCTCAGGCTTTTTGTGGCGCAGGGGCTGTTACGTGGCCTGGTGGTCAGGACTAGGCAAAGCTTCTAAACCCCTGACCCGGGAGGGGTAGTCAGAGAGATGGTCTCCACCACCAGTCTGACGGGGAGAATCTCCCAGAAGACCTGGAAGGATGTTGTAAAGCTGTGGTGTCCACTGTGCTCACGGGGTGCTGCGTGGTTAGTAAAGCCAATAGCGGGTGTTTCTGCTTCACTGTTTTCTGTCCATTTAGCAAGATGGCTCACCTCTAACCCCGGATTTTCTCTTCTCCCCACTCCCTTGTCATTTCTCTTTCTTAGCTATCATGGATGCTGATGGCAGAATTTATATTCGGAACTGGCAGGGTGGCATCTTGTCTGGAGGCTTTGAGAAAACCCCGAAACCAATTTTCACTGAGGGCAAGAACCAGCTGGAGATTCAGAATCTGCAGGAGGACTGGGATCACTTTGGTGTGTGAACTAGATAGCATTAGTAATGCCCTGTGCTCGTCTAAGGTGGTACATTTTTCAAAGCGTTTTCAACAATAGCACGCTCTTCCATCCTTTTAACAGCCCACTGTGGAGGTTACGGAGGGCAGGCCGCAGAGTTTGCCTGGGCTCAGGACAGTTACTGGGTAGCGGAGTCAGAAGACTAAGTCTTGGTTAGTGGGCTTTTGGCTTATTATTGAACTAAAATAACTGCTGAAATTTTAGACTAGGAGGAAACATTTTCATAGGGTTTCTTATAAAATTAAAGATATTTTTAGAAGAATTATTAATATGGTTTACTCAATTTTATAATTTTAATTTTATGTATTGAATAGTTAATATAGTCACATGATTCCAAATTTAAAAGATATTAAAGGGTCTATGCTGAAGAGTTTCCTTCCCATTCTTAATAGATTTTTTTCAAGATAATCTTTTTATTGTGGGAAACTTCAAACTTTTACAAGTGGAGAACACAGCATGAGGAAACCCCACCCACCAGCCAGCTCTGGTCCAGTGTCACCTGTGTCACTGCCCCACCAGACCGCTCCCAGGTGACGGAGTGCCTATGGGCTGAGCATCTGTCTTTGCAGCTGTTCCCGCTTTGGGAGCCTGCCCTTTCATGGCATCTCTCTTGATGCCACGTGGGAGCCTCAGCACTGAGCCCCTCGAGGTCCTTATCTGTGCCCACGTGCGTCATCTCTGCCACAGCCCCTTGCCTTTCCATCCAAAGAGTATCTCCCTTCTCAGTCGTCGAGCCAAGCACTTCGTAGGTGTGTCCCGTGATCCCATCGAGGTTTCTGCGTTCTGGTCAGTGGCCCAGCTGGCTCTTCCAGAAGACCTCTCCCAAGAGATTCTGTGGCAGGAGAAGGGGGTTGGAACTTTGGAATTCCCTGAAGCTGAGGACTCGTTTGGCTTTGTTTTTATTGCCCAGAGCCCCTGCTGAGTTCTCTCCTGCGTAGGATGCCCGAGTTGGAGACCCTGGAGATCATGAAGTTGGTGAACTGCCCCGAGACCTTCACGCCGGACATGAGGTGCATCATGGGCGAGTCTCCTTTGGTGCAGGGCTACTTTGTCCTGGCGGGAATGAACTCTGCTGGCCTTTCATTTGGCGGGGGAGCTGGCAAGTAAGTCCTTCTCACTCACGCTGAGCCTGATGGGCTTCTTCCTTTCTGGAATCACTTGCTAAAATGGCATGTAATGTATTTGATCTGGTATGGTAGTAGTAAGAAGATACATGTAATTTTCCCGTCCTTCAAAATAATTACCAGGGAAGGGCTCTCCTGATATTCCTGAAATGTCATTGTTCAAAATGTCTTTGGGACTCCTCTTTTGGAGGTGGCCACAGAGACTGTGGGAGGGATATTTCTGTGCACTCTTTCAGCTGTGACAAATGCAGGTCCTTGGAGTATGTATTTGAATTTAGAAATGTCCACGTGAGCCCTGGCTTACGTAGCTCAGTGGGTTGAGCACGGGCCTGCGAACCACACAATCACGGTTCAAATTCCCAGTCAGGGCACATGCCTGGGTTGCAGGCCGGTTCCCAGCGGGGGACTTGGGAGAAGCAGCGATACATTGACATTTCTCTCCTTTTCTCCTTCCCTTCCCCCCTAAGATAAATAAATAAAATCTCTTTAGAAAAAAAGAAATATCCATTTGAGGAGAGATAGATGATCATGCTGAGTATTACAAGTTTTAATTTGAAAAGCAGGTACTAATAAAAACTAAGTAAGTGGCTCATGAAAAGACCAGTACTGTGTGATTCACTTGTATGAGAGACTTACACTAGTGTAATTCACAGAGACCGACAGTAGAAAGGCGGATGCCGGGAGCTGGGCAGGGAGGGATTGGGGGATGATTGGTTAATGGATGAAGAGGCTCAGTCTGGGAAGATGAGCAGTAGTGAGCAGTAGTGCCCACTCAGGTAGGCAGTGGTGAAGGTTGCACAATAATGTGAATATACTTAATGCCATTGAACTTTACACGGAAAGTGGTTAAGGTGGTCAATTTATGTTACTATATATCTACAATTAAAAGGTTGTTTGCTTTTTAAACTAATGTGACATTTTTCTGGAGTGAATTGTAGAATGGCTCTGAAAACAGTTACGAAAGTGGAGTTACGAAAACCTTTGGTGCAGAGGAGGTGTAGTCAGATGGTTGCGTACCTTCCTGAGCAGGCTGTTTCACAGGAAAAAACACATTGGGTGTATGAAGGAGAAGGCATTTGTATATGTTTTAGTCTTATGTTTTCCTAGACGTGCCTGTGTCTTAAACATTTTTCTGGGGAACCTTATCATTAGGGCTGGAACCCTTGTAGTGGTCTTGCGAGAGCGGTGGTAGAAGGTCCAGGTCGGCCTCTCCCAGAGCAGGTGGGCAGGGTACCCAGAATCGCCAAACCGGCTCCTGACAAGATAGGACATTTGATCCTGTTGGTTCTTGATTCCTGGTTCAGTGTGGAAAGTATCACACCTGAGGCCCAACAACTGTCATCCTCCCACCCCCCAAACAGGTACCTCGCTGAATGGATGGTGCATGGCTATCCCTCAGAGAGCGTCTGGGAGTTGGACCTGAAGCGTTTCGGAGCCCTGCAGAGCAGCCGCACCTTTCTGCGCCACCGGGTCATGGAAGTCATGCGTAAGTGAAGCTTTATCCCAGTCGCACCTGCCTGCAGGTGCGGTCCTTGGTTCCGTTCTCATTGAAAGGGACAGGTTTTTCCTCAGTTCTTAATAAATGCTTCAAGCTGAGCTTCCAGTGTTTGACTGTTTCAGGCCCGTGTTGGGGACGTTGTGCTCCATGTGATAGTTATAGGCCATTTTCTCTTATGGGCATTGTAGCTGTTTACTTCCAGGGGCAGGGGGCCAGAGGGACTTACAGGTGGGAGTTCCTGCCAGGTTCTGGCAGCAGCTGCTTTCATGTTCCCAGCCTGCTTCCCACTGTGCCTGGGAAGACTCCCTTTGCCACCGTGAGTGCCCGCAGGCTCCACGGGCTCTTTGGGACCATGGTTTGCTCTCCAAGGCAGAGAACTTGCCAAAGTAGTCTCAAAGCTTCAGGCTTCTCTGAGTGATTTTTCTCATGAATCCATAATATGCTGGTAAGATGGGAAACCACTTCTCATGTATGTAGAAAACATACATTCCTGCTGTCTTTCTTCTTTTTCTTACTTCCCTCCATCTTGGAAGGATCGGTCTCTTCGTTTTAACTGGCTACTCTGCCTTGTTTCTCATTTATTTTCTAGCTTTTGTATCAGGAATTGAACCAAATCAGATTGTCATTTCATTTTTCTTATACTGAGGAACTATTTTCAGACTTTACCAAAATATGTCTAAATATTTTGGATCTATTTATGCTCAGGACGAAGTCTCTGTATTGGCTGTAACCACCACTCTTTATTAAGAACAAACTGCTGGCTTAGTAGCTGGAGGTTCCCTTCATGGCGGGCACTCGGCTGACCCGTAACACCTGCATGGCTCGCGTCGGAGCGCCTGCTGTTAGAGGGGTTAGAGGCCTTGGCAGCAGCGTGTGTGACTGCTGAGCTTCTTTAATTATTAGCAAGTGCTATAGTTAAAATGTTGAACTGTTGTAAGTCTAGATGTCCCTATCCATAGTTACTGTAGAACCTGTGCAAATCATAACTGAGCTTGAATTTCTCCTTATTAATAACATGTTTGGTGGCACTTCCTGATTCTCATAAAACAGAAATTGCAGGCATGACAGAAAGTGGGGAGGGGGAAAGCAGAACCTAAAAATACCAGAGATTGACAAATCGTCACAACATGAGAAAACCTGCATGCTGTCCTGATTTTTAATCTCCCAGCCTCCCCCACGACCCGTCCTAAGCACCTCCTGTGTGGAATGGGTGAGGTCAGGTCTTCTCTTTGGAAGGGACTAGATATCATACTCTTTCTGGCTGTTTTACTCATTGCTCTTACAGATTGGACATTAGGAGAAATGAATTCTGACTCTAGCTTTGTTATGTGAATAATGTCACTGGGACAATACTATGCAACCTGTCAGATTTCAGAGCCACCAATTCAAGGTATGCTATGTGCCATTTCACTTCAGAAATGGGTTAAACATTAGAGAGGAAATGTCTGTATGGGTCTGAGATCCCGACAACATAAGCATTGTAAAGAAGCAAGTGCCATTTTTTTGCACTTTGTAAACATCTGTGACCCCCTCAATATCACCTTCATCTCTCCTGTGGAGCTTAGCAAACTTCGAAACTATGACTTTTCTCCCATTGTTTCTCCCTACTAATTTGGAACCATGATTGTGGACAGAGATGTAGAGTTGTTGTGTGACTCATAGCTGTGTAACTGCGGAGGGTGACACTGACTCTTGCAATATCGTTCTTCTGGAGCACACCTGTGGTGCTTGCTCCTGTTTGGCAAATTGGGCTGCATTAGCCTGGAATGCTCTGTTGAAAAGGACCAGCTCCCGAGACTAGTGGATAGTAGGCACTCAGCTCTGTGGTTGGGCTTTCATAGACTGTTCCGATCTGTCCTAGCTCTGCTGTATGATTTGAAGGTTCCCCGCTGGGACTTCCAGACGGGGAGGCAGTTACGCACATCTCCTCTCTATGACCGACTGGACGCACAAGGAGCCAGATGGATGGAAAAACATGGATTTGAGAGGCCAAAGTACTTTGTGCCACCAGACAAGGGTAAACGGCACATTTTTATTTTTATTTATTATTATTTTTAAAAACTTTTTATTCAGCCCTGGCTGGTGTAGCTCAGTGGATTGAGCACAGGCCTGCGAACCAGAGGATCGCGGTTCGATTCCCAGTCAGGGCACATGCCTGGGTTGCAGGCCAGTTCCCAGCAGGGGAGTCACGAGAGGCAACCGTACATTGATATTTCTCTCCCTCTCTCCTTCCCTTCCCCTCTAAAGATAAATAAATAAAATCTTTATAAAAAAACACACAAAAAACCCTTTTATTCATTTATCTTTAGAGGGGAAGGGAAGGAGAGAGGGAGAGAAATATCAATGTACGGTTGCCTCTCGTGACTCCCCTGCTGGGAACTGGCCTGCAACACAGGCATGTGCCCTGACTGGGAATCGAACAGCGATCGTGTGGTTCGCAGGCCTGTGCTCAATCCACTGAGCTACACTAGCCAGGCACATTTTTATTTTTGCTTACTTTTTTCTTGCCCAGAGAATTAATAAAACTTATTTTTAAATATATATAGCTAGAATTTGTTCCTGGAAGAAAATAATAAAAACCTGTTATATTAAACTAGACAGGGAGATCTCCCTCACCGCCAGTATAAGTCCCCTCCTTTTCTCTCTCCCTTTTGTTCTTCTGTTCTGTAGACCTCCTGGCATTGGAGCAGAGCAAGACTTTCTATAAGCCAGACTGGTTTGACATTGTGGAGTCTGAAGTCAAGTGCTGTAAGGAAGCTGTGTGTGTCATTGACATGTCCTCTTTCACAAAGTTTGAAATAACAGTACGTATTTGGGAACCAATATAACAGACTAGGAAACGGTGCATATTTATTGAATGCCTTCTTTTTTCATGTCTCCTCAAAACTGATTCTTTAAGAACTCTGGTATATTTTAATGTCTTGTCTTTTTTTTAAAGATTTTATTTCTTTTTAGAGAGAGGGGGAGAGCAAGAGAGAGAAGCATCAGTGTGGTTGCCTCTTGTGTGCCTGCAACCCAGGCATGTGCCCTGAGTGGGAATTAAACTGGCAACCATTTGCAGTCTGGCATGCAATTCACTGAGGCACACCAGCCAGGGCTGATTGAATTTTCTTAGTAAGTCACATTGCCCATCAGACTATGTTACCAGCCAAATGATCTTGTGCTCTTTCTGCTTTGTTTTCTAACTCTACAGTCCACTGGAGATCAGGCATTGGAAATTCTACAGTACCTCTTCTCCAATGACCTTGATGTGCCTGTGGGCCACATCGTGCACACTGGCATGCTCAACGAGGGTGGAGGCTATGAGAATGACTGCAGCATAGCACGCCTGAACAAGCGCAGGTGAGGTCAGCTGCCACTGTCAGCGCCCTCCAGCACTGGTTCCCTGAGGGTCCTGTGGCAGAGCAAAGCACCCAGCTCACTCTTTCAGGAAACCAGAAGTAAACCGAAGACAAAAATGTTATTATCTCATGACCAGTTCATTAGCAGCCCAATACAAAAAGAAATCACTAGGAAAAAAAAGAAAAAAACTCAACAGATTATGTAAAACTCAATGCAAAAAATTAGTTGCCCTACTGGGAGATGTCTTATATTAGTAGGGCTATATAGTAACAGAAGTCAGTCTCCCGTTTTTCCTTATGTGGTGTGTATCCTAGGATTCTGTGCTACTGGCTCACTCTGAAAGCTAAGAGCTCATGTGCCAGTGTTCTACTTACTGATTTGAAACTAGCTGAGAACTTGATTGCTTCCTGATCCCATTTTCTGCTACCTGGTTTTGATTACTTGTGGGTCTCACTTTCAGCTTCTTCATGATTTCTCCAACTGACCAGCAGGTCCACTGCTGGGCCTGGCTTAAGAAGCACATGCCGCAGGACAGCAATCTGCTTCTGGAGGATGTCACCTGGAAATATACTGGTATTTCCCTCTGGGGGTCCTCTGGGGTCAGCTGCGTGAGGACAAGCCAGGTGCTCCAGCTGTGTCAGAATGAGAAGCATCGGAGGAGGCTCTCTGGTGATAGAAAGTTGATCTCTAATACTTCCCCTTCTCTTTCCAGTGAAGCATGGGATGAGTTCTTTAATCACTGTTTTGTTCACCACTGTGTCCCCTACAGACAGCATGTGGGAATGCAAATATTGGTTGAATGAATGTGTAAATAATTTTTACTTTTTCTTCATTTGTTTTGTTTTTTAGAATTTAAAGCATTTTTATATCATCTATTATTTTCAAAATCTCCCCTTAACTTTTTTTTTTTTTTTTGAATTCTCCCTCAAGGACATGCTTATTGACTTTAGAGAGAGAGGGAGAAAAACATTGATGTGAGAGAGAAACATTGACCAGGGACCAAATCCATAACCTAAGCATGTACCCTGACTGGGAGTCAAACCTGTGACCTTTCGGTTTACAGGACAGTGCACCAACCAACTGGGCCACACCAGCCAGGGGCAGCTTTGCCTTTTTTTTTTTCCTCCAAGATCTTATTTATTCTAGAGGGGAAGGGAGGAAGAGAGGGAGAGAAACATCATTGTGTGGTTGCCTCCAGTGTACCCCCTTACCAGGGATCTGATCTGGCCTGCAACCCAGGCATGTTCCCTGACCGGAAATTGATCCAGCGACCCTTTGGTTCACAGGCTGGCGCTCAATCCACTGAGCCACACCAACCAGGGCTTTTTAGTGAATAATTTTTAAGGATGAGTTAAATTTTTTATCTCATTTGTTGTTAGGGGAGCAGCCCTCCTCTAATGCCACCCCATTCCATGTCTGGCCCCCCCATCTACTCTCCTTAATCTATTCCTGCCGCTCACCCCACCAGGCCCTCATTCTCAACCCATCATATCAGCAAATATGATAAACTCTTGCTACCAGATTGGCAAACTACAGAATCTTCTTGAGCCAAGGCTGTGTTCAGGCCCGTAGGAGGATAGCTGACGTGCAGTTAGCACAAGCTGCTGTCACAAATGTGACAGAGTCCAGAGAGACTGGGCAGCTCCTCTCAGGGCTCTCCTCCCAGTCCTGATTTGGGATTGGGGCTTAATCCATCATGTAGCCACACTGGGAAGGTGGAATGGGAAGGTGCAGGGAATGGGAAATGCAGGGCGGTTATGCTGGCCCTGTAAGTGGGCTCCTGTCCCACTGGCCAGGTCTTGGTCTCATGATCCCATCTGACTGCAAAGGAAGCTATGGAATGAATGTGGCCTTCCTGTGTCCCCAGGAAGAGGAAACTCTAGTTGGGCAGACCCTCTCATGCCCGCATTCAGCATTTAGCAGGCTTGTCGAGAGGCGTGTATCTGCCAGAATCAGGTACTCCTTGGCTTGCCTAAGTAATGGGACGTGTTCCTGGTCTTGCCACCCAGGCCTGGTCGTAGGTGAGCAAGTGCACAACAGACCTTTCTCATTAGCTCGGCTGTTTACCTGGAGCAGCCAGACATCCCTTATTCTTTTCTGTTTAGCCCTCAATCTGATCGGTCCTCGAGCCGTGGATGTGCTGTCCGAGCTGTCCTATGCGCCCATGACTCCAGACCACTTCCCGAGTCTCTTTTGCAAGGTAGGTGCTAGTGAAGTTCTGGTTTCTAAGTGGGTCAGGGGTGTCTTTTACAGATGGCAATCACAGGTTCTTACTGTGTTGTTAACACCCCCAAAGTGTGTTGCCTTTATTAAGTAAATAAAATGACAAAATAAATTCCTTTGTTTTTCACCCCTCCAGGTCTCCTTATTAGTAAGCATTAGGATGCATTTGAAGTGGATTTAGCTTCTGTGAATATCAATTCTATATGTCTATTTTTTCCTATAGCAGTAGATTAAAATTCTAAGTTACAGGGTTACACTGAAGATGTGTGGGTCAGGTCCTCCTCTCCGTGCAGGGCTTCCTCTTTCTCACCCCTAGAGCTGCAGGAGCTTCTGTGTTTGTGGCATCGTCAGGTACTAATGGTGTAGGTGGATCCCTAAACAACCTACCTGATTTTCTTTCTTACACTCAGCTATAGTTGCTGAATTGTAACTGAATGAGAGAAATAACTGAATATTCTCTAGGCAGTGGCTGATTTGAAGTCCTAACAGACAGGTGTTTTTGTCAACCTGTCATAGCAGCTTGCCAGTTACTGAGAGAGGCTCTTTGCAATTCAGACCAAGTTGGGATCCACCTACTAAGGGATTTTAGTTTTCCTTTTTCTCTGTGGCAGAGCGAAAGCAACAGGAAACTCACTGGTACCCATTAGTGACTCCTTCACAGCACCTGCATGGCTTCTGTGGGGAGCCATCTGCCATGTGTGTTCTGCAGAGTGCCATGTGACGTTGGGCGTCCCGTGGCAAGTTTGTTTTACTGCCATCTGGGACTTAGCTCCTTCCTGTGTGGGAACAGTAACTGAGACAGAGGTAACCGAGCTGCCGTGAACATGTTTTGAACATCAGAAGCCTGGCCTCAGACCCCAGGGCAGCAGGCCAACCATGTTCTGTGCATATCAGGCATCACCTTTTGTGGGCAGGGGCCCCGGACTGTCTGCTGAGACCCACCAAGGGGACATCTGCTCCCTGACACACCTGACTAAAACAAATCTTGAACAGGACTTTGCAGAAAGTACTATTTCATGCTTGTCAAAGACTTCGCCTCCACTGCCTATCAGCAGCTTGGTGAGCGCTCCTGAAATGGAGGGTAGAAGAGAAGAGACCTTGTGGAGGCCGTGCTCCACCCCTCATGACCTGGCCCCCTGGAAACAGACCGCTCTTGAGGATGAAATTCTTTCACTTGCCTGTCTCTCTTTCAGGGTCAAAGGGTGCAGAGCTGAAGGTATCCATCCCACTTCCATCAGAGTTTTGACACTGACTCTCCCTTTGTTTCCACAGGAGATGAGCGTGGGCTATGCCAATGGGATCCGGGTGATGAGCATGACCCACACGGGAGAGCCGGGCTTCATGCTTTACATTCCCATAGAGGTAAGCAGCACAGAAGGAAGGTGCGGCTTCTGTCCCACACCTTGCTGAGCACTGGCCGGGCTGCAGAGCCGTGTCTGATTGCATCTTGGTCATTGAACGGGCTGCACTAAAGAAATTTTAACACTGTAAAGTTGTTTACTTTTTAAAAAAATATTTATTTTCAGACGGAGGGGAAAAAGGGAGAGAAACACCAATGTGTGGCTGCCTCTTGCACAGCCCTACTGGGGACCTGGCCTGCAACCCAGGCATGTGCCCCGACTGGGAATTGAACTGGCGACCCTTTGGTTTGCAGGCCGGCACTCAATCCATTGATACACACCAGCAAGGGCTAAGTTACTTTTTCTGAATAGATAATACATTCACATGGTTTAAAAATAAAATCCAAAATATTCAGTTCTACCTGACCAGTTCCCACCAACTGCCAAAAGTGATCTAGTTTTTACGTCATGTCAGAGATTTTTGAGCATATAGAAGGAAGTTCAAGACGTATTTTAACCCTGTTTTTAGAATCACAAACAGAAACATACTGTTATTTCTTTTATTTCTCTAACAATTTATCTTAGAGATCTTTTCCTAGGACTACCCAAAAAGAGCTTCCTCCTTTTTCTTTCCTTTGTTTTTTAATAGTGGCATAGTATTCTATCACATAGTTGAATCAATTTATTTCATCAGTCTGGGGAGAAATGTCCCATTTCTTGGGACATTTGTCCCATTTCTAATAGGCATTTATGATGTTTCTAGCCCTTTGCTATTATAAAAAATTGCTCACTGTACAAGTGTCTTTTTGCTCTGGCCAGTGTAGCTCGCTTGGTTAGAGTGTTGTCCCATGGACCAAAGGGTCACAGGTTTGATTCCCAGTCGGGGCATATGCCTAGGATATGGTGTCAGCCCTGGTTGGGGTGGGTACGAGAGGTAACCAATCAGTGTTTCTCTTACTTCAGTGCTTCTTTCCCTCTCCCCCCCCTCCTTCCCTTCTCTCTAAAATCAGTAAGCATGTTCTCGGGGAGGGGAAAAAAGTGTCTTTTTCCTCATTGTATGTACCAGCATGTGGAGATGCCAAAATTTAGGCTAATAGGTACAAAATAGTTCATCAGTTCAGTTTTTAAAAAAAATATATTTATCTTTAGAGAGGGAGAGAGAAACATGGATGTGTGAGAGATCCATCAGTTGGTTGCCTCTCACACACCTCCATGTGGGGACCTGGCCTGCAACCCAGGCACGTGCCCTGACTGGGAATAAAACCAGCAAACTTTTGGTCCACGGGCTGGGTCTCAATCCACTGAGCCACACCAGCCAGGGTATCAGTGCAGGTTTTTGTTTTTTGTTTTTAAGATTTTATTTATTTATTGGTAGAGAGAGGGGAAAGGAGAGAGAAAGAGAGGGAAAGAACATCAGTGTGCAGTTGTCTCTCACGTGCCCCCAATTGAGGATCTGGCCCAAGCCCAGGCATGTGCCCTGACTGGGAATCGAACCTACGACCCTTTGGTTCGCAGGCTGGTGCCATGTACAGAGCCTACACAGTTCTGTCCACCCATTCTCCACTTGTTCTCTTCTGATCTTATCTGACCCGTCTTCTCTGCCTCTCACTTCCTGCTAGTCTTTGAACGTGCTAGACTGCCTCCCTTTCTCCTCCCGTTCCCCTCCCCCTGGCACATCCTTTTCTCCCTCCAGACCGATACTCCCAAGCTCACAGGCGTACCTGCTTCAGGTGGTACTCACGTCACCTTCTTGATGACAGTATTTAAACTTGCAGTCCGACACCCAGTTCTCCCTATTCACCTTCTGTGTTTTATTTTTCTCCACGGTGCTTACCATTGTCTAATAAGATTTATTTTGTTCTTCGGGTTACACATTTAAATGTTAGTTCCCTGATGGCAGAGGTATTTATCTGTTTTAACTTTTATATCCCCAGGACATTAGAGAAGTACTTGGCATAGAGAAATGCTTAACACATGTTGTATGAATGAATGTTCTGGCCCTGTCCATTGTCCGTTTCTGTATATAATTATTGATCTTTTTGTGAGTTTTTAGGCATTCTCTCAGTCCTTGCCATTGAGTTGTACATTTTTTAAAAATGTTTTATTGGTTATGCTATTACAGTTGTCCCATTTCTTTTCTCCCCTTTAGTCCCCTCTGCCCTGCACCCCCCTCCCACCAGCACTCCCCTACCTTAGTTCATGTCTGTGGGTTGTACACAGTTCTTCAGCTTCTCTGTTTCCCATACTATTCTTAACCTCCCCGTCTGTTTTGTACCTACCATTTACACGTATTCCCTGCACGTTTTCCCCAATCCTCCCCCTACCTCTCCCCGCTGGTCTAACCCTCCATGTGATCTCCATTTCTGTGATTCTGTTCCTGTTTAGTTGTTTGCTTAGCTTGTTTTTGTTAGGTTCAGTTGTTGGTAGTTGTGAGTTTATTTTATTGTTCATATTTTTTATCATCTTTTCTTTAGGTAAGTCCCTTTAACATTTCATATAATAAGGGCTTGGTGATGATGAACTCTTTTAACTTGCCTTTACCTGGGAAGCACTTTATCTGCCCTCCATTCTAAATGAAAGCTTTGCTGGATAGAGTAATCTTGGCTGTAGGTCCTTGCCTTTCATGACTTCAGATACTTCTTTCTAGCCCCTTCTTGTCTGTCTGCAAAGTTTCTTTTGAGAAACCAGCTGATAGTCTTAAGGTAACTCCTTTGTAGGTAACTCTTTCTCTGGCTGCTTTTAAGATTCTCTCCTTATCTTTAACATTGGCTAATGTAATTATGATGTGCCTTGGTGTGTGCTTCCTTAGGTACAACTTCTTTGGGACTCTGTGAGCTTCCTGGACTTCCTAGAAGTCTATTTCCTTTGCCAGATTGGGGAAGTTCTCCTTCATTATTTTTTCAAATAAGTTTTCCATTTCTTGCTCCTCTTCTTCTGGCACCCCTATGATTTGGATGATGGAACATTTAAAGTTGTCCTGGAGGTTCCTAGCCTCTCCTTTTTTTTTTTTAATTCTTGTTTCTTCATTTTGTTCTGGTTTGAATGCTTACTTCTTCCTTCTGTTCCAAACTATTGATTCGAGTCCCGGTTTCCTTCCCATCACTGTTGGTTCCCTGTGCATTTTCCTTTCTTTCACTTTTCATAGCCTTCACTTCTTCCTCTATTTTGTGTTCATATTCAACCATTTCTGTGAGTATCCTGATCACCAGTGTTTTGAACTCTGTATCAGGTAGGTTGGCTATCTCTTCATCGCTTAGTTGTCTTTTCTGGAGCTTTGATCTGCTCTTTCACTTGGTCTGTTTTTTGTCTAGGTGTGTCTGTTAAGTAGTAAGGGGCAGGGGCCTTAGGTATTTGCCAAGGTTGGGTAAGGTAACCACATTGCTGTGTTGTGGTGTTGTATGTGGGGGAGGGGTCCAAGAGGGAACAATGCTGTTTACGTGGCACTTGGCCCCCTTTCAGTCACTTCCCTGCAACCCAGAAGCAAATTTGGTCCTCCTGGTGCTGATTCCCAAGTGGGTAGATTTGTGTACATTCTAGGACCTTGTGGGTACTCCAGTAAACTCTCCTGTGAATCTGGGAGTTTCTCCTGCTGCCTCAGCCCCAGTAGATTTTTACTGTCAGAGGTTCTGAGGCTTTTATTCCTGGCACTGGAACCCTGAATTGCATGGTCTTTCTCACTCTCCAGTTGCTCCTCCCAGTTTATCTGCACACAAATGTGGACCGCCCTGGTCCTCCAGCCGCCACCTTGCAGCAAGTCTTCTCCCCATCTCTGCCTCTCCTACCTGTCTGGATGAATGTTTCTTCTCTTACTCCTTGGTTTTCAGACTTCCATAGAGTATTTCTGGCATTTCCGGTTATTTTTTGTTTTTAAATTTGTTGTCCTGTTGTGCCAGGAGGCAAAATGTATCTACCTATGCCTCCATCTTGGCCAGAAGTCTGAGCTGTAAAAATTTTTTTTGCCAGTTTTCCATTTGTCTTTTGATTTGCTGTATTTGCCATTATATACATTTTAATATTTGTAAGTGCTTATCCTCTGTCATAGCTTAGAACACTCTGGAAAAGAATAACAATTCCTGATTCCTTATTGTCCCCTGTGAACTTTATAATCATGTTGTTAAAACAATACTCTATGTTTTGGATTGTGTTACATTTATAAATTATAGAGAATTGACATTTTGTTGTTGTTTTTTTTTAAAGATTTTATTTTTAGAGAAAGGGGAAGGGAAGGAGAGAGGAACATCAATGTGTGGTTGCCTCTTGCATGCCCCCTACTGGGGACCTGGCCTGCAACCCAGGCATGTGCTCTGACTGGGAATTGAACCCCGCGACCCTTTGCTTCACAGGCCCACACTCAATCCACTGAGCTATACCAGCCAGGGTGAGAATTGACATTCTTATGTATTGAGTCTTACAAAGTGTTCACTTCTTTTTGGAGGGTAACCTTCAGAGGTATTTTCACGTTTTTTTCATGTAGATGTTCTATGTTTCCTGTTTATTTGAATGATAATTTTGTTGTTGCTGTTGCAAATGGGAAAGATGTCTTTGTTACCTTATCTTGTAAGTAATTATGATATATGAAAGCTTTTCCCCCCGTATATTGATTGTTTAACCTAAGTCTTTACTAAATTTTTGTTTATATTTGTTTTATAGTTGATTTACCACATAAAGATAGTGAGTTTTTCTTTATCAACTTCTTTTCCTGCACATTCCCTCCCTGTCCATTTGTGACAGGGAGCAGTGATTGTAGGCATCCTTGGCCTGTTCTTAACACTAGTCCTGTTACTCACAGTGTTTTTTTTAATTGTTCATTTTTTACTGTATTTTCCCCCATTACCATTTATCCCCTCTGTAACCTCTTCCACCTCCTTCTGCTCCCCCCTCCCACCACCAGCGTTAGGTTTTAATTATTGAATGAAGCAATGTATCTGCCCATGAAATCTCATCTGCTTTTCTACACTCAGAAACATTGTAAAAATATTAAGAGGGGATTATTTATGATTAATTCGAGTTGATAGAGACACAGCTGGTATGTTTTGCCCGTATGGACAGGGATGATTCCAAAGCGCCATACCACCTGGGCACCTAAGTCAGACTGGCCAAACCCCATCCGGAGGGGAGGCTCTGCGCAAGGTCCTGGTTTCGGCCTTCTGCCCCCCCTGGACTGGTCCTACTCCTGTGATTTTCCCAGCGTGTAGTGAGAAGACGAGTCAGTGATGGGGACCCGCTTTTCCCCTTTGCTCTCTCATCTAGCCCCAAACTAATCACCTGCTTTAAATCTTCCTTTGTTATCCTCAAGTATTCAGCTTGAGACAGTAAAGCACCAAACCCACCAGAGATAATGGCTCTTTATTGTCCTTTTCCTGCCAGTCTCCACTGGTCTCCTCCCCCACTTTGCTATTTAGACGTTTCACTGACAGGTACCACAGGTTGGGTGTTTCCCTCTTTTCCACATTTAAAGTTGTCTTGACCACAGTGGTTTGTTGAGCCTGTTCAGCTGCAGTAGTGAAGTTTATAGAGCAAAGTAACATTGCCAGGACAAAGTATTACAATACCAAAAAAGCTGATATTTTTTTTGTCTTGCTCCTGTGCCCTGTTTCATTGAGATACAGTTGGCATACATCACTATATAGGTTTACAAAGGTGTACAGTGGAATGGATTGACTTAATAGATTGTGAAATGATCACTGCTGTAAGTTTAGGTAGAACCCATCATCTCATATAGCTATAATAAAGAAAAAAGCAAAAAAAAAAAAACCCACCACCAATTATTTTCACTTGTGATGAGAAAGAACTCATAGGACCTTGATCTTTCCTAGCATACAGCAGTGTGTTAAATAACTACAGTCATGAGGGTGTTCGTTGCATTCCTAATACTTCTTCACTTACAACCAGAAGCTTGTATCTTTTGACCACTTTCTTCCAATTCTCCCTCCCTTTACTCCCCACTGCTGGTAATCACAACTCTGATTGCTGCTTCTGAGTTTATTTTAAATTCCACACATAAGTGAGATCATATAGTGTTTGTCTTTCTCTGACTTAATTCTGTGTCTTGTTTTGTCTTTTATTTTACAGTTTTTAAAGTAAACAGTGTAGTCTGTTATTGGGCTTTAGACTTAACACATGTAGATAGGGATTGAAAATTTTACTTTCAATTTGGAAAACTTATGTTCATTTAAGTTATGATACTTAACATGTTTCTTGAACCAAGAAAAGAGCAATGTGAGAGGCAGGACGTTGTGGGATGCGGGTGGAGAGCTCTCCTGGCTCCTTCCCTGGTACCTCACCTGGGGTCTCTACGAGCTGCTGTAATCTGCGTGAAAAACCAGATGTGAGGTGCACACAGCTGGAGTGATGCATAACACATCTCATAGCATGACCAGTGCAAAAGGGAACTGGGGGCAAGAAAACAAAGCCGGTGGGGAGAGAGTGGGCTATTCGTGAAGCAGTTCTTAGAGTGGTCATTTACTGGGTGGTGAGCATGTGTCTATGAGTTATTTAATAATTGCTATATATAAATCTATATATTTAATAATTGCTGTGAGCTACTCCCCTAGACGTGAAGAGACATGGTTGCTGTTTTCATGGAGCTTAAGTCCAGGTTAAGGGTGACCCTGGACCTAAGGCTCATCACTCCTGGGTTGTAGCACTTTGGTTTGTGGATGAGACATGGTGAGGATTTTACAAACCCGCCCCCTTGTCGAGGTTAATAGTGTCAACCACCGGGCTCACCAGACACAGGCCTTACTGAAGGTCGTCTGCTCACTAACCTTTCTTCTCTCCCTGTAGTATGCCCTGCATGTCTACAATGAAGTGATGAGTGTTGGGCAGAAATATGGAATCCGGAATGCTGGGTATTACGCTCTCCGCAGTCTCCGAATCGAAAAGTTTTTTGCCTTCTGGGGTCAGGATCTGAACACCCTCACCACCCCCCTGGAATGCGGACGAGAGTCTCGGGTGAAATTAGACCAGGTACGGTGTCTGCGCACTGCGCTGTCACTCACCTCCTCGTGCAGGACACCTGCATTAACTAGAGCACAAAGAGGAGCTGATGTGGAAGGAAGGTGTCGAAGCTGAGGCCTCAGTGACAGCATCAGGTGACAATTAGGGTGTCCTTAGAATGAAAAACGTGTCTTTCATGGTGACGCAGTCACATGCCATGATTACTTGTATAAGTTAGTCACCTTCCATTCAACTGCCTTTTTTTTTCAAAGTAATATAGGAATGATTTTTTAAAAATCACCCTGAACCCCACCCATCTCACTGCCCCCCTTTCCCAGACGCGGCGGTTTCTTGTCTCTCCTTTCGGAGCTTCCGTGTGGGGCCAGCACAGCAGCGCAGTTTCCCCTCCCCGCAGCCTGCATGGCGGGTCCTACACGGTCGCTGCGTTTTAGCACTGCATTCCCTATCAGTACTCTTTTTGAGAAATGATGGGTAACTTTTCTTCTGATACAAAAGTAATGAATACTCGTTTTGGAAAATGGGGAAATATAAAATATGAGTGATACTAATTTTATCTACTGAGAGAGAATCACTGTTGAGTTTATTTTATCCCCCTCTTGTTTTTGTACATATGCATATATCAGTATATCCATGGAAAATTTTGTCGAGATTATATAGTAATGCTGTTTTTCTAAAAATTCTAGCAAATGTTTTTGAGTACTGATTTTTCTAAGTATTTTTGTTTTGTGTGGTCTTGTGATGGAAATCTGTGTCTATAAAATAGGAAAAATAAACATCGGTACCTGTGATATTACAAAAATGTTCTAAAGGCAGTTTGTGAGTGCAGTTTTTCATCTGGTGGGAAACGCACATTTCCCCAAAGCTCACGCTCACCCAGGGGTGGGGGGAAAGCAGTGCACCCCACCACAGCGCCCTAGGGGGTGGCTCACATTATGCTGCTCACAGGCCAAGGGGCAGAGTGTAGATGACAACTCGGTCGCCTCTCTTTCCTAGGGGATGGATTTCATCGGTCGAGACGCCCTGCTGCAGCAGAGGCAGAACGGGGTGTATAAACGCCTCACTATGTTCATCCTGGACGACCACGACACAGACCTGGACCTCTGGCCCTGGTGGGGGGAGCCCATTTACCGGAATGGGCAGTACGTCGGAAAGACCACCAGCAGTGCCTACAGCTACACACTGGAGCGCCACGTCTGCCTGGGCTTCGTGCACAACTTCTCTGAGGACACTGGGGAGGAGCAGGTGGTGACCGCAGATTTCATCAACCGGGGCGAATACGAGATTGACATCGCGGGACACCGGTTCCAGGCCAAGGCCAAGCTCTACCCAGTCGCCTCCCTCTTTACGCATAAGCGCCGCAAGGACGACGTGGAACTAAGTGACTTGCAGGGGAAGTAATGTCAGGCAGTTCCACCACCTCCCCATCTTCTCTTAGGAACCTGTCCTGATCCTCTTCTTGATTTTAACCTTTGCCTCCTATCTCCTTGATACAGTTTTAAACATTTTGCTTTGCACCCTCTCTTGTCCTTTCATCTCCTCCCTGGTGCAGTTCCCCATCTCCTAACACTCACTCTGGGCTGTTTGTCCGTCCCCCCACCCCTCAGATTTCCATGGTGACAAGAAGCATGTCTGACAGGCAGGACAGGAGCAGACCCCACCTGTGGGAGGGAGGTACCGTGACAGATTTCTAATGCTGTGTGCTGGCCTTGGAGCAAGAATCCAACACTGTGGGCCAAGTGTTGAGGGAGTAAGTAGCCTGTTAGCTGGTGGGGCGGGGGGGAGGTTTGCTGTGTTTGTGACAGCCCAGATCCTCTGTGCGTGGCTCCGCACCCTGACACCTCTAGCAAGATGACTATCTACCTCAATGACGAGAGGTGTCATGTGGCTGTTACTGGGCTGCAGCAGAGAGAGCCTGGCACCATCCCCAGCCCCTGCCAAACTATCAGACTGTAAGGCCACAGCCACCTGCCTGTAATTCTCATCATCTCTATCACAAGGGGCTCTGTTTATTTAGCTGAGTAAACAAGTAAGCCACAGCATTTGAAAGGGAAAAACGATGTTGCCTTGTGCTTTGATATTTCCAGGTAAAAGAGTCTTAACCTCAGAAAGCACCAACACCAAACCGTGCCGAGTGTCCTGCTGCTAAACCACGCTGCTCTCTCAGCTGCTCAAGTTCAGGCACCCCACCCTGACTGTCCTCACAGGTTTCCTTCCCTGTCCCTTCTGCAGTGGGCCCACTAGCTCAGCAGCCGTTTCTCTTCCCTAAAGGGAGGGCACAGAGGGCGTGTCATCCTAGTTGAGTACCGTATTTTTGGACCATAAGACACACCTAGCTTTTTCACCAATGTAAACAACTCAACAGCATTAACCACCATTATTCCTCCCAAATTTGGGCAGGGGTGGTGGTGGTAGAGAAAGATGTGCATCTTACAGTCCAAAAAACACGGTAGTTAATTAAACCTTGCTGGCTCTTCTACTTCCTCCAGCACAGAAGAGACAGATCCACAGATGACCCACGTGGGTTCAGAGAGTTCTGAGTGGACGGTGCGTGCCATGTGAGCCTAGCAGAATGCTTTCCATCTTTCCTTGCCTGGCCATTGCTCTGTGTCCTCCAAATAGAAAATGACCTGGAGGGCCCCCAGGAGGGCCATGCAGTTGTGTTGTCTTTTCCCAACATCAGAGATTGTGTTATCCCTCCCAGCACTTAATTCTCTCTTGCACCTAAACTGCCCTAATCTGATTTCCTTTTAGTATAAACTGCTATTAGAGATGTTAACTAAATGTAGCCTTTGTTTTCTTGGCATCCTAGAAGCATTAGCTCTGATAGGTCTCACAGTTTAGTAAAGCAGCAGCTTTCAGATGCTGGTCAGCTCTGAGTTTTCTTTTACCCACCTGGTCAGGCTGCCTTCTTCCAGACATCTCTTGCCATTTCCCAGCCAGACATCTACTTAATTAGTGTCCAGCTTTTTAGGAGGTCTCAGATGATTTATTAAGGGAGCATGTGATAGAATTGCTTGGACAGCCTTGCTATTTTGATGCAAATGTGTACGTAACTAGCTGAGAGATGCTGCTCCTAGGCAAAGAAGAGGAAAGACGTTGTCCAGCTTGGGAGCTGGGCCAGTGCAGATGTGACCAGCAGGCAGCGACTGGCCCAAGACAAAATAGGTGAGACAGAGCTAAAGGTATCACATGCTCTGTACCATTCCAAAGTAATCCTCTCTAGAGTTATGCACGAACTCCATCTTGTCACAGACTGGCAAGACGACGCTCTCCTAGGGCGTCACTTGTGTACCGAGGGCCCCGGAGCACACGTTATTTTTTGGCACTTTAAAATTCTTCCTTGAAGTCTTGTTGTTTGTTCAAACATAGGCAATGTGAATCGGGTAGTTTTCTCTAAATCTTAAGGGACAACTTTCCCACCTTTAGCATAATTGACAATCATGACATCTAATTCATGTGTCAGTCCCTTCTCTGGGGTAGTGGTGCCACGTGTGTTTGTCTTGTGTGACAACTCACCTCTCTCAGGATGCAAGCGGTTCTGGACTTTTCTGAGGGGCCGAACCTTAGTTTTAGGTGATTGATGATCATCACTTCTTGTGCTCTCTTGGGGAGGGCTCTGCACACTTCTTCTAGCTTGTCTGCATGTTCAATTGAAGAACATTTTTGAACCTAGAGATGCCAAGTGTGTTAGCCACAAACCGATGAAGCCCCAGGGTTTCCAGTCTCCTGTGCCCGTTTCCTCCCTTGACATAGCTTCTAAGCCCCTCCTCATGCCTGCCACTGTCATCTGACATAAATTGAAGCATTGGGAAGGTTTCCCACCTGTGATGATGTCACTGAAGTCAGAAAACCTCTCAGCAAAAAGGGACAGAAACTACTTGCTTGGGTAGCCCGTCTGGTGTCCTTTGACTCGGGTAGAGTCAGGCACATGTGCTGCAGGTACACGACACACTCCAGAGGAGACCAGGGGGCAACTCGCGCTGTAGTGCTTTTCTGGGGAGGCCCTGCACCCCCAAATGTGAGCAGTGCCATTCAGACTAGGGACCCAGAGACCATTTAGCTCAGTGATCACCCCATTCTGGCAGTAGAGCGCAGTCACCAAGGGATGACTCCCCGCCTGGACTTCGGGCTCTGGCGTCTGAGCCTTCACCACCCTTTAGACCCAGCGCCAATAACAGGGTGTCTTCTGAAACCTGTGGTCTCGGTTCTGAGCTAGAAGGCTGTGCCTGGCAGAACAGTTGCACTGGCTTGTTTTCAGGGGTAGCTACAAGGTTCATTTTCCTTTGCTTTTTCCTGGGTAACAGAGAACCCAAGGGTCCTCATTAGTATCTAAGGCAGGGGTTTGGTCACAGTGCTTATAACACTGAATAACCTGCTTTCATTTTCTCCCCTGTACCACCCCGCACCCCCCGTCCTTCCAATCCCTCACCAACTTTGACCTAAGAGGCATATCAGCATGACACGGGAAATTTCTCGTGAGGGGAGGATTTTCGTCTCAAGCAGCATTTCTAGGCGCATGGATTCAGAAGCACAGTTGAGCAACAGTAGGTGAAGCAGTGAGACGTTCAGGCGTAACGACGACATCCAGCAATAACTGTGAGAAGCTGTGCGACTGCGCTCAGCACCCCCAACAGCCTCCACTTCCAGGTGCTGAGTTGTAAGGCTCCCATTTGCAGTCCCCCATCACTAACAAATGCACTATTTTTCAAGAGGACTAAGTATTTTTGTATGTTTGCCTTCTCTTTGTCCATTAAATACCGTTGTTCCTTGTATAATATGATTGACTTCTTTGAGCAGAGTGTCTGTATTCCTTGGAAAACTACACATTTATCATGGTTGTTATTCTCATAGTTAGATGAAGTTACTTTTGCAAAGTATCTTTTGCAAACATTCCGCCTTCTTGTTTTTCTGTTTCTCAAGGACAGTAATTACAAGAGGTGGAAAGAATATTTTTAGCATTTGTTTCAAAAGATCTAAGCCAGGAATTCCATTGCACACCAAGAACCGGGGCTTGGAGCACATCCTTTCTCCGTGCCAGGTTCTCGTGCCTTACACGTGAGATTGTCACATGGTGGGCAGAGAGAGGAAGGCCAGAAAAGAAACTCCGTTTCAGTCTGTGGGTTCCCATCACCCCACTCAGCCTCTCCCTCCCCAGAACAGGTGGGCGTGTGGGGGGGGGGATGAAAGCTGCCACAGCCTGTCTCAGTGAAGGGTGTTCTAAGCAGCACAGTTCACACTTTCCTCTCTGGTCAACTCTTGGGATGTATCAAAGCACCACTGTAGTTACTGTAAAGTGCTGTGACGCATTCTTTGCATGTGTAAATGTGTACTTGTGTTCAGCCCTTTCTGTCCCTGTGCAGCATTAGCTGGTGGTCCTGAAGACGCCCGAGGCACTTAGGTACCTGGGGCCTTTCCTCAAGAGCCCTGGTGACTGACGTTAGGCACACGGGGTGACAGAGGACTTCTGTCCTCCATGAACATGGCATTAACATTTTGTGCTGTATTTCTGTCAGGGCAGATTTCAGTTAAGATTTTCTTTTCCTGTTACTAGGTTTGTAAATGAATAAAGACATTTTAAGTACACTTACCTTGTCTGTGAAAGTCTTACCTATGTTTGCCATCACAAAAGATAAACAATGCACATAAAACTGTTGATTGCTATGTTACCAAGTAAACAGAACATGGAAACTGAGGCGGAGCAGACAGGGCATCACACTGCCCTCCGTGCAGTCACTGGTGGCCTGGCTGGTGAGAGAGCCTCCATGCCTCCTCCTGAAGTCACCGTCACTGAATCTGACATCCTGCCTTACAACAGACTTCATATCAAGAAGCTGGTTCTTGACTTATTCCTGACATACCTGGGAACCAGTGTCTGTGTGAGAACCAGGAGTACCTGCATTCTTGGCCACATCTATGGGGCAAGAAGCAGCCAGCAGTCTACAATACTGAGCTACCACCCACAAACTAGCTCACTGGAGTTGTTACTGTTGATCCAACTATTTTTTGAGGAACTGGACCAGGAATCCATGGGTGGGTTACTATGTCTGTAACAATTTCATCTTGTATTCTAAATCTACATCTTTAATTTCCAGTTTGACTACTGGCCAACATTTGTCACAGCTGAGAGAGTGCACAGAAATATCCCTCCCACAGTCTCTGTGGCCACCTCCAAAAGAGGAGTCCCAAAGACATTTTGAACAATGACATTTCAGGAATATCAGGAGAGCCCTTCCCTGGTAATTATTTTGAAGGACGGGAAAATTACATGTATCTTCTTACTACTACCATACCAGATCAAATACATTACATGCCATTTTAGCAAGTGATTCCAGAAAGGAAGAAGCCCATCAGGCTCAGCGTGAGTGAGAAGGACTTACTTGCCAGCTCCCCCGCCAAATGAAAGGCCAGCAGAGTTCATTCCCGCCAGGACAAAGTAGCCCTGCACCAAAGGAGACTCGCCCATGATGCACCTCATGTCCGGCGTGAAGGTCTCGGGGCAGTTCACCAACTTCATGATCTCCAGGGTCTCCAACTCGGGCATCCTACGCAGGAGAGAACTCAGCAGGGGCTCTGGGCAATAAAAACAAAGCCAAACGAGTCCTCAGCTTCAGGGAATTCCAAAGTTCCAACCCCCTTCTCCTGCCACAGAATCTCTTGGGAGAGGTCTTCTGGAAGAGCCAGCTGGGCCACTGACCAGAACGCAGAAACCTCGATGGGATCACGGGACACACCTACGAAGTGCTTGGCTCGACGACTGAGAAGGGAGATACTCTTTGGATGGAAAGGCAAGGGGCTGTGGCAGAGATGACGCACGTGGGCACAGATAAGGACCTCGAGGGGCTCAGTGCTGAGGCTCCCACGTGGCATCAAGAGAGATGCCATGAAAGGGCAGGCTCCCAAAGCGGGAACAGCTGCAAAGACAGATGCTCAGCCCATAGGCACTCCGTCACCTGGGAGCGGTCTGGTGGGGCAGTGACACAGGTGACACTGGACCAGAGCTGGCTGGTGGGTGGGGTTTCCTCATGCTGTGTTCTCCACTTGTAAAAGTTTGAAGTTTCCCACAATAAAAAGATTATCTTGAAAAAAATCTATTAAGAATGGGAAGGAAACTCTTCAGCATAGACCCTTTAATATCTTTTAAATTTGGAATCATGTGACTATATTAACTATTCAATACATAAAATTAAAATTATAAAATTGAGTAAACCATATTAATAATTCTTCTAAAAATATCTTTAATTTTATAAGAAACCCTATGAAAATGTTTCCTCCTAGTCTAAAATTTCAGCAGTTATTTTAGTTCAATAATAAGCCAAAAGCCCACTAACCAAGACTTAGTCTTCTGACTCCGCTACCCAGTAACTGTCCTGAGCCCAGGCAAACTCTGCGGCCTGCCCTCCGTAACCTCCACAGTGGGCTGTTAAAAGGATGGAAGAGCGTGCTATTGTTGAAAACGCTTTGAAAAATGTACCACCTTAGACGAGCACAGGGCATTACTAATGCTATCTAGTTCACACACCAAAGTGATCCCAGTCCTCCTGCAGATTCTGAATCTCCAGCTGGTTCTTGCCCTCAGTGAAAATTGGTTTCGGGGTTTTCTCAAAGCCTCCAGACAAGATGCCACCCTGCCAGTTCCGAATATAAATTCTGCCATCAGCATCCATGATAGCTAAGAAAGAGAAATGACAAGGGAGTGGGGAGAAGAGAAAATCCGGGGTTAGAGGTGAGCCATCTTGCTAAATGGACAGAAAACAGTGAAGCAGAAACACCCGCTATTGGCTTTACTAACCACGCAGCACCCCGTGAGCACAGTGGACACCACAGCTTTACAACATCCTTCCAGGTCTTCTGGGAGATTCTCCCCGTCAGACTGGTGGTGGAGACCATCTCTCTGACTACCCCTCCCGGGTCAGGGGTTTAGAAGCTTTGCCTAGTCCTGACCACCAGGCCACGTAACAGCCCCTGCGCCACAAAAAGCCTGAGACGGGGACTGCCAAGCCCATTCCAGGGACTCAGACCTTAAAAGGAATCAAACCCTCTCCTCCACACGCAGGGTCACCAAATATCCTGAGTTTACAGCTCACCCGTGACATTCCTACAATGTCCAGCATTCAAGTCTAAAACTCTAGGTTAATTTCAAATATTATCAATTTAGACTTCTGTCTGGGACTACAGTTGGCTTGCAGGGGGAAAAAACTGCTTAAGTGGAATGCCCGTTTTGGCCATCCTTTCATAAAGCATTCTTAAGGAAAAGTCAGAACTGGGCCACCTCCCCGTGGCATGCTCTAGAAAACATAAGACTCTTTTGGGCATGTTCCATCCTTAGCAGAAAGTCTTCCTTTTTAGAAGACAGGACAGGGGCAAGGAAACGAGACTGAAAACGAAGCGCAGGTCCTCACTTGGCATGCTGCTGTGCAGAGGGGTCTCCCAGGGGCGAGTCAGGAGGTAGAAGTGTTCGCAGGCATGTAACGGGATACTAATCGGCTCCTCGTTGGCCAGACCCAGCTCGTATGCCCACTACAAATGGACAGATTGATTGTGGGTGGAAGAGGAACAATAAGAAAAATGAGCAAGTTCAGCCGCTTGAAAAGAGTTTAATTTCAAGTGGCTCGTGTGTGCTCTCGCTACAACGTCAGGTGTGGGAAACCAAGAGTCAGCCTGCGGTAGTTTACTTATTTGGATGGGTAGCAATACTAGACTTTTTAAACCATAAAACTTACTTTTAGCTCAAAGATAGACAGACTTAGCAGCTATTAACAGGAGCTCACGGGGAGCAAATGAGGCCTTTTAACAAAATGCCTGGCCTCAACTACAACCCCCAAGTACCAATCACGAGGAACTTCCCAAGGCAGGAAGTATTCCTAGATCACTTTGAACGGAAAGGACCAATGTGTCTTAAAAGCAAAAGCAGCTTAGTGTTCTGGAAACGGAACCCATGCTCCTGAGTTCACAATAAAACAGCCTAACACTTTATTTGCTATGTTAAAGAATGAAATAAAACACCATGGAAAAACCCAATGCCAAAAATTTATGTCAACACCCAAGTGCTTCCCAGCCCTCCTGGCAGGAGAGCACCATGCCCCCAGGCAGGAGGCAGGTCACGGGCTCTGCTGCAGGGAAGGCTGGGGTTTCTGATGGGGAGGACGAGAACCCCGAGTCCTCCAGCCCACACTAGAAACGGTGTGGGCCCCGACATCTGTTTAGTTTGTCACCAGAGAATCTTAAGTCTCTACACCAAAAAAGTCCCGGAGGTAAAAGGTGAGAAAACCAGAGACCCCCTTTGTTGCTAACCCACCTGACCAGCACAGTTGACAAAATACTGGCATTCGATCTGCCCTTTATCTGTCTCCACGCCAGTAACTTCACCTTTTTTGACCATCACGTGAAGAACACTCGTCCGGTCGTAGATCTGAACCCCTGTTCGAAGGTAAAGAAAGAGTGGGAACATCGAACTCGAACCTCCGATGTTCCAGAACCAAGGCCTCTGCAGCCGATTCCCAACTCTCAGGAAACACTGAAAAGGCTGGGTCGATGCTTTAATTTCAGAAAAGAGAACTCCCAGGAACCACATCCTGAGACTGTAAATGAGACTTTCCCAAGGTTAAAAACAGCAGGCAAATTTAGTAACGACTTCAGTGCACAGTTCCATTCCAGGAATGGTAAGAGGGGAGAAGTTGTTCAAACAGAGCCCCTTAAACACCAATCTGCCCCATCGTGAATCTGTGGCATAGCTCCTCTCTTGACCTTTGACCCCATCTCCTTGCTTCCTTTTTCTGAGTGGATACCTGTGTCACTTCATTCCTCCACTCTCCACCTACAGAACCACCGAGCAACTACAACCACCTCTTCCTTCTTTCCTAGGGTTGATACCATCTTGAACCCAGTGCCATCACTTGTCCTCTTTCATGTACCTTCAATGTTTCCTCTCCTTCTCAGCATGTAATAATATGCTCAGGGCCCTCTGTACTGATTTGACACATGAACAAAGATCCATGACTGTCTTCAGTTAGTGATTTTTAAAAAGATTTTATTCATTTATCTTTAGAGGGGAAGGGAAGGAGTGAGGGAGCGAGGAGGGAGGGAGAGAAATATCAATGCCTCTCATGTGTCCCCTACTGGGAACTGGCCTGCAACCCAGGCATATGCCCCAACTGGGAATCGAATCGCGGTTGTTTGGTTTGTAGGTCTGCAATCAATCCACTGAGCTACACCAGCTAGGGTTCAATTAGTGATTTTTAATTTAAAAAATCTAAACTAGCCCTGGCTGGCATAGCTCAGTGGATTGAGCACAGGCCTCTGAACCAGAGGATCGCGGTTCGATTCCCAGTCAGGGCACATGCCTGGGTTGCAGGCCAGGTTCCCCAGAGGGGGATACATGGGAGACAACCACGCATTGATGTTTCTCTCCCACTTTCTCCTTCCCTTCCCCCCTCTCTAAAAATAAACAAATAAAATATTTTTTTTAAAAATCTAAACTATAAAACTAGTCTGCAGCCCTGGCTGGTGTAGCCCGTGGGCCTGCGAACCACACGATCGCGGTTCGATTCCCAGTCAGGGCACATGCCTGGGTTGCAGGCCAGTTCCCGGCAGGGGACACACCAGAGGCAACCGTGCATTGGTATTTCTCTCCCTCTCTCCTTCCCTTCCCCTCTAAAGATAAATAAATAAAAATTTTAAAAAACTAGTCTGTAAAAACTCAAATACAGGAGAAAATTAAGTTTTCATACCACACAAAAATGATGGTACTGGATACTAGTGTTCATGATATTTTCCCAGAGACGTAAGAGTAGAAACTAAATAGATGAGTTTTAGGGCCCAGGCAGGAGAAGTAGAGGTCAGGGCAACTTTCTCTGAGGACAGAAGTGCTGGCAGGTGCCCCTTGTTCCTTTTTTTGTACTCTCCTCCAGGCCAGCCAGCTCATGGCTCATCGTAGGCAGGGGTCAAATCTGAGCTCTCCATTAACGTTGCTAAACCACTCCCCACCCCGGTGGGCCCCTGAGACCCATTCAACTTGAGCACCCCACATGAGCTGCTTTCAGCAGCTTTTCCACAAAAGTGGACAGCTTTGGCTCACACTGTGGACTTCTCTAAAAATATCTCGAAGATCCACAAACCCCAAACAAGCACCAGTTGGCAGCTGGCCTCAGTGGGCCATGTACTTCTGGCTGAGCAGCCCCAAGCCAGGCACAAGTGGGGACTGGTCACAACTTGCATGAGGTGGCCCCACCCCTGGCATAAGCTGCGGCCAGTGCTGGCCTGGATTCTAGCTTCAACAAAGCAGCACAAACCCAGCACAAGTGCTGGCTGGCCTCAGCTCCCATCACAGTGCTCACCAACGGGTCTCACGCTCAGCACTCCTGGTGGCTGGCCTTGGTTCACATCATAGCCTCTACCAGGCACCTCTAAGCCCAGCACAAGCAGTGACCAACCGCAGATCACTTTGTAGCTCCCACCAGGTGACCCCATGCTAGGCACAAACGGTGGGTGACCTTAACCTGCACCAGAGCTCCTCCCAAGGGGCTCAAGAACTAGCATACCCAGTGGTCAACTTCACAGCAGAGCACCACCCAACCAGTGTCTCCGAATGAGACACTCCCACAGCAGACTCAGTTGGCACCAGAGCCCTGCTGAAGTGATTCGCACAGGGCCCAGACAACAGCTTGTCCACTGTAGTCACAGCCATCCCTCACAGCCAGCTGGCCTCAGAGTCAGTCTCCCTAGTGACATGCCAACAGCAATCAGCACAACTACAACAGGAGCACACGGCCCACATGAGGGACACCACTAGAGCACCTGGCTAAGGTGACAGGGGAGATGGCAGTACTGGGCCTCACAGGATGCTTACTAGTCTTCCAAGACCTGGAGACAGAAGAGACACCTAATATACAGAAATGAGGAGAGCTAGCCAGAATGAGGAGTCAAACACACCCCAAATGAAACAACAGGACAAAACTATGGAAAAAGAACTAAATGAAATGCACATAAGCAATCTACTAGATACAGAGTTTAAAACACTGGTTACAAGGATGCTCAATGAATTTAGGGGAAGAAGAGATGAACTCAGAGTTTAAAACACTGGTTACAAGGATGCTCAATGAATTTAGGGGAAGAAGAGATGAACTCAGATAGAACTTTAACAGAGATAGAAAACATAAAAATAACCAGTCAGCCCTGGCTGGTGTGGCTCAGTGGACTGAGTGTCGGCCTGCAAACCAAAGTGTTGCTGGTTTGATTCCCAGTCAGGGCACAAACTTGGGTTGCCAAGCTGTGGCCCATCTAGGGGGCACGTGAGAGGCGGCCACATATTGATGTTTCTCTCCCTCTCTTTCCCTTTCCCGGCTTCCCCTCTGTCTAAAAATAAATAAATAAAAGTAAAATCTTACAAAAAAAGTAGTGAGCAAAAAAACAAAAACATTTTAAAAAATAACCAGTCAGACACGAGGAATATAATACTGAAATCAAGGACATTAGAGGGAATCAACAGGAGATCAGATAACTCAGAGGAACAAAGTAGCTATCTGGTAGACAGGCAGAAAGCACACAATCAAAACAGCAGAAAGAAAACAATTTAAATGATCGTAGTTTAAACAGGACAACATTCAGTGGGACCAACATTCACATCACAGGGGTACCAGAAAAAGGAGAGAACAAGGAATTGAAAACCTATTTCCAGAAATGAGTAAATTAACCTAACCTGGTAAAGGAAACAGACACACAAGTCCAGGAAGCGCAGACAGTCCCAAAGAAGCCCACACCATAATTAAAGTACCAAAGATTAAAGACAAAGAGAGCACTTTAAAGGTAGCAAGAGAAAAGTAGTTAGTTGCATACTAGAGAGCTCCATAAGACAATCAACTGATTTCTCAACAGAAACTTTGCAGGCCGGAAAGGTTTGGCACAAAGTATTCAAAGTGATGAAAAGCAAAGACCTAAACTAAGATTACTCGACCCAGGAAGGCTATATTAGAATAGAAGGAGAAAAAGATTCCTAGACAAGATAAAGCTGAAGGAGCCCATCAACACTTTACCAGTAATACAAAAAATGTTAAAGGCACTTCTTTAAGTAGAAAAGATTATTTTTAATTTTTAAAAATATTTTATTTATTTACCTTTAGATGGGAAGGGAAGGAAAGAGGGAGAGGAATATCAATGTACGGTTGCCTCTGGTGCATCCCCTGCTGGGAACTGGCCTGCAACCCAGGCATGTGCCCTGACTGGGAATCGAACCGCGATCGTGTGGTTCGCAGGCCCGTGCTCAATCCACTGAGCTACACCAGCCAGGGCTAAGTAGAAAAGATTTTAAAAATGAATAAGAAAATATAGGAAAGAAAAATATCCTCACTGATAAAGGCAGCCATTTAATAAAAAGCAGTCCATCAATCATGAAAGTAAGACAAAGTTTAAAAGGCAAAAAGCAGGAAGATCCCGTGTAATTACAACAATAAATCAAGTGACACAGACAAGCACACAAGAAGTAAAAAGTAACGACAAAAACAATGAGTAAAAATTGTCGTGATTTTAGAATGTGTTCGGATTTAGGTAACCATCAACTTAAAATAGACTGCTATAAACACAGCTTGCCATATAGGAAGTACAAGGTAACCACAAAGCAAAAACCCCACAAGATGAATATAATAAAGAGAAAGGAATACAAACACAACACTATAGAAAGTTACCATCTTATAAGAATAAGAAACAAAGTTACAAAACAATAAAAAAAAACAGTGAATAATATGGCAATAACTACATCCTTACCCATAATTACTTTTAGCCCTGGCTGGGTAGTTTAGTTGGTTACGGCATCGTCCCAGCACACCTAGGCTGTGTGTTTGAGCTTCAATCAGGGCACAGACAAGAAATAACCAACATGCCCTGACCGGTGTGGCTCAGTGGACTGGGCGTCATCCTGCAAACAAAAAGGTCGCAGGTTCCATTACTGGTCAGGGCACATGTCTGGGCTGCAGGCCACGTCCCCAGTTGGGGGCATATGAGAGGCCACAGATGGAAGTTTTGCACTCCCTCTCTTCTCCCCTCTCTAAAATAAGTAAATATTTTTTTAAAAAAGAAATCAACAAATGCATAAATAAGTGGAACAAGTTGATGTTTCTATCTCTCCCCCATAATCAGTTATTACAAATTACTTTAATATCAATGGAGAAGACTCCCAGTCAAAATGGAGCCATAGGTAAACATGGCTCACCTCCTTGCACAACCACATGAAAATTACAACTAAACTATTAAGACAATCGTCACTCAGACCCATTAGCAATCAAGTTGAATGGAAGTCTGACAAGTACTGAATGAAAGAAACTCCACTCACCCAGACTGGTAGGAGGGCAGAGGTGTGGAATGGGATGGTCCCATATCCAGGTGTGATGGATAAAAATTTGGGAGGGATACCTTGGGAACAAGGAGTCCCAGCCCCATACCAGGCCCCCCAGCCCAGGGTTCCAGTACCAGGAAGATAAGTCCGCACAACTTCTGACTGCAAAAAACCAGTGGGGATTGAGTCAGTAGGAGAAACTTCTGGAGTCCCAAGCAGTTCCTCCTAAAGAACCCACACATGAACTTACTCAGACTCACTGCCGCTGAGCTCCAGCACTGGGGCATCAGCTTGAAAAGCACCAGAGGCGTACAGAGAGGAACTGAAGTGTTGGCATTAAGGTGAGAGCAGCGGGACAGCTTCGTCCCAGAGAGAAAGATGGGGAGAGGCCATTGTCCCTTTTCTGAACCCTCCCCACATAGAGACACAGAGCTGGCCGGTTGGTACCATATGTGAGACTCCATCAACCTGGCTAACACTGTTTGCCCCACCCTGGAGACCCCCAGAGGCTCTGCCCCACCCAACTTACAGGCCCACCCAAACTGTTAACAGCGGCTTTTCCATATGAATGGCTGGTCTTAGGCTTTAGAAAGTTGTGAAGCATGAGCTATCAAATAAGCAACAGCCAGCCTCAGTGACCCACCAGCCCTAGTACCTCCTGCTAAAGTGGCCTCAGGCCAGACACTAGCAGCAGCTGGCTTTGGATATCAGTTTGGCTTTGCCTGGGAATCTCCAAGCCCAGCACAAGTAGCAGCCATCTGCAGACTGCTTTACAGTTCATGCAGGGTGGTCCTGGACAGAACACAGGTGGAGGCTGCACCTTGCCCTGCACCACCTGGGAAACCCCAGTGGCTGTGAACCCAATGGACATCTACAACCATGTTGGAGCACCACCACCCTGCCCCTGCACAGATGATCCCCCACAGAGGGGAGAGGTTGGTGGTCAGTGGTCATAGCCAGTCCATACAGATAACTGGCAATGGGGGTAAATTCTTCCCATTTGACATGCCAATGGCAATCAAGGCTCAACTACAAGAGAAGGTGTACTCAGCCCACATGAAGGACACACCTCAAGTACCCAGTTTGGGTGATTGGGGAGGTCATGCCACTGGACCCTACAGGACACCTACTACATTAGGCCATGCTACCAAGACAGGGAATCATAGTGGCTCTACCTAATACATAGACATAAACACAGGGAGGCTGCCAAACTGAGGAGACAAAGAAAGATGTCCCAAATGAAAGAACAGATCAAAACTCTAGAAAAAGAACTAAATAAAATGGAGATAAGCACTCTATCAGATGCAGAGTTCAAAACACTGGTTATAAAGATGCTGAAGGAGCTTAGTGAGGACCTTGGCAGCACAAAAAGATCCAGTCAGAAACGAAGAATACTCCAAATGAAATAAAGAACAATTTACAGGGAAACTACAGTAGAGTGATGAAGCCAGAATCAAATCAATGATCTAAAACATAAGGAAGCAAAAAACATGTAATCAACAAAAACAAAAAGGAATTAAAAAAATAAGACTAATGTAAGCAGCCTCTGGGACAACTTCAAGCATTCCAACACTGGTATCATAGGGGCACCAGAAAGATAAGAGAAAAAACAAGAAATTGCAAATCTATTTAAAAATAATAATAAAGAAAATTTCCCTAATTTAGTGAAGGAAATAGACATGAAAGTCCAGGAAGCATAGAGTCCCAAACAAGATGGACGCAAACAGGCCCACTCCAAGACACATCATAATTAAAATGCCAAAACTTAAAGATAAAGAGTCTTTAAGATAAAAAGTCTTAAAAGCAGCAAGTGAAAACCTGTTAGTTACCTACAGGGTAGTTCCCATAATACTGTCAACTAATTTCTCAAAAGAAACTCCAGTCTAGAAGGATTTGCAAGAAACATTCAAAGTCATGAAAACCATAGCTAAGACTGCTCAACCCAGGAAAGATATCTTTAGAATCCAAGGACAGATAAAGAGCTTTCCAGACAAGAAAAACTATAGGAGTTCATGATCACCAAACCATTATCATATGAAATGTTAAAAGAGACTTATTTAACCCCTGGCTGGTGTGGCTCAGTGGATTGAGAGCTGGCCTGTGAACCAAAGGGTCACCAGTTCAATTCCTAGTCAGGACACATGCCTGGGTTGCAGGCCAGGTCCCCAGTAGGGGGCACTCAATCAGAGTGTTGATCTTCTCCCTTTTAAATAACTCCCTTTTTTAAAAAGGGAGTTATTTAAGAAAAAGATCAAAACTCTGAACAATACAATGGCAATAAATATGTATCTATCAACCATTGAACCTAAAAAAACAAACTGAGCAAACAAGAACAGAGACAGAAGCACGGACACAGAGCATTTTGGTGGCTGCCAGATGGGAGGGGGTATCTGGGAATGATTGATGAGGTGAGGATTAAGAAGTGCAAATAGGCAGTTACAGAATAGCTTTGGGGATGTAAAGTACAGCCTAGGAAATGGAGTAGCTAAAGAACTTGCACGTATGACCCTCGGACATGAATAAGAGTGGGGGATTGCCTGAAGGAGTGGGAGGATACTGGGTGGAGGGGGGCAAAGGGGAAAAAATCAGGACAACTCTAATAGCATAATCAATAAAATATAATTTTAAAAAATGACAACAGCCAATACACAAAGAGTGTCTCTGGACTAAACGCTCCACACTCAAAAGATACAGGGCGCCAGAACAGATTCAAAAACCAAAACCAAAAACATGACCCACACATACTAGAGACCCACTTACAATCTCCAATATTAAAATGGCTGCACAAAATTCACCAATTTTGGTAAGTTTTTCTTTGAGTGCACGCTGATATGAAAGCTGTCACAATACAACCTAACAAAATTGTTTTGAATGAAGTTAAAGACAACTAAGCACTACCAGCGCCATAGTACAGAAAAAAACAAAATTTTTGGCCAACCCAATACTAACAAAAATCAAAACCAGTGATCAAAAACTCCCAACAAAAGCCCAGATAGCTCATCATTTTAACAAACATTCAAAGAATACCCATTCTCCCAAACAATTCCAAAAACCTGAAGAGGAAGGAAGGCTCCCAAACTCATTTTACGAGGCCACCATTAATTTCCCTGATAACAAAACCATCAGACACTACAAAAAAAATAGAAAAATATGGCTCAATATCCCTGATAAACACAGATGCAAAACTCAACAAAATATTAGCAAACTGAATTGAGCAACACATGAAAAAGATTATACACCACGGCAACATCACTAATTATCAGGGAAATGAAAATTAAAATCACAATGAGATAACACCTCACACCTGTCAGAAAGGCCATCATTAATACATCGGCAAACAACAAATTACTGGAGAAGATGTGGAGAAAAGGGAATCCTCATGTGCTGTTGGCAGGATGGTAAACTGGGGCAGCCACGATGG
The DNA here is from genome assembly GCF_014824575.4 of Sturnira hondurensis. NCBI lineage: Eukaryota > Metazoa > Chordata > Mammalia > Chiroptera > Phyllostomidae > Sturnira > Sturnira hondurensis. Next base: position 2,280,837 of record NW_028087376.1, on the reverse strand, counting down.
AAAATGGTATGGAGATCCCTCAAAAAATTAACAGAACTACTGGGTTGGCCAAGAAGTCCATTTAGTTTTTCCCGTAAAATACAAGACACATGTTTCATTTTCACCAATAACTTTCTTGATTTGGAAATTTTGAATATGTCGGTTCTCTCCTGTGTGGTATAATGTTGATAGTTTTCAATTAATGTCTCAATTTGATTCCTATCAACTTCAACTGGTCAACCAGATCATAGAACAACATCCAGCAGGAAATCTCCAGCCCGAAATTCCCAAACCACTTTTCACATGTTCCATCAGTTACAGTACCTTTTTCACACACTGCACAAATCTCTCTTTGAGCTTCAGTTGTGTTTTTACCTTTCTGGAAATAATAGAGCACAATATGCCAAAAATGCTTGCATTTTCTTTCATCTTCAGTACTAAAATGACTACACAAATATTCACCATTTTTGATTTTTTAAAAAATGGACACTGATATGACCGCTGTCACAATACAATCTAACAAAATTGTTTCCAATGAAGTTAAAGACAACTAAGCACCTAGAGCCATCTTATGGGGGGAAAAACACACTTTTGGTCAATCCAATACTGTATGATTCAGCAATTCCACTTCTGGGTATTTACACAAAGAAATCCAAAATACTAATATGAAAAGATACATGCACTCCTATGTGCATTGCAGCATTATTTACAAGAGCAAGAGACAGACGAATTTAAAAGTTGTGGTACATGTATACAACAGAACAACAGCCATAAAAAGGAATGAAATCTTCCCGGTGACACAGACAGTATTATACTAATAAGTAAAATAAGTCAGACAGAAAAACAAATACCATGATTTTACTTATATGTGGAGTCTAAAAAAAAACACACAAAATAAAAAGAACTCATAAGTACAAAGAAAAAAATTGATGGGAAAGGGACAAAGAAGCACAAATTGCCAGCGATAAAACCAGTCACCGGGATGTAAAGGACAATACAGGGAAAACAGTCAGTAATACTGTAATAATTATGTGTGATGTCACATGGGTACTAGCCTTCTAGGGGTGATCACCCCAGAAGTTATATAATGTCTAATCACTAGGTTGTACACCTGAAACTAATATACTGTATATCAAAAATGTTTTAATTTTATTTTCAAAAAGTACCAGACAGAAAGCAAGGGAGGGCGATATTATATTTGCTAGTGGGGAAAAACCGTCAGTAAAGTGGTGAAGCTTTTAAAAAAAATTTAAAGTGGACGCAAACTGTGAAAGGGGTTAGGGTCTATTCTTGTAGGTTTGGCAGCAAAACCAAAGCAGAGCTTGACAGCTGAAAAGGTAAAGCCATTAGAAAAGAAACTTAAGGGAATAGAATATAATCTTGTTTAAAATAAATTATATTTTTTAATTTGTATTGTTAACACTGTTACAGAAGTCCTCATTTTCCCCACTTGCCCCCCTCCTCACAGCACCCACTCCGTCTTCCCTGTGGCAAAGTAAATTATATATATTTTAAATAAAGTGACTATAATATTCTCTGCTAAGAAGAATTTCTGCTAAAGAACCTCAGTACTGGGACTGGTTGTGCTCAGATCAGCTCACACCTACAAGAGTAGGAGGACAGCTCTAACCCCCTCCGAGCTGTTCCTCTAACACGGCGCTGTGTGCGCCTGCGCTGCCGGCCGCAGGGAAGACTAGGCGACTACGGACGGATTAAGAGACCATTTCCCACACCTGCCTCCGCATCAGAACCACCTGAGACACCTCTGGGAAACAACAACAACAAAAAAACACTCCCAGGCTCCCTTCTCTGTAGATTCTGATTCTGCTGGTCCATGGCGCTGTATTTTTTCAACAAGTGGACCAGATGACCGGGCAAGTTTAAGAAATTATTATAAATCCCCAGCACCGGAAAACTGTGCCCTTGGGCCCGGCGTGACCCCTCCACCAACCTCTGACACCACCACCGCGCTCGTCCTCCGAGGCCCCCACCCGCATCTGTTTGTCAATAAATCCCCAGCACCGGAAAAGTGTTGCTCTGGGCACGCCTCACCCCGCCTCCCAACCTCACCCGCATCCTCCTCCCGTGTCCAGCTTACACGCTTAGGCAAAATGCACTTCGAGATTCCTGAATCAAATCTGTTATTCACATCGGATCCAAGGGCACAAACACTAAACACCGCCCTAGCCTAGGTTCTTCCAGGCAATTCACCGCCGGACTCTGCATCAGCCCCACTAGTTAGTAAAGCACAGGTGCACCGCACGTTTCAACGGGGGAAACTGATCCCACCTGCAGAAGAGGAAGACAGGACCAGACAAGCCTCATCGCGCTGCGGCGGGGAGCAACCCCCAGGCGGGGAGCCAGAAGTCAGGTCACCCCTGAAGAGCCGCTCCGCGGCGGCCGGGCACAGGTCCCCGAGTTCGGGACAACCTCCGCCCGGCGGGGCACGACCGCCGAGAGACCGAGGGGGGTCTGGCGGACTCACTCTCGGCGCGGGCCCGCGGAGCCCGGAGGCCAGGACACGCCTTCTCGGGACAACCAGGCGGAACCCACGGGAAACGAGGGATGGCCGGGACCACTCCTGAGCCTGACCCAGGCGGAAAGACGAGACAGCGGGGGTCCTGGGCACTACGGCCCGCGCGGACGGGGGCGTCTGAGCGGCCCCGCAGCGGTCTCCTTATCTCATGGGCGCCCGCGGGACCCGCGCTTCGCCACAGCCGGCGAAAGACCCGCAGCAGCAGCTACAGTCAGCAGGGGTCCGGGGTCCGGAAAGGGGGAGGGGCCAGGGACTGGGGAGGAACGGGTTGGAGGGAATAAGAAGTTCCGGGGAAGCGGGGGGACCGCGACCTTCCGCGCTTTGTGCCTCCCGCAAGTCAGCGCGGTAACCTCACTCGCGCAGGCGCGCCGTGGCGTCAGCGCTGCAGCCCCGCCCCTGCACGTGGAGCGTGTTGGGGTCTACTCAGAGAAAATGAAGGCTGTTTAGAGGCATGGACTCTCGAGGCCTCTTTGGAACTTGGGCCTCATAACCTGTTAATTTCTGAAAGTGCAACAAAGATGTTTGAGGTGGGCAGCAGCCTCGCTGGAGTGGGGTCCCTAAGGGTTCTCTTTACTGTCGAGGGTTGGACCTGAGTTCCGGGCCGTATAAAGAACCAATCATATGTTCTTTTAATAAGTCCCCCACTCACCTCTTGCTTGCTATCAAATCGCCCTGTTTTTTTCCTTTATAGAAATCATCACTATGTAAAGTATTTAAGTGTTTATTGTCTGCCTTTCCCAATGGATGCAGGCGCTGCCCCTCTCACGACAGAACCTTAATCTAATGCCCGGCAGTATTCTAAACACTTGAAACAGTGTATGCCATATTGTCCTGTAAACACTTATTTGAATGAATAGCATCACACATAGCTGCTCCTGAGTGGTGGGGCACACTCAAGTTCTCATTGTTTTGGATTCAAGCACATCTCACCACAAAAGCCAATCTCGTATCCATGGTCTCTTGTGGCCAGGCACTCTGTCGGGTGATGGCATTCAGTGGTGCACAAGAAACATGGCTTCTGCCTTTAGGAAGTGGCAATGAAGTTCTTGCGACCCCTGTGTCACCATGCCAGCCCACAACATGCATACTTATACACCCCTCACTAGCCAATTAACTCCCACAAGGCAGCCCAGGGGAGGTCTGGTTGCTTGAGAACAGAAACTCTGCCTCTTGACGCTCTGCTTCATGAAAAGTTCAAAGCATTCTGGGTTCTGTTTTAAATACTTTAATATTTTAGCTAAAGACTTAAAGTCTGGGGTCACCTATCTGCCCCCCCAAAAGAGGCGATAAACTTACAAATCTGAGGTATATTCTTCGGGAAGCCTTTCCTGATGTCCAAAGGTGTCTGGTGAAAAACTTGCACAAGTTTTCTTGGTGAGTCAGATAGCTGGCCCATGCCATTTCAGTGCATAGAAATTTGGTAGAAACCTAGTTGTCTCTAGGAAATGATGGATGAAATGAAGTAACATTTAATGTGTTGATTTCATTCTATTTACATGCAGTAAGTTTTTAAAAATTATTTTTATAATTGTTTTATTTTTTTATTTAATTCTTGTTCAAGTACAGTTTTCTGTCTTGTATTCCCAGCCCTGCCCCTCCAGTGCTCCCCACCTCCCTCCCATTTCCACCCCCCCACCTTAGTTATTGTCCATGTGTCCTTTATACTTGTTCATGTGAGTCCTTCCCCTTTTCCCCTGTGATTCTCTCCCCTCTCCCCACTGGACCCTGGCAGCACGTTCTGTATTTCAGTCTCTTTGGTTACATTTTGCTTGCTTGTTTTGTTGTTTAGATTCCTGTTAACGGTGATATCATATGGTATTTGTCTTTCACCGCCTGGCTTATTTTGCCCATCCATGATGTTGCAAAGGGTAGGAGTTCCTTCCTCCTTTCTGCAGCATAGAATTCCATTGTGTAAATGTACCATAGTTTTTTGATCCAGTCATTGACCGATGGGCATCTAGGTTGCTTCCAACTCTTGGCTATTGTAAATTGTGCTGCTATGAACATTGGGGTGCATAGGTTCTTTTGGATTGGTGCTTCAGGGTTCTTAGGATATACTCCTAACAGTGGAATTGCTGGGTCAAAAGGCA